>NC_090265.1:1457346418-1457993203 GCF_040414725.1 Anabrus simplex
ATCAATCAATCAATCAATCACTACTGATCTGCATTTAGGGCAGTCGCCCAGGTGGCAGATTCCCTATCTGTTGTTTTCCTAGCTTTTCTTAAATGATTGCAAAGAAATTGGAAATTTATTGAACATCTCCATCGGTAAGTTATTCCAATCCCTAACTCCCCTTCCTATATGCCCCAATTTGTCCTCTTGAATTCCAACTTTATCTTCATATTGTGATCTTTCCTACTTTTAAAGACACCACTCAAATCCGTCTCCTGATGTCCTCCCACGCCATCTCTCCACTGACAGTTCGTCTCCTTTCTCCCAAGTCTTCCCAGCCCAAACTTTGCAACATTTTTGTAACGCTACTCTTTTGTCGGAAATCACCCAGAACAAATCGAAATGCTTTTCTTTGTTTTGTTTTTTTTTCCAGTTCTTGAATCAAGTAATCCTGGTGAGGGTTCCATACACTGGAACCATATCTAGTTGGGGTCATACCAGAGACATATACGCCCTCTCCTTTACATCCTTACTACAACCCCTAAATACCTCCATTTACAATTATATTTATGTGATTACCCCAATGAAGGTATTTCCTTATATTAAGAGCTAGGTACTTACAATGATCCCCAAAGAGAACTTTCACCCCATCAACGCAGTAATTAAAAATGAGAGGAATTTATTGTTTTGTGACTCTCCGTCACAAATTTTATCACAAGGAATCCGCTATCCCACACAGCTTAAAACACCTTCTTTGATAAGGTGTAAAGCTCAGACTCTTATAAATTCTTCAGTAGAAAGCGGACAGCAGCGACAGTGAAGTTTTCTGAAAGACCATTGTTGACAAAAGAGAGAACGTAACTTATTGGCTAAGGACCATTTACCTATACACTGATCTTATATCCCCACACCGAGCATCCTACATTGAACATTCCATAAAATGTATTATTAATTCTACCATATTTTAGTCTTTTTCTATGAGCCAATCAATCAATCAATCAATCAATCAATCAATCAATCAATCAATCAATCAATCTATCTATCTATCTATCTATCTATCTATCTATCTATCTATCTATCTATCTATCTATCTATCTATCTATCTATCTGTCTGTCTATCTATCTATGCTAATCTGCATTTAGGGCAGTCGCCCAGGTGGCAGATTCCCTATCTGTTGTCTTCCTAGCCTTTTCCTAAATGATTTCAAAGAAATAGGAAATTTATTGAACATCGCCCTAGGTAAGTTATTCCAATCTCTAACTCCCCTTCCTATAAATGAATATTTGCCCAGTTTGTCCTCTTGAATTCCAACTTTATCTTCATATTGTGATCTTTCCTACTTTTATAAACGCCACTCAAACGTATTCGTCTACCAATGTCATTCCACACCATTTCTCCGCTGACAGCTCGGAACATACCACTTAGTCGAGCAGCTCGTCTTCTTTCTCCCAATTCTTCCCAGCCCAATCTTTCCAACGTTTTTGTAACGGTACTCTTTTGTCGGAAATCATCCAGAACAAATCGGGCTGCTTTTCTTTGGATTTTTCCAGTTCTTGAATTATTTAATCCTGGTGAGGGTCCCATACACTGGAACCATACTCTAGCTGGGGTCTTAACAGAGACTTATATGCCCTCTCCTTTGCATTCTTACTACAACCCTTAAACACTTCATAACCATGTGCAAAGATCTGTACCCTTTATTTACAATTCCCTTTATGTGATTACCCCAATGAAGATCTTTCCTTATATAACACCTAGATACTTACAATGATCCCCAAAAGGATCTTTCACCCCATCAACGCAGTAATTAAAACTGAGAGGACTTTTCCTATTTGTGAAACTCACAACGTGACTTTTAACTCCGTTTATCAACATACCATTGCCTGCTGTCCATCTCACAACATTATCGAGGTCACGTTGCAGTTGTTCACAATCTTGTAACTTATTTATTACTCTATACAGAACATCATACGCAAAAAGCCTTACCTCTGATTCCACTCCTTTACTCATATCATTTATATATATAAGGAAACATAAAGGTCCAATAATACTGCCTTGAGGAATTCCCCTCTTAATTATTACAGGGTCAGATAAAGCTTCGCCTACTCTAATTCTCTGTGATCTTTTTTCTAGAAATATATAAACCCATTCAGTCACTCTTTTGTCTAGTCGAACTGCACTCATTTTCGCCAGTAGTCTCCCATGATCCACCCTATCAAATGCTTTAGACATGTCAATCGCGATACAGACCATTTGACCTCCTGAATCCAAGATATCTGCTATATTTTGCTGGAATCCTACAAGTTGAGCTTCAGTGGAGTAACGTTTCCTAAAACCGAACTGCCTTCTATCGAACCAGTTATTAATTTCGCAAACATGTCTAATATAATCAGAAAGAATGCCTTCCCAAAGCTTACATATAATGCATGTCAAACTTACTGGCCTGTAATTTTCAGCTTTATGTTTATCACCCTTTCCTTTATACACAGGGGCTACTATAGCAACTCTCCATTAATCTGGTATAGCCATTTCATAAACCACAACAGAGACAAGCTTCTCCATTGGTTGTACGTTTTCAATTTTGGTTTTAAGTCTAGTCTTTATTAAACGGAGTATGCCGATATTACATTCCATATTTCCTATTTACCTATATAATATGCTGCTCGAAGGTGCTCGTATCCTTTAGGAGACACTGGTCTCTACGCCACGCAATACCGAATACTCAGTTCTGAAAATTTTACTTCACTCTTCGCAAAATATTTTTTCTCATCAATGAAATAAAGGGCCTTTCGATTTCTTTCATCAGCGGCTTTGTTTAGTAGCAGTGATTTTTTTAAATTCAGGAATTTTATCTAGTATCTCGTGCAACGTTTCCAGTTCCCTTCTCATGTCTGTCATCTTCCATTGGAAGTCTAAATACACTGACTGACAGAGCAAATGCAACACCAAGAAGGAGTGGTCAGAACTTTATGCCAATTGCAGGGTAGACTGACGTCACTGAGATATGCTCATGATGTGAAATGCGCCGCTGTTCTGCGCACGTAGCGAACGATAAATGGGACACGGCGTTGGCGAATGGCCCACTTCGTACCGTGATTTCTCAGCCGACAGTCATTGTAGAACGTGTTGTCGTGTGCCACAGGACACGTGTATAGCTAAGAATGCCAGGCCGCCGTCAACGGAGGCATTTCCAGCAGACAGACGACTTTACGAGGGGTATGGTGATCGGGCTGAGAAGGGCAGGTTGGTCGCTTCGTCAAATCGCAGCCGATACCCATAGGGATGTGTCCACGGTGCAGCGCCTGTGGCGAAGATGGTTGGCGCAGGGACATGTGGCACGTACGAGGGGTCCAGGCGCAGCCCGAGTGACGTCAGCACGCGAGGATCGGCGCATCCGCCGGCCGCCAAGCGGTGGCAGCCCCGCACGCT
This sequence comes from Anabrus simplex, assembly GCF_040414725.1. Taxonomy (NCBI): domain Eukaryota; kingdom Metazoa; phylum Arthropoda; class Insecta; order Orthoptera; family Tettigoniidae; genus Anabrus; species Anabrus simplex. The sequence goes on from NC_090265.1 coordinate 1,457,349,828, forward strand.
ACGTCAACCGCCATTCTTCAGCATGTGCAAGACACCCTGGCTGTTCCAATATCGACCAGAACAATTTCCCGTCGATTGGTTGAAGGAGGCCTGCACTCCCGGCGTCCGCTCAGAAGACTACCATTGACTCCACAGCATAGACGTGCACGCCTGGCATGGTGCCGGGCTAGAGCGACTTGGATGAGGGAATGGCGGAACGTCGTGTTCTCCGATGAGTCATGCTTCTGTTCTGTCAGTGATAGTCACCGCAGACGAGTGTGGCGTCGGCGTGGAGAAAGGTCAAATCCGGCAGTAACTGTGGAGCGCCCTACCGCTAGACAACGCGGCATCATGGTTTGGGGCGCTATTGCGTATGATTCCACGTCACCTCTAGTGCGTATTCAAGGCACGTTAAATGCCCACCACTACGTGCAGCATGTGCTGCGGCCGGTGGCACTCTCGTACCTTCAGGGGCTGCCCAATGCTCTGTTTCAGCAGGATAATGCCCGCCCACACACTGCTCGCATCTCCCAACAGGCTCTACGAGGTGTACAGATGCTTCCGTGGCCAGCGTACTCTCCGGATCTCTCACCAATCGAACACGTGTGGGATCTCATTGGACGCCGTTTGCAAACTCTGCCCCAGCCTCGTACGGACGACCAACTGTGGCAAATGGTTGACAGAGAATGGAGAACCATCCCTCAGGACACCATCCGCACTCTTATTGACTCTGTACCTCGACGTGTTTCTGCGTGCATCGCCGCTCGCGGTGGTCCTACATCCTACTGAGTCGATGCCGTGCGCATTGTGTAACCTGCATATCGGTTTGAAATAAACATCAATTATTCGTCCGTGCCGTCTCTGTTTTTTTCCCAACTTTCATCCCTTTCGAACCACTCCTTCTTGGTGTTGCATTTGCTCTGTCAGTCAGTGTATTTGATATAGAATAATGCTAATTTTCCTTCTACGGTGAGTGGTACTACTTTCATTAGGGATATCCACTTCGACGTTGAAGTTCACTGACTAGTCGTCTGGTGTTAACCCTACAAGGACCAAGGTCTGGTTGTTACTCAAAGAACCAAGGGGGCTTCTGAGGCCCATTCTTAAAAAATATGTCATAATTGCGGATTGTACTGAAATAAATTATTAAACAGAATTTCATGAATAATTTGCAGGAAAGCTTCAGTATGAAATATTGAATTGAAATTCAATTCACCCATATAATAATAAAAAACGCAAATGAAACACAAACATCTTTCTGGTCAGTGTCAGTATCATTTCCAGTCTCACATTGTAAACAAATTACAGTTTTCTTGCTATGTTTGCCACAAACATGTTTCAAACACTTTACACAAACAACCTCGGACTTCCCAAATTTATCACTTTTTACATTTTTGCCACAACTTGGACACAGCAGTAGCATCTCTCTCACTTGATATCACTTGACGGAGCTGCCATAACTTTTGGTACACTTTCCTGTCCAATAAATCCTCCATGCAAAGTCACCTCCGTACAGGCCATGATGGCCCTTGGAGGAGTGGAAGGTAAAGGCTTCCACCATTGTTAACCTCGGCACGTGATGGGGTAGAGTGGTTAGCTCTACGCCCGGCCGCCTGTGCCCCCAGGAATTAACCTGGTACTCATTTTTGGTGTAGACTGAGTGAATCTCAGGGCCATATGCACCCCCGGAAGTGGAAATCTCGTTTCTTAAATGTTACGACTTCTTGACGGGGATTCGAACCCACGTCCTTCCGAGCGAACCGAGCACGCCTTGACCACCTCGGCCAGGCAGCCGCTCAATAAATCCTCCATAGCACTAATAAATGTTTTACTGATGCCTGTAAGATTCTTTGCTCGTTCTTCTTTGTTACATCCATTGACAGGTGTCACAAAAATTGAAGGTTGCGATTTGGATGTTTCTTTTTCCATTGTGAGTTCAAAATAAACAGTGTGAAGATGTTTATGCAAAAAATGTCAATTATTGTGAAGAAAATAGACAGCTGCCATCTTCTTGTTCCTCTTTTCACGGAGTAGTTCCTAGCCATTTGGTCAACTGTGTCAACCCCTCCTTTGGTGCTGTTGTTAAAAAAGACCATATCAGGCTTGTGTTTGTCATCATTACTTAAATCGCCTCCTGTGTGTTGGGTTGAAAGCATGATGATATTACGTTTTGTTTCTTCCTTCACAATGTAGAAAACAATTTTCACTGGTGGACTGTTAGAATCAGTGTCGGTAAAAGCAAATATAGATGAACGAAACGGTGTTTTCCTGCATTCTTCAGTTCCTCGGTTATATGCTTCCGATTTGCCTGCAATGTGCCTACTAAAGCAAGGTGAAAGTCATTCCATAATGTCTCAGCAAGTTCAAGAGATGTGCAGTACCTGACTGCTGTCACATTTCTACCAGATTTTGTTATAGGCTCTACAAGCCTAGTGACCAATGCCATAGGACCCCTTTCAGTTGTGGGTTAATTTTCCTTTCCCTCGGCGTATACTTCCACTTACAAGATGTACCTTGTTTCCGTATCACACAACATTCTTATAAAAATTCTGAATTTACCAGGCTTGTCCTTCATAAAATCTTTAAATGGACATTTCCCCCGAAACAAAGACATTATTTCGTCAATGAGTGTATTCACTCCATGGTAATAACATTTCATCGACAATGTCACCTCAAGTAGTTCTCGTAGAGCTGCAATTTTGTCAGTTGCTCTACATTCTTCCCTTGTTGATTTATCATCAAATCTAAGTAATTTCGTGATTCCACTGAGGCTCCTGGTACCAGAGTAAGCAGGGCGTCCATATAGTGTAGACCACATGTCACGGTAATCAACCTTATTGTCTTTGTTAGACCACATCATAATAATAAGCCATATATAAGCTAACAATTCCTTCTCAGTAACTGGTGACACATTTTTGATGACAGCCACTTTATCAGTATGCTGTAGAATAATGTGCATTATTTCTAGAGTAAAATATTTGTCAAATAATTCTTTAGCACTATTTGCCCTACCATCTCTTCTTATTCCTTTTCTTTCTCTAACTATGTATGCAATACGTCTCCTAGGAGCACGTCCAAGGTTCCCTATATAATACCTTCCACTTTTACATATATACCTAGGGCCACTAGAATGATGAGACACAGGGAAACAAATGTAGACTGGTTCTCGTCACTGTCATAATCAGATGCAATTTGTTCCACATTGTCTTCGCTTTCACTTTCTTCATCCGGAGAGTCAAAAATATTTAGCTGAACATCGTCCTCCTTTTCGAACATTCTGTTTATTTCTTCGTCATTAAATTCATGTCGACTCATGTTGATTCACTGTATATATATATATATATTGTGGCCTTTCACGAATCTCTCAGTTCAGGGTTCTTGACGTTAAGGTTGCGCCTCGGCCAGTGTCACGCGGAGTTACATGAAACTCCACTCAAGGGACGTGAAAGTTCATCGAGTTGGGTCACAGGATCGTATGGTGGATTTATGTTGGTTCGACTGACGTGAGAAGATGATTACTAATTGCTATCCTAATCTAGGTTATCATCATGACGTTCTTTATACTATAAAAAATGAGAACACCGAAAATATGACTTTCATGGAAGGATTTTCCGTTTAATGACTAGAAATTACTTTAAATAACAGGTGCAAGATTAATAAAAATGAAAACAACACAACTGGATACTAGAAGTGATAGAATATTACATTAATTAAATAAAAAGAAAATGTCTAACTTCTGACTCTTGCCAATATTTTTTCTCATACATCAGTGATAGTATTGATTTAATCGGAAAAATCAAAGGAAAACCAATATCTCAATGCTGAAGGCTTTAAATTGAAATGAGTCCATCATTCACCACATTTATCTTCAAACTGATGGTTAGAAATCGTTAATTCTTGTTGGCTTGGCACGCCTATTCCGACTCAAATAAATGTCTCAACATCCCGTTATTATACTTAAATCATCGCTTAATTTGTTGAAAATCTACCTAACAACTTGAACGCACCGTTGACCTATGTTAATGATTATCATACTGGTCAAGAAAATGATCAAATAGCATGACAACATCGTAATCCATCAATCAATAACATTGGGCAAATAAGAAATGAACTTGATCTCTTCTGGGCCCCACCGGCATCTGCACCTAAATAATGGACACTTGAAAACACAATCATCACCAACTACAATAATTTCAAAACTACGATGACTCTGCAGCTCTGGTGTCCTCCGCGAGTTCAACCTATAAAACTACATCAGCTCTAAGCGTCAAGTTCAATGGTCTACAAAAGAAATCCAGCTAGCAAGAGGAATTAATTTACTCACCATATATATAAATGAAGATCATACACACCCTTTTGTGACATGGTTCTCAACTATGTGGTATTATTAATTCGTGAAGATCTTATGTCAATTCAATATTGTGCGCAACTGTCTATAGCCTACTGTATTTAATTAATATCATTTAGACGATCATACTATCAGTGTTTTCGAAATACCTTGAAATAGTATTTTAAATAACGCTTCATGCCTAAGTAATTACCATTCATTATAGCAATATCGAATCCACACGCATGACTAATTCAATTCCTACACAATATATCTCATCAGGACCTCTACATCGCATCATTCTCTGAAATGCATAATCCCACTGACACATTCACGACAATTCATATAATACCAACCATTTACATATTTCGACGATCCTATCAATAAACACTTCATCACATCACACACAAATGTCATGCTCAACGAATTCTCATTTTATTAGGAAAATATACTCAGGCACTTCACATTACGAAGACTACTAATCTCATCACCATGTTAACGCAATATTATCATAATAACATCACAATTACCTTCCCGAACACTAAGCTCCACATAAGAATATGATCTCTGATGACTCTAAATTACGCACATTTATGATTGTCGATTCCTTCTAACGTACATTCGATACACGAATTGGACTAAAATATCTTCATAATGACACTATATCAACACAAATGTTATCCATGCCTAAGTCTATCTGTATAACCTTGATAGCGATCGCTTAGATTCACACGACATAGTATACGATATATCACAATTCAGGATCATTTACGATACATTTCACAACACCCTTATCCATCGTAAGGCAATATTGACAAGTAGAACGGTTGCCTTCAAGTTGTATAATTTGGCATGTCACAAATTGACATAATGATAAACATACTACTCTACTTTAAAAAGCGGCTACATAGCGGGATAGTAAGACATTGACTTTGAGTACTCATCCTTCGTTGGCTTCGTGGAGAAGACACCTCTCATCCTCTAGTATTTGTTTCAACCATTGGTGTCCATCTCAGTTCTCGTCAGGTCTGTCGAGATCCCATTGTAATTTAACTGGACATGCTGGAATTCATAAACATCTCATAATCGTATCCAACGGTTTCTGGCTTAATATTACCTGAAACTTATAATTATTTGTTAGAGTAGGGTTACATGCATTGATATTATTTACAATATTCGTATACAACACTTGCCTCGATATTCTGAGAAAACAAACGTATTTTGTTGTACAACGGCTATTCGTATTAAAATCTATCAATATTGTATTGTGATCTAGCTTTTCGTCTGATCTCTTTCGCTACGTGTGCAACAGCCCTAATCCTCTCTGAGTTTTCAACAGAACTGTAGTCTACTCTTGTTTGAAAAACAAAATCTAATAACATATTACAATAACAACAGCTGGTTTGCCTTTTTTAGCCTGCTCCATATTTCCCAGCTTCCATAGGTTTTTCACAGTCAAACACTTGACTTCTTAATGCAGTGCGCTCTTGTATGATCATTTACGTCGGTAAAGGAAATCGTTTAACAATCTGCCGCATAATATTTTGGTTATCAATCGACAATTTCATTACCAGTCTCGATCATCGAATCGTATCGGGCTAGATAAGCAGGGTATGGCCCTCATATAGAGATTGAACTTTGCCCAATTAATTCAACTCATTCCATGGCCTCCGATACATTTCTATCATTAATATTCTCGCCATTTATTTACATTTAACAAACTTTACTTGAGGAAACTGCAATATTTACTTAATTCTGTATTATGTACCACGATCTTTTTATTATCCACCATAATTTAACGAGATACCACGGGGTTCAGAGCTTATTATTTTGCCGATACCCTCAATCCGTTGCCTGTTGTTCATATAGTTGAGCGAGTTATTTGGGTTTCTGACACACCTGGACGTATAGTACTCGGATATACGATTTCATTGATGTTGATTTCACCATAAACTTCCAATGTCTTCACCAACTTCAATCCGACATTCATTGGAAGGTTATAATATATAATGCCTAATGAACAATCTGTAAACAGATTATTATTATTATACGTAACATTACAAGAACACTCAAAGCTAAAATTCAACCAGTCTCCTTGCTACAACAATCTGATTGTTGTCTGTATTGTTTTCATTTAGATCGTTGTGCATTATTTCCATTATCTGAGCATTATTGGAACCTCTACGGGAGAGGCTGACGCGAACGTCCATAGTATTTATAAATAGACAAACTGGTCCTCACTTGGACCAAGGGAGGACCTCACAGTCCCATAGTGGTTTGATTACCTTTCTGATGTTAGAAAAAGGTTTTAAAATAATTTAGTTTATTATGATAGTTAACTTATCACTCAAACAACAATATCATTTATTCTTAACAATTTCAAACAATATATCCCATTATAAAAAGCAGTTTATTCTGACTGTGGGCCACCGAGCCCCCCCCCCCCCAAACCAAAATTTGGTCCACCTAAGTGAAGAAGTAGAAGCCTTAATTGAGTTTGCTTCTTTGATTAAAAAGTAAAAGTCGTAGACTCACGTGCCCATTTGAAACTACTTTTTTCTTTTATTTCAACCTGCTTTACGTCGCACCGACACAGACAGGTCTTACGGCGACGATGGGATTGTAAAGGCCTAGGAGTGGGAAGCAGGAGGCCATGGCCTTAATTAAGGTACGGCCCCAGCATTTTCCTGGTGTGAAAATGTAAAACCATGGAAAACCATCTTCAGGGCTGCTGACAGTGGGGTTCGAACACACTATTCGCACGGCCAAGACACCCGTTGAAACTGCACTCACGTTCATAAGAAAAATTACACCTTGAAAGACTAGAAACAGGATATTCATATTCACAGGACATGTTCATTAGTATGTTTTGCTGAAACGATTAGAATTTAAGTCACCTAGGTTCAGCATGTGTCCTGTTGCCCAGTAGGCACTGGGTTCTCCATGGGCACTGATAACTTGTTACATCCGTCATGGAATCGACGCGTATAAGGCGCGAATGGCGTTCTGGGGTATAGCTACACATACTGCATTCACCTGGTTCCACAGTTCACCTTTGGTGGTTGGCATTGGGTCACAGCGCCGCACCCATCGTTTCACCATATCCCACACATATTCGATAGGCGACAAGTCCAGTGATCGGGCGGGCCAGGGCAACAGTCTGACATCCTGTGAAAACAAGAAGGCACGTGTTCGTGCAGCAACATATGGTCGTGCATTGTCCTGCTGAAATATGCCGTCTGGGGTGTCGTGCAGAAAGGGTATGGCTACGTGTCCCAGGATACCATTCACGTAGGTCAAACTGGCCACAGTGCCCTGGACGCTGACCAACTGTGATTTATGTTTGTACCCAATAGCACCCCACACCATAAGGCCTTGAGTTGGTGCTGTGTGTCTTGTGCGAATGCAGTCAATGTGATGCTTCTCCCCCTGTCTGCGGCGAACCAAAATGCGGCCATCAGTTTCAAACAAACAGAACCTGGATTCGTCCAAAAAGCACTTTATGCTGCCATTCCTGTCCTCAGTGAAGTCGTTCCATACACCATTGCAGTCTAGTGTATTTATGCACATTAGTCAACGGTAGGCGGAGAAGTGGACGAAGCACCGGTAACGCAGACCGTAATAAACGGTAACGGTCTGTCACTCCTGATAGTGTACGATGTGTTACACTGTTCTGCTCTTGCGCCAGAGACGAGGAGGACGCAGATCTGTCCTGCAATGTCATTCGGGTGAGGTTTCGATCTCTGGGAGGGTGCGGGGGTTCTGGGTGGTGCAACCAGACCCATCTCGTCGTATTCTACGGCCTTCTGCGAACCATTCTGTACACACCCGTTGCACTGCCAACACACTTCGTCCCACACGAGCAGCAATTTCCCGGATGGATGCACCACAGTGCCCTGGACACTCAGCATTTGTGATTTATGTTTGTACCCAATAGCACCCCACATCATAACTCGACTTGATGCTGTGTGTCTTGTACGAATGCAGTCAATGTGATGCCTCTCCCCCTGTCTGCGGCGAACCATGCCAATAATACGCCATATTTCAAACTCACTCAGTTGACGGTACGATTCTCGCAAACGTCTGCGAGGCATCCTGCACTTCTGGTCAAGTCACACTGATCTATTTCCTTCGGTTTATAGCGACAACGAGAGACGTAGGCACATTTTACCTGTCGGTGGTGGTGCACCGATATATCGGTGTGGACCTTGAACTTGAGGACCGAGGTGGTTCAAATGCCAATCATTTCTTCAGAACATACTAATGCACATGTCCTGTGAATATGAACTCCCTATTTCTATTCTTTCAAGGTGTTCTGGTTTTTTTAACATGAGTGTATAATTAGCCGGCCCCGTGGTGTACGGGTAGCGTGCCTGCCTCTTACCCGGAGGCCACGGGTTCGATTCCCGGCCAGGTCAGGGATATTTACTTCGACCTGAGGGCTGGTTCGAGGTCCACTCAGCCTACGTGATTAGAATTGAGGAGCTATCTGACGGTGAGATAGCGGCCCCAGTCTCGAAAGCCAAGAATAACGGCCGAGAGGAATCGTCGTGCTGATCACACGACACCTCGTAATATGCAGGCCTTCGGGCTGAGCAGCGGTCGCTCGGTAGGCCAAGGCCCTTCAAGGGCTGTAGTGTCATGGAGTTTGGGGGAGGGGAGAGTGTATTATTAACGTAATGCAAAAATACAAAATCAACGCTGTCTTCGCGTACGATCTCATCGCTGCCTGTTGCACAGTTTGCACGTTCCTGGCGAGGTTTAGACTACTGGAACTGTAGATAACTTTGAAACTGAGGGGAGAAAAAAAATAGTATGACACCCGGCTTTAAACTATTTAATTCTGCGTTCTCCTTATAAACCGTATTGCGAAAATGAAGGCTACATACGCGATAGTAATCTGAGGGTATCTATCCGCTTCCTTGACATTGCCGACATCCACTTTTCTCGTAATTAATTTCTAGACGATATTTCATGGAATCGTATCTCCTCTGCCTGCGAACCACCTCGATTGTACACAGCAATCGAATATTTCTGAAAAAGTCTTATTTTTACAAAGAGAAATTAACTTGCACTAATGGAAGAGAAATGTAAACTTTGCCAGATATGTAAAAATATATGTAAGCTTAACATGATTTCACAGTTCGATACCAAATATCACTTGTACAAACGGGAGTGAACAGTCACGTTCACTCATTGTACGAAATAACTACTCAACTTTTCGTAAACATACATGCATCAATAACTCAATAAACACCAACACTGACTGCGAAGATTCTGCGTCTATGACTCCACTCTTATGGCAACTTGAAAAAAATATTGTTATTCGCGCCTTGCTGTGTTAAACTAGTGACATAGAGCAGGCAGTATACGGCTGTGACTCAGCCTTGATATCCGTTTCTGTAGAATTATTCTTTCGTTGCTAGATATCAGCACAATCGCTTGTCTGAATTGGTAGTTAGGCACCTCGATGACAAATGCAGAAGGGGATGTTTAAATTGGTTGGTAGGAAACCTCGATGGCACAAATTCAGAAGTTATCCAGCATGGCAGCTAAGGCATATCGATTCAAGCAGGAAATTCCCATACTACGCCGCAAGCGATCCATTTCGATCCTTTTAATTTTAATCCTTTATTTGTCACTGAATATCCAATTTTTGGATCCGTGGCCAAGGCGAGCCTTGGCTCTACGCGTCTGTATATGGGAGACGGAAAGGGGTTAGTCTCCACCATCGGCTGTCTTGAGAATGGTTTTTCGTGGTTTTCCATTCTCCTGTACTAAGGCGAATACAGGAAGAGTTCCTATTATAGGCCATAGCCGCCAACCCTCTCACTTTCTTCGCACACCTCCTTCTCCGATCCCGGCTCTCCCTTCAGGGGAGGAATGAAAACATTTAGTGTGTTTTTTTTTTTTTTTTGCTAGGGGCTTTACGTCGAACCGACACAGATAGGTCTTATGGCGACGATGGGATAGGAAAGGCCTAGGAGTTGGAAGGAAGCGGCCGTGGCCTTAATTAAGGTTCAGCCCCAGCATTCGCCTGGTGTGAAAATGGAAAATCACGGAAAACCATCTTCAGGGCTGCCGATAGTGGGATTCGAACCTACTATCTCCCGGATGCAAGCTCACAGCCGCGCGCCTCTACGCGCACGGCCAACTCGCCCGCTGAAAACATTTAGTAGTAGTAGTTTCGGATCCGTACGCCGGTATACTTTCAACCACCTTTTTGTAGCTGTAACCAATCCTATCCTTTGTAATATAGTGGTTAAATTAGTCCAAGTTTGAAATCGTTTCTCAATATCATGTTAAAGGAATGGAAACGTTGGGCTTCAAACAAGTCTATACAAGGTTTCCGACAAAAATGTAGAACACAGCTTTTCACTTACGCTTTGGATCATTACGAAGATGGCAGTGATAATGTAAATAAAAGTACAAATAAAAGAGTAATAATAATAATTATTATTTTACCGTGTAAGAGACATTCGGGCCATGGGAAGCGACCTAGGGAGAGTCACTGCGATCACCTTGAGACTCGGGCTAAATGGAGGTGTGATGCGATTATAAGAACTCACCTAGATAGTTCTCTCTGCTTCTCACACCTCAATTCTCTCATTTCTACCTACACGCGGTTCCCCTGTTAAGCTGAGCAACCCAGTGGGGAGGTTGGGTATCCCATCCCAATGGGAAACTGTGTCGGTGAGCAGGCAGGGATGGTGGATCAGTGGATGGCAACGGGAAACCACTACTGTTTTTTTCCCAAGGCAACCGCATGGCTTTACTCAATCAGTAAGTCCCCGAGTCAGTACTCCGGGGGGAACAAGATTGAGAGGAGCCTCGGAATGTGTAGATTTAACTAAACCATCCTTACGAGTCGTCAGAAGAGTAACAACCCGGAATGTGCGAGGTCTCTTGCAGACGGGAAAACTTCACATCAATGAAATAGAAATTAAACTGCATGATATGGACATACTTGGACTTAGTGAGACACATTGGAGTGGCTGCGGCCATTTTATGACTCAAACAAATAATACAGATTTTTTTCTGGAAGTAAGGATATGAGTCGTAATGTCGTCGCTGTAATGATTCCTAAGACTCGTAACAATGTCGTTATGGGTTATGAGCACATCTGTAATAGAAACATCTGTATTAAGATGAAAGCTTCTCCTTGTAATATCAACATTATTGAGGTTTACGCCCCCCACTTCGGTTTCACTAGAAGAAGAAATCGAGGAATTTTATGACAATCTGGAATATACATCAGTAAGGTACCAAAAAAGGAAATATTAGTCATCCAAGGGGATTTTAACGCGATGGTAGGTAAGACTATAGATGATAGACACATGAGACCTATGGTTGTACTGTACGGCCTGGGGGTGATAAATGAACGCTGAGAGCGTTTATTAGAATTGTGTGTGAATAACAACTTATCTATCTATAACACCCTCTTCCAACATCACACAAGGCTTCGCTACACATGGGTCTCTCCTGGGGATAGGTTTAGGAATCAGATTGATTTCATTTTGGTGAGGCAACGCTGGCAGACTTCAATCCTGGACTGTATAACCTACCCTGGAGCAGACTGTGGTAGTGATCATTTTATACTGATATCTATGGAAATGCGGATAAAAATGAAATCATTTAAGAAGGTGAGAGAAAAACAGGTACGCATTACTGGCAAACAAATTCTCCATGGTTTTGGTGAAAGAATAAAGATAAAATTCCAGCATGTAGAGGAAAAGATGAAGGAAACCATCAACTCATCCCTTCCTGAAGAAGTTCCTAAAACCCCTCAAGCAAAACATCCCTCGATTTCAAATTCTTAACTACTATTGATTGAAGAAACCTTATACCGCAAAGGTAACAGCATAAGAGAAGAGAACAATTGCATGGAATGTAACATAGAGCCTGCTATTCTATTTAAAATTGAGAACGCCATCAAACATTTGGTAAACAACAAAGCCCCAGGCATACGTGGTATTACTGGAGAAATGCTGAAAGTAATGGGAGGAGACGGCCTCCACGCTTTACCTTCTATATGTAATAAAGTGTCGAAAACTGGAGAATGGCCTAAAGAATGGACTACATCTGTTCCAATCCCCCTTCTTAATAGAGGGTCAGTTAGGGACTGTTCTAATTATCGCACCATAGCATTAATATCACATGCTAGCAAAGTCCTGATGTACAAAATGAATTAACGACTAAAAGCTTTCTTGCAATCTCAGATTTCTGCTGAACAAGCAGGATTTGTGGCAGGTAAGGGTGCACGAGAGTCAATAACAAACATGATGCAGATAACTGAAAAAATCCGTGAGTTCTGTGTCCCTGCCTATATCTGTTTCCTTGATTATAAAAAGGTCTTCGACTGTGTCAAGTGGGGCAAGTTGTGGAAGTGCTCAATGAATATGGTGTCCCCAAACACTTAACGTCATTAATGAAGGGTCTTTATAATAGTCATCATGCAACCGTAAAACCGTATGGTAAATGCTCAGAATTTTTCAACGTGACAAATGGAGTCAGGCAAGGTTGCATATTGTCATCCCAACTCTACAACATCAACTCAGAGTATGTAAGGAGAAGAGCACTGGGTGGCTGGGATAGTGGAATTTCAATAAGTGGTAGGAAAATCAACAATATTTACGCTTCGCTGATGATACTACACTCATTGAAGGAAGTGGACAAGAGTTTGATGAATTGCTCTCTAGAGTGAAAATTACTAGTTCGGATTTTGGCCAAGTAATTAATATGTAAAAGACCAAACTAATGGTTATCGACCGACAAAGTCAAAGCCCAATCCAAATGACAGGATGCTGAATGATATGGAGATGGTGAATGATTGTGTATATCTGGGCTCCATAATCAGTACCACGAGAAATTGTGCTAAAGAAAAAAACGACGGATTTTTCTAGGTCGTGCCGCAATGGTTAAACTTAAAAATATCTGGCAGAACAGGGCATTATCCAAAGCAGTGAAAATACGATTGCTGCAATCACTGGTGTTTCCTGTACGATTTTGAGACCTGGACTGTGAAGGCTGGTGACAACCAAATACATGCCTTTCACGTGTAGCGTTGGCGAAGAATGCTCCGTATACCATGGACAGAAAGAAGAACAAATGCCTCCATAATAGAAGAACTGAGCATAACAAAACCTTTATCTTCCCGCGTTAGTGAAAGTTACCTCGAGTCCCTGGGACACAAGAAGGGGACAATTTTTAAAAGACCATTCTAAAAGGAAAAACAGAAGGCACCAGACTAAGAGGCGGAACAACAAGTAGATGGTTAGACCAAACAAAGAAGATCACCGGTCTACCTCTTCACAATATCTTAAAAATCTCGTAAAGGATGCAGTTGCTAATGAAGTAAAGAAATGAGGTCACGGCGCTCAGCAATGAGTAAATCGACTGCTGATGATCATGAAGAGACGTTCTTCAACGTATCAGCTTTATTATTTTTTACAAAGACGGATTTCCTTTCAAATAATTTGCGATTAGTTTAACTTCGAAGAAAACATGAAATTGATGCAGTGTATGAGTTTTACTCCTATAAGAATCTGTGATATCGGTTGCATCAGAGGTTAACACAATTCATATCATATAACTGAGGCACAGAAAGAGTGCAGATGTCTCAAAACAAAGTTATTAGGGCGTTAACCATTCAAATACTTCCAGTAAATCACGAATTTGCAATCTGAGGGTACTTGATGCAAACATGTGAATAGAATTGGATATAAAACAATGAAACATGACGGAATATAACATTTCGATGGCTGAGAACGAAAGGGTTACCTCTTTAAAAAGGCGTTTTTGAGATTTTACCATCAATGTAGCCTATAACTTATTTCAATCTCTACAACCTGCGAGAGTGTTACAACAAGATATCTAATGTGTTCATGCCAGAATGTACTTTGAAACGTTTTCACTGTTCTGACATTCGCGTTGCTAAATTCGAATGGGTTCACTTTGAGTTGTAGGTCTTTTCCATATTATAAGAAATGATGTAAGACTTATGTACAACAAATTTTCAGAAATATTGTGTTACATGTGTACTTTTGAGAGACAAACCGTTGAAACTCTTCTTCTGAAAAATAATGAATTTTGAATTGTAACCCTTACGTTACCCTCCTGCTGGTAGACCGTCAGCCTTCAGACCCTCAAGATCGCGGATTTGAACCCGATAGAGGTAGTTGGATTTCTTTATGAGCGGAAAAATGTCCAATTGACAATGTATGTCCCACAATGTTAGCACGAAAAACATCTCTGGTGGTATAACCCGGCAAATCTCACTGAAACTCAGCCATAGATGCACAAGTACCAAACCTGCCATCAGGTAGAGCAAACAAACGTCAACAATGACGCGCAGACAGCTGAAGTGATGGCTCAGGCCGAACGATTATTATTATTATTATTATTATTATTATTATTATTATTATTATTATTATTATTATTATTATTATTATTATTATTATTATTATTATTATTACGAGGGTCGAGTCATAGTCATGGCAACTATTTTTTTCTCGCGAACAGGGACAACACGGAAAGTCTAAGATATGCATTTGGAAATATAGAGCATGTACTTATGCATAGTGCCTGAAGACAAATTCTGACTTCAGGAGATTCTCGTAGTAAAGTGACAGAACTCAGGCCATTGGTAAACATTGTTTTATTATGGGATAGACAGCAAGTACACAAGACTACGTACAAAGGACAGGTCTCCACTGGTTACAGACATTCATGTAAACATTGATCGATCACCATTATCCATACATCTGTGTCCATGGACACTGTACGGCTTGGGCGAGGCAAATCGGCAGTTGATACTCTAACCCGTTTGAACGTCTCAACCCACCTCGCCACTGTTCTATAGGGCATGGCATGCACACCTAATGCTTCCCGAAGATCTGCATTGTATTGGCGTGCATTTCTGCAGCGGAGAATGATCGTTGCTCCTGCTTGTTGACTTCCATTTTGTGACGCTCCCACTCACACACTGAACTTGGGGCATGCTTAGACCCACACTGTTGTTTACATACACTATATAGTGGCATCATACGCAAGTACATACCGTACGTTTCCAAATGCATATCTTAGATTTTCCGTGTTGTCTCCTGTTCGCGAGAAAAAGTAGTTGCCTTATAACTCGACCTAGATATTATTATACTAAATGGGGGCTGCGGGATTTTTATCACCTAGCTGTGAGCTTGCATTCGGGAGACAGTGGGTGCGAACCCAACTGTCGGCAGCCCTGAAGATGGTTTTATATTGTGACCGTATCGGTCATGCACATATTTATTTTATTAATTATTTTAGGCAGTGAGAAACGTTTGTTAAGCTCCCTTGTACATATTACAGAAAGTTGCATTAGGTTGCACCTGCTTACACAACGCTTCTAACTTGGTAAACACGACTCCGTCGTAACTGAAGGAATACCCAGATAGAGAGGGAGAGATGAAAAATGACAAGGAAAGAAAATCAATACTAATACCTCCACCCGCTAAAAAAAGTTGTCGAAACGCGGCGATGCCAACTTGCAAGCTTGATTTGTATGGTATGATTTCGTGATATGCATGACAATTAGCAAGGGAAAACTCGGCATGACATATGTTTTCATAATAGACCTCTGCCAAAATTCGAGTTGTTTATAAAATATTAACGTGTGGAAAAATACGCGATCATCTGATTATATAACTACGATAGCGTCACCATGCTAAATAAGTACGCAGAATCCTCATGGGGGATTCTGTACAGGCATCATTTTGATAATAAATTTTAAAGAACGGCCGATCGATGAAAGTTTCGCACATAACAAGTGTACTTAAGAATCTAAGTCACACATTTGAGCGCATTACCGATGTCATACAACATGTAGAACTACTAAGTTAAAAAAAGTGGTGGAGACTGACCACCGTCTATTGTGTGTGTAGGGGTAAGGTTATAAAAGGGGTAGCCATGATGACACAACATCCACTTGACGCGAAAGATTCAAGGCAGACCCACGGTTCGCTGGTGTTCTGACCTTACCTGTATTTGAGAGTGAAAATATACATTTTCACTTTACGGGGTGTGAAAAACCTTGTCCAAGTGATAGCATTAAAAGTGTTTAAGTAACGTGACCGCAAGAACTGTGATACAGTTTTTTTTTTAATTGGGTTTAAGTGACGCAACATATCATCATTTTTCTTAATTAATTTGGAAGTAATTGGGCTTATGCCCGATAGTTCAAGACCATACACTAGGGTCAGCAGATTAATACTGAAGATGAGATCTAGCTATAATTCCCTGCATAAGTATTGAATTCCTTGGAATCAGTGGTTTGCCTCCACATAATCTCATTTTGTAAATTGGAGCCACAGTTATGCTCCTTATGATTGGGAACGTTTCCCAGTGGCTTCTAAACAGAAGCAGAGTGTGGCCTAATTCTAAGAAGTATGTAGGAAAGTTGTTTAGATTTGGAAATAATAAACGGAGATAAAGCCGGACAGAGAGCTCTAATCTCTCGAATTAACTTAACAACATCCGATAAATCACTTCCATTCTTTCAATAGGCATTAATTTCCAATTCGCTTGGCATTTTCTTTCATGATCAATAAACTTCAAGGGACGTGTTGGTCTCAATTTACTTCAGGCAGTTTTCAGCCATGGCAGGTTGAATGTTGCAAAATCAGGAGAGCTATATTTTAAAGTTACAATAGTGTCAAAAGATCATTCTACAAGGAATGCACGGAGCAAGGGGCTGCGTGGTTTGGGTCACGTAGCTTTCAGATGGATTCGGGGGATAGTGGGTTCGAACCTAACTGTTGGCAGCCGCGAAGAGGATTTTCCGCGGTTTGCCATATTCACACCAGACAAAATTTTGGGGCTGTACATTAATTAAAGCTACAGTCACTTTCTTCCCACTCCTAGCTATTTCCTATCCCATCTCGCCGTAAAACCTTCCTCTGTCAGTTTGACGTAAAGGAAATCTTAAAAATTAAAGTACAAGGAATGTCGTATATAAGGAAATCCTTCAATAAAATTTAGCCCATTGACCGTCATGTCTTGACGGGTTTCAGCTAGTATGAAATAAAGACTGACAGGAGATAACGGCGGGAATGGTCTAAAGAACAACGGTCAGCAGAAGCATACATGCTATCAGACTCGTAAACAGCTTGATGTTGCATATAAAACTGACTTACGTACAATATCTAGGGCGTCGTTGTAGGTGCTGATCAGAACAACAGCAATATTGCCGGCTATTGCCATAATACTTGAACTTTGTGTTAATTTTGTTCATACCCTGAGGGCACTCACCTTGTGGACTTGGAGTGTTAGCAAAGAAACTCCCAGCTGAATCTTATGTTAATTCCACTTACATGCGTCAGAATCATCACTTGCATTTTTTCTATCCGTCTTACCTTGGTCAGCTCTTTTCTTCTTTCGACTACGACGCTTTATCGTTAATGAGACGTAGGAACGCCTATCAGATATTAATCATAACTCGCACTGCATTGTATTTCAGTGCACCCGGTACAGACCCTCCTCTCGTTAATTAATAAGCCAAATATGACAACCATCAAGGTACGAGATAGTGATGCCCGATTAATGAGGTCCGATTATGTACTAATTACTAGCGCTGTATTGCATTTGAATTCAAACTGAGTATTCAGAGGATAAACATGACTGTGATGATTATGCAGATCGTGCGATTAGTTACGCGAAGGGCTGGTTGAAACTTTCACAGCGTCCTTTGATAGCTTCCATCAACAGTCAGCAGCAGCGGAGTGTAGAATTCCTTTCCCAATCTCAAGCATCATTATGACCAGCATTTGTTCGTAGTCATCTCATTTTCTACAATGCTGCATGACACGTGAGAGAACACTGGACCTTATATTGAGCCGTTCTACATTCGAACCACTGCGGTTGTCAGTAACCAACCTCAGTGTCGTGTTATTCTATGTATTAATATTGCTGAAAAATAGAATGTAGAATAATAATGTAAGAAATACGTAGACGTTTCTCGCATGCCTGTCAAATGTTGATGGACGAAAGCTTAATCACACTCCGCACTTATAATATTAATTTCATAATAATGTTTACCTACATTGATACACCATCTTTTATCAACTAGGATACTTGTTGGTGGTGGCGGTTATTGTTTGAATCAGAAAATCAACGGAGAAAAAAGAAAAGATGTAAGGGTTATAACCCTTTATCAAATGAGGGAGGAAAGGGAAGAGCCACGAACCGCGTTAATATGAAAGAGTGCTAGGCCTCAGCAACTACTAGGCGTTTGGATTGAAATGAGGAGGCTGGTAAAAGTATAAGCAAGGAAAGATTTAGTTAGATGCCCCGTGATTGTCGACGCACACTCCAGAGTTGAGAGTCCTCTGAAGCAGTTAAGATCTGTGTGTATGTAAACAATATCTTTGTTTGTTTCTGCTGCTTATCGAGATGGCCAACTCAACTCTAGTACACTTCGGGCTCTTTCCAGGTTGTCCTTCCAAATTCTTCAGGTGAATATTCCACCCTAGGGTCTACCGGGACCGTCTAAGTAGAATTCCAGAACTAAAGTACTGAGTTCACCCCAGAATAGCCAGCTTCGTCAAACAGCACTTAATGGGCGCGTGCGCTACGGCCGCTCTCCTGCCGTGTGTGTCGAGAGGAATGGCGGTTCAGTGTCGAGAGAAAGAGGAGGAAAGTAAAGCACTAGTCACCTTTCTAGCCTGCCAATGAGGGTTTCGAATTGTTAAAGATTTACTTCGATTAATGTATCAGACCTTCCTACTTTCAGCTGTTATTATCCCGCCTTAGTCCCAGCTTGAGTTAAGAGATTTGCAGTCCATCACTTGGCTCATCGATATATTTATGCAATCCAGATGTACGCGGCATTTATAAAATCCTACTTCATCAACAGGAATATTCTAGACTGCACAAGCAAGCCACTGGGGATCTTTCAATGTATTATCAAAGCTTTTCAGTCCGTCGGACACTAAATACAACACCCATAACACTATAATGTACCTGTAAGAAACACACTACTTTTAGTCGACACTTAAAGAGTATGGCTTCCTTCATAACAAATAACAGATATTTTAATATTCAATTATGTCCATGTACGTTTGTGTTTCATTCCCGCTATAAAAATGACCTAATCCCGGCGATTGAATTCAGCCTGTGCTGCTCAGCGTCGTTTGACTGTATCACGTTACCCAAACATGCTGTATAATACAAACATAAATAAACTAACATAGTCTCATGTCAGGTCACGGTGCTGTTTCTTACGCGGAAACGAGTATTAATTTTCATAGTGACGTGCTGTCGCACAGACTCTGATTGGTATTTTGGATGAAACAACAGAAAACAGCAAGGACAGGAAAGGAAATGACCGTGGCGTGGTGTGAAAATGGGAAACCCCGATAAACAAGGCTGCTGATAGTGGGGTTTGTACACAGCATCTCCCAAATGCAAGCTAACATCTACACGGCCTGAACTGCGCACCCATCTCGCTCTTTGGAAACACTGATTACATGCACAGGTAAGCGAAGTATTTTTTTTTAATATTCAGGTGTCATGTCCGTAAGATGACGTTGTCCTATTGATGGATGATCTAAAGAGAGCTGTTGAGAAAAGGCCGAACCTCTGACGTAAGTTTCCCAGCAATGAGATCCCTCTTCTCCCCAGGCCGTGTCTTCCGCATACATTATCTTTCCCTGCAGGATGAGATGGAGCACACCGTACCAGTACCTATCTGGGTGACATATCACATAATCGAAGGAGGCGAGTTTTCCATCCGGTATTGAGAATCTCCTACTCTCTTCCCATCGGTGTCGGCTTCAATTTTCCATGACATAAATATAGATCTAAAATACCGCTACGCAGATTTTATCAAGTAAACCTTACTTCAGCATGAATATATGGATATTTTACCATGAAGTATCGCTGATCCTACGTAGGTGAGTTGTAACAAACATTTCTTAACTTTAACCACGTTGTTCGGAGGGGATGAATGACGATAACTTTCAACATGTGTATCTCATCGTCCATGGTTGTTGTTATTGCTGTTACTCTTGCAGCTGATTCGTATGAACAGTGCGAGATTTTTTGCCGCAGTCCTCTGTATTTCACGTCCATTCAGTCTTATCTGATAAGAATTAAATGTAACTATTAGAGCCTGCTGTATCCCTCTAGAGGTACACCATCCGATAAATTAACGCGCCATTAGCTGTCATTATAGTGGAGGTACATGTAATGTGGGAGTTGCAGGCATTTTTTGCAAGAAATATACCCAGCCCCCGAGTCACAGAAGTTAACCATAGTTGGACAGAATTGTACGAATCTGCCGGAAATCTAACTTGAAACCTCACATTCTGAAGACCAGAACGCTTTTTATTCAACTACGAGAGAGGCAAGTCCTATCTAATAACCTGCGTCATTGTTGTGCCTGGGAACGAAACGGACCCAGTACACTTAATATTTGTACACTATTCCATCATTCACTTGAAACTGACACTGTAAACAATAAATTACTGTTTCTACAATATCCCTACCAGGCGAGTTAGCCGTGTGGTTAGGGGCGCGCAGCTGTGAGCTTACATCCGAGGATAGTGGGTTCGAATCCCACTGTCGGCAGCCCTGAAGATGGTTTTCCGTGGTTTCCAATTTCCACAGCAGGAAAGTGCTGGGGTTGTGCCTTAATTAAGGCCACGGCCGCTTCCTTCCCACTCTTAGGCCTTTCCTATCCCATCTTCGCCATAAGACCTCTCTGCGTCAGTGCGTTGTAAAGCTATTCTACAATATCCCTAAGTGGGAATCTCAGAGACATCCCATCTCAATACTGTCGCTTGAAGGTGATTGCATATCATTCCAGTCCATCAAGCTTTCCTTAATTTCGCATTCAGTACAGGATGACTAGGTGAGACCTTCTAGGCCAGTGGTAGCTCGAGGGGTGCGGCTGGACAGCAATCCAGCTATTCCTCAACATCGCGATATTCTGTGAAGGTTTGCTGTCTGTTGGAGGAGGTTTGAGTAAGCGGAAAGTGTGTGTGAGTGGTGAAATCGGACGATGAAGCAAAATCCGCGTTTACAGCCATAATAATCCTGCACATTACGATATAAAATAATATAATAACAACAATACTTTGCTGACAGTCATATGTATTCATTCCTGTCAGCCATGTGTTCTATGGCTTCATCCTTCTCCTTGACTGCCTGGTTTGCATACTGGTCTTCGATTCGGAGATCTCTGTGTTCCATTCCTGACCGGACCGAGAATTTTTACTGCGTATGGTTAATTCATCTCCTTTGAGGACTGGATGTGTGTGTTCGTATCAGTATATTTTTCTTCATACATACACAGCACACTATATTACAAGCACCACAGAAATACGCAATAGCGAATACCTCTCGCCACATAACGCCGGTGTCGAAATGGATATCCGATCATAAAACTGGACGAAATTCATAACAAGTGAAGACCACAATAAATTGGGATTAAGGCCAGGAAGAATATGAATGTGTTGTGTGTTGGAAAAAAGACTTCGCGATAGAGTCAATCATACGGAGTTCGTCACGTTAAAATACATTCTAACCGCGCGTTGCTGGGATTTGAACAATTTCATAACTGAAAATGAACCGCTCTTATATGTAGATAAAAATGAACATTGAAAGAACTTTGGCAACTTGGCTCTGCAATGGAGTGCGTTGGAGTAGAGAAATCGTGCACATTTTGGGATTGCAGAAATGTCTCAGAGCCGGTTATTGCACTGTAGATCTATAATCTATACATGGGAGTTAAATTAAAATGTAAACAGACTTTGAGATGCGATTACAAAATTATTTGATAAGTATTACATGTATGCATATTTAGAAGAGGTATGGAATGGTTATATAATACTAAAGTAAAGATACTAAGGAGGTGCTGGACGGAAAGAAATAGAGTCAGAAATTGTTATATTATAACGTAATATTGTAACAGAGATTTAAAAAGACTAAGGAGGTAGAGGCTGGAAAAGAAATAGAAACAGAAATATTTGCGAAAGTAAGCAGAAATTACTAGCAAATTCAATCTAGCAAAGAAGTCACCTAAGGGTAACCTGATGGCAGTGAAAAATGGAAGGTTAAGTACAGGTACTTTAAAGCACATGTAGGTTCCAAAAAGGACATTCCAGAAATTATTAATGGACAACAGGATTGTATATGTGAGGATTTAATGAAGGTAGAAGTATTCAGTCAGTAGTATGTTGGTTGGTTACAAGGATAATGTCCAGCTAGAGAAGGTCACTAATACTTACGAAGTATATACATTTGACTACGATAAAAAGACATTTACAACAATATACAAAAGTTGAAAATAGGAAAGCAGCTGGAATTGATAAGATTTCTGAGGATACACTACTGGCAATGGGTTCTGATATAGTACCATACCTGAAATACTTATATGATAGCTGTTTGCAAGAAGGAGCTATGTCGAATGAATGGAGTGCTGCTACAGTAGCCTGTGTGTTCATAAAGGAAAGGATGATAAACATAAAGCTGATAATTACAGGCCAGTCAGCTTGGCATGTGTTGCAAGTAAGATTTGGGAAAGCTTTCTTTCTGACTGTATTAGAGACATTTGCGAAATTACTAACTGCTTCCATAGAAGGCCGTTCCTAGTTAGAAAAATGTATTCCACGAAAATTCAACTTGTAGGATTCCACCAAGATATAGCAGATAGTTTAGAATCAGAAGGACAAATAGACTGTATCGCGACTGATCTATCTAAGGCGTTTGGTAGGGTAGATGATCGGTACTTCACATAAATGAATGCAATTGGACTAGTCATAAAAGGGACTGAATAGGTGGCTATATTTATAGAAAGTAGAATTCAGAGAATTAGAGTAGGTACTGTAATCATCAAGAGAGGAATTCTTCCAGGGAGTATTATTGGACCTTTATAATTTCTTACATACATAAATGATATCAGTAAAGAACTGGATTCAGAAATAAAACTTTTTGCGGGTGATGTTATACTGTGCAGAGTAATAAATAAGTTAGAAATGTGTAAGCGATTGCAAAATGACCTCGACAATGTTGTGAGATAGCCAGCAGGCAATAGTATGTTGATAAGTGGGGTGGAAAGCCAGATTGTAAATTTTGAAACGTCTGTGTTGATGGTGTGGAAGTTCTTTATGGGAATCATTTCAAGTACATAGGTGTTAATATCAGGAAAATATCTTCATTCGGGTAATCATACAAACTGGATTTTAAACAATGGATACAGTTTTATTCACGTGGTAATGCGTAAATTTAAGTGTTGTAGTGTAGATGTGAAGGGGAGGACATGTAAATCTCTGGTAAGACCACGATTGGAGAATGGTTCCAGAGAACGGGACCCTCACTCGGATTACTCGAAAAACCAACGAAAGGAAGACAACATGACTTGTTCTGGGTAATTTACTACAAAAGAGTAGCTTTACAATAATATTGCGAATGTTCTTGGGAAGACTTGGAAGAAAAAGACGCGCTGCTCGATTAAGCGGTATGTTCTAATGTGTCAGTTGAGGGATGGCGTTGAAAGACATTAGTAGACGAATAAGTCTGAGTGTTGTTTTTAAAAATAGAGAAGATCAAAATATGAGGATAGTGTTGGAATTCAAAAGGACAGACTGAGGCAAATACACTGTCTGACAAAGAAATAAAAGTACCCGGAAAATATAGTCGAATATCGATATAACATAGTATACGAAAACACCATCGGCTGTTATGTAAATGATAAGTGTTGCAATTCTCTGTGACAAATAGAACGGCCACCAGAGTGCATTAGTTTTGTTCGTGTTGAATGTTGTTACCAGGCCACTTGGCGTATATAAGGGGCGTAAAATGTGTCAGATGTTGAGTGATAACTGTCAAGGATTTGGAGATGCCGGGTACTAGTGTCAGACAGCGTTATCAGCACTGTCCTCATACGTGGGTCTCAGTTGCCGGAATTTCAAATCATGCAATATCCATATTTGTGACTCATTCGGATGTGACGGTGGCCTGATGGTGGAGTGTATGAGAACGTGAGGGAAGGCATACTCGTCGTCAAGGTACCGGCCCACCAAATCTGACCATCACAAGGGAGGATCACTTATTGTGCTTCAAGCACGTCGTATCCCTTTCACATCTGCGACACATTCTGTGTCATCCCGAACTATTGGTCGAAGACTAGCAGCAGCCGGACGAAGGAATTACCATCCCATGCGTACGCTACCGTCAGTACCACAACGCTAACGGCTGCGTTTGGAATGGCACCGTGCCCGGGAAGCATGGCCTGCTTATGAATGGTGTCGCGTTGTGTTCAGCGCTGAATCGCGTTTCTGCATTACCCCGGATTACCATCGTATGCAAGTATGGCAACAACCTAGGGGAAAGGTCCCATTCTTACAGTGTTTTGGGGAGGCACAGCGGTGTTACTGGTGCCGCCATGGTGTAGAGAGCCATCGGATATGATTTCAGGTGATGGCTGGTAGTGGTTGAGGGAACTCTGACGGCACAACGGTACGACACGGACATCCCGCATCCTCATGTGTTACATCTCATGCGACAGTATCGATGTGCCATTTTTCATCAGAACAATTCCAGTCCTCACACGGCGCGTTTCTCTATTAATTGTCTGCGTGATGATGAGTTACTCGTGTGACCAGTAATATCCCCAGATCTGTCCCCGATAGAACATGTGTGGGACCAGCTCAGACGTCAATTCCGTCCCAGTTCCAGTAGTCAGTATATCAAGGACCAATTACAACAATTGTGGGCCAGCTTGCCTCAGGAGAGGATACAACGGCTATATGACACCCTTCCCACCGGAATCAGGGCTCGTACTATCCAGTTATTTGTAAATTTTTCTCGATTTTGTAATTAATGAAATAACATCACATATCACCTCAACATGTAAAGTTTAATTTCACTTCGTCATCCCGTTCTGCATGCTGCAAATTTGTAGTCAGGCAGCGTGTTCCTTTATAGGAATAGGACTTTGGGATTGGAATAATTTACGAAGGGAGATATTCGATATTATTTCAAATTCTTCTAAATTATTGCCATCGGCTGTAGCCGTATTGAAACACCGGATCCCGTGGGATATCCGAAGTTAAGCAACATTGGGCGTGGTCAGGAGTTGGATGGGTTGCCACGCGCTCTTGGTGGGGGTAAGGGAATGGAGGAGCGGAAAGGAACTGGCCACCCTACCGCACGTAAACTCCAGCTCAGGAACACCTCTGCGGAGGTTCGGACCTGCCTTCGGGCAGAATAACCCTTACCTTACCTTATAAATTATTCAAGAAAAGAGAGAAATAGAACCAACAGGAAATCTTCCACCAGGGCGACTGTCCTAAATGCGGATCAGTGGTGACTGAAGGGGAATATTCTCAACACAAAGCGAGAAAGGTCTTACAAATAAATCGAGTTGATCCTTCAGCCCTTAGAGGACTTAAGACCTCTTCGAAAACACACCGGCCTGCACAATGATTGTGTTTATGTCACGCCGCCAAGTTGCTAACATAGCCTCCTTCTCTCCCCTAGGCATTTCACCTCCACTTACCTCGACGTACAGGGTGGGAGCGCGCCCGATGAGCGCTGTTTCACCAGTTATGTTCTACGGTACACCCGAACAAGGGCGAATGACAGGTCCACAAAATATGTGTTACCTGATGTCATGGCTCTTAACTATTCCCTCACATACCTTCTTGTTCATCGGCGTTTGTCCCACCCAGTGGCGGGGGTCCACCTCTGAGGCTACTTTCCCTATTTGACTTGATCGTTGATCGTTGATCATATCTACGTGTAAATTTAAGCTTTTTGCAACATTTTTTTAGCGTACTGGCGAAAGTTATGTGTTTCTAGAGTCAATGCTTCATAAGTAGAGCATTGCACGTACTGTAAGTTGCCAAAAAATAACACAATCGCAATCTATCTACCGAGACGTTCTACTTGAAAAATATGAGCAGCAAAATGCGGCATGGTTGATGTGTAGAAATGATGAGCACTGTTGAGAATAGAAGACTGTGGTTGCAGCAACAAGGATAACACTTAACTTGTCTTCTATATCTGAGTAAAGCCATTGTTACTCAACTACTGAGTTAGAGTTCATTACATTCATCACCAATTAAGATATTAGGATATTTTGTATTATGAATAATGTCTTTACATAGGCCAATACAAATAATTGACCGACAGTAAAGCTTAAATCTCTGCTCTGTTTACCAGCAAGTGCTTTCATTAGCCCATGTCATCTCATTCCATAACACATAAAGCGTTTGTAATTGGCAGTACTATGTTGCTGTGACAGTCACACAAGATTTATGGACAATTATTCCCAAGTGATTATAATGATTAAATACGTGCTATGTCGATGTACACAACTATGAGTCCTAAAGCTGTATTCAAATTCGTTTGAGTGATCGAATTTTCTGGAATATGCGTTTCATCAGTTCAACATTGCCTTTGTACTACACAATGAAACTAGATGATAATGTTCTTCTTAAAGGAATTCCTTACCAAACAAAGGAAAATCATTACGTGAAATATTTTAATATCGTTCCAAACATCCATGGGTATCACGTTTACCTTTCGCAGACTGGTATACTGTCTGGAATGTAGTGGAAGTGGCACGATAGCTGAGCAACATCATCACTAGCTTCCCACCCTGGCGGCTACCATTAGATCTTCGACCCCTGCCTGTACGATTTTTATAATCGACTCTCACGCAAGATTGAAGGATCAGTGCTATGATTAAATGACAAACTTGATTGTTGCACCATTCGCAAAACCCGAAGATGAATTTTCTGAAGTAGTACTCTGAGGTTCATTACATTGTGTAAAAGAAGGAAGGGGTATGGAAATGTATCCTTTGAGAAGACACAGATGGTACGTTCCATACAATGATTAAATGACGATGTTATCGAATGTGGCAAATCTATCAACGTTTATAATAAATAGTTTATGGAAAACTTTTATTTCTAAAGGGCATTCCAAATACCAATATTTACGTCTGTAACACGTTAAGGTTTTGTGTATACTAATTTTTAACTTAAATATTTTCACTTCTTTTAACCACCCCGCCCCCGGAAGTGGATTTTCCAAAAATAATAACGTGAGTCTTTCTTTATGTTTAAAGGAGATTCCAAATACCAATCTTTTGTCTACAACACGTTAAGTTTTTGAGATATACCTATTTTAAAAATTCATACACTTTTCACTTCCTTCAATGTATTTTCTGAGAACAAAAACACGTGTTCTTTTATTTTAAAGGACACTACACATACACTTAAGAACATGGAAATTGCAACACCATGAAGGCATTGGTCATTTGCGTTGATTTTCAAGACATGGAACGATGCAATGTAGGTATGTAAACGATCAAAGTTTCAGACCCATTGGATTGTTGCTACAGGTCTCCCCACGTGATTGGTCGCGGAGGAATCAACTCCAGTATACGGACTCTGGTGTAGCGTAGTTGACTTGCAGTCTGTACAGTGAAGCGTTGCTCGTCAAACATGCCTCGACGACAGAGAAGAGCACGCTATCAACAACTGTCGCCGTTTGAGAGGGCTCGGATATTTGGGCTGTGTGAGGCTGAATTATCGCTAAGGACTGTCGCTGCACGTGTTGGCCGACAGGCATCTACGGTACGACGTGTATGGCAGCAGTGGTCAAGTGAAGGTACCCACACTCGTAGACCTGGCACAGGCCCAGCGCGACAGACAGCTGTGAGAGAGGATCGCCGCATCATTCGAATGGCCCGGATGAAACTCCATGCAGCAGCAGTGCAAATTCGAGCAGCTGTGGCACCCCACGTTACACAACAAACAGTTGGTAATCGCCTGCGTGCAGCTGGCTTACGACACCGTGTACCTGCAGAAGGTGTTTCATTGACCCAACAACAGCGACGTGTAAGGCTGGCCTGGTGTCGAGAAAGATCGACGTGGGTCGACGATTGGCATAGGGTCGTCTTTAGTGATGAATCGCGCACCTGTCTTGCCCGCAGTGATCGCCGGAATCGTGTGCGCCGACGTACCGGGGAGAGGGGCCGCCCCGATCTTATTGTCGAGAGGCACACAGGGCCAACACCAAGCATTGTGGTCTGGAGAGCTATTGGCTTTAATGTGAAATCACAATTAGTGCTTGTTGAGGGCACTAAGACTACTCGACAGTACGTTGATAGGGTACTCAATCCAGTGGTTGTCCCTATAATGGCGAACATTGCTAATGGGTTGTTTCAGCAGGACAATGCCCGGGTTCACACTGCACGCATCTCCAGAGAAGCTCTCCACGACATCACAACCTTAGAATGGCCCGCCAGATCCCCGGACCTCAGTCCTATTGAGCATGTGTGGGACATGATGGGTCGACAAGTGGCCAACCGTCCTCAGCCACCCACAACTCTGGAACAACTGACCAGTGCAGTGCAGCAAGCAAGGGACACAATTCCTCAGAAAACGATCCAGGGCCTCATTGACTCCATGCCTCGACGAATTCATCAACGTATTGCAGCTCGTGGTGGGCGTATCCGCTATTGATTTTTGTCCAAACTAGTGGTCAGAGGGACCTGAAAGTGTAATCATCGAAGTACAACCGAACACTCGTTCTGCATGTTCAATTTCAGTAATGTAGCACCATTTCTTCTGGGTGTTGCAATTTCCATTTTCTTCGGTGTACCAATTTTTACGTCTGCAACATCTTCAGTTTTTGAGATATAAGTATCCTCATATAAAGATTCGACCGATTTTTAATTTTTTACACCCCCTCCCTTACATGGATTTTCCGAACACTAAAAATACATTTATCGTTATTTTTAAAGGAGATTTCAAATACGAATTTTCACGTTTTTAAACTGTTTATTGTTTGAGATATAGATATACTCAGTTTAAAATATCATCGCTTTTTTCACCCCCTTAACGACGGAATATCCAAAAATCTTTCCTAAATGCGCACCTACACGGTAATACAAAAATGTAACACCAAAATGCCATGCCTTTATGTCCAGTGGTTTTGTCTCGGCCTTGATGAGTCAGTCAGTCAGTCAGTCAGTCAGTCAGTCAGTCAGTCAGTCAGCCAGGACATGTTATTTTATATACTAGCTGTTACCCGCGGCTTCGCTCGCGTAAATTTTTAATTTGATAAAAGTAATCCTTCTTCCGTACTGCACTAAGACATTATCTGAAACTGTAAAGCGTAAAATCTCACCGAAATATTTAGTTTCTCTTACTCCAGAACCTCTTTGTAAACCATGTTTGTAATATTGCTTTTTTCGGCTAACGTAACCAGGCTACAGGCAGAGCTAACTCTACAACATGTGACATAGAACATTTTACATGTGAGAAACAGTCCTCTCTCAAGTCAAAAAATAAATACGTGTTCCGTTTTTCTAAGGCGATTGAAAATACTTATTTCCGCGTCTGTAACAACTTCAATGTTTGTGTTATAAGTATACCCATAAAAAGAATTCAAATCCTTTACAAGTACCCCACCCCAGTTGATTTTTCGAAAACAAAATTATAAGTGTTTCTGTTATTTTTAAAAGATTTTCCAAATTACCAATTTTCACGTCTGTTTTGAGATATATGTATCCCCAGGAAAATAATTCAACTCATTTTTCACTTCCTTTCATCGCCGTTAAATGATTTTTCGAAAACAAAAGTACATGTTCGTTTACTTTTAAAGGAGATCCCAGAACAAATTTTCACGTCTGTAACATGTTAAGTTTTAGTCACACTGTAGATACTCACATTCTTAAAATTTCATCCCCTTTTTCAATTATTTTCTCCCCCTTAAGTGAATTTTAAGAAAACAAAAAAGTACGTGTTTCTTTATTTTTAAAGGAGATTCCAAATACCGGTCTTCACGTCTGTAACATATTCCGTTTTTGAGATATATGTATCCTCATAAAAAGGATTCAACTTTTTCACTTCTTTTCATCCGCGTTAAGTGACTTTTCCGGAAACAAAACAAATACATGTGTCTTTTTTAAAGGCCAGTTTTAAGCCTCTAACATGTTGAGGTGAATGAAAAGTAGTGTTAAAAGGGGCGAGTTTTTAAAATAGAATGTCTAAAAAAGGCAACGTGTTACAGACGTAAAAATTTGTATATGAAATATCCTTTGAAATTAAAGAATCACGCAAATGTTCATTTTTAGAAAATTACATTTAAGCGGAAGGGGTAAAAGAAGTAAAAAAAGGAGTGAATTTTTAAAATCAGTATATACAAAAGTTTAAGTGGATTTTCCGAAAACTAAATAATATGTGTTTCTTCATTCTTAAAGTAGATTCCATGTACCAATTTTTACGTCTGTAGCATCTTCAGTTTTAGAGACTTAAGTAACGTCACAATAAAGGATACAACAACTTTTCACTTATTTTTACCTCGCTTAAGTGGATTTTCCGGAAACAAAAAGTACATGTTCCTCTATTTTTAAAGTAGATTCCAAATACCAATTTTAACGACTTTAAACTGTTTAATTTTGAGATATAGATATACTCATTTTAAAAATATGTCACCCTTTCATACCGCTTGCGACGGAATATCCAACAGTCCTTGCTTAGTGAGCACCTGCACTGTAATATAAATGTATCCCCGAAATGTTAATTTCTTTATGCCCAGTAGCTTTCGCTCGGCGATGATGACTCAGTCAGTCAGTCAGTCAGTCAGTCAGTCAGTCAGGAAATGCTATTTCATACACAGTTTCTCTCATCGGTTGGCCAGCAGGCGCGCCCAGCTTATCTGCCTCCCGTTGACTCATCACTCCCCGCTCCGCAGCATTACAACAAAGACAGCACTTCGCTCACTTTATCCTTTCATGAAATGAGATAGCCATAAAATTTACGAAAATAAGAATTAATAAAATAAGAATTACGGAAGTAAGCTCATACTTTATGACAAGAGATGTTGGAAACATTCTCATCCTGCACCCACACATTGTAATTTTAACATTTCTGTAGCCCAATATGCTGAGTTCTTCGAAACATCCGCTTCCCGTACAAATCGTCTTAGAAATTTTTAGGCGTATGTTCTAATCTTTCTGCAATACCATTTACTTTTCCCTCGTTTTTCTTAACATTTCACTTCTTATCGAGTGAAGTTCCTCTCAGTTTGTTTAGGAGTTTCCGCATGTCTCTGTATGTAGTTGGCGTACACCTGGAAATTGTGTTAGAAATCTCGTAACGACTTCTTTGCAAGACTCTGTTTTAACATAATTATCGTACGTAAAACACTTTCCTCTACCGTGTACACATGTGGAGGCATTATGAGAATTATACACCGAAGATGCTTCATAACTCGAGGACAGCTAGAGCGACAGACCAACACTTAATACACGTTCTAAGCACGAACCTGATCTGCGAAGTGCGGGCATTCCCGTGCTGTCGATGCGCTGTGTAACGGGAAGTGATGAGTCAACAGAAGGCAGATAAGCTGGGCGTGCCTGCCGGCGAACCGATGAGAGAAACTCGCTATATATATATATATAGATACAAATTTGATAATTTGCCCTTTTTTTGCTATTTGTCATCAGCTTTATCTTAGTCAACCCCGATAGCTTCTTCGCACAAATAATTATCTTCGGATTATCCCTGGTATTTCTGGAATCGCTGGAGCCACCCAGACTAATTTCCGTTTCACCAGGGTTAAGGTCGGACGCATTTCCTGACGCACGTGAATTTTGAGATGAAATTCTCATTACAGTATCGACTGGGATTCTAGCCTCAGTCCTCCGGATGGGGACCCTACAGCTAAGCCACTTAGATAACCACGCTATCCCACTCCCCTTCCCGGAAGACTTTTCCTCATATTCCCTACAAATCCTTTGCACTGTATACCACGCACATTGCAACAATTTACAAAGGACACCATTTTACGAATATTTTCCCTGTTAGGCAGGCTAGGAATTTATGTGGGTTCTGGGAAATATTCTCCAATATATTTGACTCACATTTACCTAGTACCTTTTAGAGCAGAACCTCTGACCGAAAAAACGTAGTTAGTTAAAATATAATTTTGTTACAGACGCTTTGACTTCTGTTAAAAGCCCGCAGGCTTTCGATGTAATGTTCCACTTAGTTAACTGAAACCATGTTAAATTGTAAATGAACATGGAATTAAACACATATTTGTAAGCATTGCACAAATAAAATGCATGTTAGTTACGATATGAAATTACTGTATTTCTCGCATATGGCGATGAGATATATGGTGTGTGGTGAGTTATTTATTGGTGATGCTCTCACAGTCAAACAGTGTTTGCGAGAAAATCGTGGCAAAACTGTCATGAATAATGTCACGTGTTTCCACTAATTTCACTCCTATCTCAGTAAGGAAATTACTTTACCTAATATAACTCACAATCTCATAAATAAAGTTGTAGGGGATTTCACCATATTTTGGCACTATATATGTATCCAATTTAGGACAACTGAAGATCGTACCAGTATTTTTAGCTTTCAAGTATTTTTGTCTGTCTGTTTGTGTCACCATCACGGGTAAATGGTTGAGTAAATCTCGACCAAACTCCATATGTAGAGTCTACTAATTCAATAGCAAGTCTTGATGTGCATTAATTTAATAATCACTTGATAGACTGGGAGATTATAAGAAGACCAGAGGAGTTTTATTCAATTCCCCCTATGCTAATTATTTTCTGTAATATCTTTATATTATATGTGAACTATCCTGTTTAAATAACTTTTGTATAGAATATGTCGCTTAATCTTCAAATGACGGAGAATATTTCTGTACCCAGTGACGGACACCATCGCATAACTACTGTGAATCTCCCGGTTGCCATGTCAACGTCTCAGTCTGCTTGCCACCAGGGAAGTAATGTAATGCCATTTACCCATCATTCCTGCCAATTCGTGGGTTATTGTTAGGTAGAAGGCAAGAGATGTGTAAAGCTGCCATTCTGAGGTACTTTGTTCCACCATCACAGGAAAATAGCTAAACTTCATATTTAGTCTACTCATTCAGGATAAGATTTACATATAACTTACATATGATTTAAAATCACTTAATAGACTGGGGGTTTATACGAAGACCAGGAGAGTTTTTCAGTGTTCTTTTACACTATTGATTGTCGGCAGCCCTGAAGATGGTTTTCCGTGGTTTCCCATTTTCACACCAGGCCAATGCTGGGGTTGTACCTTAATTAAGGCCACGGCCGCTTCCTTCCCAGTCCTAGCCCTTTCCTGTCCCATCGTCGCCAGTTACCCGTTTTAAGTGTAATAATGACTATCAGCATGTTTGTTAGCTTTAGTTTCCTAAAAATGCTCGTTTTTAACCCCCCCCCCTCAAACCAGAATAGAGACTCAGTCTTCCAGACGACCTAGAAAATTGAAATTTGGCAAAAAGTTGTATGTCTTATCCTGTAAACAACAGAAAGCTTCCAAGATCTTCCCGAAAAATGCGGAATATTGAGGCAATTTTAATGTCCGTGCAGGCCTCCGTTTTGTGGTATTTCGCGGCTAGACGGTAAGTCGTATCACAAAACGGATGGCACAATCTCCGTTCAATTTGGAGTTATCTACAACCTTGGTCCTATGACTTCTTGTCGTATCTATCTCTCTTATACGTTATATTTGGCTGTATTTCTGAAGCGTTCGTAAATTTGGTGATTTTTACACGTACCGGTATATTGCATTGTTTAACACACTTACAGGAAAGACAGAGTTATCAAGTTAGGTGCACACAATTGATACAATCGAAGGTCATATGTGCACCAAATTTTATGATTCTAGCTTATACACAAGTATGCTAAAACAGTATAAAGCTTTAAAAATATACCCAAATTTCACCCTATTCAAATGCTCGAACTCAATTTAATCCATAAATATGGGAGACACTGGAAAATGTTCTAGAACCAAATATGTAGAAGGAAAAACGTGGTCTCTGTTGGCGCAAACCGTTTGTTGATATCATGCACCGTATATGAGTAGTGAATCTCAAAGTGGAGGTCTGCACTCTTAAACGTGCTTATGCTTATCTGTCATCTACATATATGAAAGCAAGTCGGTCTGGAGCGATCTATATAATGGTATAAAAAAGAAAATAGACCTGAATTAATTAGGCACTTCCGGAAATCTCATAAATTTGAAAGTTGGTCCCTGGAGAAGCTGATGAACCCAGGATCATTAGAAAAATCGAAAATTCTCAAAAGTCCCTGAATGGGGCACGCTGAGGGGCTTAAAATTTTGGGCTCAGCTATAATTTACCCAAAGCGACAACGTTAAGTTTCGTGATCTTTAACATTTTTGGGAATTTCCTAATTTTTATCCCCCTTACCCTCAAATCAAGATGGCGGAATAATCTGCCAGACTAGCTAGAAAATTGAAATTTGGCGAAATTACACCTTTTAGTATGTAACCGACGGAAATTTTCCAAGGTGTTCAAATATTTTACCTTTTACCGCCGAAAAATCTCGACGCAATTTTAATGACTGTGCAGACATTCTTCTTGAGGTATTTGTTGGATAAACGGTAAGTCATATCACAAAACGAATGGCACAACCTACATTCAATTTGGAGTGATCTACAACTTTGGTCCTATGACGTTTCGTAGTATCTCTATTCCTTTTATGTTACATTGGTCTCTTTTTCTCGATTATATCTACATTTTGCTCTTTGTACACGTATAATTCGTAGTTCGAATGAATTATACGAAATCAGAATCATCTAATTGTGCACGAACATCGGCCCACCCAGTATCCATACGTGAGCCAAATTCTATGTTGGTAGCTGTCATATTGGTACCCGAGAGTATTGCACTGTGAGAAAACCATGCCCAAATTTCACCCTATTCTACGTTTGTAACTCAATTTTACCCATAAATAGATGAGACAGGAGAAAATATCTCAAGACCAGCCATTTAGACCGCTAAATGAGGCGTCTTGTGATACAATTCGTTTATCGATATGATGTATCGTTTAGCAGCAGTAAATTTGTAAATGAAGGTTTGAAATATTGTAAGCATGCATATAATTCATTTGCCGATCTATATACTGTATATTCATTGAAGTCGATTTGTAGCGATATGGAAATGGTATGTTTGCCATTATAATTAATATTTTACATCGATAGTGACTCTCAGCAGAAAGGAGTCTGCTATTGTAATAATTACTCTCCACATCGACTTTGAATGGCAGTAGGAATCCGATCCTTCTCTAACTCCTTTGTCACTAGCGTTACTAAGGAGGAACTACCATTGTAATTAATAATTCCTTTCTCGATTTGACTTCGCAGAAGTCAAGGGAGCGTGAAATTTTGTTCAAAACTATCCGAACCGGCGGTGTTTGGGAGTAGGCATGTGTGCCCGCCATTATAAACAAATTTACCCATCTAAAATGTGACTGACATTAGGCATAGTGGCCTTGCTATTATAATGCAAACTCACCAACTCGGTGTGACTGGAATTAAGAAAAGGGGCTTTTCATTATAATGATAACAGCACAACTCAATTTTGACTGGCGGTAGGGAAGGTGCCTGCTATTATATTAACAACTCCCAACTTTAATCTGTCTGGAAGTAGGAAAGGGCGCCTGCCATTGTAACGAAAACTCCCCAAAATCGACTGTGGCCGCGCATTAGGTAATGGGACCTCCCATTATAATGAAAATTTACCTACAAGATTGTGAATGGTAGTAGGCAAGTGAGCCTGCCATTATCATCACAACTCCGCAACTCGCACTTTACATTGGAAACAACGTCACCTACTTCTGCTGTTTCTGGATAACACCAAGGGACATGCAATTTAAAAAATCTTATTCTCTGCATGCACAGTAATTGACTTGATATCCATATACAGTGTAGAATACCGAAGCGAAGCACGGGTACATTTGCTAGTTATTTAATAAAATTTGAATTTATGAAAGAAGCTGAATTTTGAATCTGAGGTGCTCGAAACATCCCCGGGATACCCTATACTTCGCATTCCAAATAAAACCGTAGGTCTTGTAACTATGATCACGGCATCAAGAGTCACATAGCTCAGTTGGTGTTCTGAATGCTCTCCTGAAGAAACTGCACCGGTGAACATTTACCACCTTTACCGGCAATGGTCGAGGATCTCATTCAAAAAGCATATCATCAACCTACTATGTATAACAGATTACCATACGAGATACGTACTATTTCAAGTTAGATGAACATTTTATCAGCTGCACTAGGGAAATATTTTTGTAGCTTTTTTCTCTTTTATCAGGTGCTCTCATTCGTTTAATACTGTACAGGATCCCCTACATTCTGTTGCTGGAACATATGGTGCAGATGGGCGCATTGATGGATCTTTCCATCTGAGAAGATTTTAATATACCGGTAGTTTCGTTTCACTTTTTAATTTTCAGTTCTAATTAGAATTGTCCGTTGGAAAGCAGTGAAGCTGGTAATTCCTTTTACCGTCCCAGTTTTCATTATTGGACTCCTTTACACACAAACAGCGATACAAAAATTAGAAGGCAGTAATGGTTCAGTCCTGTATTAACACGCATGTCATAAAGTCTAATGCAACAGTAAATATTTTAATGAGTTCATGGTCCTCGGTTCCCTGAAAGGGGTAAGTCATTTTGAGCCCAAATTATATGTGATAAGTAACAAAATTCTCAAATATAGAACAAGAAGTATTTAATACACAATACTTACTTACTTACTGGTCGGCGTTACAGTCCTTGTAGGTCCTTGGCCTCCTTTATCACCTGCCTCCATTCATCTCGGTTCTCAGCTTTTCTTCTCCAACGTTTAACTCCTAACTTTCTAAGGTCATCCTCAACATCATCAATCCATCTTTTCCTGGGTCTTCCTCTCCTCCTCCTTCCATCAAGTTTCCCTATAAACACCTTTTTAACGGTGCAGGTTTCTGCCATTCTCTGAACATGACCGGCCCACCTAATTCTTCCCTGCTTAATTTTAGTAACAATATCTGGCTGGCCAAACAGTCCTTGCAGCTCTACATTTGTCCTTATTCTCCACCCATCCTGCTCTCTTACTGCACCGAATATCTTTCTCAATATCTTCCTTTCCCACCGTAACAGCCACTGTTCTTCTCTGGAGGTCATAACCCAGCATTCTGATCCATACATAACTATTGGTATTAGTACTGTTGTGTATATTTTAATTTTTGTATTTCTGCTGACATTCCTGGATTTAAACATATTTTGCAAGGCTTAAAAGCATCAGTTTCCACTTGTTATCCTCTCCTGTATTTCCACGGAGGTTTTATTGTCCTCTGTTATTATAGAGCCTAGATATTTGAAAGATGTGACTCTTTGATATTCCTTCCCATTTAATCTTACTGGGGTCCTTCCTCTTACTCCCTCTGTATCTCCCATCTTCATATATTTTGTTTTGTTTATATTCACTTCTAGTCCTAGGCCCCGTGCTTTCTCTTCTAATACTGAGTAGCTCTCTTCAAGGGCTCTTTCATTTCTTGCAATTATTGCTACATTATCAGCATATGCTATCACTTGTACTAATCTGTTCAAAATGGTTCCCCCTGGGTTGATGGGCAATTGACGGATTACTTTTTCCAATGCTAGGTTAAAAAGCAGTGTGGAAAGTACATCTCCCTGTCTTAGTCCTCTATCCACTAAAAACTCCTCTGACAGATCTTGCTCCACTCTCACCTTGCACACTGTTGTTTTCAAAGTCATTTCTGTTAATCTAATCAATTTCCTTGGGATTCCAAATTCTTTCATAATCTTGTAAATTTTACTCCTATCTAGACTGTCATATGCCTGTTTAAAATCCACATACAGCTGATGTAGCTGTTTGTCATATTCATAAAATTTCTCTAGCACTTGTCGTAATATGAATATCTGATCCAGAGTAGAGCGATGTTTTCTAAAACCCGCTTGGTAATCCCCAAATATTATTTCCATCCATAATTCCAATCTTAAGGCTAGTACCTTACCAAAACCTTGTACGTTCCATCCAGCAAGGTGATCCCTCGATAATTTCCACATACTGCCTTATCTCCCTTTTTATGTATTGGGTAAATTATACCCAATGTCCAATCCTTGGGTATTTCCTCCTTTGTCCAAACCTCCTTAATCAATTCATAAACAGCCTTCTCTATTCCCTCTCCCCATATCTCAACATCTCTGACTCCATTCCATCTTTACCTGGGGATCTATTATTCTTTAATGCATTAATTGCAGCTTTGACCTCTTCTAAGTCTGGCTGTTTTACTGATTCCTCTTCCAATTCTCTTTCTTCCCCATCAACATTTATTTTTTCGTCCTCTCTATCATCTTCATTATTTCCATTGAGTAACTCGTAAAAATACTCCTGCCATCTTCCAAGCACTTTGCTTTTATCACCCACAAGGTTTCCATCTTTTATCCTTGAAGAAAACAGCTCTTGGTTGAAATCCTATCTTAAGGTCTTTGTTCTTTCATAGAAATTTCTTTCCTCGTTTCTATCCTTCATTTCATCCAGTTCTTCGATTCTCTTTCTTTCAAAAGCTCTTTTCTTATATCTACATATCTTATCTGCTCTTCTTCGTTTCTCTCTATACTCTTCTACTGTTTGTCTTGTTGTCCTTTGAAGCATTCTGTTCCTAGCATCATTCCTCTCTTGGATTAATGTTGAACATTCCTCATCAAACCACTCTGCTCTCTTTACCAATTTCTTCTTTCCCGGGGTACTATCTGCAACTTCACTGATAGTTGTTTTCAGTATCTCCCATTTATCTTCCACTTCTCCTTTCTCCCATAATTCCCTTTATATTTCCAAAGATTCAGCCATTTTCTTTTTGTATTTCTCTTGCAATTCCTCATTTTTTAGACCTTCAATATTGTGCTTTGCCTTTCTTGTTACTTTTTCCGTTCTTGCCAAATCTATTTTTTGTCTGTACTTGACTCTAACAAGATAGTGGTCTGTATCTGCATCAGCACCTGTGCAGCTTCTAACATCCATAATAGCTGATGCATGTCGACTGTCTATGATAACATGGTCTATTTGATTTCTTGTCACACCATCTGGTGAAATCCAGGTCGCCTTGTGAATGTTTTTCCTAGAATGCCAAGTACTTTTAATTATCATCTGCTTTCCACTCACAAAATCAATCAATCTCAATCCGTTATCATTACTTACTTCATGCAGGCTTTCTTTCCCTACTAAGTGTTTGTACACCTCTTCTCTTCCAATTTTTGCATTTAAATCTACAAGGATAATTTTCACATCATGCCTTTGAACTTTATTAATTTCTTCCTCCAATATAGTATAAAATGCATCTTTCTTCTCATCTTCTGCCTCCTCAGTAGGGGCGTACACACAAAACACAGTTACGTTGAAGAATTTTGCCCTAATTCTCACAGAGCACATCCTATCATTGATTGGAGTAAAGTTGATCACGCTTTGCTTTACCGTCTTATGTATGAGGAATCCTGTGCCATTACTGCCTGCTTTTTCTCCACTGTACATCAAGATATGTTGTCCAGACATCATCATCCCTTGCCCTTTCCATCTCAGTTCCTGTAGAGCTGCTATTTTCACTCCATACTTATCCATTTCATTCCTTAATTCTTTCAACTTGCCAGGTTCTTCAATGTCTTAACATTCCATGTTGCTAATATAATATCCTTTTTCCATCTCTTTAGCCGTTTTTCACGCCGGTTCGTCACCAAGTTTTCCAGTCCTGCTTTATTCATTCTTAAGGTATCCGTAACAGTTGTTTTTTTACGAGGTAGGGGAGTTAACCCTACGCTCAACCCCCAACCTGGAGGACCAGGGTATCACTCTTAGTCTGGATCATCACCTTAGACCTGTCCGGCTTGGGTGGCCCTACCAGGAGCAGATGCTCCCGCCGGCATAGCTCTAAGGATCATTTGACCACGCAAGCCTCCAATAAACACCCGGCAAAATATATTTTGCCTTCGTCAAGGTGGTGATACGTTCGGGAGGATTTAATACACAATACATGGACAAATAATAGTATGGTCTCAGCTACCGTGTGCGGGTATTTTGATCTGACGGCTTTAGGCTACCTGCTCGTCAATTTTGGCGTTCCACTTTACTCTACCAGATAGCAAACTGAATCACTTTTGGGCGATCTATGGCTGTTTTTAGTTAATTTTGTCGAAATTATAATGCTAGAACAGGGGTTGTTGTACCATTTAAATCGGTTGTGAGGTACTGAGCAAAACAATCGATGCAAAGGAGGACGGACTCACTTTCATTTAATTCCTCCTTAAACTTCCAATCATAACCTATTGTAATATTGTAGTTTTAGTTTAGTTAAATACAACCAGGCTTATCCAGCATTATGTAAATACTTATTCATTGCTCTCCAATCGAACACATGTTCACATTTTGAGCACTCACAACTTCTAACAGTGAAATGTAAGCCTGGATGGTGAATAGCGTATAACAATCAGAGTCCTTAAAAATGAGGAAATATCATAAGTGGATAGGAGGATTTAATTAGCCTACCATGAAGCACACCTTTGTTTGCAAGGATTAAATAGTAAAACTGGTATTTCAGTACGTAAACAAGACAGAACCTGTGTTTAGTAATAATAATGTTATTGGTATTTATGTCCCACTAACTACATTTTACGGTTTTCGGAGACGGCGAAGTATCTGAATTTGGTTCCGCAGGAGTTCTCTTACCTGCCAGTAAATCTACCGACTCGAGGTTGACGTATTTCAGCACCTTCAAATACCATCGGACTGAGCTAGGATCGAACCTGCCAGGTTGGGGTCAGAAGGCCAGCGCCTCAGCCGTCTGAGCCAATCACCCCTACTGATTGCCTCAGCATGGCAGGTAAATTCTTTTGCAATACGGGATTGACGGTCACTCCACTCCCAGCTTCCTCAGTTGTACGATCATTTATCTATTGCAAAAAATGGAATACTCAAACCTATAGTTGGTATCCTGATTATAGGCGTAGGAAGTCCAGTTTTACGTTTCATTCCTGAACGTCCACGTGCTTCGGTCGAGATCTGAACTTGACCAACTTGGTGAAAAGCTAGTCACGCCCCTTGTATAAAATAAAAATTTCGGTTTCATTTTGACGTGATAACGTCCCACTCCGCAGCATGCACTTTAAGTTGGCGTTACAAAAGTCAGTCTGTGTATTACAATTTGTTTCATTCAGACTACCAGTGGCACGTTCAATATTTCCATATCTATGATGTTGCAACCT
Organism: Anabrus simplex; assembly: GCF_040414725.1. Taxonomy (NCBI): domain Eukaryota; kingdom Metazoa; phylum Arthropoda; class Insecta; order Orthoptera; family Tettigoniidae; genus Anabrus; species Anabrus simplex. Next base: position 1,457,391,254 of record NC_090265.1, read on the forward strand.
CTCCCCGTTGAAGCCTCGAGTTTTGAGCGCTCGATTACATACACTCAATACATTTCGAAGGTCCGTAGGCGACGAAATACGCCGACTGATTTAAAACATATTGGCCTCCCTTTTTTCACAAATAGACTAACAATTATACGTGGCATTATACAGAATACAAGTACAGTTTGCGAATAGGCCTAAGTGACTGCGATTATAGAAAATGGTTACCAAAGTATTTTTTAAATCGGCAATTTTCCGTCTATACATGAGTTCCAACACATCATGTGGGATACTATTACATATGACAGATCCAGAACAAAGTTAGGTGAGGTGGAAAATGCGAAAAATACTTAATTTGCTTCCTACCGACTTCTGAATGTGAATTTCTACCCGCTATGTGTCTTTCACTGAACAGAGAACATGACACCCAACATAATTGCAGTAGACTTATTAATACAACAGAGCTCAGGTTACATGGTGAACGAAATTTTGTCTTTCTTTCTTTCTTAATCTGCTTACCCTCCAGGGTTGGTTTTCCCTCGGACTGAGCAAGGGATCCCACCTCTACCGCCTCAAGGACAGTGTCTTGGAGCGCGAGACTTCAGGTCGGGAGATAAAACTGGGGAACAGGACCAGTACCTCGCCCAGGTGGCCTTACCTGCTATGCTGAACAGGGGCCTTGCAGAGAAATGGGAAGATTGGAAGGGACAGGCAAGTAAGCGCTCGTGGCCTTAAGTTAGGTATCATACCGGCATTTGCCTGGAAAAGAAGTGGGAAGTTACGACAAACCACTTCGACGATGGCTGAGGTGGGAATCGAACCCGCCTCTACTCAGCTGACCTCCCGAGGCTGACTGGACCCCGTTCCAGCCCTCATACCACTTTTCAAATTTCGTGGCAGAGCCGGGAGTTGAACCTGGGCCTCCGGGCGTGGCAGCTAATCACGCTAACCACTACACCACAGAGGCTGATAACGAAATTTTGTAAATGACCTAATGTACTGAAACATAATTTCCTCGAGCTGTGTCACTAGGTGACCACCCAGGTAAGTTAGCTCATAACAAATAATAGCAATAGCATAACACCAGGTCTAGAAAGCCAAGAATAATGGCCGAGAGGATCCTCCGTGCTGACCACACGACACCTCGTAATCTGCAGGCCTTCGGGCTGAGCAGCTGTCGCTTGTTAGGCCATGGCCCTTCGGGGCTGTTGCAACATGGGGTTTTAATAGCATAACAGCCGTAAATATAAAATTGGTTAATCACTTTTTATGTATTTCATCTTATTTATTGATCGTTGACGTGACCACTGCCCACTAGGATGCCATTCGTCCCTCTGTAGTTATCACAGCAACCATCGGGCTCTTTGGTTGGATGGTCAGCCTAGTGGCTTTCGGTTCAGAAAACCCGGCATTCGATTCCCGGCCAGGTCAGAGCATTTTAATCTAAATTGGTTAACTCCTTTAGCTCGTGGATAGGTGATTGTTCTGTATCGTATATACTTTAAAATCATTCAGCGCACACTATAACATGCATCTTTCCATACATGGCAGTAGACGTCCACCCTCGTCGGAGGGTCAAACCATTCGAGTGCTGCACCAGGCTAGCAATAGCCACACGAAATTTTACGTCAGGCCACTTGCTATTAAAGTTATATTGAATTGACTGTCTAAGGTATCATTTCACTCTAAGTCAAAATTCCACCAGGTAACGTTGTCACGAAAATCCAGCAGGACACTGCCTCCTCTTTCGCCACCCGTATTTCCTTTTAAAGGCGGCGTGCTTCACCAAGTTCATTAAGTATATACAGATGCGAATTCTTGTTTGAACGATAAATGGTAGCTCTACCACTGATAAAGTTTAACTCATTCACAATAGTTATGCACCAAGCAGTGGAAGGGTAGCGTGTCCCTTACTTCCAAGATCCGGGCTCCATTCTCGGTTCGACCAAAAAATTGTAACTCTGAACTAAGGAATGTACGGGCATTACTTAGTTTCGTATAAGTAATTTTGTATTTTTATATGACTGTTTATACCGAGGTCATAGCCACAGGACACCCAGTTTTACGTGGAATCCGAACCAGAGGGTTTCGAACGGTGCCAGCTTCAATGTGATAATGCCACTCGACTAATTTGCCTCTCATGGCTTTGTGAGACATGCTGACGAGATTTCTGATGAGAAAAGTAGTGGCCCCACCAAAGAAAGCTAACATATACGGCTGAAGAGGGCGTCACTCCGACCGCCTGGTACTGTAATATCTCCAGATTACCTGATTAGACCTAAGTCGACTTTCATGAGATGTATATATTATTTGCTGTGTGATAAAAATTGATGAACCTAACATTATTTTACAAATGCTTTGTGAACCAAGACTGTGTATTTCGATCGTCTAAAATTCTCTCGTTTTAGATGAGTTCATTAGGTTAATGTTAAAGCTTTAGACTATGTATAGGGCCGATGACCTTCTACGTTAGGCCCCTTAAAACACCAAGCACCAAACCAAGACTATATATACTGTATGGACTATATTCCAGACAGTCAGCCCTTTAGAAATTAGTTGCTGCCAATATTGGCACAAACACACACACAAACACACCGCCAATCGATTTACGACCTTAATGCAAATCCTCTTTTGTCATTCCTTACCTTTTTGTTTATGCTGCGGAAACGTGCTCTAAAAAGGGGCAAGTTGTTTATGGCGGACAGTCTGGCCCTCGGCCAACGAAAGAGCACCTATCGTTTTAAAAGGATATGACTCCATAAAAGTTACCATCACTATTAAAACGTCCGAAAGTATTCTGCTATTTGAGTAAATTATTTTACTATTTGATCGTGTGTACTAAACCTATAAAACAATATAAATATACAAACTGCATTATAATTCTTCCTGCGCAATTTTTAAATGTTCTGGGTAAAATTGCAAGATTTCAATACCCCTCGTATTGGAGAATTAAAGTCACTGTCCCACGAAAACTCAATAGGTTCACAGTATGAATGAAATGCCTGTTAATTCTATAGTGTTCATATGTTGCTCTCATGGCCCATATTAATAGTCAATATGTCTTTTGTTTTTCGCAGGTACTCTTTACGTTTAACGGAGACTTCGCCCCCCAGAAGAGAAATTGGACTAACCACGAGTGTGATAGATCGAACAATGTACAGAGGCTTGACATCAATTAGTGCTTGTGAATTCAAACATGATTAAAAAATATCTAAATTATGTAATCGTGAACTTGTGAATTCACTCCAGTGAGATATGATTAGGTCTTTGCTGTATGTCCAAATTTATTGAAAAAAGAATGGAAAAAAGTAATTCATTTAGTAATCTCTCTTAAGTAGCGTTTCTTTTTCATTGTATTAATACAGTTCGTAAGTAATCTGTTTACGCTCCAGGGTCGGTTTTTCCCTCGGACTCAGCGAGGGATCCCACCTCTACCGCCTCAAGGGCAGTGTGCTGGAGATTCAGACTTTGGGTCTGGGATACAACTGGGGAGAATGACCAGAACCTCGCCCAGGCGGCCTCACCTGCTATGCTGAACAGGGGCCTTGTAGAGGGATGGGAAAATTGGACGGAAGAGGCAAGGAAGAGGGAAGGAAGCGCCCGTGGCCTCAAGTTAGGTACCATCCCGGCATTTGCCTGGAGGAGAAGCGGGAAACCACGGAAAACCACTTCCAGGATGGCTGAGGTGGAAATCGAACACACCTCTACTCAGTTGACCTCCCGAGGCTGAGTGGACCCCGTTCCAGCCCTCGTACCACTTTTCAAATTTCGTGGCAGAGCCGGGAATCGAGCCCGGACCTCCGGGGATGGCAGCTAATCACGCTAACCACTACACCACACAGGCGGACGTTAATACAGTACGGCACTATTCATACATGAATAGGGATTTTTTAAACTAATAAAAATGTTATTGAATTTTACGTCCCACTAATTACTTTTTGCCGGTTTTCGGAGACGCCGAGGCGCCGGAATGTTGTCTGCATCTACCGACACGAGACTGACGTATTTGGGCACCTTAAAATACCATCGGACTGAGCCAGGATAGAACCTGCCAAATTGGGGTCACAGGTCCAGCTGATCAACCGTCTGAGCCACTCAGCCCTGCCATCATTGAATTGATCCCCAAAGAACTTATACCGAGCGAGTTGGCCGTGCGGTTAGGGTCATGTAGCTGAAACCTTGCATTTGGGTGATGGTAGGTTAGAATCCCACCGTCAGCTGTTCCGAAGATTGTTTTCCATGGTTTCCCAGTTTCACATCAAGCTGTAAGTTAAGTAAGTTCACAGCTGTTACCTTGAAAATCCTAGCCCTTCAATGTGTTAGTGCGACGGTAAAACACAGATAAAAGAAACGTATTCAGTGATCCAGCCATGTGGGGCTGTGATTAAAAATCTAATTTGTAACATAATTCGCTGTCCGGCCCCGTGGTGTAGGGGGCAACGCGTCCGTCTGTCACCCGGCGGCCCCGGGTTTGATTCCCGGCCAGGTCAGGGGGTTTTTAATTATAAATTATTATTATCCCTGACCCGGGGACTGGGTGTTTGTGTCGTCCTTAACGTCCATTTGCTGACATGCAACACTTTACACTTCTGCAATTACAAATACACGCAGATGCATAACATGTGCTGCGAGTAGGGGCAAAAAATCTTTCGAGGTCGACGCCCCGAAAAAATAGCTTTTAAAAAGAAAACATAATTCACGGTCATTAAAATTAACTGGAACTACGAAAAGATTTAATTTAAATTAATGTCTACGTCCTGAACTTGTATGAACAACGTTGTATTCCCCACGTACTCTTACCATTTCAGGCATTACTCTCCCATACTGTATTCTGAACTAGATAATAATACAGTAGAACATGGCGAATCTTACATATTAAAGTTGTTTAATATATACTGTAAGTTGTTGCAAGCGTATTGGAGTACGGTATACAGATGGGTATGTACAGCAATCCATTCCCTATGAGAAATAATCTTCCAATTTCATCTGGATACGAAAATGCTCGTTCTAAAAAAACGCAACGAAGATATGTTCTGAAAACACAGGCCCTCATCATTAGAAATAGTGCGTTGTATTAAATGTGGGTGCATTGCCTACGATGTTCTTGGAAGATGATTCCGTGGAAACACGTAAAAGGATGTACTCTCGGTAAAATCCAGAAGTAAGTTGTTGATGTACACGAAAGATTCATAATGTGTTTTTGTGAAAATGGTGCGAATGTTGTGCGACACGTTCCGTAAAATTAGAGTGGGCATTCGACGAAGCTCTGTCCAGTTACCTTTTAACTGCCAGTACGGATGAAACGATAGCCAAAATAAATCATACTGAGATGACCCCAGACTATTCCGTAGAAGAACTAGATGGACTACGGTAGTGATGATACAAATACCTCGACTTTGGTAGAAATTCTCTTGAGAATTAGTGAATAATATACTCATCCATTCGTATCGTAACAAATGAAAATACGACATATGGAAACATTGGTCAATAACGATATAATATGGTGTATTATGCAAAACTAATACTGGTATATACTGTAATTTGTCTCCAATCGTCGGCATCCCTGAAAATGGATTTCCCTTGTTTCCATTTTCAAACCAGACAAATGTTGAAGCACTATCTTAATTACCTTAAATAAGGCCATAGCAGCTAACTTCCCTATCCTAACCCTTTTCCATCCTCGCGTCTCTGAAAACATTGGAGAGCGACGTTAAACCTCTAATTTAAAAAGAATTGTCTTTCTGAATGGTCCAGATGGTTGAGTGCTGGCTTTCTGAGTCCGACAATATTTGAAACTACTGAAATACGTCATCCTATTTACGGTAGTTTTACGTGTACGTAAAATACCTCCGGCAGGAGAGAATTTTCTGTACGTCGGTGAAAACCATAAAAGTACGGATACTTAGCGAGAATTGAAAATATTGTTATCGCACATTACTTGCTTTCTTCCTTTCTTCCATTCTTTCTTCCTTGATATGTTTACCCTCAGGGGTTGGATTTTCCCTCGGACTCAGCGAAGGATCCCACCTCTACCAATCCAAGTGCAGAATCGTGACATTTACAAACAAAAATAGTTTAAGTACCATTTATTGGAAAACAACTCCTGTAGAGCGACAAACGGTAATTCGAAAAGATAGAACACAATGTAATTTTACATGACCGTTTTTTGGAATTTTTTCAGACAGTTTAGTTTATACACAGGAAAATTGATATTGCTATAATTATCAGGAACTATGTGTTACTACTATCTAATCCATGAGGCACTACTGACTATTGCTGGTATTGTTATAACACTGATATGCTTAAATTGTATACTTCCAGTTCTTTTGCTTTTTCTTAAGGATGTTCGTAGTCCTCGTGATAAGTCGTATATACCTGCACAATCGAGAACTCCATAAAACGTGATCATGGAGAAGGACTGAATGAATGTTCACGTATCGAATATGCTACTTTTACGATACTCAGAAATTTACCTTTCGTGTATAACTGTAATCTAATTTCATAATTAATTATATGTAATTAAATTAAGAATCTTACGACTCTATAGTTTGAACAATGTGGCATATGTAAGACGGTTTGGGGTAACAGATGTTTCATAGCTTGAGCCACACCATATAAAATAGTCAACAAATAAATAAATAAATAAATAAATAAATAAATAAATAAATAAATAAATAAATAAATAAATAAATAAATAAATAAATAAATAAATAAATAAATCCTCAGTGCAGTTATCACAACAGTTTGTGCGGAATTATGTGCAAAGTAAATATCGCTGTTTTTATTTGAAAAATTTACTTCGATGGCTTTGTCCGGATCCTTATCTGAAAGGTAAGCGTACTTGGCTACGGTTCAGAGGGCCTGGCGTCTGAGTCAGGGGATTGACTCCGGACCGGGTCGAGGATTTAACTGCATATGATTAATTCCTCTGGTTCTGGAACTGGGTGTTTGTGTTCCTCTTAATACTTTTGTCTCCGTCTACATACAGCACACAAACTACCAACTACCGCAGAAACACGCAAAATTTAATATATCCTTCCACATAGAAATGTCGTTAGGAAGGGCATCCAATGTATATCTGGGCCAAAACTACACCAGGTGCAGATGCCAGTTAATTGGAGAAAATGTCAGGAAGAATAATATTCTTTAATTGCTTTATGGTTGCTGTTTTAAATTACAAAACGAGAAACATAGTTTAGAAGGGCATATTCTCACGCTCTCATCAACTACATCATAGCTGATTAGAACACATTCTACTCCTCTATAAAATGTTTTCTCAGTATGAATGAGAACATTATTAGTAATGATAAACTGAATTTAGTCAATCAGAAATACCTCACGCACCTCCATCCACATGTTTAATGTTCACAGTTACTTTTCAGCCGTAGCGAAGCACGAGTACCGTACGTTGATAGTTATCCAAAATCTGGATAAGAAACCTCGACAGCAACAATCATTGGTGGTTGGGTAACGAGGCACTTAACCAGCTAATTGTAATTATGAAAAAGAAACCAGTGGTGCCACAGCTCATTAGGATCTTGGGTTGAAGAGATGACTGCTGTCCAGCTGGATGGTCTGAATGTACTAGAGTATCACGTAGTCAGCGGCAAGATATCCTCAGCCGTATTACTTGCTTCTATTTACCAGGCTCACTGCCTCCCGTATCAGACAAATTAGTCGGTATTACTGGACAAAGGGAACTCGTTCCATGCCTCATTCAAGATTTAATATTCCTATACTGATCGGGAATTGAACCTGAAGCTTCCAGGTAAGAAGCAGACGACTTATCATTACACCAAGGAGGTGGTTTCATTATGAAGTCATAGCGCAATTGGGAATCACCTTGCTGTATGAAGCTCTACGAAAACTACCGGTTTTGATAACACTGATATGCAACCATTTTTCCACAGATATAAACGGTTTATATATTTCAGTTCACACTGTGGTTAGTTACAAAGCCCATATGTAGTTTATTTTCATCACGTCCAATTAAAAAAAACTGTTTTTGAAATTCATGAAAATGTCTAAATACTGAAAATATTATATTCTTTTACATCAATTATACTATTATTATTGATTGAAGCTGGTTATTTAGACATAATAGAATCACAAAAATCTTGTAAAACAACTGAAATTTAAAATTATGAACAAATTACTGCGCCTTTCCTGCGTCCAGGATGGGCCACGCTAAAGAAATCCCGACCAGTTTCTCAGGGTGCTTAATATATTTTTTACGTGGGATCCAAGGTAACGACGATACGCTAATAAATATTTTATCTGTCATTAATAATGATGGGCGTCACCATCCGACGTATCGTTTGGGATGCGAAAATTTTAATTACCTTAATGAATTCTAATTGGACTTCTGTTACTATCAAAATTATAAATAACACCTCAAATGAATCTAAACTATCATTATTTATTCAAAAATGTGAAGTTGTGGATACAGGAAAGTGAAATTAAGGAATTGAAATTCTGAAATCGATTAATTGAATCTGCTCTGAAAGCTTAAAACATCATCATTGATCACTGTTATCTCCTTTGCCTATCTTACAAAACATCATCATTGAAATGAATTAATATTCCACTTTCATTTAATATTAGTAAAAGGAATCGATAAATTAATGAATATCTGCATGGGAAATTAATGGTTAAGTTAAGCTATTACAATATTTTAGGTACACCAGTTTTGTCAGTATCACTATTCTTTTCTCTTCTTCTTAGGACAAGACCTATGCTTAACGTTTATCTTCGAAGTATCACAAATTAAGCTTCAGAAAATTATAAGTTTCATATTCAATAGCAAACATGTGCTAATATTAATTTTAAACCATAATATCAAACAACATTATATCATATGTTAAGTTAATTTCCAACATAGATCAATCATAAAATATGAATGTATCTGAAATTCAGTATGTGACCTCATGTGATTAAATTAAGTATGTAGGGAACATCATTCTCTAAGATATTAGATAACATCTATTCATTTGAAATTATCTGTAGAAAATAGTAATGTCTATCCATGTCAACTAACGTATGCCATAAATAACATTTGAGAAGTATGACTTGATAGTAAAAATACTTCGTAAGTTAAAAATGAACAATTTAATCAACAACTCTTCTCATAAGGATTCATTTTGATGATCTAATCCTGCAATAACATTTTGTAAATGTCGCAATACGTCGTCGCTATGACAGGATATACAGTAGATTCTCGATTAAAGAAACAATGTCACTGTATCATAAATATAAGTGATCCTAGCCTGCGTCAATAAAATAATTTTTCTTCAAATATACTATTTACTTCTCTTATATCATCGTAGCAATATATATATTCTTTCAATTCATACCTCATTACTTTCATATAACATCGTAACGTCTTCTTCACTTCCCATTTCATATCATATCTCCTCCAATTCTTCCAAATCTTCCTCATATATAATTTATTCTGACCCATAAATAACTGAATTCTCAATTATTCATCACATTGGCTCAATATCTTCATCTAGCATGTCTTCCGTTCACCGTTATATCCATATCTAACCTTATTTTGATTTCTTATCGCAACGTATAACCTGCATTTACTAACACATTATTCAGTACTTTATCAAAGATCCTAAAGTATTCTACTCCTAAGCGCTTCACACATTACATGGCATAATCTGTTTAGATTCTTTGGTTTTATTGAAATGATATTGCCACACTATTATCTCACATTCCCTAACGGGAATTAATCTTGTTCCTTAGGAAGACTACCTATCTCCTCATATGTATCGACACAACAAATAAATCACTCGCGAGAACCTAACACAACTGAAATAACTTTGAAGATATTAACGACCTAACATCTACTTTTCAACTACAAATGGTCTACATTTCATTTTATCTAGCAATTGTATACATATATTTACGATATATATATATATAGTTTTCCTTCCGCTTCCGGGATTATTGTTATCATATTTCGTTTGTCATCTGCAGCTCTGGTCGACGATCATCCTACTCCGCTGGCCATTAAGATGTCATCTGGGATTGTGGTTCCTTCCCGCCGTCATCTCATATCGGTATCGTCTGGACAGTCCGCCCCAAGGTCTTCTTAGAAATCCATAGCAGTCTTGTCTTGCGCAATTGAAAGATAAAAATTCATAGATGAAATCAGCTGTATCATTTTGTTGCTATCAAAGACTTCTACCGAGTTCGATAGCTGCAGCCAGTATCCAGTATTCGGGAGATAGTAGGTTCGAACCCCACTATCGGCAGCCCTGAAGATGGTTTTACGTGGTTTCAGATTTTCATACAAGGCAAATGCTGAGGCTGTACCTCAATTAAGGCTACGGCCGCTTCCTTCCGACTCCTAGCCCTTTCCTGTCCCATAGTCGCCATAAGACCCATCAGTGTCGGTGCGGCGTAAAGCAAAAAAAAAAAAAAAAAAAAAAAAAGACTTCTAACATAATTTTATCAATGAGAATCAATTTTAGATTGCTTTGTATCGTTTCAATCTTTATCAGGTTCCTAATATGTCTGCTATTGTCTTAGCTTTGTATGTCGTACAGACTTGTTTAATGACCTAACATATTGACGCTGCGTTATATTGAATTATTTTTCTCATGGTCATAGCCTTGTAATTGCCGTCTTCAATTTCCTGTTAATCAATTCTTGCCTTTTCCAATTTATATAACGCGTATATTAAATGATTATTATATTTTATGCGTTATTTGATATATAAACGCTATAAGTCTTCTTTCTTTTGTAGACTCGTTTCTATTTAAATAGTTTTCAGACGTATATCTAGCTTCTGGACTGGAATGCATGTGCTTTCTGTGACAGCTTGTTCAATTATGCTTTCTTTCAATAGTGCTGACTTTAACAATTCGACTTCATATTTTGTCTTCGCCACTGCCATTACGAGGGGTTGCCTGGCCGAGGCGCTCAAGGCGTGCTCGGTTCACCCGGAAGGACGTGGGTTCGAATCCCCGTCAGGAAGTTGTGAAAATTTTAGAAACGAGATTTCCACTTCCGGAGGTGCATATGGCCCTGAGCTTCACTCAGCCTAGACCATAAATGAGTACCAGGTTAATTCCTGGGGGGCAAAGCCGGCCGGGCGTAAAGCTAACCACTCTACCCCATCACGTGCCGAGGTTAACAATGGCGGAAGCCTTTACCTTCCACTCCTCCAAGGGCCTTCAAGGCCTGTACGGAGGTAACTTTGCTTTGCTTTGCTTTGCACTGCCATTATGATCTTGACTATTTCGACTTCGCGTTATACCGTATCTCCTTGACATTTTATTGAATTTACGCATTGTGTTTACTGGTAATCGGTTTCTTCTCAACTCGATTGAGTTTTATTCCTGGGATTATCACCATCAGTCACTATCAATCACTACTGACCTGCATTTAGGGCAGTCGCCCAGGTGGCAGATTCCCTATCTGTTGTTTACCTAGCCTTTTCTTAAATGATTGCAAAGAAATTGGATATTTATTGAACATCGCTCTTGGTAAGTTATCCCAACCCCTAACGCCCCTTCCTAAAATGAATATTTGCCCCAATTTGTCCTCTTGAATTCCAACTTTATCTTCATATTGTGATCTTTCCTACTTTCAAAGACACTACTCAAACTTATTCGTCTACTGATGTCATTCCACTTACAGCTCGGAACATACCACTTAGTCGAGCAGCTCGTCCAATTTCTCGCAAGTCCTCTCAGCCCAAACGTTGCAACAATTTTGTAACGCTATTCTTTTGTCGGAAATCACCCAGAACAAATCTACCTACTTTTCTTTGGATTTTTCCAGTTCTTGAATCAAGTAATCCTGGTGAAGATCCCATTACACTGAAACTACACTATAGTTGGGGTCTTACCAGAGACTTATATGCCCTTTCCTATAAATCCTTACTACAACCCCTAAATACCATCATAACCATGTGCAGAGATCTGTACACTCTATTTACAATCATATTTATTTATATTAACACCTAGGTACTTACAATGATCCCCAAAGGGAACTTTCACCCCATCAACGCAGTAAATAAAACTAAGAGGACATTTCCTATTTGTGAAACTCACAACCTAACTTTTAACCCCGTTTATCTTCATACCATTGCCTAGTGTCCATTTCACAGTATTATCGAGGTCATTTTTCAGTTGCCTGAAATCTTCTAACTTACTTATTACTCTGTACAGAATAGCATAACCTCATCTGCAAAAAGCCTTGTCTCTGATTCCACTTCTTTACACATATTATATATATATAAGAAAATATAACGATCCAATAATACTGCCTTGAGGATTATTACAGGGACAGATAAAGCTTCGCCTACTCTAATTCTCTGAATTCTATTTTCCAGAAACTTAGCCACCCATTCAGTCACTCTTTTGTCAAGTCCAATTGCACACATTTTTCAAAGTAGTTTCCCATGATCTACCCTACCAAATACAGGTCAATCGCGATACAATCCATTTGACCTCCTGAATCCAGGATATCTGCTATATGTTGCTGGAATCCTACAACTTGAGATTCAGTGGAATAACCCTTCCTAAAACCCAAACTGCCTTCTATCAAACCAGTTATTAATTTTGCAGACACACCGAGCTCGATAGCTGCACTCGCTTAAGTGTGGCCAGCATCCAGTATTCGGGAGATAGTACGTTCGAACCCCACTGTCGGCAGCCCTGAAAATGGTTTTCCGTGGTTTCCCATTTTCACACCAGGCAAATGCTGGGGCTGTACCTTAATTAAGGCCACGGCCGCTTCCTTCCCACTCCCAGCCCTTCCCTGTCCCATCGTCGCCATAAGACCTACCTGTGCCGGCGCGACGTTAAACAACTAGCAAAAAAAAATTTGCAGACATGTCTAATATAATCAGAAAGAATGCTTTCCCAAAGCTTGCGTGCATTGCATGTCAAAGTGACCGGCCTGTAATTTTCAGCTTTATATCTATCAGCCTTTCCTTTATATACAGGGGTTACTATAGGAACTCTCCATTCATTTGGTATAGCTCCTTCATGCTAACAATAATCAAATAAGTATTTCAGATATGGTACTATACCCCAACCCATTGTCTTTAGTATATCCCCCGAAACCTTATCAATTCCAGCTACATTTTTAGTTTCAACTTTTGTACAGTGGAAAGGCACAGTGTCGTATAATTATTGTTTCTTACTTAATATTGCAAAGGCACTTAAAGTTATACTCAGTTCACTTCTACATGTGTATGAATGACGTTCCTTGAAAGATTTCATTAAGATATTTAAACGATGGATATAAGATACCAATGCAATTTTAGCGGATTATTGCTGGTGCTTAAAGAGGAGTACATCTCAAAGTCATAGCAGGGCATCAAAATGGCACAATATTTCGACCAACAAATTGCACATCTGAGTGACTGTAATTACAGTTTGTCAATATAATTCATTGTTTTATAGTTAATTTTATACATTATTTTATACTGCGGTGTTAAAACATGTTTAAAAAAAGAATATACCCAATTTGACATCATTGAATTGCTTGTAGTCCGCCTCTGTGGTGTAGTGGTTAGCGTGATTAGCTGCCACCCCCGGAGGTCCGGGTTCGATTCCCGGCTCTGCCACGAAATTTGAAAAGTGGTACGAGGGCTGGAACGGGGTCCACTCAGCCTCGGGAGGTCAACTGAGTAGAGGTGGGTTCGATTCCCTCCTCAGCCATCCTCGAAGTGGTTTTCCGTGGTTTCCCACTTCTCCTCCAGGCGAATGCCGGGATGGTACCTAACTTAAGGCCACGGCCGCTTCCTTCCCTCTTCCTTGCCTATCCCATCCGACCTTCCCATCCCTCCACAAGGCCCCTGTTCAGCATAGCAGGTGAGGCCGCCTGGGCGAGGTACTGGTCATTCCCCCAGTTGTATCCCCGACCAAGAGTCTGAAGCTCCAGGACACTGCCCTTGAGGCGGTAGAGGTGGGATCCCTCGCTGAGTCCGAGGGAAAAACCGAACCTGGAGGGTAAACAGATGATGATGATGATGATGATGATGAATTGCTTGTTCAAATTTTGAATTTTTCTTTCGTTTTTCTAAAAATTACATAAAAAGGGGCACGATAGATAAAATAAAAAATATGAATACAGACTTGAATTCTACATCCCTCAATACCTAAGTAGTCATTTCAGGTAGGGCCTACATTGTTTTATTAAATTGGATGTAGTTTGTGGAATGAGCTTAAATTGTTTTATGTTCTTCTGATTTTTCTATCATAATTACAAAAAGCCTGGCGTGATATACAAACACAGAAATGGATTCAGGTTGCTTTAGTTAACAACAATTAGTAATAGTTTCCCTTGTAACAGAAAAATCTTTGAAATGCATATGCATATCCATGTAAGTGTAATGAGACCATGTGATCATCGAGTGATGTAGTTGTGCGGTTCGAATGAGGTAGCTGTGATTTTGCATTTGGAAGATGGCGGGTTTGAATTTAACCATATGAAGTCATGTAAATAGTTTCCTGTGGTCTCCCACTGTAGAGTACCTTAACTACGGCCACGGAAGCTACCTTCCCACTCCTAGAATTTTACCATCTTTGTGTCGTCGAAAACCTTCTACGAGCTTGTGCAACGTTGAACCACTAAAAAAAAAGAAAACATATAAATATATTATAGACGAGTAATAGACTCTACATTAGTGGATAACAGTACGCCATGGACACCAAGGAAATGATAGCTCGTTCCCTATCAAAGATACTGCATAATCAAGGAATGAGCCGCCGAAGCAGACAAGATCACAGTGTGAATTTAGAACATTGCAGGGACTTTAATTATTCAAAAGAATCTCAAGCTGAAAATTAAATGGATAAGATACCAACAGCAGCCTTCTACAAAGAAAGACTACATTTCATAAATAAAGTTATCAGATCCCAAAGCACGACCTAATCTAATTAGGTGGAAAAGTACTGTATAAGCGCGTAATTTCTGCCGTCGTGTTTTTAATGTCAAGCCCCAAAGAGCAATTAATTGCAAGCTGACAAGTCATAAAATACGGGATCAGTTTAATTGAAACATAGTCCATTAAGGCAATCAAATGTGATTTCACTGTATCACACACCGATAAAAACAACTAGCTTGAGGCACTTTCATTAATTGCATCGATAATATCAAGTTTCACATCCATGGTACGACATCATTAAGTCAATGTTACTTTTTTTATACAACATATTCTATTTTAGATTTAGAATTAAGGTCACACATTATGTAAGTAGCAGTAGTGATGGTGGTGACTATTGTTTCAAGAGAATGTACAAATGGGCAACCATTTTCTCTTATCACTATCCCTTAGTTCCGTTTTCCGATATGGGGTCGGAAGTGAAGTGACATCATATGGCATGCGTGTACGGCCAGATGTCCTTCCAACGACAACCTCAGTTGAAATGCTAATAAAGATTGGAAGAATGATGGTGATTCGAGGTGGAAAGAATTGTCCATGACAAAGTAATAGGAATTTTCCTGGAAGTGAAATTAGGAAACAACAGAAGCCCATTCTCAGGACAGCCGAACGACGGCGGGGTTCAAACCCACGCACCTCCCGAATGGAGAGCTTGGCTCCATGGCCGTAACATGCGATCACTCCGCTTATAAGTAGCCAAAGGAGGAAATAAAATGTTCCCATTGAAAAATAAGGGTATCGGTGAAAGGAAGTGAAAGACCACGAAGGGTAGTAAAATTAAAGACGCCCTACACCTCGTAAAAATGCCGCTGGGACAGAAACAGAACAAAAATTTACCATAGAAGGTCGAAAAGTAAAGATCAATGTGAAGAGACTAGAACAATTCGGTACCAAGCATCTCGAGGTCGCTAGCCTATGTTCACAACTTGAAAGCCTCTGGGATTCCCATTTTAGTTCATTCTGACAACATGTGTAAGTATTCCTATGCTGTTCTACTTTCCCTGATGCAGCTTCCCTAGATCTCAATTTTCATTTCTGTAGTCTTTATTTGCCACAGTCCAACTCCTTGGCTGAGGCCTTCGGTTCAGATTGTCCCGGGTTCGATTCCCAGCCGGGTCGGGGATTTCAATCGCGTGGCGTGTGATTAATTCTTCCAGCTCGGAGACTGGGTGTTTGTGTTTTTTCCAACACTTTTGTCTTCATATTCAGACAACACCCCACAGTACCAACCCCCACAGGAACATGCAATAGTGATTACATCCCTCCATATAGGATTGGCGTTAGGAAGGCTATCTGGCCGTTAAAAAGGACCAAATCCATATGAGCGACTCAGTTCGCACCCACGGCCCCTAACGTATGGGAGAAGAGGTGGAAGAAGAAGAAGAAGAAGAAGAAGAAGAAGAAGGAGGAGGAGGAGGAGAAGAAGAAGAAGAATGCCACATATAATTTTGTTTTGATCTGCACTTCCAGATTTATAATAATAACTAGCTGGTGTACCCGCCGTGTACCGGACTAGCACTTAGCATGTGCATGATTATATTTCTGTCGACCCCTCATGCTGTTGCTGTGAAGCACAGAGGTGGACAGCCTCTTCCTGTCAGCAGCATATAGTGACACAGTCGTTTCCTGGCTCTCTCTGACCTCGTGCAGTTTCATCTTTATACGTTTCATCTCTTCCTTCTGGTAGATATATCAATGCTTTCCCGTGGTTTCCTATTTTCACACCAGGAAAATCCTGGGGCTACACCTTAATTACGGCCACGGCCGCTTTCTTCCCACTCCTACCCTTTGCTTTTCTACCGTGGCCGTAAGACCTACTGTATCTGTGCCTGTACGACGTAAAGCAAAATTGAAAAACAGAATCAAGTATGTAGTTAATATTCAAAAAGTAAAGAGAGATGAACAAAACCTTTAAAACGTTGCCGGTGGGATCTCCGAAGAAAATCTCCACACAGTAGGTTATCGGCTCTTGGAGGAACTTTCAGGCGACCGATATAGAAGGTAGAAAAAAACAATTTTAAGTAACTTACGTTATTTTAAATCTGAACCAGCCTAAAAGAGAGGTACGGTAGATATAGTCTTACGTTTTAGGCTTCTATTTGTGAACGTTTTGAACAACTTATAGATAATATTCCACTCGCCCTTGTATTAAACTTAAATACCGAGTTCCCTGAAAATAAATCCTTCTATCCGTGGTTCACATATTGCTATAACAGAAAAATACAGGCTCGTTATAGGCTATTGTTTTTTATTATTGTTGATTTAAGCCCGCAGGGGAGCGCTTTTATAGGTTTGCTTACGATACCAACATATCTTGTTTGCTTGTTATTTAAAGGGTTCTAACATCGAAGGTCATCGGCCCAACCAACATATCTTTTTCGGTTTTTTTTTTTTTTTTTGCTATTTGCTTTACGTCGCACCGACACAGATAGATCTTATGGCGACGATGGGACAGGAAAGGCCTAGGAATGGGAAGGAAGCGTCCGTGGCCTTAATTAAGGTACAACCCCAGCATTTGCCTGGTGTAAAAATGGGAAACCACGGAAAACCATCTTCAGGGCTGCCGACAGTGGGGTTCGAACCCACTATCTCCCGAATACTGGATACTGGCCGCACTTAAGCGACTGCAGCTATCGAGCTCGGTTCCCAACATATCTTGAGACCAGTTAAATTATTATCATTTCTATCCTGTGAGGGTGGTTTCTCAACTTCGACCGATCTCAACCACACGAAAATATAGATTGTTCATCACAATAACAGTGGTCTAAGTCATTTCCATGTAAGGCGCTGCATTTTACTTCAAGAGATATCTAAATATAAGGAATAAGTGGAGCAGTCAGTGGAGCTGGTGTTTTATTTTATTTTTTATTTAACATCGCACTAAATCATCGATGTTCTACGGTGAAGGAAGGATTGGAAAGGGCTAGGATTGGGAAGGTAGCGGCCGTGGCCTTAATTCAGGTACAGCCCCAGCATTTACTTTGTGTGAAACTGGAATACCTGGAAAGATATATTGAGGTTTGCCGACGGTGGGATTCAAACCCATTTCCTTCTGAATGCAATCTCACAGCTGCGCGACCCTAACCGCACGGCCAACTCACTCGGTCATTATCGAGTAGCGCGGTCGCTTTGTAGGCCATGGCCATTCGGGGCTGTTGCTCCATGTTTCTTTTAACCCATCTAGCACCAAAGTCCAGCAAGCGTTTCTCATTCTTCTTACCTTCCATATCTTTTTCACATTTACCAATCACCCTTTCGTATCCTTCAGTTCTATTTCCAACTCTCGCAATGAAATCGCCCATTAGCACTATCCTATCCTTGCTGTTGACCCTGACCACGATGTCACTGAATGTTTCATAAAACTTGTCAACTTCATCCTCATCTGCACACTCACATGGTGAATACATTGACACAATCCTCGTCCTAATTCCTTCAACAGCCAAATCTACCAGATCATTCGCTCATTTACGTGCCTAACAGAAACTATGTTACTTGGAATAGTATTCCTGATGAAAGGCTACACTCTGCCCTTCCCGTTTTATCACCCGTCAAGTACACTTTATATTCGCCTATCTCTTCCTTATTATCTTCCATTAGCCGATCTCACTTACTCCTAGCACATCCAGATGCATCCTCTTTGCTGATTCAGCTAGTTCTACTTTCTTTCCTCCATAAGCCCCAACAGTATTGATAGCTCCCCATCGAATTCCATCTCGTTCACTAAGTTATATCCAAGGAGTTCCCCACCTGACAAATGGGAGTGGGACTCCGTTACTCCGATAGGTCCGAGGCTTGATTGAAATGTTCTGAGCTCGGTAAATTCGTGAAGCAGGATGCTACCTAGTTACACATAGTCCAAGTGAGGATCTCTCCTCTAACGAGTTAGGGACCACCGGTCGATTGTATAGCCCTAGCCGCATGAGAACAAGGAGAGACAAGAATCAGAATATGTCCGAGATGCCCACTCCTATTCCGTAGCGACTCTCAGGACGACTTACTAGGCCACTCAGCCGTTGCCATAGTTCACGACCTAGGACATGACTACAGTAACCCACACCATGAACCATCTACCATTACATTTAACGTCACACTAAATCATCGAAGGTTTACGGTATAAATGAATGAATGAATGAATGAATGAATCAATCAATCAATCAATCAATCAATCAATCAATCAATCAATCAATCAATCAATCAATCAATCATAGACTTATAGTCATAAAGAACTATAATATACGTATTAATCAATTAAACTTGGAAATGAAACAGCAGTTACTCTTACTGAACTTTAAAAATAGGTCAACTTTTCACAAATCATGAAAAAATGCTGTCAGCGTGTCAGTTAAAGGATAACTGCATGACACTATAACTTCACTCTATGGACAGCAAACCAGTTTTTGTATAACAATAAACCACTAGATTCAACAGTAGTGGGGAAGAAATGGTACAGTTTCTGCCTTAAGAACCAGCGTTATATAACTCTAAATATAGTTCGGTTACTTAGAAGAACATTAGTTCGATTTTCCGATTTATGTTCTGACTTAATGATTTGTTTTGGTGTTACATAAAAGATCCTCGCAAATCTATTTAGACTAGATTCTCCACTATTACTGTCTATTTTAAAGACTCCAACAATCGCTATGAACTTTATTTGTTCTTAAATACATCCGTTCATTGACCGTAAATGGCCTCAACGACCTTGAATTATAAATTTATCCATGGTGGGGACCAAATATGAAATGGTAAATATTTACGAGATGACAATTTATCTTCATTGATGGAGAATGTGGCACTGACATTAAAAGGAGGGATTTTAGAGGTACGGGTAATGAACGATAATGCTGAGTGGGTCCTTGATTATACCTGTTATTATTCTCTCTCGTATATCATGCTGGATCTTAGAGATTTTGGAAACACCAAACGCGTACTTCTTCACACAATATCTACTCCCCACAAACCTACAGTTATCAGACCTGTTCTCTCAACTAATATAATGATTTTTCAGTCAAATATGAAGTAAAATGCTCATATTTACTTTTCTTCTCATTACTGATTTTGATGCATGAGGAATTACATTTTCAGTGCGGATCGTTGGATTAAGTAGCACCACTGTACAGTACTGGTGGATAGCAGATGACAGATGCATTTGTAGAGAGAGAGAGAGTTTATTTCTTACTTGAGCTCTCAAAGGACAGGCGCTAGAGCTATTCGAACTTAATGACGGCGCAGTTTTCCAAGTATTTGTCTTTTTTATCCTGGCTATTTAACGACCCACTAACACAGATAGTTATTTTGGAAACGATGGGGAAGGAGAAGGCTAGAACTTTGGCCCATTATTTACCAACTGCCCTACTATATATATGTGACATATAATTTTCCTTTGCCTTTACTGTGAAGACCATAATGTCATGGTTTTCAGCCTTTCTTTAAATTGACAAAATTTGGGTAGGAAGGGCCTTTGTATGATGCTAAGTGTATTAAAAAGTGACTACTTCATTACTGACACTCCTACTCACCATTTACAATGTTTCATATGTTGTAGTATTTGCTGGCAGATGCAAAAACTGAATGAAACTGAACACAAGTACCACTATCTAATCTAATATAAAATAAAATAAAATAAGAGTTTTGTCTGTACATTGTTCAGAATTTTAAAAAAATGTGGTATTTCTGTATCCGTGTTGTTCACAGTATCAGGCAAATGCATTCTTTAATTTTCCTTCATTTCTGTCTGTCTGTCCGTATGTTTGTACGCGCATCACAAAAAATGGCTGAATAGAATTTAATGAAAATCGGTATGTAAAGTCGGAGAGTGAGGCACAACAATCTAGGCTGTAAATAATTGTATTCACGCTAAACGAAATGGTAGTTTAGGGGGAGGCCTAAAATTTGATTACCAAATATGTATGTTAATAGTGGCTCTGTTGGTAAATATGACATATTTAAATTTGTATAGAATTACATTTCCAATCACTTATGACTTGTGCATTTTTACCGTACCGGATATGAAAACAGAGATATTCATGAATTACGATTTTTGTTGCTAACTCCATATCAATGCCGAACCACGAGAAAATTGGGGAATACCATTTAATGAAAATCACCATGTAAAGTCTGGAAATATTGTCTAGGCTTGCACCCTACCCGCGTCCAGGTGAGACACAACCATCACTCCGGCTAGTCAGATGTAGTCTCAGGGTATCCACCAGCAAGAAAAATATTTAATTTTTCTATAAGTTAGGTTTTACATGAATTCCAAGAAAGAACCAACAACCGTACGCGATACTGTCCGATGAACGTCTTCACCTTACCGCATAAATTCGCAAATTTATCTTCGAACATAATTTCATAAAGCAACTCACATAAAAATTACCTTACATACTAAGTCAGTCTCCTATCTACCACTATAAATGATCACTCATTGAATTATGAAAATAATGAAGAAACATATTTATTAACCTAATAAATTATTGAAAGAAATGAGAATAAATATCTCCATGAACTCCATAATTATTGTTTCAAAAATAAATATTATTCCGTAGAAATTAAAGTTTAAGTCAGCGCTGGCTTATCAATAAATTAACATGTTATTGTGAATTCAATGTTTCTGAAATGAAGTCAAATCTTCCCAAATTATCATTGAAAAATTATGTTAATCATTCAATTGCATTAATATGATACACTTACATCATCATAAAGAAAACTTCAGAATTCCTCCACATAATTTACACATTTGAAAATATTAAATATCTGAATTCGTTAGCGTCGAATATCCCTCTGATGAACAGCATTATGACGACTGACGTGCTAAGGTTTTCGACCCTACTGCCACTTAAATTTTACGGCTCCTAGTCTAATATCTACTCATTTAAAATTCTAACTTAAAATATAAAACAATACTCAACATATAAAATAATCTATCTCCCTATCCTACCTGTATTATTCTTAATTCATTTCATCTAGGCTCAATATGCGTTCAGCCGTTAAGCTTATCTTAAATATATCACGTGTGCAAGAAATTCAACAAATATTTGCAGTGTAACATCTCGGTATTATGCTTGTACGTCAGCTACATAAACTGACTGACAGAGCAAATGCAAAAACAAAGAAGGAGTAGTTCGAAAGGGATGAAAGTTGGGGAAAAAACAGAGACGGCACGGACAAATAATTGATGTTTATTTTAAACCGATATGCAGGTTACACAATGCGCACGGCATCGACTCAGTAGGATGTAGGACCACCGCGAGCGGCGATGCACGCAGAAACACGTCGAGGTACAGAGTCAATAAGAGTGCGGATGGTGTCCTGAGGGATGGTTCTCCATTCTCTGTCAACCATTTGCCACAGTTGGTCGTCCGTACGAGGCTGGGGCAGAGTTTGCAAACGGCGTCCAATGAGATCCCACACGTGTTCGATTGGTGAGAGATCCGGAGAGTACGCTGGCCACGGAAGCATCTGTACACTTCGTAGAGCCTGTTGGGAGATGCGAGCAGTGTGTGGGCGGGCATTATCCTGCTGAAACAGAGCATTGGGCAGCCCCTGAAGGTACGGGAGTGCCACCGGCCGCAGCACATGCTGCACGTAGCGGTGGGCATTTAACGTGCCTTGAATACGCACTAGAGGTGACGTGGAATCATACGCAATAGCGCCCCAAACCATGATGCCGCGTTGTCTAGCGGTAGGGCGCTCCACAGTTACTGCCGGATTTGACCTTTCTCCACGCCGACGCCACACTCGTCTGCGGTGACTATCACTGACAGAACGGAAGCGTGACTCATCGGAGAACACGACGTTCCGCCATTCCCTCATCCAAGTCGCTCTAGCCCGGTACCATGCCAGGCGTGCACGTCTATGCTGTGGAGTCAATGGTAGTCTTCTGAGCGGACGCCGGGAGTGCAGGCCTCCTTCAACCAATCGACGGGAAATTGTTCTGGTCGATATTGGAACAGCCAGGGTGTCTTGCACATGCTGAAGAATGGCGGTTGACGTGGCGTGCGGGGCTGCCACCGCTTGGCGGCGGATGCGCCGATCCTCGCGTGCTGACGTCACTCGGGCTGCGCCTGAACCTCTCGCACGTGCCACATGTCCCTGCGCCAACCATCTTCGCCACAGGCGCTGCACCGTGGACACATCCCTATGGGTATCGGCTGCGATTTGACGAAGCGACCAACCTGCCCTTCTTAGCCCGATCACCATACCCCTCGTAAAGTCGTCTGTCTGCTGGAAATGCCTCCGTTGACGGCGGCCTGGCATTCTTAGCTATACACGTGTCCTGTGGCACACGACAACACGTTCTACAATGACTGTCGGCTGAGAAATCACGGTACGAAGTGGTCCATTCGCCAACGCCGTGTCCCATTTATCGTTCGCTACGTGCGCAGCACAGCGGCGCATTTCACATCATGAGCATACCTCAGTGACGTCAGTCTACCCTGCAATTGGCATAAAGTTCTGACCACTCCTTCTTGGTGTTGCATTTGCTCTGTCAGTCAGTGTATATCATCTTGCCTGCCTCACATTTCATATTTCTGAGAATATGTCATGAAACATCTATCTATTAACAGCTCTAATTACAACCATATCATCTTCAATTCTCAACTGTATATGAATTTTAACCATCCATACCTTATTATATGTTACTCCTGCGACGTATTCCTTTTCAGTATTTGCATCGTCTAACTGCATCAATTCCATTCATATTTAACGTTCATTCATCACATATATGTCTCATTAATTATCACGACGCGTAATATTATACTTAAATCATCTCATAAAACTCCATACTATCTTTTATAACCTTCAATTAATACACTCTTTACTTCCTCAATATCTATACTCAACACGTATATCATTTGCTACTATTGAGACATAACGTTTTTCTCCGCAAAAATGTTCCTTTCCATTGACTAATTCACTTTAAAAATACGATGCATAACCTTAAATACCGTATATGTACTTTTAACAATATTATTCGACAAGGAATAACTTGCCTCTAAATATCACTTCTCAATACGCTGTCCACTTGTGACGTAATCTAAGATCGGATGGCTTATGAAACTCATAGATATTATTCATCATTTGACACTCTTTGAAATCAGCTGTTATATTACTTTCCTTCTTAATCGTATTCACATAAACCTCGTTGAATCACTTGTTAATATGTAACCATACTCCACGAGATATCCTTCTAATTCTACACTGACTTGATATATCATTAGTATCTTAAGTATAATGCACTTCACTTCAACGTTTCACTTGCACACTTAATTATCTCATACTTAGGCTATTCTATTCTACCGCATATGCCACAAAAATATATGAATTAAGAATTATGTTACTTATTATAAACACTTAGCTCGTCTTTCGTCATCTCGGGCCTCAGTTGCTCTGCTTCCGCTCGTCACATGTCTAGTACTCTGGCCATGGTTCGATGTCTGGCTGGATTCGTCGTCTTAGGTTGATCTGGCTGGGCGACATCCTCATCTCGGGTAGTTTTAACTGCTCGGATGATATCTCCCTCCAGGTCGGTCCATCTGAGTGTTTAGCAGACCATCATCTTCTTGGAAAAGATAAGATAAGATAAATATTTCTGAGAAGTACATATTCATTTTAGGCTTTTGTTAAATTAATATTTCTTTTCAGATATCTTTTTCTCAGTCTCATTTTGTGAAATAATCATCCAATTCTCTAAGTCCGCGTAAAATAATTTGCGCCTCGTCTTGCTCAAATCTTCGGAATTTAAATTATTTAATTTCAGAAATATTGTTTCTTCCACGACTTCTCTTTTAATACAGTAATTCTCCGCTATCGTTTCCTCTTCCTACGGCTTCCAGTTTCTGTTTTCGTAGTATAACTGATCTTGTACTTCGGGACAATCAGTACACGTATTTGGATGAATTTTCGTAATTCTCGGTGTATTTTATATCTTCCGCCGTATTTTTATACGTTGTTTCACCGTCTTCTTCAATATTATCGAATCTTTTCCTCAGTATTCCTACTAGAATCTTAGTAATCTCCTTATTTCCACAGAGCGATATCAGTTTACTTATTCTCTCGAGTTAATTTTTTCAAGTCCTTTTTTCTCAATAATCTCTTCTATTTTACTTGTTTTTTTGGAAACAATCTAGCCTACTTGAATTTACTCTGTTCTGCACCGCCTTCGTAATATAGTAGTTTCGAGTAAGTCATGGCTTCCTATTGTGTTTAAATGTTAAGACTTTGTTATGTACTCTTTTTTAGCTTGAGTGGTCTATACCTTCTGTAGGCGCCATTTTGGAACACGTCCCAAAAATGCAACGGGCACAGGCTATAAATATTGTTATTCACACTGGATAAAGTGGTAGTTTAAGCGAAAATCCCTAAAATGTATTTGTTAAATACCTATGTTTTGGTCCTATCGAAAAGTATTACATGACAACAGTTATAGAGAATACAAGTTCAGTTTTACTCTCCCGACTATGATAATAGAATTCATGAATTTAGACTGTTGTTGCTTGGTCCATATCAACGCTGAGCATTGCTAACATGGAAATACGAAGATTGGAACTTAAAAAGTGGCAACTATTTATTTACAATAGATACAAAAGAGTTACATGTTAGTAACTATTACTGTCCTTTAATGTAGTCACCAGCGTTGTGTATAACCCGTGGCCAGTGATGTGGAAGTCGTAGTATACCTTTAGCAGAGCCTGTTCTGTTGATGGTGCGAATGGAGCGGTGTACTGCCTGTCGAATTTCTTCAACAGTTCTGAAGCGAGTGCTTACGAATCGTCCGGTTTCGATCACTGTCGAGTAACGCGGCAAGAGCATGCACTTCGTCTTCACTCGTAGGACGACCTGCCCGAGGAATGTCCGCCACAGTTTGCCGACCATCGTTGAAGGCTTTTACCCAACGTGCCACTCTTCTGTAAGGCAATGCAGATTCCCCACAAGCCTCTTGAAGACCTTGATGACACTGTCGTGCTGTACGACCTCTGACACACTCAATCTTGATCCAACTCCGTTGCTCCTGTTTGGAAAACATAGTGACAACGTTACGTTAGGCTGCTAGCTCACATGTGACTGTGTTCCTCTCACTTGTGCGCACGCAGGTGATGTGGGAAGGGCGAGTCCATTTGCTCTGAGGTCAGGTAGGTATGTAACCAATGTGTGCTATAAGCGACAATGTTAGATTCCGTTCATTAGCGTCTCCACAGCAGTGTTGCCACTATTTAAGTTCCAACCCTCGTATTATTTAATCGTGTTAACTGGTGATGGTTTTTGCCATGAATATCTTAAAATGTAAAACGGGGAGGTCATAGGTCCACATCGACAAGGAAAATTGTGAAGTAGATCGTAAAAAATGATAAAAATCGAAAGGAATAATCACTTGAAGAATGACACAAGAGGGAGTCACGAAAGAAGGAAAGATTTGCTTTATATCATATTCCGTAATATCACAGAGTCGGAAGAAAACTTAATGTAGTGGCCTACAATATCGAAAGCTCATAAAATTGATCAAGAATAACAACACTACATTGACTATTGTGATTTGTTTCTTGTGCTGCCACTCACCTCATGGGAAAACTGCTGCGTTACGAGTATAACGGTATGCCTGAATATTGGTGGAAAGTAGCTGGGGAGTTAGATATCTTTGCACATGCTATATGTTTGTCCCATCCACGACGGGTACTACAATTTGGTTTACGTCGCACCGACACAGATAGGTCTTATGGCGACGATGTGAGAGGTAAGGCCTAGAAGTGGGAAGAAAGCGGCCGTAACCTCAATTAAGGTACAGTCCCAGCATTTGCCTGGTGTGAAAATGGGAAACAACTATACTCACAGGTGCCGACAGTGGGGTTCGAACCAACTATCTCCCGGGTGCAAGACGGATACTACAGCTCATTTTACTATAATATAAAAATTGTAATAATTTGTGTTAATTTTCTTAGCAGTGCGCTTATTTTAAGTTATAACTGCGAATTTAACCATATTTTAAGGATAAATTTTGGGAAATAATTGGTTTAAATTAAAATACGGCCCCAGAATTTGTTTGGCGTGAAAATGGGAAAGCAAGGAAAACAATCTTCACGGCTGCGTACAATTGGGTTCGAATACACCATCCCCCGAAAGCAAGCCAACAGCTGCATTGCCCGAAACGAGCCGCCAACTCGCTCGGTTATTTTCTCCCCACGGCCTGGATAACGCCAGGTTGGATATCTCTCATGAATTGCTCGAACCACCGAGATGTTACTGGGTATTCGAATTGGTTGTTTTCTCCTTTGTAATGAGATATTGAAGCTACAAAGGTTTATACACGTTTCTAATTTATAACCATTGAACCTGCCTGCTGTCATTTCTTGATGGATACAGTACTCTTGCGTCCCTTTCTTGGCACAGGCCAGAGCAAAGTGTAGCTTCCACTGAAGTCCCAGTCTCATCTATGGCTGTGACAATATGGAAGTTGCTGTGGTATGGGTGGTGCTGATTAATGACATTCAGAGCACAACCAGTGTGTCCGAGTGTCATGAAAGGTCTTGCTCATAGGGTTCGTTGTGCTACAATAGCACTGTCTGGCCCAGTGAGGAAAGCAATGGCAAACTACCTCACTCCTCATTTTGCCTAGTACGTCTCATTCGGTACTGCCATTGGTTTTTGTGGTTTCCCTATGACATATCAGATATAAGACTTTTCAGGCGTTTTCTCTATTAACCAGCGTTTCGTCTTAGGTCTGACACTACACTCGTCAGAGAGGGATGTGTTAGACCCTACCCACTGACGCTGGGTGTATGCAGGTGAGCTTATCAGAAGCCTATATAAGAGGCACAGTCTGATAACTGCATACGGGAGATAAATCTCCACAATGGAATTATTGCCCGCCTAGCAATTCCGAATGGAAAATTCTAAATTCCCATGGAGGGAATTAGATATTTTTCACCACTAGAGCATGTCAAAACCATATCAGATGTAAGGCTTTTCAGGCGTTTGCTCTATTAACCAGCGTTTCGTCTTAGGTCTGACACTAGACTCGTCAGAGTGGGATGTGTCAGACCCTACCCACTGACGCTGAGTGTATGCAGGTGATTTTTTTTTGTTGGGGTCGAGATAGATGGAGAGTCCCAGGGCGAAAATATCAGAAGCCTATATAAGAGGCACCGTCTGATAACTGCATACGGGAGATAAATCTCCACAATGGAATTGTTGCCCGCCTAGCAATTCCAAATGGAAAATTCTAAATTCCCATGGAGGGAATTAGATATTTTTCACCAATAGAGCATGTCAAAAACATATCAGATGTAAGGCTTTTCAGGCGTTTGCTCTATTAACCAGCGTTTTGTCTTAGGTCCATAACTGCATAGCCTTTGCTGATGCTATTTGAGGATCCAACCAGCCTCTGGGCTGATGACCTAACAGACACAGACGACCATTGAACGGTGTAGGTCTCTAATCTGAACTACACAAGATGGTGCTTATTTTGCTCTGAATCTCTAAGGATAGTTCGTCTTTCATGACTAATTTATATTTAAGAACACTACCACATTTTACTGTTGCCTACATTTTTTATGAGAAGAAAACATTCTATCAAGCAAGCCATTTTCATCACTTAATACGAGAGAAATAATGAACAAAATGTTGCTGAGGGCTGGTATATAACCACATAAGCCTCTCCGGTAGATAATAACCATTATTACTTTACGTGTTTATGTTCCTCTTTATCATAATATCCCTATGTTTATACATTCCCTCCTGCGGGGAGATCAAATTTTTACACCAACCACCTAACTTGAAAATGTTGCTGAAACATTAAAAAGAGAACTTGGCGCTCGTCAAAAAAGTTTCCAGCACAGCCAGCTAAGAATAACGTTACTAATTACATAAAGAGAACAGTGTATGGTGTGCCTCATAAAGCTTTGACCACAAAATACTTTGAGTGCAGAGTTTGTAAAGGAGAAGTTCTCAAACTCCTTTAATTTGCGCTCATTTTTTTCCCAGGAAATATTGATCTAAGATAGGTTCTACAAATTTAAAATTCAAATACCGGGCAGTCGCATAGAATGAATAACTCAATCAGCGATGAACTTCACAACCGCAAAGTGATTTGATTACCTGGTTTTAAAACGTTAATGACATTATAGATTAACTGCGGATAAAGCGATGCTCAATTTGATTGAATGACGTGCTCATATGTAACACGGGAAGGATTATCCTATGCTATTAAATACAATCCGTTACGAACCGGTTTATCATTTGTAATGTGTTATTGATGCTGCACATGTTCAGAGTTGGTGTGTGCTTTCATGGTCCTTACACTTTTTCTAACTTAGATGTTTTCTTCTTTTCATTGCGATTATTTGATAGTGCTTTGTTTCATTCTTGCCTAAATATACTTAGTACTACTCAAAAAGGTACAAAGACGTTAACATTATAAGTAGTAAATAATGCTATCATTATTATTTTATTACGAAAGTATCAAAGTAGGAATCATAAGTACGTCAATAGTGATTTTTCTTACGTTTTTGTCTGTCACGCCTGAGTTCTTCATGTGGTATATTTTAAAACTGTAATACTTACTCAACGTGTCGGTATATACACCGATGAGCAACTTAATAGCGTGTAGCATCTCTTCACACTGATGACGTCAGCCGCATTGGACACTAAAAGTCATCAGAATCGTTGGGGACCATAACGCACGGAGATTGGTCGAAACATGGTCCAGGGACCGTACATCCCTCTCGACAGCTTCCTATAGGATTGCGTTCGGCTGATCTAGAGGGTTAGGCAAGTATCCTTATGTCCGCGGAGGTGTTACCGAGCTGGTCAGCTACAATTCGGGAGCGATAAGTCGGTGCATTGTTTTGCTTCATGTACTGGTCTTCTTCAGGGTGTGCGAGCTGAACAAATGGGTTGATATCATCTGACAGCAGGTTCCTGTATCGTTCGTCAATGAGTGGCGTTGGAAAATGTACCAGAGGTCCTATATCATCCCTCGTGAACGATTCCAGGACTATTACATTCACCTGACCCACTGTCCGGCTCCATGGCTAAGTGGTTAGCGTGCTGGCCTTTGGCCACAGGGGTCCCGGGTTTTATTCCCGGCAGGGTCGGGAAATTTAACCATTTAATTTCGCTGGCACAGGGGCTGGATGTATATGTCGTCTTCATCATCATTTCATCCTCATCACGACGCACAGGTCGCCTACGGGAGTCAAATCAAAAGACCTGCACCTGCCGAGCCGAACATGTCCTCGGACACTCCCGGCACTAAAAGCCATACGCCATTCCTTTATCTGACTTACTCCAGTGCCATTTCACCTAATCGCAGCTATCTCTAATTCAATGTAAGAAATGCTAGTTGCTTTACATCGCACCGACACAGATAGGTCTTATGGCGACGATGGGACAGAGAAGGGCTAGGAGTGGGAAGGAAACGGCCGTGGCCTTAATTAATGTACAGCCCCAGCATTTTCCTGGTGTGAAAATGGGAAACCACGGAAAACCATTTTCAGGACTGCCGACAGTGGGGTTCGAACCCAATGCAAGAAATGGAAACACTCAACCCATCTATCCTTTATACTCACTTTTCACTCAATATCTTGTCATTATACCCTTCAGCAATTCAAATCCTTGACTAAATGGTCAGCGCACTAGTTCAGAGAGCCCGTGTTTGATTCCCGGCTGGATCAGGGATTTTATATTTAATTAGTTATTTTCAATGGCAGGTAGAACCCATCCTAGTAGACATGCAGGTCTCTTCAGAGGCTCCACGCCATTAAAACTCCTCCAGTACACGAGGTGCGAAAATGCCTTCCAATAACGACAGGCCTTGATAAAGGGGATCAGGAAAATAAGAACGAGGATAGGAATCAACCCTCCAACTCGCAATTTCCATTAGAATTCAAAAGGGGGCAAGTAGTTTTTTCGTTTTAGGCGAGATATGTAAGAATTTTATTTTTACATGAATACATATTATTTTCACACAAACCGTCATTCGAGAGTAAAATACAGTGGAACCTCGGAATGCGAGTAAGTTGGTCAACGAGTGTTTCGCAAGACGAGCAAACATTTTAAATAAATTGTAACTTGATAAGCGAGTGAGGTTCCGCAATACGAGCGTCACATGGGCCTACGTTTTCCCCTCCCCTGTTCGTTTGTTGAATGGATGAACGAGGTCTTTGGTCCTGTTGTGAAGAAATACCTTTCAGAAAATAATCTGCAGCTCAAAGTCTTGCTGGTTATGGACAACGACCCTGCTCATCCTCCAGGCCTTGAGGACGACTTAATGGAGGAATTCAAGTTCGTTAAGGTTAAGCTCCTCCCTCCCAACACTACTCCACTACCCCAGCCTATGAATCAGCAAATCATTTCGAATTTCAAGAAGCTATACACCAAAGCACTATTTCAGCGATGCTTTGAAGTGACCGAAGGAACAAACCTTACCCTCCGAGAGTTTTGGAGAAATCATTTCCCCATCCTGAACTGCCTGAAGATCATCGATAAAGCTTGGGATGGAGTCAGCGGGAGAACTGTCACTTCCGCTTGGAAAAGCTGTGGCCTGACTGTGTTCTTGGACGTAAATTTGAGGGGATTGTTGGTGACAATGAGCCGCCGACTGTCGATGAAATTGTGTCCTTGGGGAAGACCATGGTGCTTGAGGTGAATGACGTGGACATTCAAGAGCTGATGGAAGAACATTGCGAGGAACTCACCACCAACGAACTGATGTACCTGCATCGCGAACAACAGAAAGAGGTTAGGAGATCTTGTCCGAGGAAGAGGAGGAGAAAAAGTCAATGGAATCTCTCACTTCAACTGAGATTCGGGAGAAGTGGAGAAGTACAAAATGCGGGAAACGGTACAAAATTTTATAGAAAAACACCACCCGAATGAGGCTGTGGCAGTGCGAGCGACGAATCAGTTCAATGACAATGCAATGGCACATTTTCGTGAAATCTTCAAAAAGAGGCAAAAGCAACAGTCGTTGGACAGGTTCCTCGTTAAAGTTGCACGAAAAGAAAACAATTCCAGTGAGCCAACAGATGGCAGTGATTCCTTTAGTGAAATTCGGGCTACACAGTAACTCTTCTCTTGTCATCTCTCGTCTCCCTCACACCAACAATGATTCTATTGTAGGGAAAAGTGCACTTTAATTAGTTTTACGTTATATTTTGTTTTAGAAATTGTATGGGAATAAATATTTTGGAGTTTCGGACGAATCATCCGCGTTTCAATTGTTTCTTATGAGAAAATTTGCTTTGATATACGAGCGCTTTGGATTACAAGCATGTTGCCGGAACGAATTATGCTCGCAATCCAAGGTTCCATTGTAATGTTTACTAGCAAATTTATGTGCATTTCTAGACCTCAGGACGTGAATTAATGGTGATAGCTACAACACGAAATGGGTTGGAGCTGAACAATAAAGTCTGCCAATAATATTTATTTTTCCATATTTGCTTTGACATGATTGACCTTTATTTTTCAATTACATTAAGTTAAAAATAGTTCGCAACAAGTGAGTCAATGCGTCAAATGGAAATAACGCATCAAATATATTATAACGCAAACATCACAAATTCTTACTTTGTGCAATTGCAATTAAATGAATGATTAGAATACACTCCTCTTCCAACCACGAATGACTAGCAACTGGGGAGAGATTAATGTTCTATTGTAACCATACCTAATATTTTAATGAAATGTGTTTGATCTTTACAAAGTTCTAGACCTGACCCGATTAAAAGTTTATATATAATAAATGTAACAACGAGCTCCATCTGCGATGGATAGCTGGTGTAGTTATGGGGCCCCAACCACGCCCCCAGCAAAACGTGACGACCAACCACTCAAAGAGATTCACCAACAAGTCGAGACGTACGTCGGCCCACAGTTCGGTACGAGACAACGAATATCCACCAACAGAGGAACAGGGAAGAAGGTACCAAATGGGGCGTATAAGAGGGGGAGGGGGTTGGCGGCGAGAGTAGTTCCTTGGTCGGTGGAACTCGCCGTCTCGTGCCAGAACTCGCTGTCGACGTGGGTCCCAGAAGCTGACTATAGTATCTATGAGATACTGTAATAGTGCTTCTGGACCTTGAAGGCTCGACTTGACGGTGAATCTCATGGTCGCCTCCGTATCAGATCCTCTCGCCGCAAGAAGCACTATTGGGCTATGATTTTATATCTGTTGAATGCGGACCGTAGAGGGAATGAGGCGCCACCGGGTCACAACGGGTGAATGTTTGCATTTCCTAAACACCTTCAGGGCAGTTTGGTGCCACCATTTGATCAGGTATAGAAACTGGGCATCATGTCCCTAACATACCAGCTTCTAAGCTGGACTTGGGTTGGAAATTTCCTGGTGCCTTATGTTGAGCCTGTCTTAACGAAATGAGTTGACGATGCCTTCCATTACCATTCTTCTGATATTTACAATGTTGTTATTTTTATAGGTGAAATGTTTATCAATTTACTTCTCGTAGCTTAAAAGATTTTCTGTCTGTCGAACACATACATTCAAAATATACAACACTATAACATACCTGTAAAAATGTACGTTATCAAACAAAGATTGACGTGTTTCGTTCTATAATAACATCCTCAGATTCTATAAAATCACTTCAAATCATATGTAAAACATTGCTTACGTTGCGGAAACTAGTCAGTGGTAACGGATTGCTGGTGCTATGAACAAAGAATGAATGCATTTTTCCTCTAATGTCACTTTGGTAAATTATGGAACTTTTTAGGTACGTATCTTAGCTGCAGTCGTCCGTTGCCTTCGGCAACTGTGTCTTGGCTGTGTATGGACAACAGTCGTCACTTGGTATTGTTTTACCTAGTTTTATGGCCGGATGCCCTTCCTGACACAACCTTATGTGGAGGAATGTATTCATTATTGCGTGCTACTGTGGTGGATGGTGGTTTTATGTGTTGTATGTATATGGACAGAAGTGTATTAAGACGAATTAAAACACCCATTCATCAATCCAGAGGAAAATTAACAATTCGCAGTTAAAATCCTTAGTCCGATAAGGAATCGAACTCGTGGCTCGCTGAATGGAAAGTCACGGTACTGACTGACCATTCAGCCAAGGAGCCTGACAAATGTCCATCAGCACATCGGACGAATATATACACATTCTTAGCGTGTCTTTAGTTATACCGCATCTGCTCACCTCAACTTGAGAACAACATTTGGTGTAATTAACCCTATTGTTAAACAGTTTCCCAGGATACAGAATAAATATACGACATACAACCGAATTAATTTTAGCATACTATAACAGTACTTTTGAAATTCGTCAAATATTAACCGAGTTTCAAAGGCCAATCGTGCTACTGTATATGGGTGTTAACATCAAGGACATTATCCAAAATACGGGATGATTAAATTAGCGTGCATAATATACAGAACTATGAGGAACTTCTTACATGGGAAAATAATTACAATAAACCGAGGGAAATAAACTCACTCCAGAAAAACGATACGCAGTAACAAGGATCGTGAAAGCAGGGATAAAATGCTGGACCCGACACTTAAGTAGTGGATGTCACCAGCTGTTGGGGAAAAGTTGAAAACTGAAACGTTGGTCAGTGAAGCAAATCACTTCAAATAACAAGGCCTCATAGGTACACACATGGCGTTTTGAGATCATGAGAGATGGTGTGATTACGTTTATAACGGGAAGAATAATTAATCATACCGTCTTAATTCCAATCAGAATAGAAAATTTAGGAAGTCCAATCTTTGGAAGAGTGAACCTATTGGTAAAAGAAGGGTAAGAGTATCAATGTTCAGAAAATATAAGACACTCTACGCCACGTCAGGGTAGAAAGAAAACAGGAGTTAATCACAGGAATCACGGGAAACTACTGAGGAAATCGAGAGCTGTTGGACTAGAAAAAAGTGATTGGGCACATACATTTCTAGAATAAATCTCAGATAATTATAGAGTAGCTGAAGCATTATCTCATTCTGTAATTCTTAAGAGGAGGGTTCTGCAAGGCAGTATTATTGGTCTTTATGTTTTATTATACGTTATAATTATATCCCTTAAGTACCCGGTTACCGAGATGGAGACAGTGACATCTGGGTCCGATCTGAGAGATCCTTCCAAAAATGCATTCTTAAATACAGAGAAAAGTCATTTCTGTTTCTATGGAGAAAAGTCATTTCTGTATCTTTATTTTCATGAATTATTGACCAGCAGGGAGCCTCCGTGTTTCAGTCCGCAGCGTGCCGGCCTCTCGCCTCTGGGTTCCGTGTTCAAACCGCGGCCATTCCATGTGAGATTTGTGCTGGAAAAAGCGGAGGTGGGACAGGTTTTTCTCCGGGTACTCCAGTTTTCCCTGTCAAATTTCATTCTGGCAGCACTCTCCAATATAATTTCATCAGTCATTAATCATTGCCCCAGAGGAGCGCGACAGGCTTCGGCATCCGGCACAATTCCTACACTCGCCGCTAGATGGGGACTTTATACGTTACATTCCTCACCCGGTGGAGTGATTGGAAACAGGCTGAGGATTTTCACTGACCAATAGGATGTATTTCAATGCACTGTCACAAGGGTAAAGCGAAGGATTGAAAATATTACGTAAAAATCTTAAATAATCTATATAAATAAAGTTGTAACTGGGTCAATGTCTATAATTTCGTTTAGTTTGCCAATTTTCCAGGTATTTATCCGTTTTAGGTCAACTCAAGAACGTGTTTGTGGTTTTTAGCTTTCGTGTTTGTCTGTCTATCTGTTCGTCTGTTCCACCATCACGGAGAAATGGCTGGATAAATCTCGACCAAACTTCATATTTAGAGTATTCTTATCCAGGAGCAGGTGTAGATATGCACATGATTTACAAATCACTCAACAAAGTGGGGGTTTGTAGGTTTTTCAATTTTCTCTTATACTATTGATTTTCTCTAAATTCTGTAGACTATATATGAAACATCCCTTCATTTTAAACAACTTTTGTTATGTACATAATTTCGCTTACTCTTCAAATGACGAAAAAATGACTATTTTCTGCGAGTTTCGCGCTTTGCATTGAGTGACGGACACCTGTGCAGACCGACAACGAACATACCGTTTACCACGCCAACGTCTCTGGCTGCTTGCCAGCAAGGAAGTAACGTTATGCCATTTCCGTCATAATTCCAGTAAACTCGTGATTGTTCTTTGGCTAGAAGGTGAGAGAGACGTCAAACTGCTATTCTGCGGGATATACCCGGAATACAATGACTTGCTGCCTTTGCCCTCTGAAGTTCATATGAGAAAATTGGTAAAGGGCCTTAAATGTTCGTATGGCATACATGATCATTCTATTGCTGCCGAAGAACAACTTTTTAGTGGAAGGAAGTAGCATGAACGTCTAGGGATGCTGATTTTTTATGAGGTAAAGTTTAGCGAAGGAATTCGATTTAACTCGGATTCGATGCAAGTGAACGGTTTTGTTGATTTGGGAACATTCACTTCAGAGCAAAGCACGGATCAGTTAAAAAATAAAGCATTAGTTTCCATGTTTGTTCCCTTTCTGTTCAACTAGATCCAATCCATAACAATATACCGATGGCTTACTTCTAAAACTTCGTATCTCCCAATACAATTAATATCCATTTTCTTCCTTAAGACTGGTCACGCCTCTCAGTCACATATGGATGTTCAGTCCTTCAGAACAATTTTCGTTGTGTTCGTTTTCCTATAGTTATGTGTAAAGGAAAATGAATCTTAAATACGTTAAACTGCAGGAGTGCTTAAATTCGCCATGAAGGCAACATCCCTACAATAGGGTATGGTAAGGTTCATTTTCCTTTACACGTTTGCACAGGAAAATGAACACGACGAGAAAGGTTTTCATGGATTGCATATAAATATGTGGCTGGGAGGCGTGACCAGTGTTAAGGAATATAATGGGTAGGAAGAACATTGTAACATACGAGGTTTTAGAAGTAAGCCGACGATATGCTAGCCGGAACGCCACCCCTAGGGACATAATTGCAATAATTCTCATCTAGGTTATCATATAATTAGAGTAAGTGGATGTAGGAATCATTGGTTTCATATAAGACGGTAGCCTGTCGAATAAAATGTTATGAAAACAGTTAGGAATATCCGGCAACATAAAGAATCTAAAGTATTCAATTTGCAATTCAGGTGACTCCAGCAGGAAATTGTAGGTATTTTCAGACACGTCTCATATATTTAAGAGTATAATATATAATTTTTTGCTGTTTGCTATTTGCTTCACGTCGCACCGACACAGATAGGTCTTTTGGGGACGATAGGACAGGAAAGGCCTAGGAATGGGAAGGAAGCAGCCGTGACCTTAATTAAGATACAGCCCAGGCATTTGCATGGTGTGGAAATGGGAAACAACGGAAAACCATCTTCAGGGCTGCCGACAGTGGGATTCGAACCCACTATCTCCCGGATACGAGCTCACAGCTGCGTGTCCCTAACCGCACGGCCAACTCGCCAGGAAATTTCCATGACTAAATTCAGGTTAAATATAATGGTGATATTGTTCTTGATTATTCACAGAAGAGTTTACGAATGTGACACACTTCCCTAATTTTCTGGATTGAATGTTTGCCATAAACTCACCTCTGACCATTTGGATCCTAATTCTTTTCAAGGCTGGCATTTCATTTTTCTTTCAGTGGTTCTGCCGCTGTCCGCCTCTGTGATGTAGTGGTTAGCGTGATTAACTGCCACCCTCTGAGGTCCGGGTTCGATTCCCGGCTCTGCCACGAAATTTGAAAACTGGTACGAGGGCTGGAACGGGGTCCACTCAGCCTCGGGAGGTCAACTGAGTAGAGGTGGGTTCGATTCCCACCTCAGCCATCCTGGAAGTGGTTTTCCGTGGTTTCCCACTTCTCCTCCAGGCAAATGCCGGGATGGTACCTCACTTAAGGCCACGGCCACTTCCTTCCCTCTTCCTTGTCTATCCCTTCCAATCATCCCATCCCTCCACAAGGCCCCTGTTCAGCATAGCAGATGAGGCCGCCTGGGCAAGGTACTGGTCATTCTCCCCAGTTGTATCCCCCGACCCAAAAATCTGAAGCTCCAGGACACTGCCCTTGAGGCGTTAGAGGTGGGATCTCTCGCTGAGTCCGAAGAAAAAGCCAACACTGGAGGGTAAACAGATTAAGACAGAAGATAGTTCTGCCGCTAATGGTATAGAATTCTATCGGGGTATTAATTCAGAAGATTTATAAGATAATAAAGCGTCGTAAAATTTCACAACTGTTTTAAAATGCCTGTTAAACAAATTAAATTTCACTTGTGTTTTAAAATGCCTGTTAGACATATTAAATTCATCTATTTCTACTCAAACACGTGAGACATTAGTGAAGTAGCAGAATATCGTCAGAGATACCTAAAATATATTCGGTTCGTAAAGAACGCTTGAGTCCTTGAGAGTTACCTTATAAAGCACTTTAGAAGTGTCTGAATACTTGTGGGGAAACTATTACAGCTACGTTTTGACAGAAACCTTTGAATGAAGATCCCCTAGAAAGCGATTTCGGTATTCTGTAATCACTAAGTTGTGACGATCATCCGTCCACTATTGACTTTCTACATTTACATATGTTGCAGCCAACTAAACTTGCTTTATACTTTGGCGTAAACTGTGAGTACCGAGCTGAATCCTCCTTAACGTCTCTTGTATCACATGCATATTCTTGCAAGAGCAATTGAGTACAAAAATCAAACGGTGAAAACACAAGATGAAGATAAAATCAGGCAAAACAAATGTGACTCGTGAAGATGAAATTCAAATACTTGACTGAATTCAGCAGAGTTTCGGCAAAGAATGCTTAGTGTATAATTTAACTGGATACATAGTGCGAAATATTTCAAAAGTGACGCACTGTAAATTATGCCTACCTTTCCTCTACGGCAAATCAACTGATAATGTACTGGCACTTGCTTCACTGACACTAATTAAACTTTACAGGCCTACACAGAGCGGCACACATCTTACGTATTCATAGAAAAGTATTTATAATGTGCTGTTGCAGGTGGAAAAGGTTGTTGTGGAAAAGCTATCGTGTGCTAATAGTTTGTGGGGGATATACTTTTAATGTTTGGATAGTTTAAATGTTATTAAAGTTAAGTCGTTGAGATTGGGATGTTGTGGAGATCATGTTTCGTGTATGGTACCTAAACTTGCATTTCACTAACTGAAGTGACGATTCTTCTTTCTTACGAAGGAGGTACGAAGGGAGCTGACCACTTCCAAGGTAGAGTTGAATCCATCAGTTTATTACGTAGATAGAAGCAATGGAAGTACTGTGCATGCCTCTGTTAATTGCACAGCGTGACACAGGTGTTAACCAGTGCCATCTGAGCAGCGGCCCACGGTAACTCGCGGAGAAAACACACACACACACACACACACACACACACACACACACACACACACACAATTCCCTCTCTATACTCTATGGTAAGAATCCTGGCACAAGTAAGTGGACCGAGCGAGTTGGCTGTGCGCTTAGGGGCCCGCGGCTGTGAGCTTGCATCCGGGAGATTGTGGGTTTGAATCCCACTGTCGGCATCTCTGAAGATGGTTTTAGGTGGTTTCCTATTTTCACACCAGGCAAATGCTCGGGCTGCACCTTAATTAAGGTCACTTCCTTCAAACTCCCAGGCCTTTCCTCTCCCATCGTCGCCATAAGACTTATCTGTGTCGTTGCGACATAAAGCCACTAGCAAAGAAAAGTAAATGGACGCAATGTCACATACAGCCACAGGCTCCATCGTCACCAACTCATCCCCGTTTCAGTCGGTGCTTACGATAGACAGAGTAGCCTATACCGTGGATAAATTCAACCAGCCCCGTTCACAAGGTGTTTTTTCTTGGATGCGTACGTGACGACTACGGGGACACCAGTCTAGACCCTTTCTAATTATATAAATTCATATCATATTATTATTGTTATTATTATTATTATTATTATTATTATTATTATTATTATTATTATTATTATTACCCACTTCAATGGTGAAGCAGACCACCTAGTGAGTAACGCCCATCCTATCACCTTTCTTTGTGTTAGTAGCATATATAGAGCAACCGTTTATTGTGGGGATAATACTTTGTCAGTTACTGGGTGTTATATTTTCAGCAATGGCTTTCCTACACAATACGCAGCTTTTGTTCTAAGGGGAAATGGGCATTATTGAATACCGTAGGAAAATACGTAGGGCTAACTACGATACATGTTAAGCTAAAATTGGATAGAAAAGAATCCGAATATCTTACTTCTGAAACTCTACAGTGTATGCCGCACCTCATTACTTTCATATCTTACTTTACTGATATCGCATTCTTTACGATGTCATAGAACAGTCAGTTGTGACTGGTTAGTATTCTCTATGCCTAACTTGACGTGTAGTTCATCCCGTTTACACAGATAGCACCTCATGAAACGGATGATTGCCAAAGTACTTCTTTCTAGCTTATCTTTGAATCATGTGATTTCTGATCTGTGGACAAAGATGGCTTGGATAAAAAAAAGATGGATACGTTAGTATACGAGATGACTTTCATCGCATATAAATGGTAGGTCTATTTTGAAAAGATTCATACTTTACCTTGTATGGCCCCCTCAGTTCAGAGTCAATGAATATGATTACTTGGAATCAATGCAATTGATTTCTTCACTCTCCAGGTATTTATCCTATTTATCCTCCCTTGGCTTGCCATAGTTGTACTGGTTTCGTTTACTGAGAGATCCCTGTTCTGTGTATTCTTTTATATATTTGCTGCAGACTTAGTTCAGTGTCCTTCCTTCTTCTTCATGTCTGCTTTTAATGTTACCGTACCTACATTTTGCGAAATGTAGCACTGATCCCCACTGTTTCGTGTGTGTGATGATTTTGTTTGTGGTTTTTGATTGGAGAACTGTTATTTCCTTTCGGCTTCGACGTCTGGCTTGAGCTTAGGTTCTGTAATATAGTTTAACGCTGATGCTGTACGATTCATGTTCGCCTTGATGTGCGATATGAATACGTGTCATACGGCGTGGAATTTATTTTGGTTATGGTGTCGACTGGGTGAGCCAGGCCTATTTGCGGCGATCCAGATATCTGATCTGTGCTCTCAGATCAAGCTCATGAGCCATCGATGATTCTTGTTATGCTGTTACGATTCTTATCGTAACGTGTCTTGATATTATATTATTTATTCATTCTGCTTCGCATATTTGGTCTCTGAGAGAGAGAAAGAGAGAGAGTATGTGTGTGTGTGGGGGGGGGTATGATATGAAATGGCGTATGACTTTTAGTGCCGGGAGTGTCCGAGGACATGTTCGGCTCGCCAGGTGCAGGTCTTTTGTTTTGCCTCCGGTGGGCGACCTGCGCGTCGTGATGATGAAATTATGATAAAGGCGACACATACACCCAGCCCTCGTGCCAGTGAAATTAACCAATTGTGGTTAAAATTCCCGACCCTACCGGGAATCGAACCCGGGACCCCTGTGTCCAAAGGCCAGCACGCTAACCATTTAGCCATGGAGCCGAACTGTGGTTGGATGTAGTATGGTTCTCGGACCTGTCTTATTTTCTCAGTTTCTTATAGATATTTGCTTTTATCATTATTCTTATTTTGTCTCGCTATTGTTTCCGGTTTGTTCAGCCGATTTATATCTTTATTTCGGGATTTTACTCTCATTTTACTTGTTTCATTTGACTCTTAATTATTTGTTTCCATCACTATGGCCACTCCTTTTTAACCTCCTTGTGTTCCATATTTGTTTTCTTTTCTGTCAGCATTGCTTCACTGGCGTTTTCGATTTCTGGGTATACAATGTTTATGGAGATTGTTGGGAGACAAAATAACCTTAACTTTATCTGGGGAGTCGTGATAATACTTGTTCTTGTGTGAAAGCTGCTACCTTCACCTCTTTATAACATCTGATCCTAAGAAAGAAATACTTTGGATCACGTTTTAATTACCACTGTCTGGCAATGGATGAATATAATAGTATCACTTTTCGCGATACCTCTGTTGCGACAGTATAAAATTTTGTGAGACCCATTTTGATGAGTCAAACGACTCGATTGCGATTGATATATCTTCACAAACTACTGTATGTATGTGAGTATTCTACTCCCTGTGTTTCCCGATTTTGTTTGTTCTGTGCCCATATCTTTAATCTTTTCTTGCTAAGCTTA
This sequence comes from Anabrus simplex, assembly GCF_040414725.1. Taxonomy (NCBI): domain Eukaryota; kingdom Metazoa; phylum Arthropoda; class Insecta; order Orthoptera; family Tettigoniidae; genus Anabrus; species Anabrus simplex. Next base: position 1,457,433,308 of record NC_090265.1, read on the forward strand.
TGTTTAAAACCATTCGTTTTAAATCTGCTCTACGTTATTATCTCTCTCCTTTGGAGACATGCCTTTTACACTCTGCTCCTCTAGTCTAAGAGGCCCGGATTCAGCTCTTGGCAGTTTCTAGCCATTTTCGACCGATCTAGATTAAATAGGTAGATAGGGAGGTAGGTGGTGTACGTGTCCACCTGTAAGTATTTGGTTATGTTGCCTTACTACAACTCCGCACTGTAATTACACTGACTGACAGAGCAAATGCAACACCAAGGAGGAGTGGTTCGAAAGGGATGAAAGTTGGTTTAAAAACAGAGTCGGCACGGACGAATAATTGATGTTTATTTCAAACCGATATGCAGGTTACACAATGCGCACGGCATCGACTCAGTAGGATGTAGGACCACCGCGAGCGGCGATGCACGCAGAAACACGTCGAGGTACAGAGTCAATAAGAGTGCGGATGGTGTCCTGAGGGATGGTTCTCCATTCTCTGTCAACCATTTGCCACAGTTGGTCGTCCGTACGAGGCTGGGGCAGAGTTTGCAAACGGCGTCCAATGAGATCCCACACGTGTTCGATTGGTGAGAGATCCGGAGAGTACGCTGGCCACGGAAGCATCTGTACACCTCGTAGAGCCTGTTGGGAGATGCGGGCAGTGTGTGGGCGGGCATTATCCTGCTGAAACAGAGCATTGGGCAGCCCCTGAACGTACGGGAGTGCCACCGGCCGCAGCACATGCTGCACGTAGCGGTGGGCATTTAACGTGCCTTGAATACGCACTAGAGGTGACGTGGAATCATACGCAATAGTGCCCCAAACCATGATGCCGCGTTGTCTAGCGGTAGGACGCTCCACAGTTACTGCCGGATTTGACCTTTCTCCACGCCGACGCCACACTCGTCTGCGGTGACTATCACTGACAGAACAGAAGCGTGACTCATCGGAGAACACGACGTTCCGCCATTCCCTCATCCAAGTCGCTCTAGCCCGGCACCATGCCAATCGTGCACGTCTATGCTGTGGAGTCAATGGTAGTCTTCTGAGCGGACGCCGGGAGTGCAGGCCTCCTTCAACCAATCGACGGGAAATTGTTCTGGTCGATATTGGAACAGCCAGGGTGTCTTGCACATGCTGAAGAATGGCGGTTGACGTGGCGTGCGGGGCTGCTACCGCTTGGCGGCGGATGCGCCGATCCTCGCGTGCTGACGTCACTCGGGCTGCGCCTGGACCCCTCGCACGTGCCACATGTCCCTGCGCCAACCATCTTCGCCACAGGCGCTGCACCGTGGACACATCCCTATGGGTATCGGCTGCGATTTGACGAAGCGACCAACCTGCCCTTCTCAGCCCGATCACCATACCCCTCGTAAAGTCGTCTGTCTGCTGGAAATGCCTCCGTTGACGGCGGCCTGGCATTCTTAGCTACACACGTGTCCTGTGGCACACGACAACACGTTCTACAATGACTGTCGGCTGAGAAAGCACGGTACGAAGTGGGCCATTCGCCAAAGCCGCGTCCCATTTATCGTTCGCTACGTGCGCAGCACAGCGGCGCATTTCACATCATGAGCATACCTCAGTGACGTCAGTCTACCCTGCAATTGGCATAAAGTTCTGACCACTCCTTCTTGGTGTTGCATTTGCTCTGTCAGTCAGTGTATAATTTTTTGCTGTTTGCTATTTGCTTCACGTCGCACCGACACAGATAGGTCTTTTGGAGACGATAGGACAGGAAAGGCCTAGGAATGGGAAGGAAGCAGCCGTGACCTTAATTAAGATACAGCCCAGGCACTTGCATGGTGTGAAAATGGGAAACAACGGAAAACCATCTTTAGGGCTGCCGACAGTGGGATTCGAACCCACTATCTCCCGGATGCGATCTCACAGCTGCGTGTCCCTAACCGCACGGCCAACTCGCCCGGAAATTTCCATGACTAAATTCAGGTTAAATATAATGGTGATATTGTTCTTGATTATTCACTTTACAGAAGAGTTTACGAATGTGACACACCTCCCTAATTTTCTGATTGAATGTTTGCCATAAACTCACCTCTGACCATTTGGATCCTAATTCTTTTCAAGGCTGGCATTTCATTTTTCTTTCAGTGGTTCTGCCGCTGTCCACCTCTGTGATGTAGTGGTTAGCGTGATTAACTGCCACCCTCTGAGGTCCGGGTTCGATTCCCGGCTCTGCCACGAAATTTGAAAACTGGTACGAGGGCTGGAACGGGGTCCACTCAGTCTCGGGAGGTCAACTGAGTAGAGGTGGGTTCGATTCCCACCTCAGCCATCCTGGAAGTGGTTTTCCGTGGTTTCCCACTTCTCCTCCAGGCAAATGCCGGGATGGTACCTCACTTAAGGCCACGGCCACTTCCTTCCCTCTTCCTTGTCTATCGGTTCCAATCATCCCATCCCTCCACAAGGCCCCTGTTCAGCATAGCAGATGAGGCCGCCTGGGCAAGGTACTGGTCATTCTCCCCAGTTGTATCCCCCGACCCAAAAATCTGAAGCTCCAGGACACTGCCCTTGAGGCGGGAGAGGTGGGATCTCTCGCTGAGTCCGAAGAAAAAGCCAACACTGGAGGGTAAACAGATTAAGACAGAAGATAGTTCTGCCGCTAATGGTATAGAATACTATCGGGGTATTAATTCAGACGATTTATAAGATAATAAAGCGTCGTAAAATTTCACAACTGTTTTAAAATGCCTGTTAAACAAATTAAATTTCACTTGTGTTTTAAAATGCCTGTTAGACATATTAAATTCATCTATTTCTACTCAAACACGTGAGACATTAGTGAAGTAGCAGAATATCGTCAGAGATACCTAAAATATATTCGCTTCGTAAAGAACGCTTGAGTCCTTGAGAGTTACCTTATAAAGCACTTGAGAAGTGTCTGAATACTTGTGGGGAAACTATTAACGCTACGTTTTGACAGAAACCTTTAAATGAAGATCCCCTAGAAAGCGATTTCGGTATTCTGTAATCACTAAGTTGTGACGGTCATCCGTCCACTATTGACTTTCTACATTTACATATGTTGCAGCCAACTGAACTTGCTTTATCGTTTGCGTAAACTGTGAGTACCGAGCTGAATCCTCCTTAACGTCTCTTGTATCACATGCATATTCTTGCAAGAGCAATTGAGTACAAAAATCAAACGGTGAAAACACAAGATGAAGATAAAATCAGGCAAAACAAATGTGACTTGTGAAGATGAAATTCAAATACTTGACTGAATTCAGCAGAGTTTCGGCAAAGAATGCTTAGTGTATAATTTAACTGGATACATAGTGCGAAATATTTCAAAAGTGACGCACTGTAAATTATGCCTACCTTTCCTCTACGGCAAATCAACTGATAATGTACTGGCACTTGCTTCACTGACACTAATTAAACTTTACAGGCCTACACAGAGCGGCACACATCTTACGTATTCATAGAAAAGTATTTATAATGTGCTGTTGCAGGTGGAAAAGGTTGTTGTGGAAAAGCTATCGTGTGCTAATAGTTTGTGGGGGATATACTTTTAATGTTTGGATAGTTTAAATGTTATTAAAGTTAAGTCGTTGAGATTGGGATGTTGTGGAGATCATGTTTCGTGTATGGTACCTAAACTTGCATTTCACTAACTGAAGTGACGATTCTTCTTTCTCACGAAGGAGGTACGAAGAGAGCTGACTACTTCCAATGTAGAGTTAAATCCATCAGTTTATTACGTAGATAGAAGCAATGGAAGTACTGTGCATGCCTCTGTTAATTGCACAGCGTGACACAGGTGTTAACCAGTGCCATCTGAGCAGCGGCCCACGGTAACTCGCGGAGAAAACACACACACACACACACACACACACACACACACACACACACACACACACACACACACACACACACACACACACACAATTCCCTCTCTATACTCTATGGTAAGAAGCCTGGCACAAGTAAGTGGACCGAGCGAGTTGGCTGTGCGCTTAGGGGCGCGCGGCTGTGAGCTTGCATCCGGGAGATTGTGGGTTTGAATCCCACTGTCGGCATCCCAGAAGATGGTTTTAGGTGGTTTCCTATTTTCACACCAGGCAAATGCTCGGGCTGTACCTTAATTAAGGTCACTTCCTTCAAACTCCCAGGCCTTTCCTCTCCCATCGTCGCCATAAGACTTATCTGTGTCGTTGCGACATAAAGCCACTAGCAAAGAAAAGTAAATGGACGCAATGTCACATACAGCCACAGGCTCCATCGTCACCAACTCATCCCCGTTTCAGTCGGTGCTTACGATAGACAGAGTAGCCTATACCGTGGATAAATTCAACCAGCCCCGTTCACAAGGTGTTTTTTCTTGGATGCGTACGTGACGACTACGGGGACACCAGTCTAGACCCTTTCTAATTATATAAATTCATATCATATTATTATTATTATTGTTATTATTATTATTATTATTATTATTATTATTATTATTATTACCCACTTCAATGGTGAAGCAGACCACCTAGTGAGTAACGCCCATCCTATCACCTTTCTTTGTGTTAGTAGCATATATAGAGCAACCGTTTATTGTGGGGATAATACTTTGTCAGTTACTGGGTGTTATATTTTCAGCAATGGCTTTCCTACACAATACGCAGCTTTTGTTCTAAGGGGAAATGGGCATTATTGAATACCGTAGGAAAATACGTAGGGCTAACTACGATACATGTTAAGCTAAAATTGGATAGAAAAGAATCCGAATATCTTACTTCTGAAACTCTACAGTGTATGCCGCACCTCATTACTTTCATATCTTACTTTACTGATATCGCATTCTTTACGATGTCATAGAACAGTCAGTTGTGACTGGTTAGTATTCTCTATGCCTAACTTGACGTGTAGTTCATCACGTTTACACAGATAGCACCTCATGAAACGGATGATTGCCAAAGTACTTCTTTCTAGCTTATCTTTGAATCGTGTGATCTCTGATCTGTGGACAATGATGGCTTGGATAAAAAAAAGATGGATACGTTAGTATACGAGATGATTTTCATCGCATATAAATGGTAGGTCTATTTTTAAGAGATTCATACTTTACCTTGTATGGCCCCCTCAGTTCAGAGTCAATGAATATGATTACTTGGAATCAATGCAATTGATTTCTTCACTCTCCAGGTATTTATCCTATTTATCCTCCCTTGGCTTGCCATAGTTATACTGGTTTCGTTTACTGAGAGATCCCTGTTCTGTGTATTCTTTTATATATTTGCTGCAGACTTAGTTCAGTGTCCTTCCTTCTTCTTCATGTCTGCTTTTAATGTTACCGTACCTACATTTTGCGAAATGTAGCACTGATCCCACTGTTTCGTGTGTGTGATGATTTTGTTTGTGGTTTTTGATTGGAGAACTGTTATTTCCTTTCGGCTTCGACGTCTGGCTTGAGCTTAGGTTCTGTAATATAGTTTAACGCTGATGCTGTACGATTCATGTTCGCCTTGATGTGCGATATGAATACGTGTCATACGGCGTGTAATTTATTTTGGTTATGGTGTCGACTGGGTGAGCCAGGCCTATTTGCGGCGGTCCAGATATCTGATCTGTGCTCTCAGATCAAGCTCATGAGCCATCGATGATTCTTGTTATGCTGTTACGATTCTTATCGTAACGTGTCTTGATATTATATTATTTATTCATTCTGCTTCGCATATTTGGTCTCTGAGAGAGAGAAAGAGAGAGAGTATGTGTGTGTGGCGGCGGGGGGGTATGATATGAAATGGCGTATGACTTTTAGTGCCGGGAGTGTCCGAGGACATGTTCGGCTCGCCAGGTGCAGGTCTTTTGTTTTGCCTCCGGTGGGCGACCTGCGCGTCGTGATGATGAAATTATGATTAAGGCGACACATACACCCAGCCTTCGTGCCAGCGAAATTAACCAATGGTGGTTAAAATTCCCGACCCTACCGGGAATCGAACCCGGGACCCCTGTGTCCAAAGGCCAGCACGCTAACCATTTAGCCATGGAGCCGGACTGTGGGTGGATGTAGTATGGTTCTCGGACCTGTCTTATTTTCTCAGTTTCTTATGGATATTTGCTTTTATCATTATTCTTATTTTGTCTCGCTATTGTTTCCGGTTTGCTCAGCCGATTTATATCTTTATTCCGGGATTTTACTCTCATTTTACTTGTTTCATTTGACTCTTGATTATTTGTTTCCATCACTATGGCCACTCCTTTTTAACCTCCTTGTGTTCCATATTTGTTTTCTTTTCTGTCAGCATTGCTTCACTGGCGTTTTCGATTTCTGGGTATACAATGTTTATGGAGATTGTTGGGAGACATGTTTCTTTTTATAAAAAGCCTTAACTTTATCTGGAGAGTCGTGATAATACTTGTTCTTGTGTGAAAGCTGCTACTTTCACCTCTTTATAACATCTGATCTCTAAGAAAGAAATACTTTGGATCACGTTTTAATTACCAATGTCTGGCAATGGATGAATATAATAGTATCACTTTTCGTGATACCTCTGTTGCGACAGTATAAAATTTTGTGAGACCCAGTTTGATGAGTCAAACGACTCGATTGCGATTGATATATCTTCACAAACTACTGTATATATGTGAGTATTGTACTCCCTGTGTTTCCCGATTTTGCTTGTTCTGTGCCCATATCTTAATCTTTTCTTGCTAAGCTTATGTTTAAAACCATTCGTTTTAAATCTGCTCTACGTTATTATCTCTCTCCTTTGGAGACATGCCTGTTACACTCTGCTCCTCTAGTCTAAGAGGCCCGGATTCAGCTCTTGGCAGTTTCTAGACATTTTCGACCGATCTAGATTAAATAGGTAGATAGGCAGGTAGGTGGTGTACGTGTCCACCTGTAAGTATTTGGTTATGTCGCCTTACTACAACTCCGCACTGTAATTATGTCTGTCCTTGAAGAACCAGGAACTGTTTGCTTTGCATGATGGCAAGGTAAAAGAAATACTTCAATGTGGTATAAGGCTCACTCCTTGTTTGTCTCCGAATAACCACATATTACAAAGAAATTCATATTCGTTTCCCATTCGGCAATCGTGTTTTGAGATAGAGGAAACTTTGATGTTAGCAAGAGTTACTAGTTACTAGGATGATTCATACTTTGCTATAATGTATGTGATTACTCATTACCTTCACGTTCCTATTGTTTAACTTGCCGACTCACTACGGCTATCACAATAAATACCTTCTCAAGAACAGGAAGACGTTTGCATGACATGTCCAAGCGAGTGTTGGCGATTGTTCGCTCCAATGCAGCGGCCTACTCTCTTGTATTTAACTACGGTCCACTGAGTGTCATATTTTCTCACATGTCCCATATTCATAATCAAATGGCATCGCAACCATTCGGATCGGTTCTCAAACTCCGGATATATAAGCACGAGAAGACCTCATATAGCTGATGATAAAGACCTGATGAAATGAAATGTCGTATGGCTTTTAGTGCCGGGATATTCCAGGACGGGTTCGGCTCGCCAGGTGCAGATCGTTCTACTTGACTCCCGTAGGCGACCTGCGCGTCGTGATGAGGACGAAATGATGATGAAAACAACACATACACCTAGCCCCCGTGCCATTGGAATTAACCAATTAACCGAAGGCCAGTACGCTGACCGTTCCGCCAACGAGTCGGACAAGACCTGATGATTTCATCGTCATGGCTGTTACGTTATTGATGTTATTTATTGCGAATTAACTTACCTGACTGGTCACCTAGCTGCACGGATGGCGAATTGTATAGCCCGAGCAAGTGCAAACCGTACCAATCCGTATGATTCTATACCAGACGTACGTGCTATTATGTAAGTCTAACGATTCCGTCGGTTATATTTTGCGAATTTAAATTCTTGAAAGCGTTATCATGGTATAATTCAATCCTATTCAAATTAATCTTTCCAATGATACCATACGTGGTAATGTTTCAAAGCATTAGGTAACTTTCGAAATTTCATACACATTTAACTTCTGTTCTACATTTTTGGTACCTTTATATCGAGCTTAAGATTGTCTATTCAATGATACACTCATTATTGGTCTGAATTTACATTCCAAAGTCGATATGAAGAAAGTTAAGAAACTCGACATTTTAAACCCTCATATAACTTTGTCCCTATCGGTTGCAGAGCAACAGTTCCGCAACTATCTTCTCGGGCTTAGGAAGATCTTTCCAATGGTCCTGCATACGACGGGTTGACATTGGTATTTAGATGCCCAAATCACCGATTTTTAAAGAATCAACTTCAAATTTTGGTCCCCTCCATTTCCGTATTATTACTATTCTAGTGTTCAGGTATAAGAATCGCAACCAAAATCTGTACTTCTAAACGGGCATTTTTATAAGTTTCATACTTTCTCAGATGACACACATTTCTAATGAAATGGGTATCTCAACCATTCTGATCGAGTATAAGTCCAAACGTAAGCACTTAAATTGGGATGCATTACCGTTCGAATGCATGGAGCCTGATTTCATGTAATTAGCTCACTCTGAAAATCGGTAGTAGAGAATTGGACTCCAGATCCAAAGATCGTGGGTTCAAACTGGAAGAGGTGGTCGGATTTTTGAAAGGTGAAATAGTCTATTCGACACTCCATGTCGTACGATGTCAACAAGTAAAGGATGTCCTGCGACACATTTAGTGTTTACCCGACAAAATTAATTATATCTCACCCTTAGATCACCTAAGGGAGCTCCAGTTTGCTCTGTCATAGGGCAGACGAATTCTCTCGGCAGTTATTCTTGACTCTCTAGACCGAGGCCGCTATCTCAACGTTAGATGGCTCCTCAATAGTTCTCACGAACGCTAAGTGGCCACTCTCAGATTCAAATAAAGAAGTCTCTGACCTGTCCGGAGATCAAGCCAGGGGACTCCGGGTAAAACTCCAAAGACAGCCTGACTGGTAAATTGAACCTTGATTTTTCTGTAAATTGCTCCCTTTTCTCAGATCCAGGAGAAGTGTACTCCACACTGCGTCAATCGTACAATGTTATTGTAGTTTGTAAAAGTGATACATTAGCATACCTCCGGGCATACGCATTTCACTTGACGCAATCGTAAGCATACAGTAAACTTGAAATTCCTCGGCCCTGTGGCTTTGATTTGATTATTTTGTACCTCAACACACTTCCCTTGAGAAATACCTCAAGAGTGAATAGTGTCTTCGGTGCAGTAATAATGTTGTTGATCACATTTTGATATACACTGCCGGAAAAAGGAAAATCATCCAACATCCACAAATACAACGTCATTTCATTCATAAGCGATGTGACAAGTAGTTCATTATTGCAGGCGTATATGGTTACAAATTCAGACCAAATTAAACAGCCATGTCCCAGTAGTGGGTGCCCAAACAGTCGTATCAATAAACAGTATAGCCCCCTCTGGTGGAAATACAGGTGTGTATTCGCACATACAAACGATCTTAAAGCTGCCGAACGGAATCCTGCGATAGATTTTCCCGAGCATCTCGGATCTTTTGATGCAATTTGGCAATGGTTTTTGCAGGCTCTGGAGATCGCACAAGTTCCCACTTCACAATGTCCCATAGTGTTCAATTGGCGAAAGATCCGGTGATCTTGCTGGCCAGGGCACGTATTGTACACTACGTAGAGCACGTTGCGTCGCAGAAATTTCATGTGGACGTGCATTGTCCTGCTGAAAAATCACATCACCTTCCTGTCAAAGAAATGGTAGTAGCACGGGGGCAACTTTGACCGCGAGTTTTAACTGACCCCCCCCCCATGAAGCCTGGGGTTAGGCCTGGGTGTCATAGGCGAATGCACTTTGGAATATGCCGATGACTAGGTCTGCGTCATACACGTGTACGTCCATCACTTACATTCAAACAGAACCTAATCTCGTCACTGAAGACACCAGATCGCCATTCCCATCTCCAGTCGACTGTTTCACGATACCAGGGAGGGCGGGGGAGTCTGCTGGAAGTGTGGTGATGTCAGTGGTAGTCTGGCCAGAGGCACACGTGATCGTAATCCTGCTGCAAACAGACGGTTTCCAATGGTCCTTGGTGACACAGCAGATGCAACATGTGACCGGATTTCGTTCCTAAGTGATGTTCGGTCGGCCACCGCTGCTAGCACAATGTGTCGATCTTGACGTGGGTCTGTACTATGCGGACATCCGAAGCCTGGTCAACGGGTGTGGGAATGTTCTACACCCACTGCCGAAAGCAGACACACACCACCGATACATTGTGCCCAACATGTGCAGCAATTCGTCGATACGCCCATCCAGCTAACCGCAGGCCCACAATGCGACCCCGTTCAAATGGCTGCAGTTGTTCAACAGGGGAACGTACTCGTCCGCATGGTTGTACCCTACGATGAATGTTGCAAACACTGTTCACCTCTAACCTCAGCACAGTTACTGCCTGCAGAGTCAAAACAGATATGCACGGACAGGCCTCCTGAGCGCCATCTGATCGCCGATGTCCGTGACAAATGAATCACTAATATAACAACCCCTCAGTATTCACATACTGTATTATTCCCTGGCACCACTGAATGCATTCATTGAGAATGTTGCATGTTTTTTTATGTTTTGGTTATTTTCTGCGCTCCTATTATCAGAAAACAACAGTCATATTTGGGCTGTTCAATGAAACAAGAGGATTAGATCCACAAAATTAGTTAACGTTCATGTTATTAGTTATACTCTCCAGTAACTAAATGTTTATGATTTTCGGGGAACCGAGATACCGGAATGTTGTCCCACATGAGTTACCTTACGTGCCGCTAAATCAAACCAACACAAGGCTGGCGTATTTTAGCACTTGCACATACCACTGGACTGAGCCACGATCGAACCCTGGCTCAGAAGGTCAATCCTTATAATGTCCGAACGTCTCAGACCGGCTCTCAAAAGTAATGATGAGTGATACAAAATGGAGAGTTCTGGCCCATAGAATCTGATAAGGTTGGGTGCGACCAAAGAATGGCATCATGGTCATAATCTTCCTCCTCCTCATCATCATCTTCATCATCATTGTCATCAATTCTTGTCAAAATTCGTATCCATCATACATGGTGTAAATAAGAGTGTTAGGATTGCACTATAATCTTCTAATCGAGTATTGGCCGTATTGCCTTATACTGGGGAATAGTTCATACATTCATACGTTGGCTGAATGGTTAGCTTACTGGCTTTCGGTTCAGAGGGCTCTAGGTTCGATTCCAGGGCGGGATGAGGATTTTAACTGGGTATATTGAATTCTTCTAGGGAGCCTCCGTGGCTCAGGTAGCAACGCAATGGCCACTAACATCTAGGTTCCGTGGTTCAAATCCCGGTCACTCCATGTGAGATTTGTGCTGAACAATGGAGAGGCGTTACAGGTTTTTCTCCGGGTACTCATTTTTCATTCCAGCAACACTCCAATATCATTTCATTTCATCTGTCACTAATTGGTCCTCGCCCCAGAGAAGTGCAACAGGCTTCGGCTAACGGCACAATTCCTATCCTCGTCGTTAGATGGGAGCTTCATTTATTTGATTCCTGGCCTAGTCAAATGACTAGAAACAAGCTGTGCATTTTTATTTCATAACTTCCACTTCCGTAGTATAACGGTTAGTGTTATTAGCTGCCGTCCTAGGGTCCCGGGTTCGATTACTGGTACTGCCAGAAATTCGAGAATGGCAGGAGGGCTGGTATGTGGTTGAAATTGTACATGCAGCTCACTTCCACTGGGGGTGTGTCTGAAAAGATTTGCGCCACCTTGGGATGAGGGATTGGAAGTTTGTGTTTGCCTTAATAAACTTCTCTTCATCTATGTACAACACATCACACTACAAACCAGAAACCACCAGAGAAACACGCTATAGTGAAAATATCCCTCCACACAGGCTTGCCGTCAGGAAGGGCATCCGGCTGTAAAACTGGGCAAGTCCATATCGTGAGCCAACCCCAAAATTTGGCATAAAGGCAAGGAAGAAGCAGAAGAAAAAGCAAGAGGGTGCTACACATCGAACACCAGGTAGTTTGTCATTGCCTGGGATATGAGATGGTAGCATCACTAAAATATTCACTTCGATTTATCGCCCTATAGGCGACCTGTGCGTCTGTGGGTATGGGATCCTACCCAGGTTGAATTTTAATGTTGAAGACGGCACAAATACCCAGTACCCAAGGAATTAACAACGAAAGTTAAAATCCCCGCCCCAACCGGGAATCGAACTCGGGATCTCTTGAACCAAAGGTCAGCCTGCTAACCAATTAGCCATGGGACCGGACGCTTTCCAAACGATTAACAATGAGACCTACTGTATATTGTCGACAATCATCTACCCAAAGCAAGAAACAAGTGGTGAGTTTAGTCTCAAACTGAGAGAAAATGTATATCCACCAATCAAAGTGTAATAACTGTACAGTGAGATGGCGCCCGGCTCCATGGCTAAATGGTTAGCATGCTGGCGTTTGGTCACAGGTGTCCTGAGTTCGATTCCCGGCAGGGTCGGGAATTTTAACCATCATTGGTTAATTTCGCTGGCATGGAGGCTGGGTGTGTGTGTCCTCTTCATCATCATTTCATCCTCATAAGGACGCGCAGGTCGCCTACGGGTGTCGAATCAAAAGACCTGCACCTGGCAAGAGGAACCTGTCGTCGGACGCTCCCGGCACGAAAATCCATACGCCACTTCATTTCGCTGAGATGGCACTAATATAAAGTCCATAGGAGTGAAATGACCAGAGGAATAACCGGAGGACCGAGTGAGTTACAGTAGCGTAGCCAGGGGGTTATAATTATAATATGATGATAGAACGTAATGAATGTACTTGTGCATGTGTGGTGCGTGCATGCGTCTTATAATGATACTTAATAATGGCGTGTGGTCTCCGGAGAGACCTGGTGCAGGTCTTCTGAGCTGACACCGTATAGGCGACCTGAGTGTCTATGAGGATGGGGCCGTACCTATGATGAATTCTAATGATGAAGATCGCACACACACACCCAGCATCCGAGCCATTAGAATTAACCAATGAAGGTTAAAATCTCCGACCCGGCCGAGAATCGAACCCGGGGCCCTCTGGACCAAAGGCCAGCACGCTAACCATTTAGCCATGGAGCCGGACATAAGAACACTGATACAATTGAATTACGTTGATATTCAAATTGCGCTATCGATACACTAAAAATATCATTCATTAAAATACAGAAGAAGAGAAATCTTACCATCGGCAGCTCTGAAGGGATCTTTTCGTGGTTTCCTATTTTCACAGGCAAATGCTGGGAAAGTACCTTAATTAAGTCTACGACCACTTTGTTCCAAATTCTAACCCTTTCGTATGATTGCGTCGCCGAAAACTTTCGATGTGTCAGCGCGACGTTAAACCACAAGCAAAAAAATAATAATAATAAACCGAGTTGGATCGATAAAAGGAACAAACATAAAGCTGTGTAACATCTCTATGCACAACAAGGTAATGACCGCCTCCGTAGTGTAACGGTTAGCACTATTAACTGCCATCCTCAGAGGCCCGGGTTCGATTCCTGGTACTGCGAGAAATTTAAGAATAGCAAGACGACTGTTATGTGGCTAAAATGGAACATGTTGCTCACCTTCATTAGGGGGTGTGCCTCAAAGGAGCTGCACGACATCGTGATGAGGATACGGGTTAAAGTAACGTAATTAAAAAACTTTACAGCAAACGTCATAACTAACATAATCAGAACTGCTGAAGCAAATAATTGAAAAGTAAATACAAATGAAACTCCTATGAATTCTGAACGCAATTGAAGTGCATGAATGTAAAAAAATATATGTTCTCAAGCAAGGTTCACCAACAGGAGCATACTGCCCCAATAATATTCCCAAACTAACATTCACGTTCTACCGAGAATACTCTAAAAGTAAATCCACTAGCAATGAGTACATACTGCCAATGGGTGCATACACAGAAAGCACGTTAACACTTACCCCATTCATACGGCCAATCACTGCCTCAAGGACCAAGCTTTCACTCGACATATACTCAGAAAAGACTGCAATGCTCCAATGTTCCAATGCTCCGAGCCCAGAAGCCACGAGTTCGGAAGGAACCCCTAACTACACATCTCAACTGTCAGAAACATAATGAGAACACAACTGGACGCAGCCAGCCACCAAGCCTACGTTTGAGAAGGGAAGGGAATGGAGTGGAAGGGTGAAAAACCTATAGGGAAAAGGATACATGATTTAACCATTCATAATACAAAATAGTTTCTCAGATCTTCATGCAGGTGCACTTCAAGTGTCTGCAGAGTGTCTTCAAGATGTCTATAATATCGTCGTTGTGTCTCGACAATGTGACAATGTTTTCGGAGAAATACCGACTCGCAGCGCATGCATCACTTAGAAAGAAAATTCGTTGAAACACTTCATGCAATACTGAACCTCACATAGCAAAACCTTTCTGGTCAGAGTTCTAAGCTAAAATATACACACAGCGGTTTTCCTACAGGGTGGCGCACGAATAGTTGACACATTTACTTTTGGAATAACAGCTTTATTTTTCAAAGAACACTTATGAGATTTTAGACACAGGTAGCTTGGACCCTGGAAATACATTTCACTAGATCACATGTTCAAAGTGGCCTCCAGTGCGGCGGACAACCTCTTCAAGATGAGTACGCATATTTCTGACGACTTTGCGGCACCGGTCTTCATGAATTTCACTGGAGAGCTGCACAATCCGAGCACACATTTGCATGCGGCCTTGAGGTCTTGAAGCGAAGAGATTTTCTTTCAACTAGCCCCATTAAAATAAATCATTAGGATTTAAATCTTGGCTGAAAGGAGGCCAGAAGAATCCGCCATTATTGTTGTACTGTGGGTAACGATGAGGCATTACACGATCCCCCAAATACTCCCCTCAAAAACTCAAGAACATAGTTAGCTGCGTGAGGTGTTGCACCATCTTGCATAAACCACTGCGTATGAATAAGGAGTTCTGTAGCGAGAAGATGAGGCATGAATTTATTCTCCAGCATTTCCTTGTATCGCTGTGCATTAACTGTCTTGACTGAAGAATAAATGGTCCAATTAACTCATGACTTGGCAGAGCTACCCACACACTCCCTTTTCCCCATATGTGTTTTTTCATTCATGATATCTGGTTTTTCTGTAGCCCAAAATCGCAATTTTGTTTACTAACTGCCCCTTTGGGATGAAAATAGGCTTTATCAGAGAACCAAGTCTTAAACAGTACTTCATCTTTATCTTTAGTCCATAAGGCGTACCGCCATCTCTTCTGCCTGTGAAGATCTGTTAACTTGTGTAGTACAGTCATTTTTGTACGGGTACAATAAATGAAGGTCACCGTGTAACATTCTTTGAACTGAACGGCGCGACATTTCACTTCCTCCTGAAGCTCCCCGTGTTGACTTGTTTGGGCTGCGCTTCACGACGACCCTCAGCGCAGCGATGTTTTCGGGAGATCGAACTGCCGGTGGTCGCTTTTCTTCCTTCACACTGCCTTGTTCTTCAAAGTTTCTGTATAACAGAAGGATGGTGTTCATTGCTGGTGCCCACTTAGTCTGAAATACAGCTCGAAATTTCCTTTGTGTCGCCGTAACACTTTATTCTCAATACATTATAACTCATTTGGCGCGCTGCTGAACGGAGAGTCGGCCGTGGTAGAAAGCTCACTAGAATGCAGGCACTCGGATACAAAGCAGCAGTGTCACCTCTACAGTTATTTCCATGAAACAGGGAAGGTGTGAGCAAAATTTGAACAACATGGTACATAAGTTGCATTTTATATTTGCTTTTCAAGTGTGTCAACTATTCGTGCGCCATCCTGTATGAGGAACGACGAGGTTTTGGGTAGTATCCTTTCCGAAAGTATCACTATCATGGAAAATACAATTATCACAACATGTCGATGATTCTTGGACAACTTACAGTAATGTCAAAAACCAATGCAGTTTCTCCTAGTGGTAATGAATTGCAACTACTAACGAACTACGGCTCTTGCTCAACCACTCACTGTACTCGGATTTTGAAATTTTAAAAAACAAATTTAGAACATTTTTTGATTGTGTTCTAATGAACTACCTTCATCAGCGCAACAACGTACTCAAATTGCAATATATATATAACTAACTCCCCTCAAATATATTTATAGAGATTAAATGTCGACGTACGCAGAATACGTCTCGGCCCAGAAGTTTCCACGGCTGGTGCGTTGTCCGACAGCTTTGCTCTCGCATCGGCCAACCGAGCAAAGGAGGCGTGGTCACCGCTCTACAATGGCTCTACGTCTCTGTATTCGGGAGACTGAGAGGGACTGATCCCCACCGTCAGCTGTCCTGAGAATGGATTTTCTATGTTTTTCCATTCTCCTGCACTAAGGTGAATGGCGGAGCAGTTCCTAGTATAGGCCACGAACGCCAACCGTCTCACCTTCTCCGCACATCTCCTGGCTTGAGAGACGGCGTAACCGTTTAGGAGGCCTGCCTTAACTTCTCCAGTAGATAAACCGAATGCAATTGGTGTGAAGGTTTTCAGTTCTTAATCTTTACTTCATGATAAAAACATTTATGTTTCTCTGAGTTTTATAATTATTATCATTAGTGCCAAATTTGTATAGATTCATTAGTTATTAAAACCTATTTTTTCATGGCTTATGGTACTACTTTATAAGAAAATTTGTTTTTCGACATTAAAATTTTATGATTGCCTTGAAATTGGTCATCGTTCGTTATCTTTTTAAAATATTTTCACTGAAATTATTGTTATCAAAATCGAAGTGTTATACTTCGAAATTATCGCTTTAGAGAAATAGTGTAACAATAATCAACCCTTCTTAAATTTAATAGAATTGAAGTGAAACAAAGACAAAACCATTTCGTGAACTTATTACTGACCAAGAACTTATTACTGACCAACTTTGACATAGCCAATCTTATTCGGATCTGAATGGTGTAATCCGTTTGTCACTCTTATGCTAATTATAAACAAAAATATATAACAGGTCTGTGGCAGGGTCATAGCCCCAACTTTTGACGTTTTAATAATTTCGTGTAAGAATTGCTAGCCTGTAGAAATCTGTGCGTTATTACGGTGGAGTAGAGTGTTGTGTATGGTGTATGAATTGCGGGAATGTTGAGTACAGCACAAAAAACCAGTTTTTGAACCAAGGGAATTAAGAATTAAGATTTAATCCCCTACCCTTCTGGGAATCCAAACGCTGACCATTTAGCCAAGAAGCCTGACAGTTTGGACGTAGAAAACGTATGTCTACCGCGTGAAATGTGTTGTCAAAATGAAGTATCTAGTTATTAGTATAGGTTTGAATTCCTTCAACCATTGGGGCGCTAGATGTGCGCGACTACTGCTACAGTTGCATGGAACTCTCCACTCGATGCTCGGCCGCCATTAATTTGAGACGATACCAATAAGCCGTTTGACGCTCGGCTTTAGTAATTTTGGACATTTTGGAATTATGATAAGTCGCTCTGTCCTATAGAACACGTCTTCGATCATTTCGAATCTATTTGTTGTCCGTTTGTCACGACATTTTGCGGAAGAATGAAAATATTCTCATTCCCTTCCATTATAGTTTTCTCATATGTTCACTATTTGATTTTCCTCCCATATACTTGTAGATATCACTGAGAAATATCAAATGGCACGTCACTCGACGTGTTTCAGCATCTGAGTTCAAAGCTGCACTAATTGTTAACCGTGTGACAAGGTGATTTTAATACCACAATATCACGGCTCCACATCACTCGAGGACGTGAGATCGAGGTCAGACTATTATTGTCAGGTACAGTGGTCTTTTCTCTTTACTAACGAGATATTGAACGCTGTCGTCCCAGGTATTGTCTAGAGATTATTTTAAAACGTTCGTGCATTTCTAACGCTCACCGGCTCAAGTATGGTGCCAAACCTATAGATTTATTCTGCGCTGCGTGTTTTGAGTCACGTAGCTGAAGGCATGCATTCAGTAGATGGTAGGTTCGAACTCCACAGTCAGCAGCTCTGATGATGGATTTTAACACTAGGCGAAGGCTGATGCCGTACCCTAATTCATTCCACAGTCACTTGCTTCCTAGTTCTTGCGCTGTTCTTTACCATCGTCACCATAAGACATACCTGAGTGGTGGAACGTAAAACCCATAGCAATCAATCCCAAAACAGGAGGCTCGATCTCAGGTGTGGTGGGTAGCATTTTAGAGAGCTGAAATTAATGCATCAGTTTCACGTCCTTCGATTCTAGTACGTTAAAGAACTATTGTAGGACGAAATTGTGACAGTCCGCCATCTATCAACATCTGGAGATATAAGGAGCTTTAAACAAATGACAACTTATTTTTACTTCTCCATCTTCTTTTCTTATAATTATTATTCAGAAGTACTTTACTTCCTTGTTCGCTTGTGTCAGTATTCAACTTAAAGCCAAAGAAGACTATTATCAGGCCAGCACAAGCTGGACATGGGAATGATAATTACACTGACTGACAGAGCAAATGCAACACCAAGAAGGAGTGGCCAGAACTTTATGCCAATTGCAGGGTAGACTGACGTCACTGAGGTATGCTCATGATGTGAAATGCGCCGCTGTGCTGCGCACGTAGCGAACGATAAATGGGACACGGCGTTGGCGAATGGCCCACTTCGTACCGTGATTTCTCAGCCGACAGTCATTGTAGAACGTGTTGTCGTGTGCCACAGGACACGTGTATAGCTAAGAATGCCAGGCCGCCGTCAACGGAGGCATTTCCAGCAGACAGACGACTTTACGAGGGGTATGGTGATCGGGCTG
The DNA here is from genome assembly GCF_040414725.1 of Anabrus simplex. Taxonomy (NCBI): domain Eukaryota; kingdom Metazoa; phylum Arthropoda; class Insecta; order Orthoptera; family Tettigoniidae; genus Anabrus; species Anabrus simplex. Next base: position 1,457,452,072 of record NC_090265.1, read on the forward strand.
AGAAGGACAGGTTGGTCGCTTCGTCAAATCGCAGCCGATACCCATAGGGATGTGTCCACGGTGCAGCGCCTGTGGCGAAGATGGTTGGCGCAGGGACATGTGGCACGTGCGAGGGGTCCAGGCGCTGCCCGAGTGACGTCAGCACGCGAGGATCGGCGCATCCGCCGCCAAGCGGTGGCAGCCCCGCACGCCACATCAACCGCCATTCTTCAGCATGTGCAAGACACCCTGGCTGTTCTAATATCGACCAGAACAATTTCCCGTCGATTGGTTGAAGGAGGCCTGCACTCCCGGCGTCCGCTCAGAAGACTACCATTGACTCCACAGCATAGACGTGCACGCCTGGCATGGTGCCGGGCTAGAGCGACTTGGATGAGGGAATGGCGGAACGTCGTGTTCTCCGATGAGTCACGCTTCTGTTCTGTCAGTGATAGTCACCGCAGACGAGTGTGGCGTCGGCGTGGAGAAAGGTCAAATCCGGCAGTAACTGTGGAGCGCCCTACCGCTAGACAACGCGGCATCATGGTTTGGGGCGCTATTGCGTATGATTCCATGTCACCTCTAGTGCGTATTCAAGGCACGTTAAATGCCCACCACTACGTGCAGCATGTGCTGCGGCCGGTGGCACTCCCGTACCTTCAGGGGCTGCCCAATGCTCTGTTTCAGCAGGATAATGCCCGGCCACACACTGCTCGCATCTCCCAACAGGCTCTACGAGGTGTACAGATGCTTCCGTGGCCAGCGTACTCTCCGGATCTCTCACCAATCGAACACGTGTGGGATCTCATTGGACGCCGTTTGCAAACTCTGCCCCAGCTTCGTACGGACGACCAACTGTGGCAAATGGTTGACAGAGAATGGAGAACCATCCCTCAGGACACCATCCGCACTCTTATTGACTCTGTACCTCGACGTGTTTCTGCGTGCATCGCCGCTCGCGGTGGTCCTACATCCTACTGAGTCGATGCCGTGCGCATTGTGTAACCTGCATATCGGTTTGAAATAAACATCAATTATTCGTCCGTGCCGTCTCTGTTTTTTCCCCAACTTTCATCCCTTTCGAACCACTCCTCCTTGGTGTTGCATTTGCTCTGTCAGTCAGTGTATATCGTCGCTGCTGTGTCAAAACCGCGAATGTGACAGTGCTCCTCCTATCAATTATTTCCCTTAAGACTGGTCACACCTCCCCGCTACATATTGATTGACATGCAGGAAAAAACGGATACGAAGAACATCGTGACATAATAGGTTTTGTTTCTTCAAAGATATAAAGAGACACTGTAAGTTTGTTTACATGTAACGGGTAATCTCAGAAACTACTGGACCGATTTTTGAAATTTCTTTCACCATTTTAAAGATAATGACGATTAGTCTGACTGAACAATGAAGCGCACCTAGTGTACCTGGAATTCCGTTTCCCAGTAGAGGGCTTGTAGGAATTTTCTTCCTATCTCTAATAGTATTGGGGAAAAGTTTTGCTCTGTTTTGGCGCATGATGTATCCTTGGTCCCTTTGTCTTGTTTTCTTTCACGTAAGAACTACTTGACGGACTGTACTATAATTTGGCAAGCATACAATCGAAACCTTTGGTTACCATATAGGCTACTTACTATTACCTTAACTTAAGGGGGACGTGCAGGAAACTAAAATACGAAGCAAGTCATGGGAAAATATACGCCGGGAACCCTTAAAGTGATTAACTTACCTAAACGATTAGTCCTGTTAAAAAATGGAGTTATCGAGTGTACTTAAAATTTTATTTCCTAGAAAAAAGTTTGTAAGCATTTCCTTAGTAATTATAGCTGTATTCCAGAAAAATATGTTCTTTTGTATTTTACTATCCCATAAGCGGTCCATGTAGTGAAAGAAAACGTGCACCTGGACCCGTAAAAGTGAATAATCTGCGTGAACGGTTAGTCCTATTAAACACCGACGTAGAGCAGATGTACTTAAAATTCGATTTGCCAAAAAAAGTGTACGAATGTTCCTCCTAACACAAAAAAAATTCCGAGAAAAGAATGCTTTTCTGTGTTTTGGGGTATACTTTTGAGTGTTGGAGTTCGTCCGTGGTTTGAACGAATAAAGTAAGCTACAAAATGGCGGAAGCTGAACCATTCAATTGAGAACTGATAGACACATTCGCGTGAGATTTATGACGCTCACTCACACTCTCGCCTTTCCTTTACTTTTCGTACAACCAAGAAAAAACCGTATACAACTCCGCTTCTATTTGAGGATCATGTACTAGCGCCGCGTGTGAGTCTATCTTACGTTAAATGTCTTTCATTGGCAAGGAACGAGAACAGATGAAACAAATGATAAAACTAAAAATGAAACACACTCGGCCAGCTAACATGGCATGAAGGTTCACTGCAAAATACTGCACTAATACAACAGAAATCGGTTTACCTCTTACTCGGTAACAGCCTTCCTGATGCTTAACATTCTCCAAGTTGTTACGACAAATTTTAGAACTGTATCTTGGAAGCATACTGTTCTCAAGGGAACTGATTTACGCAGATCAGTTAACCTATATTTATATATATTCAAATAATAAAACATCAGTGTTAATTACTAGTAAATTTTCCTTTGAATTTTTACTTATGCAAGTACGCATTAAGAACGCTTTATTGCATTAATATTGGAGTCATGTTGGTTTCCTGTCCATTTACAAATTCTTTAACACTTTCGGAAAACCACAGAGACAGTCTCTCTGAGGATATTAAAAGTCAGGTGGAGAGTGAATGTCCGCCATTATAACGGAAACTGCCCCACTCGATTTTGAGTGGCAGTAGGCAAAGGGGCCTGACATCATAACTAAAACTCCCCAGAACTATCCAACTCGATTTTGAGTCGCAGTAGACAAGGGGGCCTGCCATTACAGTGAAAATTTCATAACTGTTCTTTAGATGAGAAACGACGTATGACGACTTCCCCGTCATGTATCTGGGGTAACGCTAAGAGCAATGTAATTTAATAAAATCTTACTTACAACATGTACAATACTTCATCTAAAATTCGGTATACAGTGTAGAATTTTGTAGCGAAAGGCAGCTACATCAGGTAGTTATTAAGCATAAGATTGTAATTTTCTGGTCTTCACCTCAGCAATTTTCAATTTAATTTTCATTATACAGTGCACAAATATTTGTGACTATATATGAATGGAATAGGCCTGCGTAAATATGAGTAGAGTGAGCGGTTTAATATCTGACGAGAAAATTTAATTTCATTGCTATTAGTATCCGGTAGCATACACTTCCTCTGTGGATCAGTTAGATGACTTTTATACAGAGGGTACCAAGCACCATTCAGTCACAACTGAGAAAAAAACTCTTACAATTTACCTTCATTTAACAAATGATAAACCACTTGTTTTATTAAAATATTGACAGATAACTTTAGGTACGTAAGAAAAGCGTGTTACCATTACACAAAACATTCCTCTCTCCTCATACGTTTCATGAATGAAGAAGGATGTTGATTCTCTTTACATGAATTCCAATTATATTTCTTTATAAAGAACCTAGTACAGATTAACAAGTTTGCTGGATTGTAGCATATGAGTTGGTAAATATAAAATATATGCATAAAATATGCTCAACAACGGTGCATTGACGAGCTAATGAATACAGCTTTTGAAATAATGCACATTAGCTTTCATTCAAATGCGAAGTCTGTATTACTTCTAAACCCATCCATTTCATTTTCAACCTCTGTACTGGAATGAAATTTATGATACGAAGGCCAGACACCTTGGGGTACATGGTCAAGCACACAGATTCAATTCCCTTTAGATTTTTATTGCTTATTAGCATCTGTGCCCGTTCTTCGCACGGGATTTGCAATGAATTGCACATTTCGTACATGAATTTAAGAGAAGCTGCATGGCTCTAAACACGTTTAATACGACATGTTAAGCAGATATTCTCCTCCGAAAACGTGAGAGTGACGTGAAGTACGATCATGCTGAACAAATTCCAGACAGAATGAGGACGATTTCGAATTTATTGTACGGTACAGTTCCTCCTCCGAAGTTGTGGGAAATTCTTCCTGCTTCACAGTTACATACTGTTCGTGGCGTGACACTGTGACTGAAAACTCACGAAACCCATCGTTGATGATTACCTCCCTCATAATAATAATTTCGTGTGGCTATTTGTAGCCGAGTGCAGCCCTTGTAAGGCAGACCCTCCGATGAGGGTGGGCGGCATCTGCCATTTGTTGGTAACTGCGTGTTGTTGTGGTAGAGGATAGTGTTATGTGTGGTGTTTGAGTTGCAGGGATGTTGGGGACAGCACAAACACCCAGCCCCCGGGCCATTGGAATTAACCAATTAAGGTTAAAATCCCCGACCCGGCCGGGAATCGAACCCGGGACCCTCTGAACCGAAGGCCAGTACGCTGACAATTCAGCCAACGAGTCGGACTCCCTCCCTCATTATCTGCTCTAACTTAAAGTAAAAAAGGCTCTTTAGTTCTTCTCGTTAACCAGTCTTCAAGTGGCATGCAGCAAGTGCCCCACGGGATATGGACTAAATCTCTAAATCTTCGTAAGCATCTCCGGTATTATCCGTAGTACGGAAAATACGTATATGGCATAAAGGAACGAACATAACATATTCTTAAACGATTGTTTTATACTGTCGTTTGATAAAACTAACTTTAACGAAGATATTTGTGAATAATATTCCTATAAATCCTAACTCCATGTGATGACTCAGACATCATATGCACCTGATGACGCAATCTTGAATGAGTAAACCCCAAATACTTATTTTTGTTGAAATATGTCCAGGAGTTTTCTACATTTTTGAACACAAGCAGATAGGTAACGAGACACACAGACTGAAACCAATGGGAAATATTCTTTAGATGATCAGTGTCACATATGAAACAAATAATTATAAGGAAATTGTTCTCACGTAATGAATGTACAGACACGTGAATCTTTCAATTTTATGCACTTAGATGATGATGATTATTATTGTTCTTATTCTTCTTCTTATTATTATTATCAACATCATCATCCAGATATATTCATGTTTCCTCTGTGTCTAGTTACATTAGGCGGGTTTAATATCTAAGCCGGGCGAAATATTATGAATCTTCTGATTTTCTCCTGTTATGGATACTTCAGATCACTATTCATCACTTTCCTCAAAACCCTGCAGTTTTCAAAAACCACTATCTTTTCCATTTTAACGGGTACCAGAGGTTTAGGTGATGAAATTCATAATCTAGCTGGTGGGGAAATAGTCCTAGTTCTCGCGTGACTATGTTAACGACAGGATATCTCTGATTAGTAGACTCTTTTCCCAGTTCATTCTTCCTCATAAATTTGGTTCATAAACCGTTGTCCGGAACAAATATGGATTCACGATTAAAACATTTACAAACACGCCCGTTCCAAATTTAAAAGAATGTTATATTATGTCCAATAGCTCTTAAGTACACTCTGAAGTTTTTTTTTTAATTTGGGAAAAAATGTTAAAATGTGGGACTCTTTAATTTCTTGTCAGCAGCATCGCAATTTTCTTATTGTTTGGCCAAGTTGTAGTTTGTCTAGTATTATTTCAGTGTCTACGTTTTCCTTTTGCAGTTCGGCTAAGGACTAACAAGGATTTAGATGAAGGCATCCCACAACAATTTGTAGGCAATTATACTACCTCTCAGAGAGGTCATTAGTCCTCGAAAGTCGCTAAATCAGTGAATCGTATTGGTTCTATCGTTCTTCTGTATATCAGGGTGGAATTTATTGTTGGTGTCTCTTTGTTCTTCTGAGAATATGAGTTATTTCGGAATAATCCTCCTAAAAAGAATTCAACTCCTTTTGCAACCCCCACCAAGTTGATTTCTCGGAGTTCGTTAGCTGCAGTCACTTCAGTGCGGCCAGTCCAATATTCGGGAGATAATGGGTTCGAACCCTATTGTCAGCAGCTCTGGAGAGGGTTTTCCGTATTTTCCCATTTTCACACCAGGCAAATGCTGGGGCTGTACTTTAATTAACGCCACGGACGCTTCCTTCCCACTCCTAGCCCCATCCAGTCCCATCGTCGCCATAAGACCTATCTATGCCGGTGCGATTTAAAGCATTTGGCTGTTCCGAGCGGCACATATCTGACCTAGAAGTGGCATTATTGAAGTTAACTCCGCTGTAAGAAAACATGATTATTCTTGGTGATTTCAATCTCCTAGTTACAACTAACGAATCAACATCCTTACAAAACTTATTCCGTGGCAAAATGGGTAATTATTTATTTTTAAAGGAGATTACAAATACCAACTTTTCACGTCTGTAACCTTCAGTTTTCGAGATTAACAACTGAACTACCCATCATTGATGGGTAGGCACTGATTCAAACACAACATAGCTGAAATAGCTATTGACCCTGTCCCTCTTTATTGTCCACCGCCTTCACTCCTACCTTCCCCCTCACCAGTTGAGGCAGGAGACATTCGTAAGTAAATGTTAGATCCCCACCAAAAATATTTTCAGTGTTGTCACATCAATGCACAGTCGCTTGTTTGTCACTCTTATGTAAAGCAGGCGCATTGCATTGTATTTGTGTAACAGTGGCATGGTTAAAGCAGTCACTTAAATCTGATTTCGTTAAACTGAATAGCATGACGTTACATTGCCTAGATCGTTCAAATCCTGTAGGGCGCATTTGCGCTATATATTGCCGTAGCGACTTAAAAAGTAAAATAGTTACGACCTCAGATCCTAAGATTCCCTTCGACCTGAATTCATGTTTGTTGAGCTCTTGGTTAATAATCAAAAACTACTGATCCGAGCGGCACATATCTGACCTAGAAGTGGCATTATTGAAGTTAACTCCGCTGTAAGAAAACATTATTATTCTTGGTGATTTCAATCTCCTAGTTCCAACTAACGAATCAACATCCTTACAAAACTTATTCCATGGCACTGATTACAATATACTGACACCAGACGCGACTAACCACGTTCACACAATAAAACACACGTCTCACACACTGATCGACCTTATTATAACAAACAATCCGCTGAAAGTGATAAAACATGGACAGCTTGCTGTACAAGGTATTTCGACCCACGATCTCATCTACTTATGTTACACTCTCAACGTACCAAATTACAAAACCAGGTACATAATGCGAAGGGACTTCAAGAATTTTGACACTGAGGTAATACGAAATGAAGCATATCAACTGCCTTGGAATGACATTCTACTGACTTGATGATAAGGTTGACAGATTGAACTCATTAATACTAGGAATTTATGACAAATGCAATTAAATCGGTCATGGCAAATCGTGATGCATGGTATAGGCGTGTTTTTAGGCGAACTGGAAGCACTACTGATTTCGAAAATTACCGTATTATTCAAAGTAAATTTCAGCAATTAATTAGGAAAAGCAAGTATAAATATATTCAAGAGATAACAAACAGGGGAAGTTCAGCACTAACATGGAAACATTTGCATCAGATGGGTTATAGGTCACAGCCTGACCAAGCAGGCACCCAGTATACCACTTGATGATCTAAATTCTCATTTTACGAAAGCAGCATACACTAATAATGATATTACTAATAATAATGACTATGATAATAATAACTGTGCTAATAATAATGATCAACAATACTGTTAATAACGTCGTGAAGATGGTTTTCCGTTGTTTCCCATTTTCACACCAAGTAAATGCTGGGGCTGTACATTAATTAAGGTACGGCCGCTTCCTTCTCATTCCTAGACCTTTCCAGTCCCATTTTCGCCTTACGACCTATTTGTGTCGGTGCGACGTAAAGCAACTAGCAAAAAAACCTAATAATAATAATAATAATGATAATCATCTAGATGATGACCTAACTGCTGATGATGATATTAACGCTATAAATACTCATTCCCGAATAAATCAGGTAAAATTCACATTCAAAAAAGTTAGTGCGAACGGTGTGAAGCGTGTAATTTACTCCCTCAAGTCAGATGCTCCGGGTATTGACGATATAACATGATCGTTCATTGAAATATTATTGGTGCAATGTTACTTATTCTGACGCATATATTTAATCATTGCCTTGTACAGGGAGTATTCCCAACTGTGTGGAAGAATGGTATTGTCATTCGCATTCCTAAGAATAATTTTCGTAGTTTACAATCAGATTATCGCCCTATATCCATTCTTTTTTTTTTTTGCTAGCGGCTTTACGTCGCACCGACACAGATAGGTCTTATGGCGACGATGGGATAGGAAAGGCCTAGGAGTTGGAAGGAAGCGGCCGTGGCCTTAATTAAGGTACAGCCCCAGCATTTGCCTGGTGTGAAAATGGAAAACCACGGAAGAACATCTTCAGAGCTGCCGATAGTGGGATTCGAACCTACTATCTCCCGGATGCAAGCTCACAGCCGCGCGCCTCTACGCGCACGGCCAACTCGCCCGGTAATATATCCATTCTCCCACCCCTTTCGAAAGTACTAGAACGCTTGGTACACGAACAAGTCCTCATTTACTTCACTAACACTGCTTGACCCTTACCAATCTGGTTTCAAGAAAGGACACAGCACAACGACTGCCTTACTGAAAGTAACTGATGATATCCGACACGCAATGGACACTCGACAAGTGGTCCTACTCGATTTTTCTAGTGCTTTTTTTACTGTTGTCCCTCAACTGCTACTTTCAAAATTGGATTCATTAAGTTTCAGCAAGACGGCAATCAACTTTTTCAGTTCGTACCTCAAAATTCGCCGTCCGTGTGTCACAGTAAATAATAACAGATCAGAGTGGCTTAACAAACCTCTCGGTGTCCCCAAGAGTCTGTAATTGGATCATTGCTGTTTGAAATTTACATACACGATGTTGCTAAATCGACTATACACTGCTAGTATCATTTTTTGCTGATGATCTGCAGATCTATTACCACTCAAGAACTGGTAAAATTCAGAGTTAACAACAAGTTAACGCATATATAAGTCTCATAAGTAATTTTGCATTGAGCAACAATCTCAAAATGAATCCTCTCAAAAAGCAAACTATAATCGTTGGCACTTCGAAAAACTTACACTTCTTAAAACAATACGAAATTCCTCATGTAGTACTAAACAATACCATCATTCCATATTGTGAAACAGTTATGAATGTTGGTATGGCTATTAGAAAAACATTGAACTGGTCGCAACATGTGACGAAAGTGTGTCAAAAGATATATCAAAGCCTGCATCCCCTGAAGCGGTTTAAAAATGTATTTCCTTGGTCCCTGAAAATAAAGTTCATTCAGTCACTTTTTTCCCGATTCTCGAATACCATGATACAGTTTTTTATTGATATCAATAATGAGCAAGGCATGAGACTGCAACGTGCCTAAAATACATGCATCAGGTATTCATTCGACATACGACCATATGCCCATATATCCCAGTACTACAGACAGTTATTCTTGGTTACGACTGAATGACAGACATAGACTCCATGCAACTACTTTGATGTATCAAGTGCTTTCTGAAAACACTCCTCCTCCCCTATCCACCAGATTTTGCTTAGTTCACTATACCTGTTCAATACCCGGTCAGGCTGTACGCTTGAAATTCCTGTACATCAAACTGCAACCTACAACAGATCGTATACGATCCCCGCCACGTGCTGGTGGAATGAACTCCCCAACGACATCAGGGAATCTAAATCTAAGACAAAACTTGAAATCCTTTGCCAGTGTCATCTTATAAGCACTTCCAGTCTTTCTAGAGTGTGAATGGGATGCATGAATGGAGTGAATATGGTTGTTTATTGTAATGTGTACCAGTTTATAGTTATAATTTACTTACTTTAGTTAGTTCAGTTAGTGATACATTAGTTAGTTTAGTTTATACTTTAGGTTTTAAAGATTTAATGTGTTTAAATGAGGTCATTTCAGTTTTTATCTGTTATAATATTAAGGGAATTGTTGAAATCCTTACATTGTTAAACTGTAAAAATTATATTGTAAATTAATACTTATTTATATACATGAAGTGGTTAAGAGTAAAAAAGGGCCGGGAGCCCTTACTTCGCCACAATAAAGTCGCTTTAATAATTAATAACAATAAGAAGAAGAACATGTAATGTACATGCTGAAGTGGAGAGTCATCACTGAAGACCCCGTCTTGTTGGACTTCTAACGCCGATCAGAATACGATCCAACGCCCCATATCTTTAAGGTGAAGGTATCTCAACGCCCTTTTTATGAGTTCTTACGTATACTCTATAGAATAAACCTTAGCAAAATGCCAGTAGTTCATCTAGCCTTGACACAACATAATTTTATAAGAATAGAAAGGGAGTGGTATTATCCTTAGAGGAGTCTTTCGTTCTTTCGTAAGCATTGCTTGTCACATTATTTTCACGCCAGTAACACGACTACCTTGTCCTTTATCGACTGGTTGTAGCGGCCTCAATTTCGTTCCAATGGATCCAGCACGACTCCTTCACATGCGGACAGCCAGTTATTTGGAATGCATAATTGTGGAACCTCACAGACTGAAGGAAATTTTCAAAATATGTTTGTGTCCCTTTTGGTTGAGAAATTTGATATTATGATGAATCAACCATGGCATCCAATTAATTTAGTGAACGGAGATTGAGTTTCATTTTCTAACAATTGTAAGCCGTTCTCTCTCTCCTTTTAGGAGTTTGCAGTCTTTGTCAGTGGTCTCTGATCTGTGTTAATGAGCTGGCTACCTTTTTCTATTTCTGCTAGACCATTAGTAATTCTTTTAATGACGTAGAGCTACTTTGTCGTACTGCTAACGCCAGAAAATATTCCTGAATGGTTGGGATTTATCGTCTAATTGAAAGGACCTTTCTACCAGTTTTATCGGATCCATCCGACGATGTTTCACTTGAACGGTACTATCTAATCACCTGGGAGCATAACGTTGGCTAACGTTCAGCATCACACACTGTATATCGAGCACTCTTCTTAAATCTGTCGGTAGAGCACCTATTTCCTCACTCTGAAGCAGTCTTGCCGTGCTAAATGGGTTACATAGTAGAACGTTGGATAGGTGCACCCAAGGTAGTGGTTTTGATCCTGCCTCAGTTCGATGGTATATGAAGAGATGTCGCTCGTAGGAAGCTACAAAGCGGTACAAAATATTCGGCTCCTCAGCGTCTTCGGAAACCTTGGGACGTAAAACAACATTATTCGAAGCAGCCTCAGACGCCTTAGATTTACAACGACGTTCTGTCTTCGAGATGAAGGAACCTGCTATCAGCATAGCTCTCTGAATGTCTTCTTAAGTCTGCTGCATTCAAACCGATTTCACGTTCAGAAATATTCTCAGACGTCGAAGATTTGGACTTGTGTTCGTCAGCTGTGATTGTTGATTCTGCTGGGGCAACTCGTTTTAGTGGCCATAGTAAGAGGTATCAACCCTCAAAAGTGTCACAACTTACCCACTGACTGCAAATAAGTTATATTAAACGGTATTTTTATGTGATATTATCAGAGTAATCGTAGACTGAGAAGAAAAAATGCATAAGAGAATTAGTGCTCAAAGAAAGGACAGTCCAGGTTTCAAGATTAGCACTCACATGCCTACGGAGAAAATAAAGCGGTTATGGATGTTGGCAATAAGTGAAGACAGGATAATTAATGAGGAGAGCCGGGTAGGAGAAATATGTAAATACCATGTGGATGTAATGGAAAAATAATATGTCCGTCACTTAAATCTGTTCATATTTGTTACGGATTTTTGAAAGCGGTAAAAAAGGCTCAATTTAGGAACAAGACATCTTAAGTACTCAGTCAGGAAATGACATATCATGTTCTTACGCCTGAAGCGGCAATTCAATGGCAAAATAATTAAAACAGAAAACGGAAATAGAGGAGAAATGCAGAAACAATTATAGTAAATGCTAGAAAACTCCTTACTGTGTAAAATGATGGGCTACACTCCAAGGTACTATTCGAAGACGATTGTAACCCTCAAAGGGATTTAGAAAATATCCCTCAGACTGCCAGCTCGATGCCTCCCTAGCCTTGTACCCAACGAACAACAGGTTGTTGTTGTTGTTGTTGTTGTTGTTGTTGTTGTTGTTGTTGTTGTTGTTGTTGTTGTTTGAGTCATCTATCCATAGAGTGGTTTGATACAGCGCATCATCCCACCCTATCATGTGCTAACCATTTTATTTCTACATAACTACTACATCCTAATCTGTTCTAATCTGCTTGTCATGTTCGTATCTTGGTCTACCCCTACCGATCTTACCACCTACACTTCCCTCAAAAACCAACTGTACAAGTCCTGGGTGTCTTAAGATGTGTCCTTTCATTCTATCTCTTATTCTGGTCAAATTTAGCCAAAACGATCTCCTCTCAACAATTCGATTCAGCATCTCCTCATTCGTGATTCTATCCACCCATCTCACCTTCAGCATTGCCCGGCTCCATGGCTAAATGGTTAGCGTCCTGGTCTTTGGTCACAGGGTTCCCAGGTTCGATTCCCAGAACGGTCGGGAATTTTAACCATCAATGGTTATATTCGCTGGCACGGGAGCTGGGTATATGTGCCGTCTTCATCATCATTCCATCCTCATCATGACGCGCAGGTCGCTTACGGGTGTCAAATCAAAAGACCTGCACCTGGTGAGCCGAACATGTCTTCGGACACTCCCGGCACCAAAAGCCATACGTCATTTCATTTCACCTTCAGCATTCTTCTGTAACACCACATTTCAAAATCTTCTATTATCTTTCTTCCTGACCTAGTTATCATCCATGTTTCACTTCTATACAATGCAGATGAAAGTCTTCATAAACGTCTTTCTAATTCCTATAGCAATGTTCGAGGTGAACAAAATTCTTTTCCATCTACTTCCTTTAAGACTTCATTTCCTAATCTAATATTTTCTGCATCATCTGACTTTGTTCGAACGCATACCATTATTTTGTTTTGAATTTATTTATTTTCATCTTGTTTTTTCCTTCTCCAAGACTCTGCCCATACCATTCAGCAATTTTTCCAGATCTTTTCAGAGTCAGATAAAATAACAATATCGTCGGCAAATCTCAGGGTCTTTATTTCCTCTCCTTGAACTTTGATTCCCTTTCCGATTCATTCTTTGATTTCCTTTATCGCATGTTCAATGTAATCATTGAAAAGGAGAGGGGACAAACTGCAGCCTTGCCTCACTCCTTTCTGGATTGCTGCCTCTCTTTCAAAGCCCTCCATTCTTATTACTGCAGACTGATTTTGTAAAGATTGTAGATAATTCTCCATTCTAGGTATCTGATCCCAATCACCTTCAGAATCTTAAATAGCTTGGTCCAATCAACATTAACAAATGCCTTCTCTAGATTTACGAAAGCCATGTAAGTGGGCTTGTCTTTCTTAATTCGGTCCACTATGATCAGACGTAAAGTCAGGATTGCTTCATGTGTTTCCACATTTTTCAGAACAAATAGATTAATTAAAACATTGAGTAATTACAACGGTGATCACCAAAAATTTGTGACTATGCTTTTCTATTATGATAGTGAAACAATTAATTTTCATTTAAAAATTAGTAATTCAAGAATCTCATGAATATTTTAACGTACATTATATGTCTTCAGTGTTTAATGTTCCATAGTGATGCTTAGCATGTAGTATTTTTCAACAATTTCGTGACCAGTTCTCTCGCTGTACTTTCCTCCGCTTAGTGCTTTCTGTATAACGTCAGTAAACTTGTCATAGAGTCCCGGATGATTTTATACGGTGAGTGTTGATCAATGCATATGCGTTGATATGGTCATGCTGTTGTACGTTGTAATAAAGAAGCTGTGGCCAGAAGGGCATTATATGTCACTTCAGAATGGCGCTGACCCCATGGCTGATCCAAGAAATGCTGGCTCAATCGGATGTAGGAGGATAATAAAGCTCCCCCCACTGTCGCCCCTATGATGCAGAAGTGAGGGTTAACATTTAAAAAGAGTTGACCCCACGCCTCGGCGGGTCAAACGCTACGAAGAACTGTTAATATATACATAATAATCTTTAAAAAAAATATTCTGAGTACCTTAAAATCTGAAAGTAACATTCACATCCTAGTTAATATCCTTCACAATACGAAAACCGTTTTGACTATTCTACATACTTAATTTTCTGGAAGCCATTTTACCTGTACACCATTGTGCCATCTTATGCGTATGTTTTTGACATAATATGAGTTCATTATTTGGAAAGAAATTCACCTAAAACTATAAATAAATATTACGATTCGTGTAGACAGTTAATTTCTAGATGGTATACTTCTTACGTTATCTTTCTGCTGAAACCAATATCATTCATATAAAGAGCCTAATAATTTTGCTGTTTTACTCCATAAATATAAAAAACATGAATCACCAATTACATCACAATTTTTATTGTAATTTATGTATGTATGGAAGATCGTAATCAAAGCCCCGGGTACTAAAATTATGCCCCAGTGACTGTGGCTATGGTAACTGCAGATCAGAGCTAAATATATTTTCCACTTAATTCTCGGTCTCATTTAGTTATGGAAGTACGGAAGCTGCTGAGGTATTCTTGTTGCTGAGTAATGTCATTTAGAGCAGAACTAGTTCCACGAAAGTTGTTACTCATGAAACCACTCAAGCTAAAAGTGTACTTTTTGACTCAGTGATGAAAACAACGGAAAACTACCTCACTACTCACCTTTGCTAGTATTCCTCGTTACAGCATCACCATCGGATTTTGCCACTTCCCTGTATACATTCAACTTTCGGTGGAGTTATTTGCAGATCTAACCAGCATCCGAGCTTATTGACAACAATTAAGCAAGCAAACAAAACTACAGTGTGAACAATATAAGAAAAAGTTTACGGGATATATCATTAATACAGTATCTCATCCTCCATGAAAATGAACTGAACAAGAAGCATTCAATGTAATATTTATTTCCTACAGCTCTTGTTGTACACATTTTTCCTAAAAATTAACAGTTGTGGAAATATGTATACAACGACCCTTAGAAGCTTATAATAATGTGTAATCTGGTTTTGTTTAATTTTTAATTCTTTTTAAAAGTTGCTTTGCATCGCACCGACGCAGATAGGTCTTATGGCGACGGTGAGACAGGAAAGGCCTAGGAGTGTGGAGGAAGTGGCCGTGGCATTAATTAAGGTACAGCCCCCAGCATTTGCCTGATGCGAAAATGGGAAAACAAGGAAAACAATCTTTAGAGCTGCCGTTAGTGGGATTCGAACCCACCATCTCCCGAATGCAGGACCACAGCTGTGTGCAACTAACCACACGGCCAACTCACCCGGTGGTATGATTTTTATTTCACGTTCTATTAACACACCAACTTTTATGCTAATTACTCCAGTAAATTTGGCATGGATCATGATGCGATAATCAGACTTACATACATACTTGTTCATTATACCTACACCTTTCAGCGTTCAGTCTGCAAATCTCTGTGAATTTACTAAAAGCCGCCACAATCCTCTATTTGTAACAAATTATGTGGACTCTTTTAGTTCTATACGTCTATCTTTAAACCATTAAAAACAGAGTTCAACCACAGGCGCCTTGGTCTCCCTCTACTTCTCTTACCCTCCATAACAGAGTCCATTATTCTTCTCCAATTGCATATCATGACACATAATCACACAATCTGACAAAATGAATTCGAAGGCAAAATGGGTCATTAAGCACCTCGTCCGAGATAAAACTAATAATGTTATCCAAAACGTGGAATATTCAGAAAAAGGGACATTTTCACTGTGACTGTATGGAAGACAGGTCGGTGAAAATATTCCAATGAAGAGACTCGGTTTGTCATAGAAACGTAAGTGAGGACGATAATGTTCAATTTAATATTTATGTTACCTCATTCTAGCCCGGTCTCAAATCGATATGGAGCTGAGAATCGCGCCCGAAGGCCTACCATCCAGGAGAGAAGCCACTTGCCACTAGTTCTTATGCACTTCACCTCCAAGTCCCCTCCCCCTGAGGAGACAAAATAGTCAAGCCCCCTTCCCTAGCATAATGTCTTTTATCAAAATGGAAGGCTTTGTTTCACAGCATATACTGTTCATTTTGTATTCTTGTTCAAGGTACCTGGCAGTTGTTTACTGAATATACCACTTTCAAATGCGTGTATACAGTGCTCATTGGAAGAGAACGTCATTGCCAAACGGTGAAAGTTTGTATTAAACGGATTTCATCAATTGGCAGTGAAAATAATATATTTAGAGGAAAAGACCAGTGCTAGTCCTTAGCATTCGTTAAAAATAGGAGAAATAACGTGTCTTGATATTAAATTGCTCCCGTGCGTTACCCGGGTATTTTCTTGAATGTTTATTTGTAATATTTATAGGCCTATTACCTGTTAGATGTTTAGATTTTACGAACTATTTTGTCATTTTAGTGTTTTTGTTGTGTGTTTAATTAAAAGTTTTAGTTTTATAATTATTTATTTTCGCGTGGAATTGTGTCCTTTTTGAACCCTGTATTGTCTGAGAATTAGCCGGTCCCCATAAACAATAAATAAGAAGCGATAAGTGTATGTACATACTTACGCATAGCGCTATAGGTATGATATACACGACTCCAACTGTCGTTGGGACTGTCACCAATTAGCCTAGTGAACCCGAGAACAATGGATTAAACACTAATGTCGGTCATTTTGGACATTCCTCTTTTTTCAACACTTCGGGCCGATGACCTTCGATATTAGGCCCCTTAAAAAACAAGCGTTTCAACACTTCTGACCCTGAGGTCGATGGAGGCTAAAATTGGACTTAAACGTCATCCAGAGTGTCACATCTCAGCAATCCCGAAAAATATGGATTCAACACTAATAATATTCGTACCGGGCGAGTTGGCCTGCGGTTAGGGGCGCACAGCTGTGAGCTTGCATCCGGGAGATAGTGGTTTCGATCCCTACTGTTGGCAGCCCTGAACATGGTTTTCCGTGGTTTCCCATTTTCACACCAGGCAAATGCTGGGGCTGTACCTTAATTAAAGCCATGGCCGATTCCTTCCCACTCCTAGGGCGTTCCAATCCCACCGTTGCCATAAGACCTATCTGTGTAGGTGCGTCGTAAAGCAAATTTAAAGAAAAAAATTACATGACACTCCTTCCCAACAACCGGCCCTAGAAAAGTCTTATTCCCACAGCACTTTTATTTTTTAATATAGTACGTCATAGGCCTATGTGCACCAAGTTTGGTTGAGAGCTATTGTACCGTACCCAGGGGTAAATACCCTCTAGGACGATGCCACCATTCCTGTAAAAACATCCGACTAACTCAGGGTTGGGCAGAGTGTGGGTTGGTTGTCGGTTGGGTCAGGATAAAAAGTCAAAGTTCTACTCTAAAATATCAATCAATGACAGGAAATGGAGGTATAACACGAATGAGAAACAATCATAGGGGTAAGATGTATTTATTGATAAATATCCCCGATCATATTACGAGAAAACAATAAAATCAAGAAAAATAATATGTCAAAATGAACTCAAAAAAAGTAGAAAATAAATGGAAATCAAAACGTTACTTGAATGATAAGACAAAATTTGAAATCAAAAATCAAGTTCAACAAAGAACACTTGTATATATCAAAACTGAGCTTCTTCGTATAGTCCGTTGTTTATATTGTATGGCAACAAGTGTACGCAAACACTGACATGTGGTATTTCCGTATGGAGTGTCCGACTCGTTGGCTGAACGGTCAGCGTACTGGCCTTCGGTTCAGAGGGTCCCGGGTTCGATTCCCGGCCGGGTCGGGGATTTTAACCTTAATTGGTTAATTCCAATGGCACGGGGGCTGGGTGTATGTGTTGTCTTCATCATCATCATCACGACGCGCAGGTCGCCTACGGGAGTCAACTCGAAAAACCTGCACCTGGCGAGCCGAACATGTCTTCGGACACTCCCGGCACTAAAAGCCATACGCCATTTCATTTCCGTATGGAGTTACACACTATCTCATCACAACGATACGGTTTCCAAATTTAAGTTAAAACGAGAGTCGTCGAAATACAACCGTTAAATAAAAGTTACATTATAAAGAAAAGTTACGACGAAAAGGAAAATAATTAAGACGCAATGGACGCTATGTAAGTTATGCAAAATACTAGGGGCATATCCTATACTATATTTACAACAATTCAAATAATCAAACTAAACACATCTATATACATCGGATATCGAGTAAAATCTTAAATGCTACACAGATTCTAATATGAATCACGGTTCACTGCAAAAGATTTAAACAGAACTAGATAAACCATCAATACTTCAGCACTCGGGCTGTTCCCTTTTAAAACAACGAGACAAGGTATACAATCACAAATAACAATGTAAAACATCATCCTGTAAGGGAAAGACATATAAATAACCCTTGATATCATGAAGAAAGCAATGGGCAACATTGCCTCCTTCTGCTGCATTTGAGCACTCAACAGCGCGGTCATCCGTCATGTACTTCCGGGTAGATTACGAGCTGAAAATGAAGGTTGAACTGAACACTATGCTAAAGTTTGGATTCTGTCTCCCGAGGCTGTCACAAGGAAATATCGTCTCCTTCACACCTACAGATAAACACAGGCCAGAAATCAACTTGCCACGAGATAACGCCTTTCGCCGGCTACACGGAAACTCACGTATATTCATTCCTTCTTAGCATGCTTTTACCATTGAATATCATCAGACTCAATAGTCTGGAATTAATACTGTCCATTCTGATCACAATATACACTCAGAAGACACTTAGCAGGCGCACACATCTGCACAATATTCTTTCTCTTGTCAGGCATACAATTAGCCTGCATCAATACATTATAACTCAGCATGCAATCCTTATCTCATTATTTCTCATAAATCCCATTGGCCTTCCACATTATGAGACTCAGTTCGTGTCCTTTACAGACCATCAGGCAAACAGAATCCAACTTAACTCAGAGATCTTATTTTAACAACGACGTTCTGCAGCTCCTTCAGTCAGCTTCCGTAAAATCATGCGTCATGGAGAATATCTATACCTGTCCCACTGAATAACCGAAATTAAAAGAACTAATACGTATTGAACGTTGTATAAAGATGAACCTGTCAATCTAGCCCTTCTAGCATATATAGAAGGAAAACTCGGAATATCCTATACTAAGTAACATGCGTAAATAAACAACAACTAATCCTATCAATCCCTCATTTTCCCAATCATCTAATCATAAAGCAAAATGAAAATAAAATAAACATGCATTATTCCCGTATCCGAATCTAACTTAGTAACAAATTAAAACAAACACATGCCGTCAGGCTTACATTACATGAAGTTAAAAATTCTATCTACACTGCCCTAGTACCTTAACATAATTTACATATCATGCCATAAATAACACATGCATCTTAACTGAATTCCATCCGACGACTCTCGAGATACCAGGATAGCAGCTTACATCCCCGCTGATTGAGGGATTTACTCCATGTTAATCATAGCATTAACATGTATGAATGCACTTCCTTCTTCTGCATGCATATCCATCATCTTGCTTGAAAATAATCCACTGGAACACAGAAGACTATGGTTGACAATATCTTCGCTGCTTAATGCTACGAGCCGAAATACCCTTCCTCTTTACAGGATCAGCTAAACACACTGATACATATATAATACACACTTCACTTAAAGGGTGAGAATACAGTTTAAAAAGCAACACACGGTTCGCTACGGAAGTTCCTCGCGAAACGCGCTCGTCGCGAAGTAGTGAAACAATAGCACGTTTCCACTACACTTGTTACACAGCGGTCACTAAACACCGTCTTTATATATTGAAAGTAAACCCTGCAAAAATATACTATTCCATTTACTCAAGAACAATAAAATCTTCCAACTGCACAATTTAAAAAATTATTTAGAACAGTTACTGTTACTGGAATAACACCACGTTAATCACGATCACCAATTCAGAGTTTGTGCTTCCGCACTATCCAAGCATTTAACACAGAGTGACGCTCTCCAGAGCTTGGGTTACTGCGGAGGCTTCGGTGACGCCATTTCAATATTGGGGTTCCCGCGTGTCTGAACCAACCACCAATCAGAAATTTCGTCGTATATGATGACACAATATTTATTGTGATATATTTACAAAACACAGCTCAAACACTAGCAAATCGCTTCCACCAATTTTTATATTTCATTTCCAAATATATCTGACTTCTGAAACTGTAGAAAATCGATTACCGACAGAAACTGACTTTAGCAACTGAGCACGTTGGTCATTCTGGAATTAAGATTTGGCGCGGTGTGGCCTCCATCTTTTCCAAATCCTTAAATTCCCATTGGCTGAAATATATTGCTTAGTCAGCATCTACTACACGTGTCGATCCTTGCCAACGCTTGGTTACGCCACCCTTTTTCACGGTCATACGGAAATATGAAGCAATATCCAGCGACTCACTGTCTTGCTCAACATCCGGTATCAACTATCTTGGGATACGATGCTTTAACATATTAGACTGTAACTTTTATGAATAAATTTTACATATTGGGTCAAATAATACTCTAATTATTATCATGGGCCGGCAGGATACGTCTCACTATGATGGAACTCTCACAAACACACACACATCCATAAATTCGGTCCTTTCGGATATTTCCTTCTTCACCCCCTTTTCAACCCCAGTGCCGATGGAGACTTAAAACGGCATACGGAGTGTCATTGTTCATCTCAGGTATCCCGAAAAGTATGGATCCGACACTAATATTGGTCATTTTGGATGATTTCTTTCATGTCCCGCTTTCCCAACCCCTAACCGTGCTAAGGGTGCTAAGGATGTCTTGCTACCACAGTATTTTCTCCAGATAGAAGTCATAAGTGTACGAAGTTTGTTTGAAATTGCAGATATACCTAAGGACGCCTGTCATTTTTTATCGTTTAGCTTCGGCGATATCTTTTTTTTTTTTCAATTTGCTTTACGTTGCACCGACACATATATGTCTTATGGCGACGCTGGGACAGGAAAGATCTAGGAGTGAGAAGGAAGCGGCCGTGGCCTTAATGAAGGTACAGCCCCAGCATTTGCCTGGTGAGAAAATGGAAAACCACGGAAAACCATCTTCAGAGCTGCCGACAGTGGAGTTCGAAGCCACTATGTACCGAATACTGGATACTGGCCGCACGTATGAAACTGCAGCTATCGAGCTCGGTCCGCCGATATCGTTACGAAAAGATGTTACTCTTTAACTCTGTGGAATCCGCTGAATAATCCTACAAAATGCATTGCGGGCTACGGCGATTCTTCGCCAGTAATTACTAGAGTGGTTATTTAGTGATTAAATTTTATGATTACTCAATGTTGACTGAAATTAGAGACCTATAAATGCCTGATGATTTATCGACGGGAAATTCTGGAGGGAATTCCAAGTCCAGTATAATGGCTGGCTGAAAAATTCTAACACGTATTGTCTACAGAAGAATGGAAAGACAAGCTGAAACTGAGTTGGGAGAAGATCACTTTGGCTTCAGAAGAAATGTAGGAGCACATGAAGCAATCCTGACTTTACGTCTGATCTTAGAGGATCGAATTAAGAAAGGCAAGCCCACATATATGGCGTTCGTAGGTCTGTATTTCCTAATGTTGATTGGACCAAGGTATTTGAGATCATGAAGGTGATCTCGATCAGGTACCGAGACAAAAGGATTATTTACAATCTATATAAAAATCAGTCTGCAGTGATAAGAATCGAGGGCTATGAAAATAGGAGCAGCAAACCAGAAAGGGGTGAGGCAAGGTTGCAGTTTGCCCCCCCACCACCACCACCTTTTCAATGTTTATATAGAACAGGCAGTACAGGAAATCAAAGACGAATTTGGAAAGGGAATCACATTCCAAGGAGAGGAAATCAAAACCCTGAGATTTTCCGATGATATTGTTATTTTATCTGAGAATGCAGAAGATCTGGAGAAGTTGCTGAATGGTATGACGGAGTCTTGGTTGGGGAGTACAAGAGAAATGTATTTCATTTTATGGATCCGTATTGAACTTTGATTAAACCAAATTAAAATAAGTGAGTTTAACTCACTTATTTTAATTTGCGGAGTACAAGATGAAAATAAATAAGTCCAAAAGAAAAGTCATGGAGTGCACTCGAACGAAGTCAGGTGATGCAGAAAATATGAGATTAGGAAATGAAGTCTTAAAAGGAAGCACAAGAATATTGTTACGTAGGTAGTAAAATAACTAAGGATGGCAGATGTAAGGAGGACAAAAATGCAGGATAGCACAAACAAGGAAGGCCTTTCTTAAGAAAGGTAATTTGCTCACTTCGAATATCGATATAAGAAAAAAAAATTGAAGACTTTCGTTCGAAGCGTGGTAATGTATAAGTGAAACATGTGCAATAACTCGCTCAGAAAGAAAGATGATAGAAGCTATTGAAATGTGGTGTTACATGGGATGGATAGATCGAATCACGAATGAAGAGATACTGAATCGAATTGGTGAGAGGAGATCGTTGTGGCTAAATTTGACGAGAAGAAGAGATAGAATGATAGGACACATCTTATGACACCAGGACTTCAGTTGGTTATTGAGGGAAGTGTAGGGTGTTAGAACGGTAAGGGTAGACCAAGGTATGAATATCACAAGCAGATTAGAACAGATTTAGGATGCAGCAGTTAGTATGTAGAAATGAAAAGTTTAGCACAAGGTAGCGTGGCATGGAGAGCTGTTTCAAACCATTCTATGTACTGATGACCCAAATAACAACATAACGGTTGGACGGACTGGACAAAGCTGTTTATAGTAAATTCTTTTAGTATATAGGTAATAATTACTACTACGATATTACTAAAATATTTCGACATATTATTTTCTAACCCCATGTGGAAGGATATATTCACTTTTGCCTGCTTCTGTGGTGGTTAGTAGTGTGATGAACTGTGTATAGAAGAAGAATAAGAAGAAAAATAAGGCGTATCCAGCGTATTCACCGTCGAGAGACATGAGACTTTCAAATTTTAGGTTTTTTGAGGGGAAGACGATAAGATTGGTCGCCAATAATAAAATCCTTATAATTATCCCAGGCAAGACTAACGCACTTACGATTTGCAGACGACATCGTATTGGTGGCAGAGTCGGCAACGGAGCTAGAACAAATGATAATAGAATTAGACAACATCAGCAAAGAAGCAGGCCTGACAATGAATCCAAGAAAAACTAAATTGATGACTAATGCACTGGAAACTCCAGTTAGCGTAAACGGAGAAATACTGGAATACGTAGAGGAATGTGTATACCTTGGCCAGAACATATCATTCTCAAACTGTTCAGAAAAAGAGGTCAAACGGCGAATAGGACAAGCATGGAAGAGGTTCTGGTCTCTAAAGTTCATACTGACAGACAAGACTCAGAAACTCACCCTTAAAGCTGAAGTCCTAGAAAAATGTGTGATACCAGTCCTACTATATGGATGCCAAACCTGGGCGCTAACACTAAAACAAAGGAAAATGATCCAGATATGCCAGCGCAAAATGGAAAGAAAAATACTCCAGGTCACATTGAGAGACAGAATACGGAACGAAGATGTACGAAGGAGAACCGGCATGAAGGACGCTCTGACGACAGCCGATCAGTTAAAGTGGAAATGGGGAGGACACGTAGCGAGACTGGAGCAAAATCGATGGACCTACAAAATGACAATGTGGGATCCCAGACAAGGAAGACGAAACGTGGGAAGGCAAAGAACTAGATGGGCAGACTGGTTTGCAAGATGGGGAGGAAAACAATGGACAAGAACAGCAAAGATAAGGCAAGAGTGGAAAGAGTTGGGAAAAATTGTGTGCAGAGATCACTGACCTTACGGGATACACCTTTGCTCAAGCCCTGTAATAACATAGGTCGATCAAGACACATATTATAGATATTGTGCAGCAGTGAAATATGCAACAGTGCGCTTCCGCAAAGAGACCTGGAGATCACCTCTCTGATCACTACGGCATAATACAGTAAAATTGATAAAAGAGGTTTTTATGAAGTGGTGAATATAAAATTATCATCCTCGCGTACACTGCGGAAAGAAGCCGAGCAAGTGTAAAATATGTTGAAATACGCTCTCAGGACAGAGGTGAAGAATACAACATACAATTGTACGCTTCGACGAAGAGGATACCGTGATGGTCATCTTCTGTGCACTCGGGAGAATGGCAAGACGAATGTCAAACAGATAAACGTTTGCATGCAGTAGTGACATGAATAACTCATCACGTAACACATAGTGGAAGGAGGATATGCACTTGCAATGTATGTCAGGAGAATTTCAACGGAGGATAAGGTCAAGAAATTACAAGAAAAGTCTACAACATTCGGAGAAGAAGCTATGCAAGAACGAAGAGTGCAAGTTTACGCCTTTACCTAGAAACAACCTGAACCCTCCCTGGGATAAAAGTATACACCTGTCATTTATGCAACAGTGCGTTTTCGCGAATTGTTGTTCCAGAAAAACACAATTGCATTCACTCGGGGGTGAGACTACACAAATGTACAATATGTGGTAATATGTTATCATGAAAAATCTACAGATTAACCAATATAATAATGCTCTTCAGGACCTGCTCACCTGATGAGCTAAACTGAGCACTGTCCCTGCATTGCAGGAGGCCATAGCCCTTAGGGGATTCATACGGCTAATTTATTTATTTATTTATTTATTTATTTATTTATTTATTTAATTATCCCAGTCAGCTACAATTTTCGTAATAATGTGCAAATGCAGCTCACGGCAACGTTCTTCGTTTTGATATAAACATTACGAAACTTCTCTAAATACGGAATTTTCGTTACCTAGTATACAGTAGGTACACTCTTTCGGGTTGCCATGACAGTAAATAAGATAGAAAATCTTTATGACAGAGAAGTGAGAGTGAAAAGGAAAAGACCAGTAGGAAGGTCAAAATGTGAAACGAGAAGATTTAGAGGAATAGAACCTCTACTCTCGCAGAGGAATGGCTAGCGCTTGTACACTACACTTGGTAAACAGGAGCTGGTAAATGATGATGATAATAATTGTGTAGTCAACGTGACATACTCTCGAAAAACAATGAGTCCACCAATGACTGTTCAGTTATGTAGACTACAGAGAGGAATGTCGTACTAGACGGCCTATGCGTGTGGACTCTTCAGATTTCTCGTCACGCACATGGCCGGCAGTGGACCAGCAGGTGGCCTTGAAATACTGGCGAGCACTTTGGCCAATCAAAATGGTAAATATTTCTTAGTATTAAAAAAATATGGCGAGAAATATTTATGCCTTTAAGGACACACTGCAAATCTATGCGCCAAGAGCTTTCGTCAGAATGCTTTACGATGTAAATCGACTAGGCCGTACTCTCGAACTCGTGGTAATAAAAAACAGTCTAGTGTTTTAAATATATAGAAGTTTATTTTGAAATTCTATGAGAAGTGGTTCTAGCTGTTTTAACTTCAAACGGTTAATTCCCTTGCCTCGGAAACTGAGTATTTGTGCTGCCTCTAGCATTCCTGCAAATCATACACCATACGCAATGCTATCATTCACCACAGGATGATATTTCCTATACAGACACCACCCACCCTCATCAGGGGTTGGGTCTTGCAAGGACTGCATCAGGCTAACAATATTCACACAATAATTAATTATAAGACACCATTTTATAGACGAGTTTTCTATCTCGTGTACGTTTCTAATGTAATTTATTTATACCCCTTTTAATTCTTATTTGTTAGAAAGGTAGCTCCGCCCCACGTAGCATCACTTCGTGCATCCGAGCGAGTTGGTCGCGAGATTTGGATTCACAGTGGCAGGTTCGTTCTTACAATCTGCGAGACCAAAATGACTTCTATTTCCTATTACGAAGCCGGGCTCATCATAATAAAGTTATTGGTTTTACGTCCCATTAAATCGATAGAATGGCCGTGCGGTTAGAGTTGCGTAGCAGTAAATAAATAATAATTTCGTGTGGCTATTTCTAGCCGGGTGCAGCTCTTGTAAGGCAGACCCTCCGATGAGGGTGGATGGCTTCTACCATTTGTAGGTAACTGCGTGTTATTGTGGTGAAGGATAGTGTTATGTGTGGTGTGTGAGTTGCAGGGATGTTGGGGACAGCACAAGCACCCAGCCCCCGGGCTACTGGAATTAACCATTGAAGGTTAAAATCCCCAACCCGGCCTGGAATCGAACCCAGGACTCTCTGAACTGAAGGCCAGTACGCTGACCATTCAGACACCGAGTCGGACTGCGTAGCAGTGAGCTTACACTAGGAAGATGGTGGGTTAGAATAGAACGATCGGCAGTCCTGAATCTGATTTTCCGTGTTTTTTTTGTTTTTGCTAGGGGCTTTACGTCGCACCGACACAGATAGGTCTTATGGCGACGATTTTTTTTTCACACCTGGAAATTGTCCAGGCTCTACCTTAATTAAGACCACGGCCACTACCTTCCAAATCCTAGCTCTTTCCAATCCTTGCGTAGCCAGAAACCTTCGATGTATTTGTGCAATGTTAAACCACTAACAAATAATGATCCATTATCTTCTTTTGCGATTGTCTAAAGTGCTCCGTAACATATTTCTGTCCCTCAGGAGCTCTATTACGTGCCAGGGAAACTACTGACATGTAGATGACGTACTTGAGTGCCTTTAAGTACCATCTGACTCAGCCCGGTCGAACTCGTCAACTTGGACCCATAAATCTAGCGCTCTACCACCTAGAACATTCAGCTCGGTATTGAAAAAATCAAATGGCGTATGGCTTTTATTGTCAGGAGTGTCCGAGGAAAACTTCGACTCACAAGAGGCAGGTCCTTTGATTTGATGCGTTAGGCAACCTGCGGGTCGTGATGAGGATGAATTGATGATGAAGACGACACATACACCCAGCCCCCGTGCCAACGAAATTAACCAATGGTGGTTAAAATTCCCGGCCCTTCCTGGAATCGAACCCGGGACCCCACTGACTAAAAGCCAGCACGCTATCCATTTAGCTATGGAGCCGGACAGCTCGGTGTTGACTCATCTGAACTGGAAATACTGTAAAGGTATTTGAACGTCCTTGAGAGCTAACAGTAAAAGAAAGAGTTTCTTTGGCAAATTGACTTTCGAAGAGAGTGTTCAGTTACAGAACCTTTCATTTCGTAGAGTATTCCTCTTGTTATATTTTTGTGTGTCCATTCCGTGACAATTACAAACACAGTAGCAACAGAGTGAGTTACACGCAAGTCAAAATAATGCACCATTTTTGTCACGCCGCCGTCGCGTGGGACTTCAGAATTTTAAGAATGTAAAGTGGCCAGAAAATTACCGAAACGAGAGCCGTCTATCGTGAGCCAACATATCGCTACACTCATTACGTACCGCCAGAGGGCCAGGCCTTAACCGTATACTGAGTCTGGGAGGACGAACTCGCGGAGTAAGCGCTGTTAGTTCTCCAGCACTTACCTAAACGTTACGAGGTGGCACATCTTGAAAATATTATTATTCCCCAGTTGTAGTAGAGAAAACCAGCCAGCACACATTATCCTCAATATGTGCGTCACAGTGAGTGATGGACTATATGTGTCCAGCCAGGTCTCCTTTAAATAAGAAATTCAGTGGATTAATTAATTATACGATGTAAGTCCTTCCATTTGAAGGAGTTTCTTTGGTAAATTGAATTTCAAAGAAATTTAATGTACTTTTCAGTTGCAGAACCCTTCATTTCGTACAGTATTCCACTTTTCATATTTTAGTGTACCCATTCCGTGCCAATCATAAACACTGTAGCAACAGAGTGAGTGGCCTAATACCCATGGGCGACCTGCGTGTCTGGGTTTGAGATTGGGATGATAATGAGGTAGGAAGAGGGTGAAAACCGGTGTCGGCACATAGCCTACTCCTATCGAATAACACCAAGGAGTCTGTTCATGGCGTAACGTCTCCATCAACAGCGCTATATGTCCTCTCTCCATATGAAAACTAAGGAGCGGTTAGGAATCAAACCCAGGAATTTTTCACGAAATCTAGTAATTGTAAATAGTATACTTTCATATCTTTTACGCCTCCGGCCGAAATTCTAATGGTTCCACCAACGGGACTCGAACCAACCTGTCAGACCATGTAAGCTTGACACTTTAACGGTCATAGTCACCAGGCGGGATTCAGTTGATTCCTAAGTATTAATAATGACAATCATAATATCGTCGTTGAAGAAACAAAACCTTGGATGCCATAATCCTCTTTTTATCCATTATTTTCCTTAAGACTGGTCAAACACATATGGATATGCAGTCCATCACAACGATTTTCATTGTGTTCATTCTTCCTATGCTTGCGTGTAAAGAAAAATTAACCTTGCCCTTAAGAAGTGTAGGAATTTATGTTCGCATGACGAACTTACGCACACTTACAGTGTTTTGTATTTATGGTACATTTTCCTTTACACTTTCGCATAGGAAAATGAACACAATGAACGTTAAAAATCCTCCTTGAAGGCATTTGTGAATCGAGACAAAGGAATGGAATGTGAACAATGCCAACATGTGTGGAGGACGGATGGGTGCTCTTTTTAATTTTAAAATGAGAATGACCTGATATATTCTTCTTCTACTTAATCTGTTTACCATCCAGGGTTGATTCTTCCCTCGGTCTCAGCGAGAGATGCCGCCTTTATTGCCTCAAGGGCAGTGTCCTGGAGCATCAGACATCGGGTCGGGGATAAAACTGGGGAGGAGGACCAGTACCTCGCACCTGCTAAGCTGAACAGGGGTCTCGTGAAGGGATGGGAAGATTGGAAGGGATAGACAAAAAAGAGGGAAGAAAGCGTCCGTGGCCTTAAGTTAGGTACCTGGAGGAGAAGTGGGAAACCACGGAAAACCACTTCTAGAATGGCAGAGGTGGGAATCGAACACACCTCTACTCAGTTGACCTCCTGAGGCTGAGTGGACGCCGTTCCAGCCTTCGTACCACTTTTCAAATTTCGTGGCAGAACGGGGAATCGAACCCGGGTCTCCGGAGTTGGCATCTAATCACGATAACCACTACAACACAGAGGCGGACATATATATTCAGCTACAGAAACTTTTTGAGTTTTGTTTCTATTTGCCTGGGAGGAATGCTTTCGTTGAGATGATTTCCTTAGGAACATGATGTGGATTCCCTCGACGACCGATATCATGTGTTTATACGGAAAAATCGATTATGATTGTTAACATAAACCTGCAAATGACGTGACAGGAATATTTCAATATAGCTCGCTTCATGTTACGGAGAATTCTTTTAACGGAAGAAAATGATTTAAAAACTACATTAGTTTCTTTACTTTATTTTATAATTTAAGTTTACTAGTGATAAAATTCTAATAATCTATTTAAATAGAATCCTAATATATCCCTACACTTAAAAATGTTGCCTTATACCTCGTTTTCATCTCAGATTTACTAAACCATCGGCGCAACAAACCCGAAACGACCGTTGCTCAGCCCGAAGGCCTAAAGTTTGCGAGGTATCGTGTGGTCGGCAAGACGAAACTTCTTGGCCGTTATTATTGGATTTCTAGACCGAGGCCGCTATCTCACCGTCACATAGCTCCTCAATTGTAATCACGTAGACTGAATGGGTCTTGAGAAAGCCCTCAGATCACTTATCTTCCCGGGAATCGAATCTAGGTCTGCTGGGTAAGAGGCAGGCAGGCACTACACCACAGATGCGGACTGGATAGCTAGGCCTATATACAGTCTATATTTGGTTAGTACACAGTGGCGCAGCAGTATAGCGGGATCAAAGAAAGAGCTGTCAAATTTCTCCATTGAAAAAGGTGTATGATATATTGCAGCCCAGCAACAACATTTTGAGATCACTGAACTACTTCAAATTAAGGAATCCTAGACTCATGTGTTTGTTTGTATGATGAACATGAACTTTATATTCGCGATTCAGACTGTGATTAGTACAGGAATATATACAGGAAATATATGCAGATTTTCGTCCGACTCATTGACTGAATGGTCAACGTTGAGGCCTTCGGTTCAGAGGGTCTCATGTTCGATTCCAGGCTGGGTCGGGGATTTTAATCACCTCTGATTAATTTTCTGGTCCGATGACTGGGTGTTTGTGTTTGACCCGACACTTTCCTCTTCATATTCAGACATCACACTACACTACCAAACGCCACAGAAACACGCAATAGTGATTACATCCCTCCATATAGGGTTAGCATCAAAAAGGGCATCCGGCCGTAAAACATATACAAATTCACATGTGCGACACAGTTCCCACCCGCGACCCCACGGATGTGTGAAAAGCGGAGAAAAAGAAGATATCTGCAATTATTAGGTTCCGAGTAAAAAGTTTTGATCAAATACTGTTTATTTAACATTTTGCTTCTTTCTTTTGTAACTTCAAATAAAATGAGCTGTATTTCCGATCTGTCATCATTATTAAGACTTTACCTTCAAGGAATAATAATAATACAGGGATTCGTGATTATAGCATTTTCACCAGCTGACAATTACCTCTGTAGATATTAAATCTATCTAAAACTCGTAAATGAAAAAGGTTAAGAAAGATACTTTTCTATTATTTACGGGCTATAATAAGAGAGATATTCGCAAATTATTTATTTAGCGCAAAATCCATCAACGTTGACATGGAAAGATCGTTAATTGTCATGGTAAGGAGTAAAATGGCGATGCTGGTCGTTGTGGCTGTGCTTGCTTTCGTAAGATGCAAAACCACGTGGTCAACAGCACATACTGACAGGAAGATAATAGAAATGACCGAAACGAAAAGGAACAAGTGAAGAAGAAGACGTCGAAGAGAAAAGGGTCTTGTGAAAGTGGTGGTGGTGGTGGGGGAATGACAGATTCCCTTAACCTAGGATTCGCTAATATCGCGGAGCAGAAGAAAATGTTCTAACTCTTAAAGTGATCAACAATAAAATTGCACTGACTTTTGTTTCCGATCATGCACTATGGTGGTTGTGTGTCGGTAGCTATGGTGATGTGGTAGATATGGGGTTTGAAGGTGGCCAACTACATATAAAAATAGACTCGTGTGTTCGTATATTTCACCTTGCAGCCATCCGGCTCCATAGATGGTTAGCGTAATGGCTTTTGGTCACAGGGACCCAGGTTCGATTCCCGGCAGGGTCGAGCATTTTAAGCATAATTGGTTAATTTCGCTGGCACGGGGACTGGTGTATGTGGTTTATGCGTCGTCTCATCATCATTTCATCCTCATCATGGCACGCAGGTTGCCCACGGGAGTCAATTCAAAAGACCTGTATCTGACAAGCCCAACTTGTCCTTGGACACTCCCGGCACTAAAAGCCATACGCCATTTCATTTTACCTTGCATCTACAACTATCCATCGCAGATCACAGGTGTTTGTGCGCGGTGGGAGCCTCGTGTATCCCATCGTGCACTATAGTGGTTGTGTGTCCGTAGCTCTAGTCGTGTGGTAGATGTGGGGCTTGAAAGTGGCCGACTATATATAAAAATAGATGCGTGTGTCCGTATATTTCACCTTGGAGCCTCACAAACCCATAGCAGAGCCCTGGCGTTTGTATGTGATAATAGCCTCGAGTCTCCCATCGTGTACTATAGTGGTTATGTGTATGTGGCCGTGGTGGTGTGGCGATATGGGGGTTGAAATTGACCGACTATATACACAATTAAACGTGTGTATTCGTATATTTAATCTTGCAGCCACAACTACCCCTCTCAGACCACTGGTGATTGTGTGTGGTGGTAACCTAGAATCTCCCATCGCAAACAATGGCGATTGTGTGTCGTTGGCTATCGTGGTGTGGGAGATGAAAGTTGAAAGTGGCCGACTATATATAAAACAAGAAAATACGTGTTTCTTTATTTTTTTAAAAGATCAAGTGTACCAATTTTCAGGTCTGTAATATCTTCAGTTTCTGAGATATAAGTACCGGTATCCTGATTAAAGGCATTCAGCCCTTTTTTCACCGTTTTTCACCCCTCCTATTGGGATTTTCCGAAAACAAAAGAATACGTGTTTCCTTATTTTTAAAGAAGATCGTAAATACCAATTTTTTACATCTGTACACTTTTAAAGTTTTGAGATATAGATACACTCATTTTAAAACTTCAACCCCCTTTTCACCCCCTTAGCGACGGAATATCCAAAAATCCTCTCTTAGCGAGCACCTACATCTTAATATGAATGTATCTACAAAATTTGATGTCTTTATGTCCAGTAGTTTTGGCTCGGCGATGATGAATCAGTCAGTCAGTCAGTCAGTCAGTCAGTCAGTCAGTCAGTCAGGACAAGTTATTTTATATATAGACATTGGACGTGTGTGTTAGTATATTTCACCTTGCAGCCACAAGTACCCGTCTCAGACGACTGGTGATTGTGTGTAGTGGTAGCCTCGAGTCTTCCATTGCTCACTATGGTGATTGCGTGTCAGAAACTGAGGGGACGTGGTGAATGTGGGGGTTGAAATTGGCCGACTATATATAAAAATAGAAGCATGTGTCCGTATATTTAACTTGGAGCCACAAATATCCCCCACAGACCATTGGTGTTTGTGTGTGGTAATAGCGTCGTGTCTCCTATCGCGTACTATAGTGGTTGTTTGTATGTTGCCGTGGTGGTGTGGCAGATATGGGGGTTCAATTGGCCGACTATATATAAAATTAGACGTGTGTGTTCATGTAATTCGCCTTCAAGTCACAACTACCCGTCTCGGACCATTGGTGATTGTGTGTAGTTATAGCCTCGAGTCTCCCATCGCTCACTATAGTAGTTGCGAGTCGGAGACTGCGGTGGTGTGGGAGATGTGGGAATTGAAAATGACCGACTATATATACAAATAGACACTGTGTTCATTTATCTCCCCTTGCAGCAACAAATATCCATAGCAGACCACAGGTTTTTATGTGTGGTAGTTTTCTCAAGTATTCCATTGTGTTCTGTAGTGATTGCGTGTCGGTAGCTGTGGTGGCGTGTGAGATGTGGGAATTGAAATGGATCTACTATATATAAAAACCAGCAAATGTACCCGTGCTTCGCTAGCGTATTCTACATTGTATTCGAATATCGAAGTAAATACTGTACATGCAGTAAATAAGATTGTTTTAAAATTGCAAGTCTCTTAGCGTTATCCGATAAACAGCATGGGGTGGTCCCGATACGCTGTTTCCAATGTAAAGTGTTACGGATTTGTGATATAACGGCAGCCTCACTTGCCTACTGCCATTCACAATCGAGTTGGGAAGTTTACATTATAATTACAGGCCCCATTGCCTACTGCGCGGTCACAATCGACTTGGGGAGTTTTCGTTACAATGGCAGCCACCTTTCCTATTTCCAGACAGATAACAGTTGAGGATTTTTTTATTATAATGGCAGGCAACTACCCTACTATCAGTTGAAATTGAGTTGTGCAGTTATCATTATAATGTCAGGCCCCTTTTCCTACTGCCAGCCAGCTTACTGCCAGTCACATCAATTTGGTGAGTTTCAATCAAAATAGCAGGCCACTATGCCTAATGCCAGTCACATTTTAGATGAGGACATTTATTTATAATTGCGGGCACACTTGCCTACCGCCAAACACAATCGGGTAGGGGAGTTTTAAACAAAACTGCCTGCTCCCTTGCCTTCTGCAAGTCAAATCGAGAAGTGAACTATTCATTACTATTGTAGGCCTTCCTTACTAATGCCAGTTACACAGGAGTTGGAGAAGGACCCCATTCCTACTGCCAGTCAAAGTTGGTGTGGGGAGTACTGATGAAAAATGAAATGGCGTATGGCTTTTAGTGCCGGGAGTGTCCGAGGACATGTTCGGCTCGCCAGGTGCAGGTCTTTTGATTTGACTCCCGTAGGCGACCTGCTCGTCGTGATGAGGATGAAATGATGATGAAGACGACACATACACCCAGCCCCCGTGTCAGCGAAATTAACCAATGATGGTTAAAATTCCCGACCTTGCCGGGAATCGAACCCGGGACCCCTGTGGCCAAAGGCCAGAACGCTAACCATTTAGCCATGGAGCCGGACGGGATTACTGATTACAAAAGCAGACACACCCTTTCACGATCGCTACAAATCGACATTGGTGAATACATACAGATCGACATACGAAAGTATATGCGTGTTTAAAATATTGCAGACCTTAATTTACAGATTAACTGCTGCTAAACGGTACATCATATCGACAAAGGAATATACCATAAGCCGCCGGATTTAGTGGCCTAAATGGCTGGTCCTATGCTATCTCAACTATTCTTGAGTCAGATTGAATTAGAATCGTTGAACAGAGTATATTTCCTATGAGTGATTGAAAGTATGAATTATGCATGTGAAAAGTCCAAATTAACATCGAGAAATAGAGAAAAATCAAACTTAAAACGGATACAGACACGACAAAAAGTCATAAGACCAAGGTTGTAGATCATTCCAAATTGAACGGAGATTGTGCGATCCGTTATGTGATAGGACTTAACGAAGGTCTGCACCATCATTAAAATTGCCTCCATATTTCGATATTCTTCGGGGATAAAAAGTGAAAAATTTAAAGATTTTGGAAATTTTTCCGTCCCTTACGGGCTAAAACGCATAATTTTGTCAAATTTACATGTTCTTTTTCGTCTGGCAGATTATGCCGCAATCTGAATTTTGGGCGAGGAGGATAAAAATTAGGACTTTCAGGAAAGTAAGCCAAAAAATATGCAGATGGTCATTATTACCCCTTAAACGGGTAGCTGTGCGAAAATTTTGCCAAAATAGTCAACGTAGAGGCACACAGTCGTTACGATTTTATTTATACAGATAGATAAGGATTCTGCTCCACGTACAACACCTTTTGGGCTATGTCTTCTGGACTTACCTGCAAAACTGACCATTCTGATATCTCCCTTATTAATCCTCCTGAAGAAAAAATACACATGAAAGTTTTACAGATGGAATTCCATCACGTTTGGTCGATTTCCAGTCAGGTTGGTCTTGTACTGTATATATTGTGGAAGGAAAAAATCACCATTTCGGTTCCCTATAAACCACCAGTCCATTCCGGGAACATGAAATGTTATTGACCTTTAAATCCTACCTTTGGACAGGTGGATGCTAAATATAAAGTTTGGTTCGAATTTCTTCGGTAGTTTTCAAGTTGAAAGAAATACGCATTACACGCACCCGCTCTTGAGTTAAGTCCGGTGAAACTTGTACCGATAAACGGTCTGTTAATGATATCTCCCTTATTAATCCTCGTATGGAAATGATGCACATGAGAAGAGGTTTAGAAATTAATTTCCATTAAGGCAGCTAGATTTCCATTAAGTTTCGTTGTGTATATTTTGTGGGAGTGCAAAATCACGGTTTCGGTTTCGAATAAACCCCCAGTTAGTTCAGGGATTTAGAAACAATATTTGCCCTAAAGCATACCCAAGGACAGGTGGATTCTAAATATGAAGTTTGGTGGAAATATATACAGTAGATTCTAACACTCGCGTACATACGGAGTAATTAAGGAAGAAAATAATACAGTTAAGAAAATTGAAATTAATAGAAAATGGATTATAACTGAGTACAGCTGGATAACGATAAATATGTAAATGCCAAGTGAATGTATTGGAAAATAAAATGCCCCTCAATAAATTATGCTGGTGTTAGTTATGGATATAATAAAGCGGTAACAGAGGAAATCTTTAGGAGCAGTGATTCTTAAGTAAACAGATAAGAAGATGACTAATGGTGTTATTACATAAGCTATTCGAGGGCAGCTATAACCTCCTATGATATTCCGCCAACAACCCGCATATAGGCCGATTGACGCCTCTCTTGCCTTCTACCCAAGGAACAACCACGAATTTAAAAGCATGATGAGGAAAATGGCAGTAAGTTACTTCCCTGCTAGCAAGCAGTCAGAGGCGTTGCCATGGTAACCTGTAGGTTCGTTGTCGGTCTGTCGGTCACTCAATGCAGAGCATGATACCCGCGGAAAATAGTAAAAATCTCCGTTATGTGAAGAGTAAGGTAAATTATGAACATAACAAAAGTTGTTTATAATGAAGAGACGTTTCACTTACGGTCTATGGAGTTAACAGAAAATCAATAGTATAAGAGAAAATGGAGGAAAACCGTTCTGGTTTTCCTATAAACCCCCCGTCTATTCAAATATTTTAAAATGTTATGCATATCAAATCCTTCTTCGGGATGAGTATACACTAAATATGAAGTTTGGTTGAGATCTATCCAGCCGTTTCGACGTGATGGTGGAACAGACAAACAGACAAACAGACACGAAAAGTGAAAACCACCGATTCGGTCTTGGGTTGACCTAAAACGGATAAATATCTCAAAAATTGGCAAAGCAAAAGAAATTACAGACAGCGGACCCCCTACAACTTTATTTATATAGATATACGAGTGTGTTCGTATATTTCACCTTGCAGCCACAATTACGAGACTCAGACCACTGATGTTTGTGTGTGGTAGTAGCCTCGAGTCTTTAATCGTACACTATAGTGGTTGTGTGCCGGTAACTATATATATATACGTGTATATATACGCATGTTGATATATTTCACCTTGAGGCACAACTACCCACCGCAGACCACTGATGTTTGTGTTTAGTAGAAGCCTGGAGTATCCCATCGTGCACTATAGGGTGTGCGTATGTGTAGCTGTGGTGGTGGGACTTGAAAGTGGGTGACTTCGTCCATGAATGTACGAAAGTGCGTGAGAATGTACTGGAATGATCCGAGTGAGAATGTATTGCAGACGGCTGTGATGTGTACTACTTGGTTTTATATATCATCTTTGATTCATCTCGCAGGAGTATATCGATCGCATAACCATAACAGTTCTTTACTCGAGTACATCTCGAATAGTTTCTGTAATTCTTGACTATAAAGCACATACTTACTGAAACAGATCCTTTAACAATATCATTGAGGCAGTAAAGCAAACCGGCAGAGAAAGAGGAAAATCAGTTTTCATACCAATAATTAGATTGATCTGAAATGATTTGTCATTTTGTTTCAAACAAATACAATTTTTAGTGAGATTAGCTTATAGTATTACTATCATTAGGACTCAGCATCAAACGTTCCACAATTGCGGAGTTAAATTGAAGGATTCCTGTTTCACACATGGTCAGCTCAACGTTGCATTATCCCGTGTCGGACAAGCAGAAAATCTGTTTGTTCATGTGCCAGGCAACAAAACATCGAATGCAGTGTATATGAATGTATTTTTAAGAAATGACTTGGAATGTAAGATGTTGATGTACGCGAAAAAGAATAAACACTAAAGAAGAATCAGAAAAAAGAGGGGTCTTTTAATGCACGTCGTTTGTATTTTATAGAGAAAATCGCACGGATGTACAAAGAAAAAACCAGCGAAGAACTGTATACTGTAGTCATACAGACTCCGATTATTCACCATGTTACTTTACACCCTACCTTACTGCGCAGTAATTAAAAACATAGCAAAGTTTACAGAATGGATAACATTCTGAAGTACTTTAGAAAATGAAATTAGGGAGTTAACAACTTCACTGTCGACTCTAACTTCAGCAATCTACTTCCAATATAAGTTCTCTATTTTAAATATTTTAATTTTCTGAATATTTCCATAAAATTTTGATGCTGCACTTTATCAAAAGATTTTTCGTCATAGTTAAATTATATATTTACAGTTTTCTCTGATCATTTTGCACCCTAAACTTGTTTGAATTTATTGCTTCTCTTGCAGTCTGCTTTATGGCTCGTCCAAATTAACGATTTATAGTTCTATAGTTGAAAATGGTGCAGACATTGATCGAAGGAATCGCACTGTAATTCGAGAAACTAGAGGTGTCACACTTAAAATAAATTAAACGAGGGAGCTGTACTCGTACTGTACTGTATAAGGATACACCAGGGGATTGGCAAATGGAATTCTATCTACTGTTAACGTGAACCCAATTTTCTCAGTGGAGGATAACAGAAGGAGGGATGTCATTATTGCTATCTTCCCACATTCAAAGAGATTACAGGGATAGGAGGAAAGGAGAGAGGCAAATACAAATTTGAGTCAAATACTAAAGGTGCAGAGATAACAGAATACAAGATCAAAAGTAACATTTCTATGAATACTTTACCGGTACATCTGCAGCAAAAAAAAATTTAATTCACCGTGGTGATGGTACTTTGCCAGGAGTACTGAGAAAAATGTTATATGATTCAGAATCTTAAAAGTATTAAACTGCGTTACAGTTCTCAGAAATTCATAATGACAATAGGCAATAAATTACTGTCGTTTTTAATTTCGTGAAATTCATAGTTTGCAGCCTACTTTGGCCTAGTGAGTATGGTTTATTTACTTACAAAATGTTCTTTAAATATATATACAATGGAGATTCTCCGTATTTGTACAATATCTTCCGGTAAACACTTGGAGATAAAGAGAAAAATGTAAAAATTAACGGAGTCTGTATCAAGAACTTTTCGATACACTTATGAGATGGTACTTTTTACAGTAAATGTAAAGTATCTTCTGCAACTTCTCACCAGAGAAGGAATTGTAGTCAAAAGATGGGTTTGGAAATTAGTATGACCTAAAGAAAATTAACGATTATTATACAATAATCATATAGTTTTAAAAATATCATACTAGCACTATATGATTCACCGATTGAATATGTAAACGAATTCCAGTGTTTTATTGTGTGGCTCAACAAAACTTGGATACCAGACATGGAAAGAAAAGGCCGAATAGAGAACGTTCGTAATGCATTCCTGAAATGTAAATAAAAAGACTTCCTAGTATATATTTCGATTAGAGTTTGAAATAAGTATTTGTTGAATGCTACGTCTTCAGAATGTTGTAGAAGATTGAATATCGACAGGAGAAAGTAATATTTAGACCTTCGAAATATGGACTAACCGCTGGGTGCAGAAGATACCGCGAACATCACATATAACAAAAGACGAAATACCGAGCTCGATAGCTGCAGTCGCTTAAGTGTGGCCAGTATCCAGTATTCGGGAGATAGTAGGTTCGAACCCCACTGTCGGCAGCTCTGAAAATGGTTTTCCGTGGTTTCCCATTTTCACACCAGGCAAATGCTGGGGCTGTACCTTAATTAAGGCCACGGCCGCTTCCTTCCCACTCCCAGCCCTTCCCTGTCCCATCGTCGCCATAAGACCTATCTGTGTCGGCGCGACGTAAAACAACTAGCAAAAAAAAAAAAAAGACGAAATCCTGAGACTGACGAATACTAAGCGAAACCTATTTGAAAAAATAATAACTAAGAAAACCTGAAAACAAGAAATTTTAACAACTACAGGAGATCATTAAACGGGATGTAAAAGGAAAAAAACAAAGGCTGAAGAATAGATCGCAGATCCGCAGTGGTATAGAATGGAGCGGCTTACATATTACCGAAAATCTGATACACCGAACCAAGGAAAAATATTTTATACCTTCTTCCTACGTTTACAAGCAGCCCTGACTTTGTCAAGACGTAGGCCTATCCAGTTTTCCATCTTTACATCGTTCGTTATCCTTTAAAGGCAGAGATTTTCTATTTGATTCGCGGAAGAGTAGTGGGATTACTGGATCTCCGCTGAGGTTCTTAAGGCGTCGCCACATGTGTCAACTGTTCTGTTCCATGTTGTGATTACTAAATAAGTCACCTCACATTTCTGCGCATGTTTCACTAAGAGATTACATCAGTGCTTGTCCGGATTCCATTGTTTCTTCGAAGAATTGCTCCTCATCGCATAAGGCATGATAATTTTTCATGAGGAATTTATCGTTATAGGGACTTAGGATAGAGCTATCTTATGCAGTCCCTGGTGTGTTTTGCTCGTGAAACGTTGTTCACTACGAAAATACAAGTGTTATACTTCTCTGGTTGTGGTTCGAGATTTTGGAATTTGCATCAATTTTAGAACTAAACATAGGCCGATTTACTTTTCTAAAACTGAAGCTCCATTGGAAAGGTAGAGATTCTGGCTTTATAACTGCTGTTCTTCTGAATACGATAGGGGGATACTGTGGACGACGTCACCAACTGTGTTGGTGTTTTTTATTATGTTTTTATTTTTATTAACGAAGACGACATCTCGTCAACTGTGTACTCATGAATGTCGATGGTTGCATAGGGTCATGAACTAGAGTTAGCCCCTGATTTTGAGACTATTTTTGTAAATCTGGAACCTTATCATCTGTGCATGAGTAGCTCCAAGTAGCGCCATGGCAAAAACAATGCCATGGCAGTTGAAATTGGAACGTTCCTTAAACAAAGGATTTTCTTCAGATTGCTTCTGATACCTTTGTTGACAGAACAAAGCAGCTAGTGAAGAATTCATCCTATGCTTAGGTGATTTTATCAGTGTGCAAAGGAAAATGAACCTTCCCGTACGGCACTGTAAGAATGCATGTTTGAATGACGTGATTGTATTTACGCACTCCTACAGTATACTGTATTTCAGATTCGCCTTCTTCTACGCAATATCATACAAAAATGAACACGACGAAAATTGCTCTAATGACTGCAAGTCAATATGTGGCTGGGAGGCGTGACCAGTCTTCAGAAAAATTATGGATAAGAAGAGTATTGTCAGATACGCGGTATTGGTCGCGCAGCGACGTTATGGTTTAGTTCTCGGCCTTCGTACTGATGGCCTGTTGTTTTCTAGAAGAAAAAGGAATTATATTGACTCCACAGTTATGGTATAAGACCTCTTCTGAAGTCAGATGATCCCTCAATAGATTGATATAAGTAAAAATGCTGACTTTAGTAAGGACCCAAACACTACAATTTATCCGGAGATGAAAGGATCTTTATTCAGAACATTTCTACCCATTCTCTGAGTTACACAGGGCACGTCTGAAAGTTATTCTTATATTGAGATTCCAGTATAACAGTTATTGGGAAGTATCCTTTGACGTACAATTTAACGTGCTGCATATTTTTCACGTGTTATATGAAAAGGTCTGGGGCTGCCTGGCCGAGGTGGTAAAGGCGTGCTCGGTTCGCCCGGAAGGACGTGGGTTCGAATCCCCCGTCAAGAAGTCGTCAAATTTAAGAAAGGAGATTTCCACTTCCGGAGGTGCATATGGCCCTGAGGTTCACTCAGCCTACACCAAAAACGAGTACCAGGTTAATTCCTGAGGGCAAAGGCGGCCGGGCGTAGAGTAACCACTCTACCCCATCACGTGCCGAGGTTAACAATGGTGGAGGCCTTTACCTTCCACTGATCCAAGGGCCTTCATGGCCTGTACGGGGGTGACTTTGCTTTTTTTATATGAAAAGGTCAAAATAGTTAACAATTGATATACCGCATAAGAACATGTAATTTCTTGCACCGTTTTTACATGATGTATTCTTCGCAGATTTGACATATTGTGCATAGTTTCAAGTATACATTATATTACGTGTAAGATATAATTTGAAACTAATAACTTATTTGTCACTTTCAGAAAAAATACAACTGAAAGCAAGTATTTTCTTTGAAATCGCTCAACGACTGTAATCTGCAGTATTAGCATATCTATATAAAATAAGAGTTTTGCCTGTACATTGCTCAGAATTTAAAAAGTATGGTATTTCTGTATCTGTCGTGTCTACAGTAACAATGAAATGCACTTTTTAATTTGCCGTAATGTCTGTCTGTCTGTCTGTCTGTCTGTCTGTCTGTCTGTCTGTCTGTCTGTCTGTCTGTCTGTCTGTCTGTCTGTCTGTCTGTCTGTCTGTCTGTCTGTCTGTCTGTCTGTCTGTCTGTCTGTCTGTCTGTCTGTCTGTCTGTCTGTACACGCAACACGAGGAAACGGCTGAAGAGAAGTTAATGAAAATCGGTATGCAAAGTCGGGGAATAAGTCGCTATAATCTAGGTCATAAACAATTGTATTCATGCTGAATGAAATGGTAGTTTAAGGAAAGGTCTAAAATTTAATTCTTAAATATTTATGTTATTAGTGGTCGTATCTTAACGAAAATCGGCATGTGAAGTCAGGGAATAAGTGGCTACAATCTAGGTCATAAATAATTATATGCACGCTGAGAAAAATTGTAGTTTAGGGGAAAGATATATGGTACCGAGTGTAACAGCCTGCTTGAATATTGGCGGGAAGTAGGTGGGGAGTTAGATAACTTTTTTTTGCTAGTTGGTTTACGTCGTACCGACACAGATAGGTCTTATGGCGACGACGGGATAGGAAAGGCGTAGGAGTTTGAAGGAAGCGGCCGTGGCCTTAATTAAGGTACAGCCCCAGCATTTGCCTGGTGTGAAAATGGGAAACCATGGGAAATCATCTTCAGGGCTGCCGACAGTGGAATTCGAACCCACCATCTCCCGGATGCAAGCCCACAGCCGCGTGCCCCTGACCGCATGGCCAACTCGCCCGGTTCAGGTAACGTTCTTCTTTAGCATGCCATTCCTCTGGTTCTGAAATTTTCTGATACTGTTCGTACGTAACACACTGATTCATCTTAGCATTCGAGTTATTCAGTTCCTACTCTGAGGCACTGACTGGAGCGATCAGTGTGCATATTTAACGGAATTCTGGCGGAGGAGTGTTCACGGCTGTCTGCTGTCTGCTGTCTGGTCATTCTAGCTCTGGAACTTTGGACTGTTAGATCGGCACCGTAGTACTGTTCGTTAAACGTGAGAAAATGTGCAGTGTTTCATTTGATCGAGTATTTCATATGATAACATTGCTTTTAATCGCTAATTTCCTACTCATGTTTTGGTAATGACGTATGTTGACTTCAGTTGGGAAAGCCACAGGGTCAGTCTTTCTAAGGATCCCGTAGCGAAGCACGGGTACATCAGCTAGTATCTACTATATTCATTTCCTAGTTTCCCCTGAATACTATGAGCTGCCTGAAGACTGTAAAGCACTTCAACTTTTTCTTTTAATTCTATTTCTCAAAATCATTATTTCAGCACAAATATCTGGTCTTAAGCAACAAAACCTCCTATCCGACAATGTTCTTCCTGTTAATTGTTTTCCTTAAGACTGGTCACACCTCCCAGCCACATATCAATATGTCCATCAAAATAATTTTCGTTGTGTTCATTTTCCAATGCTGCTTTGTAAAGGAAAATGAACCTTAAATACATTATATTGTAGGAGTGAGTAAATACTTCATGCAAATGTACATTCCTACAGTACGGTACGATATGGTTCATTTTCCTTTAAACAGTACCTTTAGAGCTCTACAGGCCATGGTTCTATATCACGGGAGCTGCGCAGGTCACGGATGTGTGTGTTATGGCCATCCATCAAAACTTCACATCGCAACCTACATGGTTGCTAGGTAACAGCGCGTTTCACATTTTTTTGAGAAACATATTCATGATCGATTTTTCCAAAGGGAAATATAATAGCATTTTTATTCAAAAATAATTTCCTACCGGACTTAATATAGGCTATTCAGTTCTCTTACAAATTTCTCACTTGGTTTCCTTTTAGGGGCTGCC
Organism: Anabrus simplex; assembly: GCF_040414725.1. NCBI lineage: Eukaryota > Metazoa > Arthropoda > Insecta > Orthoptera > Tettigoniidae > Anabrus > Anabrus simplex. The sequence goes on from NC_090265.1 coordinate 1,457,495,484, forward strand.
TGGCCGAGGCGGGTAAAGGCGTGCTTGGTTCGTGCGGTAGGACTTGGGTTCGAATCCCCGTCAGGAAGTCGTAAAATTTGAGAAACGAGATTTCCACTTGCGGAGGTACATATGGCCCTGAGTTTCACATAGAATACACCAAAAATGAGTACCAGGTTAATTCCTGGGTGCAAAGGCGGCCGGGCATAGAGCTAACCACTCTACTCCATCAATTGCCGAGGTTACGAGCAGTGGAAGCCTTTACCTTCCACCACTCCAAAGGCCTTCATGGATTGTACGGAGATGACTTTGCTTTGCTTTGCTTTTCTTTGCTTTGGTTTGCTTTTAGACACCTAAAATTCATGCTTCATTCTGTACTCTGATGAATTTTTCTATGTTTACTCCCTGCTCTATATATTTCTCACTCCATACTTGCCAAGTTCACATGCTACCTTCGCTGTTTAAGTAAGAACAGATGGTTATTCGCATCTTTACTCACAAGCACACAAAGGAAAAAACAAAGGAAGAAATCAATTTAGACTTTCCGGATAAATTGGAATGACATCTGGGATATCTGTCAAAACTTACTAAAGTAATACTACGTAGTATGTTGCTGCAGTAAGAAAAGCAGCTGAAGTTCGAAGAAACCTAATTGTCTACCAATTGAATGAAAGAAATTACCCATGTTCCATTCCATGTTGAATATCCAAAAATCCCACGGACTAGATTAATTGAGGCCAATGAGTGTTCATGAGAATAAGAAACCACGTCAACTACATGTTCGGAAACTATCTGATAAAGTGCACGTAAACTTCCGTTGTTTACATTAAATTTATCTGTAACTTTATATTAAATGGGTCACGATATTTATAATTATGAAACATGTAATAGATAAAGAGAGGGGAAGTACGGAGAAATTGCAAGGAAACAGGAGGTGGGGAGGAGAACTTTGAATGAAACTACAGCACATAACCGCAAACAGCACAGTAACGGTGTGGTCGAGTGACGGAGAAGACAGCCTTCCACTTCACAGCGGAGATCTCAAGATCGAGTCAAGGTGAGTCAGTCATTCAGAAGCTCTCATCACTTGTTTGCTTCCCTTCCTTGTACTTTCCGGGAATTTCTTCTTACGTCAATGGATTGTTTTCTTACAAATATGGTTTGAAGTAGGTACTTGTCAACAGCGAACACGAACTCATATGAGAAAAGTGTTTAGAGAATGTTTAGAGAATGTTCACAACATAAGTGATTGTAATAATAATAATAATAATAATAATCCAGCTACCATGTGCAGACACTTCTGTGTAACGTCATTTTGGTTGCCTATGCGTCATTTTTAACGTTCTGTTTTTCTACACCAGATCGGAGAGTTAACTGGATATCTGTTGGATCATCTGTGGTTGAGTATTTTAATTAATGTTGTTTTTCAGTAAACACCAAATGACCGAGCGAGTTGGTCGCGCAGTTAGGGGCGTACAGTTGTGAGCATGAAATCTAGAGATAGTGGGTTCGAGCCCCTCTGTCGGCAGCCAAAAGATGGTTCTTCGTGGTTTCCCAATTTTACTCCTGAAAAATTCTGGAACTGTACCTTAATTAATGCCACAGTCTCTTCTTTCTCTCTCCTAGACCTTTCCTATCCCATCGTCGCCATAAGACCTATCTGTGTCGGTGCGAATTTGAGCCAATTGTAAAAAATAGAAAACACGAAATGTGTCACCAGAGTTCTTCCACTTGCCGACATCGTAAGGCATGGAGTGCAGAATGGACTTTCTTTAGTCCAAAAATTATCCGCCTACGTCTGCTAAGTTCAAAGCCACTATCTCAGAATCTGGAATCTGACACTGTAGCGTTCATCCGCAGAGGGAGCTTATGTTATTGATGATGTCAGTAGCAATAACATTATGTGCTTCTAACACATTCGAAAGCTACAAGGCTCAATGTAAAAGGCGTCAGTTTACCAAAAATTGAACTCTATTGTTCAATGATATGTAGTCGACAAAGCGAGCTACCTAACTTAGAAGCAGAGGAATTCATTACGTCATCACAATTCAGTGATTCATTCAACTACTGGGTTGACCACACTGGTCTCATCTGGTATGCTGGAGTTCAGAAATGTGGAACTGAGGATACTCGCACTATTCTCTTTAACTCTTTATGCTTAGTGTCCGGCTCAATGGCTAAATGGTTAGCGTGCTGGCCTTTGGTCCACAGGGTCCCGGTTTCGATTCCCGGCCGCTTCGGTGATTTTAACCTTAATTGTGGTGTATTCGGCCCTCATCTTCATAGATATTCATGTCGCTTAATAGGCCGTCTACGAGAAAAAGACTCGCACCAGGTTTTTCCGGAGGCCATGCGCCATTATTATTATTATTATTATTATTATTATTATTATTATTATTATTATTATTATTATTATTATTATTATTATTATTATTATTATTATTATTATATAGGTTTTAGGAGGCGACGGGATAAGGAAGTGTAAGGAAGGTACTGGCAATAAATTCTACTCGCTTGACAAGGAAATGGTAACCACAAATAACTTTCTTCAGGGCTACCGATTGAGGGGTTCGAACAGACTTTCTACGAATACAAGCTTAAATATAATTACAGTATATGCTTGTACCATACAGACAGTACTCTCTGTACAGATGAATGTAAAAAGTCATAATATACTACCGCTATATTACAGCAAATAATATTCTTCTAGTGGCTTGAAGTCACACTAATACATCGAATGTTTTCGGTAACAAAAGGAAGGGAAAAGGCTAGGATTGGCAATGTAGCGACTGTGGACTTATTTAAGGTACAGTTGCAGCATTTTGCTGTGTGAAAATGGGGAACCACAGAAATATATCTTCGGGGCTTCCGACGGAGGTATTCGAACCCACCATCTTCCAAATAGAAGCTACGCGACGCTAACCACGCGGCCATCTCACTCGTAATAATGGGTTAGAGCCTGCATGTTATACCAGTATCAAGACCCTTTTCTTACAGGGCGAGAATTATTCTTTGCATGCCACATATATTGGGAGTTGCTTAGCCGAGTCAATATATGTAGGCGTGTTTGGCTCAGTCGAAGTCGAGTAATGTAGAAACGAAACTTATAGTTTATGGAAGACATATAATCTCACCCTACACCTGCAATTATTTCTAAATCATTTTCTAGGGCTGAGGCGCCGGAAAGAACTAACTATTCTACCACCCATCAAGTCAGGATTATAAGTTGTGGAAGCCTTTGTCATCCACTCTCTCAGGGGTATTCATGGTATTCATCGGAGATCAGTTGACCTTCCTTTGCTTTGCTTCACGTTTTGGAATATTACATCTTAATAACTGAGGTGGGGTAGAACTTCAAGTAGTTATCGATCCCTGTTTTAAATAGAGGATCTTTGCGTTGTGGATAATGGCAATGAACATGTTACTACAATCATTGTAGAAATATTGGAGTTAGTAACAACGTTCTTCAAACAAACAATCCTATATTTTAACGGAACTGTTGGTCATTATTTGGAGTTTTCCAGCTTTACCTGAAATCCGAAACAAAGGGGCGTGGCTTCTCATTTTAAAAAAACAAAATTCATCGATTGAGATTAGAACCGCGGACACCTTAGTTCGATTAATAATGTTATTTGTTTTATGCCCCATTAACTATTTTACAGTTAACGGAGACGCCGAGGTGTCGGAATTTAGTCCAGTAGGAGTTCTTTAACCTGCCAGTAAATCTACAGACACGAGGCGTATGCATTTAAGGACCTTCAAATACGACCGGACTGAACCGGGATCGAACCCAGCAACTTGAACTCAGAAGGTCAGAACTCTACCGTCTGAGCTACCCAACCCAGCTCCTTAGTAAGAAACTAGTGATGAGTAACATGGCTTACAAGCCTTTTAATTCCTTGTTCAGTGTGCTAACATGGTGTTGTTATTTGAATCATCAGTCCATGGACTGGTTTGATGCAGCTCTCAATGTCACCCTATCCTGTGCTAACCTTTTAATTTCTACATAACTACTGAATCCTACATCTCCTCTAATCTGCTTTTCTTATTCATACCTTGGTCTACCCCTACTGTTCTTACCACCTACAGTTCCATCAAAAACCAACTGAACAAGTCATGGATGTCTTAAAACGCGTCTCACCATTCTTTGTCTTCTCGTCAAATTTATCCAAATCGATCTCCTCTCACCAATTCGATTCAGTATGTTTTCATTCGTGATCGCATCTATCCATCTCACCTTCAGCATTCTTTGGGTAACACCATATTTCAAAAAACTTCCATTTTCTTTCCTTCTGAGCTCGTTATTGTCCGTGTTTCACTTCCATACAATGCCACGCCTCAGAAGAAAGTCCTCAAAAACATCTTTCTAGTTCCTATATTAATGTTCGAATTTATCAAATTGCTTTTCTTAAGATAGGCCTTCCTTGCTTGTGCTAGTCTGCATTTGATGTCCTCCATACTTCTGCTATTAGTTATCTTACTACCCAAGTAACAATATTCATCTATCTCCTTTAAAACTTCATCTACTAATCTAATATTTCCTGTATCACCTGACTTCGTTTGACTACACTCTATTAATTTTGTTTTGGGCGCATTTGTTTTCTTCTACTCCTTCTCCAAGCCTCTGACCATACCATTCAGCAATTTATCCAGATCTTCTGCAGTCTCAGATAAAATAGCAATATCATCCGCAAATCTCAGGGTTGTGATTTCTTCTCACTGAATTGTGATTCCCTTTCCAAATTCCTCCTTGCATTGAACAGATGGAGGAGAGATAAAATGCAGCCTTGCCTCACTCCTTTCTGGATTGCTGCTTCATTTTCAAAGCCCCCGATTCTTATCACAGCAGACTGAACCGGGTTGGCATGGTAAGGGAAATAAAATATCTTCTAATGTACCGTACCATAATTCCCCTTGCTACTGAACAGTAGATGCAAAAACAAATATACTTCGTAAGTTTCCATGGCTGTGCTAGATCTACTGAATTAATGCTTAAGTGTAACATTTATCTGAGCTCACGCTCTATCTATAGCGTTTATAAGATTGGCACATACGGTGCAATAGAAATGTGTATATCTAAACATCTATCAAGTAATACAAACTAAACGACCACCTCCTTGGTCTGGCAATTACTGTAGCAGGCTGCTCTCCTTGATACGCTGGGTACGAATCCCAGCTTTACTGTGAACTGAAGATTGGTGTGGAAATCAGAATAAAGTGAAAAGAGCTTTATGAGGATTATTTATGAGCTAACAAATTCTAGAAGGCATTAACCGTAGTAGCAGGGAATTGGTGTTTGAATCCGTGATTCTGACCATGAGGCCAAGATATACAGTATATGTGTCTTTGTGTATTTCAAATGCTAACCTTAGGAAAGCACTGTATACTAATACTATGTTTTCAAGTTCAAGTCAAATTCGCTTCCGATTATCACGAGTAGAATCAATCAGAATGTTCGTAAAAATGTAAAACGATTTTGTATTTGGCAAACTACAGTACTTTGCTCTTTTCTTTTTTTTTATTTCAGTAACAAAATATTTAAAATACCTTATTTTCTTAAATTCATGTTATTATATCGGAAATACAGTGCAGTAAGCCTTACGAGAGTACGACGAAGATTGCTTTGCTCGTATATTAATTCGTTTGCCACAGTTTAAATCATGGCACATTATCGACTGATTTTGAGAACAACACTTCATTTTTCTTGTAGAAAACGAAAAACGTCAAGCCTGAGCCATCCAGACCTTGACATTTCAGTACGGCTGCTGCCTATTCAGGTAACCCAAGCAGATATTGGAGTGTTACGTATTTGTCCTAGAGTTTTCTTCAGACATATTGCTGGAATGTTTTGACCGGATCCTCTGCCTCTCAAATCAAACAACTTCTCAGTTTAACTCCGGATAAAAGGCTGTCATATAACTTCTATTAAACGAAGTTTTTGTTTAAGTAACAAAATATTTAAAATACATTGTTTTCTTAAATTCGTGTTTTTATATCGGAAATACAGCGCAGTAAGCTTACGAAAGTACGACGAAGATTGCCTTTGCTCGTATATTAATTCGCTCGCCACAACAGTAATTCACAAGTGAATACACCGCTTAAACAAGAAATTGGCTCACGTCTTTAAATGTCCCTAACTGTAACGTAAGAACGCATAGTGAGTTGAGGAGTAGACTTTACAGCAACAAAATATTTCGTTTTCAGAACGGAGGGGGCCATTTTCATCCGGATATTTGCGAAGAGTTAGTGTCAGTTGAAATGTGCGACTGTCTCAATTCAACGTGCGGCGGTTAGTCTGCGTGTAATGTATTATTTACAAGTCATGGCAGATCGTGCAGACTGAGGTAGGCAACGGGGGAAGTACTTGTTGTGCACTTACACTGCTTCAAGAATGTTATTCGTAGAGGTACGTATTCAGAATGCCAGAGGCTGCTCATAATACGATTTGGCCTGTGTGGAAATAGTTCCATAGGTAACAGAGAAGTTATGTCATCTAAGGTTCCGTATTGCATGAACGACATCAACGAATTTTTGTTCTAAGTTACACATGTGCTGCGGGTCAGCATTTCTCAGACAACATTGCCACATAGCGTTATTTCGAGGCACAACGACAATTTCTTTCAAATAATAATAATAATAATAATAATAATAATAATAATAATAATAATAATAATAATAATAATAATAATAATAATAATAATAATAATAATAATAATAATAATAATAATCAGAAGAAGAAGAGTAAGAAGCAGAATTTACCGAGCTCGATATCACCAGTCACTTAAGTGCGGCCAGTATCCAGTATTCGGGACATAGTGGGTTCGAATCCCACTGTAGGCAGCCCTGAAGATGCTTTTCCGTGGTTTCCCATTTTCACATCAGGCAATACCTGTACCTTAATTAAGGCCATAGCTGATTCCTTCCCACTCCTAGCCCTTTCCTGTCCCAACGTCGCCATAAGAACTATCTGTGTCAGTGCGACATAAAGCAACTTGTTAAATAATAATAAATTGATATATACTCAGTCACGTGATAGATTCCGCTGAGGAAGCTTATACAAAATAGCATGAAATTTTGCCCAGTGGTTTAAACGTGACATCATTTCGAAAGGTATACATGCAGATATTATTTAATTTTCATATAGAGAGATAATGGTGTACTGTGATTAGGAATGATTGTTCTGGAGACAACACGGTATTAAATTTGATTTACAACCCGAATACACTTTTAAGAATTCGTGGTATTTCGAGGAAATTAAGTTCAAGATGTGTACGTTATTCCTTTGCCCTGGTATTCCGGGTAAACTCCGGCATCACGATATCATATTATGCTCATATACTTATTCTAAGAATTGCGAGCATTGAAACAGGAGCAGATAAGCTATTATAAACAATTAGGCAATATCATCTCTACAGAGTGTTTGGAAAACATTGTTCCTGTCAAGACAAGGAGGTACTGAATGGAGTACAACACTTCATCTAGGCTGTGCTGAATGATGTAGTAGACAAAGACGAAGCGAAAACCGGCTCTTCTCCAGAACCTTTCAAATGAAACTAATTTTCTAGGTGTATTCGTCTTTGAGTAATTACAAGTAAATAAGGAAAGCATTTCTATATAGTTATGTAATCACGTGTTCGAACCCCACCGTCGGTTACCCTGAGAATGTTTTTTCTGAAGCTTCACTTCCAGGCAAATGCCGGTACACTTCCTACTCATAGGCCACAGCCGGTTCTTTTACCCAGTTTCCTTTGCACAGTTTAATTCACCATAAAATCATGCCATATAATTTCATGTCACTTTCAGTTAAGATTAGATAGCAAGACTCTAATACTTTTCGGAACAAAATACGGGCAGAATTACATAACCAGACTATGGTACTTGTCCTAATCAAAGAAACTACTGCTACGGTCTGATATTGCCAATTATTTTTAATAGCTTATGTTCCCATTTCAACACTCGCAGTTCTTAGAATACGTATATGGGTGTACGTCCAGACTTCAAGAAATGTACTTATGCCGGTGAGCGTTACAAAAACATGAAAGTTTGAAAGGTCAAATAATTTCTAGATAACACGCGCGATGACAATTCAATTTTCCATGGTAAAGGGGAAAGAACCTAGTATCATGATAGGCCGTCGGGTGACGCAATAGCACCACAATCTAATGGTACTGAAAACGCTGTGACGTGCTGCTAACATTTAGTGAAGCTCTGAACTCCGGCTGGGTACCACGTCGTGTGAGGTGTGATTTGATTCGTCTAAGTGAGTTGTGCAAACATAAGGCAAAAGAAGTAAAATAGGGAGTGTTTTGAGAAAAGTTTCGTTCGAGGAAATGGGAATGTGAAAAATTAGCTTATTTCGCAAAATGTTCTAAAAATTAGGGGCGAAGCTTGTAGTGGGGGTTAGAGGACCCACCCCCCCACCAAATGGAACGTTTACAAAAATATACAAAAATTGAGAATAAACTAAATACACATTCAGAGACATAATTGTAGAACCAGAAGATCTGTAATTTTCTTATATCAGTGATCTTGAAAAGTCAGGCATGCACCTACGTTGTGTTCTACCATGATTTTGTAACTATAACCCCAACCCCTTATCCCAAATCGGCCGATCCTAGCTCCGCTACCGCTAAAAATACACAATATGTGGCTTCAAAATTATCGAGAGCGTATTCGACAGAATATATCTGCTCATCAGGATTCCTAAATGTCCAAAATCACCAGTGTCAAGCGTCAGAAGGCTTATCGAGAGCGTCCCAATTTTTTTTTTTTTTTTTTTTTTTTTTTTGCTAGGGGCTTTACGTCTCACCGACACAGATAGGTCTTATGGCGACGATGGGATAGGAAAGGCCTAGGAGTTGGAAGGAAGCGGCCTCGGCCTAAGTTAAGGTACAGCCCCAGCATTTGCCTGGTGTGAAAATGGGAAACCACGGAAAACCATCTTCAGGGCTGCCGATAGTGTGATTCGAACCTACTATCTCCCGGATGCAAGCTCACAGCCGCGCGCCTCTACGCGCACGGCCAACTCGCCAGGTCGTCCCAAATGGAAGACGACCAAACGTCGTGAGGCGAGTTCCGCGCTATTGAAGTTCCACCCAGGCACATCAGCTGCCCCAATGGTGGAATATTATTTGCAACTAATGGATGTGGATACTGATTACCCTAGTATGATAGACATTTTCATGAAGGTGTGTTGATTTGTTTAGACTAAAGGAATGAACAATAAGGTTTCAAACCCATATGGACGTGTCACGTGGTAGGGATTCTACGTCCAAACTTACGGCCACGACCCGTACAAGACCCGTTCAATTCGTTTATATTTTCCATTGCGTTAATAAAGAGAATCGCTGGCCCAGGACACAAAAGCGTGCTCGGACCTCCTGGAAGGGTGTCGGTTCGAACATTTTAAGAAGCGAGATTTCCACTTTCCAAGGCGCATATGGCCCTGAGGTTCACTCAACCTACACCTAAAATTAGTACCAGATTAATTCATGTGGGCAAATGCGAAGGGGAGTAAAGATAACCACTCTACTCCACCAACTGCTGAGATTACAGATAGGGAAAGCGTTTCTTTACCTTCCACTTCGCCAAGGGCCTCCATGGCCTGCAATGTGCTTTTCTTTATTATTATGCTATTCACACAGGCCTTGCTGACATTTCGCTGTAATCCATTTCTTCTTTGGGACTAATTACACCTGTTCTCCTTAATTATTTGCCGTTAAATCGGTTATGATACAATTTTCTTTCTTTTTTATATAATTAACAGCTCAATGCCTCCTATGTACAATCCTATAGCATTGTGATCTATTGAGGAAACAAACTAACGAATGATTGCTAGACGCTACATGAGACGAAAATCATCGTTTTAACTTGGACTTCAACGTCCATTCGCTGTCAGCACTCACGGGTGACCGGAAATTTGCTATTTCATCCTTGCTTGCCATACAGCGTTTGGCTCTTAGAAGACGTAGGCCTGCTTGGAGTGCATTGCAAGTCACCTCACAATGCAATATATTTGTCATATCCCCGATTCGTGTTTTACAGCCTTCATTTTTAATTCTACTACAACTAATCACTTCACACAACCTATTAACTAGCTCGTATTAGTGGTGTATATATTATAAAGACATGCAATAAATAGAACGCTTGTGGCACGAAGATAGCATATCGTCTCTGTTACAGCGAAACCTCATATTTACCGATCTCGATAGCTGCAGTCGCTTAAGTGCGGCCAGTTTCCATTATTTGGTAGATTGTGGGTTCGAACCCCACTGTCGGCAGCCCTGAAGATGATTTTCCGTGCTTTCCCATTTTCACACCAGGCAAATGCCACGGCCGCTTCTTTCACACTTCTAGCTCCTTCCTGTCCCATCATCGCCATAAGACCTGCCTGTGTCGGTGCGACGTAAAACAAATTGAAAAAAAATCGTGTGCAAATCTGCCTCGTTTTACGTTGCTGACATGTTGGTAGCGAGTGGAACAATATACACTTGAAGGACTAGCACCGCTAGGTGGGTTGCGTATCTTCGTAAAATATAACGGGCTGGAGGAACACCCGGTATATGCCGTAAAAAGGAGACAGACATACATACGTGTTCCACCTTACAGCCTGTTAGAATTTTAAAACGTCCCACAAGGAAAATTAACATGCATCATTAATTGAGAGAAAGAAAATTATAAAATTAGATTTCGTTTATTTTGAAAGTCAGTGCCAGAAACCGGTGGTGTAGAGGTAGCGTGCCTCCCTGTTACCCCCAGGACCCGGGTTCTATTCCCAGCCAGCTGTGGACCAGCCAGGGCCGGTTCGAGGTCCACTCATCCTACGCTATTATAATTGAGGAGCTATCTGACGTTGAGATAGCGGTCCTGGTCTAGAAAGCCAAGAATAACGACCGAGAGGATTCGTCGTACCGATTACATAACACCTCATAATTTGCAGGCCTTTGGGATGATTAGCGGTCGCTTGATGGATCAAGGCCCTTCGGAGGTCTTCCGCCAAGGGGTTTGGTTTGGTTTGGTTTGGTTTGGTTTGGTTTGGTTTGGTTTGGTTTGGTTTGGTTTGGTTTGGTTTGGTTTGGTATCTCAATTTATACAAACTCCGGAGCTCAGCAGTAGGACGTAAAACTGCGATTACATTTCAGTGCATCAAAGTGTCGTATCACATCACAATGTGTTAATATTTCCTTTTTTATCACAGCGTTTTGCATGCTGACGTGAACTCCGCGATATGGAAATAATGCTCCTGTTCATTGATCACTGAAGCGCGAAATTATACCAACAGTCAGCACATTTCTTTCGTGTACACATTAAATTGGTTTGAATTCATGATTAGCAAAGCGGCACATGGCGGCTTATCACAAATCATTTCGCTGCCATCCTTCACGTCACAACAACTGCTTGTTACTTCACTGTGTACTTCATTCACACCACGCTAGATACCAGTCAGAATGTGACACAAACGATTGTGGGTTAGTAAATGTTAGTCCAGCTAATTTACTAAACAAAAGAAACATCAATGTTATCTGTATCGGTATTGTTCCAGCAGTCTACTCGTACCCCTTTTCAGATTCATTGTACAATGTCATTACACAATAGGATAACTTGTTATATCAATTCACCAACCTGTGAATATGTTAATAGATCGATTCCTTTGGTATTATCTACATTATGATATATCTCCAGTGATGGTACTAGTAATTTTCACTCTGATTTTCACCGAATATTGGGAGTTGGAGTGCTCTAACTTGCTACTGTAAAAAATTGTCAGGTTTTACCCTGTATCTCTGACATCGTTGCAACTAAAATTTCGGAATTCTTAGAGAGCTGTTTAAGCATTTGTTTTCAGTTTACTGACCTAAATTTTGCGAAATTTGGCTGTTTTACTTCAAGTAATGTTTAAGTAGAAAAATATTATATAAAATGTCCTGTTCAATAAGTGAACGAGTGTTCTCAATAATTTTGGCTCATATGCTTCTCTTAATCGTTTGACATTTTCTAAAAAACATTCATTTTCTTTCTTTCACTTGCAGATCCACCCATGTCGACCAGGTTTTGCGAATCCAAGCAATTCTGCCTCTTCAGTTTCGTAAAAATGTCACTAAGTAGAACAGAAAAGTGAATCAGTTTTAGCTATTGCAATGAAATGTATTTGAATAGATCTTGGGTAAATATTTACTGTCAGAGATTATATGAAGCCATCTGGGAGATAATACTTCCAGCGCTGATTGATGTTGTGCCTGTTTATTTGTCAATCAACAGCGAATTTTTATATTTCCGAAAATATGGAATTTGAAATTCTATTATTTGCAGTTTATTAATTTTAGATTCTGTCCTCCTTTCAACCTGTATGAAAACAATGATTCTGCCCTTATCGTTGTTTAAAAACAGATTTGGAAACGAATTAGTTTACCATGGGCGAAGACGTGGAAATATGCAACTACTTGGTTATAAGTTATTCATTTTACGTCGCACTAACTACTTACACGGTTTTCGGAGACGCTGAGATGCTGAAATTTTTCCTCGGAGGAGTTATTTTACGCGCTAATAAATCTAATGACACAAGGCTGTCATATTTGAGCACCTTTAACACATAGTTTGAAGATATCGTTAACGGTTTAACAAGCGTTAAACTGAATTTGAGGAATGCTCTTCCGGTACGTAGTCTAGGGTTTCTACCCTTAACAAATAGAAAGAACTGTTATTGTGAGTGACCTTTTAAAGATATTGCAGGCATGTGGTTTCTTGGGTTCTTTTTTAGAACTTTGTATGCCCTGCAATACTTGCCTATACAGTCTGTGGATATGTTGAACGGTTTAGGCAGCGTCCAGCTGAAAATCAGTCATTCTCTTCCCGTACACAGCGCAAGAATATAAAAACGGCCATTGTCAGTGAATATTTAAAGATAGGTAAACTTATATCGGTCCTCCATACACTTTTATATACTTTTCTGCTCTATACTTCTTACACATGTAGTTTATGGGTATACTTAATGGTTTACGCAGCCTAAGCCGACAAGGTGTTCGCATGCCTTTACTTTCTTCGAGTTTTTTCGCATAAACTGTTACCGCTCCACTTCCATGTTACAACGTGAATATGTTTATTTCCTTAGCATGGACATTGTTGACAAATTAGTGGATGATGGGATATAATGTATACTAAGAAGAAATTGTTAACTGACAATATGAATAGGTTTATATGTATTTTCCTTAGCAATGGTCATTGTTGCTAAATTAGTAAATGTTGAGTTATTTACGAAGAACAAATTGTTATCCTGACAACATGAATACCTTTACAATTTATTCTCGTAAGTATCCCAACATTCACTAATTTGTTAATAATATCCAATATTAAGGAAACCACAAATAAAGTTATTCGTACTGTCATGCTAACAATTCGTGTTTTTTAAATACCTCAGCATTTACTAATTAGGTGGCAATGTCCATTGTCAAGGAAATATTGAACAAACTTATTTCTTTTGTCACATTTACATTTTTTTCCAGAGTATATAACATTAGCAATCTCTCCCTTTTTGTTTCCTTTGTTTTACGTTGTGCCGACACAGATAGGTCATATGGCGACGATGGGTTAGATAATAGGTAGAAGAGTTCGTGGCCTTAATATTAAGGTACAGCCCCACTTTTGACAGCTGTGAAAATGGGGAATCACGGAAAATCATATTCAGGGCTGCAGAGAGCGGGATGTTTTTCTCTTCTTCAAATGTCAGACAGGAATTGCTCTTACACTCAGTAGAAGCGGAAGATTTAATCATCCGATTTGAAGTTTTGTATATCCCACGGAAATGGTACATTTTCGGACAGGGTTCCACCTCAAAACGTTATATCTTTAGGCGCCTATACAAGCCCTATAAGTTTATAAGGGAAATTTTCAAACACTCTGTATGGCAAGTGGTTTTGAAGATTTCTGAAGAAATACGTCAAAAATTGAATAATTTTTACTCGGTACGGATAAGAGAGAAATCATAAATCATGAACGAGTTTCTTAACAAGTAGCACATGGGTTAAATCAAGATATTAACTTATGTTATTATAGACTACATCACCATAATGAAATATTGGTAGTATTAGTCACTTGAACGAGCAGTTTTCTTGTTTTGACAGGCAGAAAGTCCCTCAGTTTGTACACTGAGTGTAATGAACCGAATACACGTTGACAAATTTTTATTATGTGCTCTTACCAAATTAAACACTTATTAAAAATTATTCAAAGGTTCTTAACGGAGTCTTTCGGTGTTATAGGTGTTTCATTGATCTTGATAACCGGTATATTGATAAACTTGGCATGCGCCTTTTTAGATCCTATTATGATGGCTTGCGATTTTAATGGGTTTACCTTCAGGCAGTGGCTACTAGTCCATTCGTTAATGTTAAATAAGTCTTCGTTTAATTGCATGGTTGCTTCTTGTATGTCATTCGGCTTGGTGTGAATATACAATTGGATGTCGTCTACGTATAAGTGATATTTACAGTTCTTCAGTTTTTCTGATAGGTCATTCATGTATAGGGTGAACAGAAGTGGTGAAAACACCCTACCCTATGCTACCCCCATCTCAGTATTTCGCCATCTAGACATATTGTCTCCCATTGACATACATTGTTTACGTCCACTCAGATAGGAACGTACCCAGTATAACACATTATTAGAAAACTTCATCATTTCTAATTTGGCCAGTAGAATGTATTTATCTACGGAGTCAAATGCCTTTGTAAGGTCGAGAAGAATAAAAATTGTCATTTTTCCGTTATCCATTACTACATGAATGTCGTTAGTTACTTTTACTAATGCTGTGTTGGTACTGTAGTTCGATCTAAACCCTGATTGATATCTGTCGATTAACTTATGATGTAAGAGATAGCCTGTCATTTGTTTGTGTACTAGTTTCTCCAGTACTTTTCCTAGTACAGGGAGGATACTAATAGGGCGGTAATCGTCAAGGGTTGTGGGGGTACTATTTTTCGGCATAGGTCGGATGATGGCATTTTTCTAGTTCTCAGGAAAGATTCCCGTCATAAGAGAGGTGTTAATAATGTGCATTATTTTAGGAAGAATGGTGTCTAGAATTTTTAAAAGGGACAGGTTTATTCCGTTTTGTCCAGTAGACCTTGATTTTATGTCACTGAGGGCGCTCTTTACAGCACCTGGAGTCACGTGAGAGAAGTAGAATGATTCACCACCATGCTTTCCCTTTGAAGATATTCTGTCAATAGTGGCTCTCTTTGCATTTCCGTTCGTCCGGACGTTTCTTGAGCTGAAATATTTATTATTTAGACCGTCCAAAGGTACATTACAGTTACTGTCCTCTTTCTTCGTTTTATTTAGACCCATATCGCGGAGTCTTCCATACAACAGCAGAGTCATGTGTATTTAAAATTTCGTACGAATAGCGTATTTTAGCGTTTCTTATCATCTGCGTGGTTTTATTTCGGAGTCTTTTATAATTCTCAAGATTTTCCTGTGCTGGATGTTTCACATAGTAACTATAGGCTGAGTCTCTGTCTTTAATTTGATCACGAATTTCTTGATTGATTGAGCCAAATGTTAGAGGGTCGCTTTACTCGAATAGTGAGTGACCACGAACAGAACGGGTGTTTATTGTCAGGCCTTCAGACCTGAGATAGGCATATGCGTGACAGCAATGTTTAACCCTCGCACCTCTTACCCCGCAACCACGCGACTTCTTTCACTTGCTCCTTATTGGTATACCAGGTGGAATGAGGAAAATACAGTTACAAGGAAAACCTACCCTCTCAAGCTATTTCTCTGTCCAGTGTGTATTGTGTTCATGAAGACTGAACCCTTATCAGGTACCCATATCAGGAAATTTTGCACTTTTAACAGGACAGACTTCATATGACCCTCAGGGCTGACCAGTTTCGGTTATAGAGGGGTGTCCAAAATAGAGGGAAAATGAGACTCTAAATGAACCCCGTCCTAAAAAATTAAAAAAAATGATATAGACAATACATGTTTATGTGGCTTTGAGGTTTTGATTATTTCAGTGACGTTTCTGTACGAATGGGATCATGGATTCAGTGCGATCTGTGCCAACTATGGTTTCACGAAGTATGTGTAGGAACGGTTTAGAACAATATGAAACGTAAATAGTAGTATTGTACCGTGCATGTGTTAAGTTGAATAGTGGGCAACGAAACCGTCGTAAACTGCAAAAATATGATGTCCGGGAAATGGCACACTATGCTTCAGTGATGTACGGATTTAAACGCATCTGTTACAATTATTGGACGTTTTCAATTAATGTTTAAAATATTGTTTTTATGTATGTAATATCATATAAAGTTTATTAATCAGTAAAGCATATGACATGAAACTGTATATATATATTTTAGTGGTAGAAATATTCACTGCTATGCGCCATATCAAAAAGCATCTGAATCGTCCAGATATAGGTCCCCCTACCATATAAGTTCAATTTGAATTATATTGAAAAGGATTAACTTGAATACTTTGAGTTATATAAATAGTAAGTGTAAATACAAGATTCAAGCTTTATGTGAGACGGTAAAACCATAATCACGAAGCAGATCCAACCCTCAACAGGCGATGGTGTCACCGTACCTGCTACGTCTGTATGTCAACTTCTTAGTTCCATTTTCTGATACGGGGTTGGGGATGCGTTCGGACGCATTTTGTTACGACCAAATTCCCTTCCGAACGCCAACCTCATTTGAGGAGCTATTTAAGATGAAGTGATCGATGGTGAATGAAATAATTGTGTAAGGAATCGGTTGTGCCCTATGAATTGGAACTTCCGTCACATTTGCCTAGAAGGGAAAATGGTAAAGGACAGAAGATCATTCATTCTTAGGACATCCAGCAGTGGGGCTCTAACCCCACTCGTCTCCCGAATGCCGAGTTTGGCTCCATAGCCGAAGCGCCTTAACACGCACGCCAACTCCGTTCGGAACTGTAACTGACACTTTAATAATTATAATATTAATTAAAACCCTATGCAATGGAGGTTATTATAGCAACAAAAATATTCTAGAAATAGATCTCTGCTAAGAGATGACGAAGGGTTCTGTCGAAAATTTCTCCTAGTAATTGAAAGAGGGCCTCGAATTGCAAATTTCTACAACAGCATGGAGAACAAAACAAGAAAAGAATATGCCTTTGCAACCGTATGAAATAACTCACCTACAGTTCATAAATTAGAAGACATTATTTAAAAATAAACACACTTTTCTTGCTTCTTCTATCACGGGAGATATTTCAAGCATCTCCTGTAATGACGAGCATAGAAAATAGTTTGTATTAATATTGTTGTTTTACAATTGCAATATGTCCAAAATATACTCACCTTTCAGTTCGCGAATTCTCCTCAGTTGCAGGATCCTGACTGCTTGGATTTACTGACGGTAAATGCATAAGCATAGATTTCAAATAACTCCCTGTATTACTTGTAATCTCGTAAATATACGGAAGCGATGGTTCCCGTATTTCACCGACACATCAGGACGTACGACCACATCCCGTTCTTGATTTTGTATTTTCTGTGAAGTTCGTGGTAATCAGGAAATGTAAATGCCCGTACTAGCAATATGTTTTACCATGACTTAGTGTAAGAAAACAGGACATACCTTTCTTAGTAAATTATTATTTATTCTTTAGAGTTCCTCCTGAGGCCTGGCGTCCTTTTAAAAGCACACCGTTCAAATATGGATCATTTATTTATATTTGTATTTAAATAATTAAATAAATAAAAATTTAGCAAAAGTTTGTGTTACCAATTTTCGGAAATTCATTGACCTTGGTGTGGTATGCTTCTCACTTCACTATCTCCCACCAAGGCACTGTTAGGGAAGTAAACACTTTTATGAGATTTGACCAAATGAAAAATGGTCTGGGCCTCAGGAGGTTGTATATCTGAACATTGTAGTTACATGAATTGAGACCATCGTTCATAAATTCCACATACATGTCGTATGTTGTTATTCTGCACCACTGAAGTGGGTTTCATTAACCTCCAATTATAAATTCGAAAATCTTTTGTCTTGTGTTTGATGAGGAGGCTCCCAAACATCGTTTATTCACCTATACGGGAACGCTCCTTCCGCGTGTTTTGTAAGTTACACGTCAACCTTCTGAGGAGTTTAAAATTTACCGTTCGAATCAAATTATCAAAACTTTGGAACTGTTTGGAACCTGCCCTACCATAACTCATTAGAATCACTGCTTTATGCTTGAGATTTTCCGCTTTTTGAAGACAGTACCTTCTCCGTATTGGTCAAAAGCCTTCCAGGTGGGAAACAGGGAAGAAGATCCTATCTTATCTCGTACTGGATCCATGTGGTGAGGTTGTATGAATGTGCTGGATATTTTGGAACCAAGGGACAATTATGTATCATTATAGCGCATTTTTACTGCATGAGAAAATATTATTACATCTAATATTCTTATTTCTATCAATTTGCTTAATATATCTCATTTTAACACTGGCGTGTATTTACGAGTCCTGCTTATATTTGCGTAAACTATGGTGGGCATTTCTCAATAGCCCACTATCTTCCAGTATGCATTAATTAAACATTTGTCTTAGAATTAAAAGAAAAGTAGCCTCTATATGGGAAATGTACTAACCTACCAAATATCTCAGGTAGAAATTACGTGCCCCTAGAATATTTCTTCGAGGATGATCTTTGGGTTATTAGAATTCACCAGTCTCCCGAATCCATCTATGTAAATAAAGTTGTAGGGTGTCCGCTGTCTGTAATTTCATTTGTTTTGCCAATTTTTCAGATATTTACCCGTTTTAGGTCAACTCAAGACCAAATCCGTGGTTTTTATTTTTCGTGTCTGTTTGTCTGTTTGTCTGTTTGTCCGTTTGTTCCACCATCACGGCGAAACGGCTGGATAGATCTCAACCAAACTTCATTTTGAGAGTATACTCATACCGAGAAAGGTTTTGATATGCATATCATTTCAAAATCTTTGAATATACGGGGGGTTCATAGGACAGAACGGTTTCCCTCCCAGTTTTCTCCATTTTCTCTTATACTATTGATTTTCTGTAAACTCCGTGGACCGTATGTGAAACGACTCTTCATTATAAACAACATTCGTTATGTTAATAATATACCTTACTCTTCAAATGACGGAGAAATTTACTATTTTCTGCATTATGGCTCTAGAAAATCTCGAAATACGGATGCAGACCTTCGTTTAGAAATATTTGGTGGCTAATCGGTAAGTCGTATCACAAATCAGGAAGTACAATCGGGTTTCATTTTGGAGAGATCTACAATTTTGGTCCTATGACTTTTTGTCGTATTTCTATCCCTTATACGTTAAATAGAGCTGTATTTCTCGATTTCAAGTTAATTTTGTACTTTCACACGTATATGTTATCATCTGGCACACGTATAGGAAAGAAAGAATCATGACATTCGGCACGCGCATTGACATGGCGAGTGGCCATTTGATAGCGGAATTGTATGATTCTAGCTGTCACATGAGTATCAAAAATGAAAAGTAATGCGTGAAAACTGTACAAAATTTCACCCCATACAATGAGTGTAACTCAATCTAACCCATAAATGTAAGTGATACGAGAATGTGTCATAGGTCTGACCATAGCCTACAGAACACTGAAATAGTCGTCTGATGGTGAAGTCCGTTTGTAGATATGTCGTACAGTTTCAAAGCAGTAATAAAAGTCTGCACTTCTAGAGTGTGTCTGGACATTGACTGTTTTGGCGAAATTTCCGTACAGTTATCCGCTTCAGGTATAATAATGACCATCCGCCTATTTTTAGTTTCGGTGTATGTTTGTTTGTTTGTCTGTTTGTCTGTTTGTCTATAACTTGGGAACTACTGGATATTTTTCAGCAAACTTGATATTAATAATCCACCTATACTTGGATAGGTTTTGGGGCAAGTATTGTTTCTAAATCTCTGAACTGACTGGGGGTTTATATGAAACCAAAACTCTGACTTTGCACTCCCACAAAATATACACAACCAAACCTAATGGAAATCCACCCGCCTTAATGGAAATTAATTTCTGAACTTTTTTTCTCATGTGCATCATTTCGATACGAGGATTAGTAAGAGAGATATCATTAACGGACCATTTTTAGGTACAAGTTCCACCGGACTTAACTCAAGAGCAGGTGCATGTATAGCGTATTTCTTACAACCTGAAAACTACTGAAGATATTTGAACCAAACTTTATATTTAGCATCCACCTGTCCAAAGGTAGGATTTAAAAGTCAATGGCATTTCATGTTCCATGAATGGACTGGCGGTTTATATGGAACTGAAATGGTGTTTTTTTTACTCCTCCACAATATATACATTACAAGACAAACCTGACAGGAAATCGACCAAACTTTATGGAAATCCACGTCTAAAACTTTTTTCATGTTAATTGTTTCGACAGGAGGATTAATAAGGGAGATATCACGAACGGTCGGTTTTGCAGGTTAAGTCCAGCGGACGTAGCCCATAAGTGTTGTACCTGGAGCAGATTCCTTATCTATCTATACAAATAAAATCGTAACGACTGTGTGCCTGTACATTGATTATTTTGGCAAAATTTTCGTACAGCTACCCGTTTAAAAGGATAATAATGACCATCTGCACATTTTTTTGGGTTTACTTTCCTGATAATTTTTACCCTCCTCGCCCAAATTCAGATTGCGGCATAATCTGCCAGACGAAAAAGAAAATTGAAATTTGGCGAAATTATACGTTTTAGCCTGTAACGGACGGAAAACTTCCAAAATATTTAAATTCTTTACTTTTATCCCCGAAGAATATCAAAATATGGAGGCAATTTCAATGATGGTGCAGACCTTCGGGAAGTCTTATCACATAACGAATGGCACAAACTCCTTTCAATTTGGAATGATCTACAATCTTATGACATATTCTCGTACCTGTATCCCTTTTACGTTCGATTTTTCTCTGTTTCTCGATGTTAAGTAAATTTGGGCCCTTCAGATGCTTAATTCATACCTTCAATCACTTATAGGAAAGATAGAAACATCAAACTCTACACGAAAATTAGTCCACCAGGTAGCCATATGTGAGCCAAATGCTATGTATGTAGCTGTTACATAATTATCCGGAAAGCAATGCAATGTGAGATAATCTTACACAAATTTTACCCTATTCAACATTTCTAACTCAGTCTGACCCATGAATATATGAGACACCATAGAACCAGCCATTTAGGCCGCTAAATTCGGCGTCATATAGTACAATCCTTTGTCGATATGACGTACCGTTTAGCCCCAGTGAATCTGTAAATGAAGGTCTGAAATATTGTAAACAAGCATATACTTTCGTATGTCGATCTATATATATTTACTGATATCGATTTATAGTGACCGAGAAAGTGTCTGTCGGCTATTGTAATCAGGACTCCCTACACCGACTTTGACTGGCAGTAGGAATGGGGTCCTTCACCAACTCCTGTGTAACTGGCATTAGTAAGGAAGGCCTACCATTATAATGAATAATTCACTTCTCGATTTGACTTGGGGAAGGCAAGGGAGCATGCAGTTTTGTTCAAAACTCCGCTACCCGATTGTGTTTGGCTGCAGGCAAGGGTGCCCGCCATTATAAACAAATGTACCCATCTAAAATGTGACTGGCATTAGGCATAGTGGCCTGCTATTTTGATGGAAACTCACCAAATTTGTGTGACTGGCAGAAAGCTGGCCGGCAGTAGAAAAAGGGGCCTATCATTATAGTGATAACTGCACAACTCAATTTCGACTGATAGTAGGGAAGTTGCCTGCTTTTATAATAAAAAACTCCTCAACTTTAATCTGTCTGGAAGTGGGATAGGGGCCTGCCATTTTAACGAATACTCCCCAAATCGATTGTGACCGCGCAGTAGGCAATGGGGCCTGAAATTATAATGCAAACTTCCCAACTCGATTGTGAATGGCAGTAGGCAAGTGAGCCTGCCGTTATCATCACAAATCCGTAACAAACACTTTACATTGGAAACAACGTATGGGAACCTGCCCAGGCTGTTTCTCGGATAACGCTAAGAGACATGCAATTTTAAAACAATCATATTTACTGCATGTAGAGTATTTACTTCCATATTCGAATGCAATGTAAACTACCGTAGCGAAGCACGGGTATATTTGCTAGTATACAATATTTTCGTTACCCCTAACTACAATAACTGTGGAGTCAGCTACCGTAGCGGGTGGTTAGAAATGAGAAAAATATCCTGAGACTTCAACGAAGGTATGATTGTAGAATCTGAGTGAAAAAAAAGCGTAAAATGAAAGGAGGAAACCCACACACAGGATTCTTACGCAGGATTATTGTATTTAATGTCATAATTAGTCAGTATGGATAAAATTCAGTAGTCATAATCTGACTCTGGTAAATTTCAGTTGTCTAAAATTAGGTAAAATGTACGATAACCTATGACTAGAAAACAGCATGCGAGTTGGGACGTAATTCGGTGGAATTCCTGTATTCAATGAAGCGAAGACTATAATTCTCATATAAATCTCTCATTATTCACAGAACGTGGTAAGGTAGCAAATACCGCATTTATTTCCTTCATACTAACGGAACTTGCTCGTCAGTCTGCTGGAGCATATTCCATTCCCTTCCTGCCTTGCTAGGCTCACATTGTCAGTGAATTAGCAATATAATACATGCATGTCTCTCGAGGTATATTCAGTAGAGTAAGATGTTTCCTAAGCCCAAGTTATTGGTCGAAGCAGAGAACGTAGATAAGTGAAAGGGGGAATATTAAGCCCGCTAACACACCCCCAAGGCCGGAATGAAGACCGTATCTAACACCATCACATCCAATTCTATCTCCAAGAGCTCTTCTCTCTGTGGCAAGGTCACACTTAAAGAGTATGTAGACATATGACTTTAAAGTAAGGCCATTTATTTCTCACCCCCTCATCAGTTTACGATTTGCGAATGTGAAGGAAAGTGTTTGTACCGCTTCATGTAGGGGGTATGAAACATTATACGTTCTAATTTCATCACCCTGTTCAACACTGATTCTAATATTTTTTCAGATTTCTGGTCTCGTTCAGAAGAGACGTAGTGATTACTTGTGAATCCAAGATAGTTTAGAGATGTAATGCATGTGTGGTGGATCCTCGGCCCAAGGACTTTTTGGTTTCCAAAGAGCTCCACCATCATCTCTAATAGACAGCCTAGTCATTACTAAAGAGGCGAAGTGCGGAAATTGGGATAGTTTCCAGTTGCTTTCGTCCTCTGAGACAGAAGGAGCTATAATCTATCAGACTGCCTAACTCACTGAAATGTATGAAAGGCACTTTCAGATCATTCATAACAAGAACTAGCTGCATAACGAATGGCATTATAAGCGTTCTTCACTCGCTCTCATATCGTCAAAGCCAAGGATAAGACCGAGATAGGATATTGAAAGGAACTAACTTGCCTTTGCCCATGCGAAAAGGCAGTTCACTCTAAACATCATATCTCACCGAAATGGATCTTGGCCAACAATTAAGTTACCTTAGATATTTGAGTGGACGTATTTCTGTAAGTCTTGTGGTCTTTAACTACGAGAGCGAGTCTTTTGCATCATACTGAAATCACAGGAGTTTAATTTTCATTTCTAAACTATGACATAAATTGACCAAGATTCGAACCGTGAATTTTAGAGAGAGGCCTTCGAAGACACCAGTGAACTTCTCTGACCTATATGGGATTCACCTCTCGGGATTTGAAGTAATACTTGAAATAACGATCAACGATATCTTATGAAGTTAGTCAAGGTTCAGAATCAAGTTTCTCAACTTTAACTTCTTGGTACTTTCAAGGCACATTTCTCAGAATTTGAATAGTCGTATATATCCCACGCTCAGAACTGTCGTACTTACGTCCCCTTATACTAACAGCTACGGTATCCTCTGCCTATCGTAAGACGCGAGTTAAAGGTGTCCAGAGGCTTTTAACTTGCGAGTGTACGTTGGCGACCACGGTGTCTTTAACTGATGCCTCTACTTGCTCACTTCCTCACTTTCATATATCCTGCCCGACCTCCCTTGTAAAACTCTTGTTCTTTCCCGAGCCCGACGGTGTTAGAGCATTAGAGCCCTAGGGCGTCTTTCATTTTCTCACCCTTCGTGGTCCTTGTCTTTCTTAGGCTTATACCTTCATTTTTTCGAAGTGTCAAACAAATTCTATTTTTCCCCTCTCATTAGTGTTAGTAGAGGATAGTTGCCCAGTTGTACTTCCTCTTAAAACAATGATCCTCACCACCACGACTATCGTACATACATCGTCTATTTTCATTATTTTATAACCTACCCTAAGAACAAACGTTTTTAGTTACAGTAGTAGTCAATTTAAGGTCAAGGTAAAATGAAACTGTTTGGACATATTCGGCTCGCTAAGTGCAGGTATTTTGATTTGACACCCGTAGGCGACCTGCGCGGCATGACGAGGATGAAATAATGATAAAGACGACACATACACCCAGCCTCTGCGCCAGCGAAATTAACCAAGGAAGGTTAACATTCCCGACCCTGCCGGGAATCGAACCCGGGACCCCTGTGACCAAAAGCAAGCACGCTAACCATTTAGCTATGGAGCCAGGTGTGTAACGAAGGTAACAGTAGAAAACATACACTTTCAGGGATCCAATCTGAGCGTACCTTTGGGTTGCCATAATCCGAAAGTCCAAAACTAGGACATCGTCGCAATTTAAGAATTCGAAACCGGAAAATAATTGACCTATTACTACGGCCGATATAATGAAGTATTTGTTGTAAGGAAGTAGCATTAGTATGCTTGTATTAACTTCATTTAGTAACGAGAACATGTATTACTTCACACACCCGTACATAGAATGTACTAAGCATGCGTGTATATACCACTCGTACTGGAATTAGGTTTGATTTTGAAACTCACCACAACTTACATGTTTCACGTTGTTTGTACTTACAGGTGTTACTGCTAACCTGCTCCTTTTTTCTTTCCATTGGGAAGCCGCAATAGAAAACTCCCTCTCTACATTTGCATTATTCCCAGGAACACAGAAATATCATCCCACAATTGTTAGAAGTTCAGAACACATTACGCGAAAACACAATCCTGAAAAAAGCTACCCATTTATTGATTGACTTCATATTCTCAAAATTTCAAACTATTCTATCTCCCAAAAAAAAGGGAGAAATATTATAATTTTACAAGCCGGCACAAAGAGAAAACTCTAGTCTTATTTGGAAGTTGTATTTCCTTGCATCAATTTCTTTCTCAATACTTGAATATTCTCTAAACCAATTTAAATTACCTCAAGTTGATTTTAAACCTTCTTATTCCTCTAAAATATCGCGGATTGTCTGCGAAATTAGTAAAATGTGGCATCCCTAGCGTATATATACGGATTATTCTGGAATTTCCTAACAAAAGACCCGAGGATGAGTTTATGTTGTTTAGAGAGCTTGCAAACTTATTATCATTCTCTACAGAGCTCCCTCTGCGGATTAGTGGATGAGTATCAGTCCCTGGAACTCTGAACATTGATTGAAGCCCAGAAGAGTGAGTCCAGTTTTGAAAGGCAGGAAAATGTCCATTGGATTTCCTTTGTCGTATAACGTCAGCACATTAAAGGTATCTGATGAAACATTTGGTGCCTACCCGATGATATTATAATTCATACATGAATCGTCCAGCAGAGATCCTAAGTCCACCCTGATCTACTTCCGTACATCAAAGTCGGTACGAAAATACAGTGATATGGATCATTTCATCTGAGTGCTCCTTTGAAACTCACAACCGTACGTCCAAGTAGAGGCTGAGAAACCAGCAACTCTGTACAACAGGCTATATTGTAATTAAGGAGGTCGGAGTGAAGGAAGATCGTTGATAAGTATAATAATATGCAGAAGAAGAACGATAATTTTGAGGTGTCAGCTACTGTGCGTAGGTATTTTAATTTAATGGAATTGAGGATGCCAGCGTGTTTGAAACGGATTCGTAATTGATAGGAACTTCCTGCCTGGTTATTGATTAATCGTGATAGCTGGAATGCCTTCTACGCCAGAACTATAACCAAGCAAAACCAAATACATACATTTTCTGATTGTGTCTTAAATTCAAGTATACCTCATTAACGAATACGTGGAGGCTGATTTGTATAAAAGTGCGTAAATTATGACAAAGTGTTCGTCTTTTTGTATTTCAGACTAACATTTCCTCAGCTCTATTTTTAACTTTCTTCAGAAATGTAACGTGTAAACTTACATACAACCAACCATAACTAAGCAGATAACTTCAGATATTGGAGTACTGCGTATTCAGCTACATGACCCCGTCAGCTGTATCGCCAGAGTTTATCGAATGAGTTGATTGCCTCACAAAGGTCATCAACTCATGAGGCTAGCTAAACTCCGTCCAAAGGCTAACACTCGGGAGTCGAAACGCGGGTCCCGGGATCAGAGGAATGGTGTTTCCACTGCACCACAGGGCTGACCCAGCGGTCTTAGCCACTTTTCTTGACTGCTGAAAATACAGTGCCTGTCTGAGTTACTGTGTTATGAGACTACAGTTATGAATATGTCAAGCAACATTGAGCTGCCTCTTACATAGGAAAAGAATGGAAATAACAACCTTCCAATGTAAATCCAGAAGAAAGGAAAGCAAAAGTTCCCACACATGACAGATAACGGCGTCGGTAAGAGAGAGGCTGTTCTGAAACACAAAAATCTCTCTAGACCTAGTAAATGTAATGCCTCCTGGATCGGAAGGGACAAAAGTAGACGAAGAGAGACCAGATAGAAAGGATGAGAAGTACTTGGAAGCAATTGAAGTCAAAACTTCCGTCATACATCTCACAAGTTGATCAAGAGTGTGATTGTTTGGGCCGTGGGATAAACTCTTCCTGAGGTATCATCTAAGCGTATTCATGTGGAGTTCAGAATGTAAGAGTGAAAACTGCAATAAAATGATCATAAGGGCACCGATACTCAACCTGTTTTAACTGTGATTTTCTAATGTTCAAGTGTAGCACATCTTAACAAATATAATCTTGAATTTCAAAATACTCTGGGATTGTGTATTTTCATACCTATCATCACTAAACTAACTGAACAAAACGAGAATTATAAATTCCCTATTTTTCCTATTGGGACTCGGTCATACTAATAAAAAAAATGTCGTATGGCTTTTAGCGCCGGGATATACCAGGACGGGTTCGGCTCGCCAGGTGCAGGTCTTTCTATTTGACGCCCGTAGGCGACCTACTAATACTAATAAAAAATGGGGAAAGAAATATACGAAGATAGTGATCTTTGTATAAGATGACATAGAGACAGTACTTTGTTCCATGAAAAGTGGCAAAATCATGAGGCAATTGAAGACGTCAGAGTGGGTAAAGAACAAAATCGGAATGGTAGAACAAGTGTTCTTAACTATATTAGTGTTTATTTACATTATTTATTAATTTCTTTACTTCTCAGCTGGCAAGCTGCCAGAAACGTTGCCATGGTAACCGGTAGGTTCGTTGTCTGTCGCCCACTGAATGCAGAGCGTAAAACCCGCAGAAAGTAGTAATTTTCTCCTTCATTTGAAGAGTAAGTGAAATTATGCTCAAAGAAAAGTTGTTTATAATGAAGGGACATTTCACATGTAGTCACAGATTTCACTGAAAATCACTAGTATAAGAGCAAATGGAAGAAAACTCCTGTGGTTTCCCAAAGAAAGAAAAACTTTATATTCAGTGATTTTTAAATCATGTGCATACCTAAACCTTTCCCTAGGTGGATGTACCGTATATATGAAGTTTGGAGGAGATCTATCCAGCCGTTTCGCGTGATGGTGTAATGGTGTAACAGACGGACAAACGGACACGGAAGCTAAAGCCATCCCTGTGAAAATGTTACTATAAAGTAATTTGTATTTCTTTTTTCTGGTTTCGCTACGTTCAACAGAAGAACGACTCACATTCACCAAATACTTGTGGTCTATTTCCCCGAGATAGATTTCTATATTGAACTGATATCGCCAAGACTTCCCTTAAAAAGTATTTATTTAATTCCAATACAATAAAGCACTTCGTTCCTCCATTTTTCCACCAAACAACATTGAATTTCAAACTAATATAACCCTCAAAATGGAAATTGCATTACCAAGGTGGTATTGATCGCTTGTGTTGACTTTGAGTATATTGAATGATAGCACGTAGGTTTGTGGTCGATATCATTTTCGGTTCAAATTAATGTTGTTTCGACACTCTCAACATTACGCAACCTGAAGTTTAATAAGGTATATTGTACCCGCTCAAAGCCACCCCCACCAGGGTGCATTACATACATATGACGAGCGAAATATTGAAGGATCTCGATATAGGATGGGATGGATTGACATCTATAACAACATATATATCAAAGAATATGAGTGATATAGAAACTGATTAATTGGAAGAATAAGAAGCGAAGTTACTAACAGAAATACAGATAGGTCTCCTGAATTACAATGCTTCATTGAGTGCTATATGAAACTGTATCGAATTTACAAGATGTGATGAACACAGAGACATCAACAAGTAATTATATTCCATCAAATTGTCTCAACCATCCGCAGTTCCCGTTATTTCGGGCTGAAACTGATTTTGAATAGTGCGATGTAATTTATCATAGCGAAGTACGCTGGCTTAGTCGTGGTAATAATCTGAAACGCTTTTCTCAAATTCGTGAAGAAATAGCTTTTACGAGGTGCTTTGTAACGAAAAGTTTTCGACTTTCTTAAAATCTGCGAGAAAATAACTCTTGCTTGTTTGCGAGTATCCACATTTGTGAATAAACATTTATGAGAATGAGGATTACAAAATCCAAAATTAGTGTACGTTCCCGCATCCCTCATGAAAAACTGTATTCCACTAAGTAGCTGGTTGGCTGCGTCAGATCCTTCTCCAGACATTTCGACACTGTTACTTCTAACGAAGGTTCCGAAATCTCGCTAGATGGTAAATTTACCCTAAGTTACAAAGTTTAGTCTAAATTTCTCAGTTTGTTTTGCATTTTTGTCAGGTTACTGTATTGCCGAATAGCCGTGTGTGAGGTTAGTTGGTTGGTTACTACAGGGTCGAAATGAATACGACTCCGATCGAGACAGAAAACAATGAATCTCCTATTTTGTATTTCATGCTCACATTTGTTCACCCATGCTTTTGCTGGTGATATGTAGTGTTTACAGTGCACTATGTCTTCTGGTATGGGCAAGAATGAATTTGTTACTTTCATTGACCTGTCTCAGTCTCATCCTTGGCTTTGACAATATGAAAGTGACTGAGGTATGAGTGATGTTAGTATTACCATTCCTTATGCAGCCAGTTCCTGTTATGAATAGTGTGAAAATATCGATCATACGGTCGGTTGGTGCATGCATTTCAGTGAGCTTGGCAGACCGATATGTAATAGCAACTTCTGGCTCGGTGAGCAAAGCAACGGGAAACTACCTCACTCCTCATTTCCCTAGTACGCATCTTCAGTGACGTCTAGGCTATTATGATAGCGTTCGGTGAAGCTGTGGAAGATCAAACCAGTCTTCGGGCTGAATATCCAACATACATTTGTTCACAAACTTCCGTCATAATTTGCGGGAAAATTTTAACCCATATAGCTTTTGAACAGAGCTCAACTCGCTTGGTTACTTTCTCTGAAGTGTCTTTCAACGAGAATAGTGGTCAGCCTTAATAGCCTATAGTGGCCCCATTCCTTTTGCCACGCTTCAGAGTTGGATATCCATATCTCACTTACAATCTTTTACTAAGACTAATGGTCCACTTAGCCTTTCTTCATGGACTCAACGCCAACAACTTGACCCCTCAGAGTAAACGAAAATCTAACCTTGTGATCCGCTTCAGTGCCGCTCGACGTTCCTCTGAACTCGAAAATAGGAATCAAAACAACGGAGGCTGTCAAAGAGTATAGCACCTTTGCTGGTAGTTTATATCATTTGTCATCAGTTGTAGTAATATATCAGCACTGGCCGAGTTGTCATCGGATCTCCCCCAGTCAATGCAACCGGCCAGTAGGAGGAGCTGATTGGGTCGCGCAACGCAGGAATAATTCATTAATGTGATTGCTACAGTACATGGTCGAAATGAATGCGGCCTTAATCGAGTCAGAAAACAATGAATACCCGGTATAAATATTTGTGTTTACCAGCTCTATTGTGAGCAGTGATTTAGATGGCTAATGTGTGACCACCACGAACAACAAAACCAAAGCAAAAACAAGACAGCCCTGCAGGCCTTGTGGATCCAAAGGCTTCCTACTAGTAGCCTCACAACAAGCTGAGGTCCTACACAAGTGAAAATTGTATGTGTTATATCTTTTCCTCCATCAAAGTGAACAGATTCTGGCCACATTAATCCAAAGTGATTCTGATACAGCTACGACCAGTACTACACCGACTCAAATACAAAACTAAACGTGCTTTTCACTCGCCATGTTAACTACCACCCATGAAGCCGAGGACAATGAATTCGAAGCTCACTATAATTGGAAAATGAAATGAAGCATTAGGAAAAGTTGAAAAAACTGTGAACGCAATAATTAATGGAAGGCATGAATAACTCAGAGAATAATAATGTCGTTTTGCTTTATGTCCCTGTAACTACTTTCACGGTTTTCGAATACGCTGCGGCGCCGAAATTTAGTCCCGCAGGAGTTCTTTTACGTGCCAGTAAATCTACCGACACCAGGCTGACGTATTTGAGCACCTTCAAATACCACCGGACTGAGACAGGATCGAACCTTCCAAGTTCGTGTCACAAGGTCAGCACCTCAACCGTCTAAATCACTCACAGAGTATTGAGTAATGTACAAGACAAAGCTGTACGGATCGGTGGTAAATATCCGCCTCTGAATAACGATCTCGCTGGTTTAAACCAAGCAGAGAGAGTTGGAGTTTTGAAGGGCAGAGGAAGGCCTTCTCGACACTTCTATGTCGGCATTTTAATAATCTGTAGTGACTCATCTAATGTTGTCCGACTCGTTGGCTGAACGGTCAGCGTACTGGCCTTCGGTTCAGAGGGTCCCGGGTTCAATTGCCGGCCGGCTCGGGGATTTTAACCTTAATTGGTTAATTCCAATGGCTCGGGGGCTGGGTGTATGTGTTGTCTTCATCATCATTTCATCCTCATCACGACGCGCAGGTCGCCTACAGGCGTCAAATAGAAAGACCTGCACCTGGCGAGCCGAACCCGTCCTGGGATATCCCGGCACTAAAAGCCATACGACACATCTAATGTTTACCCGAGAGGGCCCATTGAAATTCATCTGCGGGTTGCCATCTTCGATTTCTTTCACATTTGGCAGAGTAAAATGGAAATTGACACGCAGACTGCCAAAGAGGCGTCAAATCACGTGTAACACCGTATTTGAGGCCATACGGTCATTATTATTATTATTATTATTATTATTATTATTATTATTATTATTATTATTATTATTATTATTATTATTAAGGGAAAATATTTTAAGGACAAGTTGGCCATCGGATCTATATTTAGCCTACGTTCATCTGACTGTCTGTACCATTATAGTGCAAAACACAAAATGCCTGTGTTAGCTTTATCTGTAACTCAAAATACACAAAATACACAGGTCCCGCGTAAAAATCGTGCGTCGAACGTAACTGGCTGTGCTTCAAGGACAGACGTGAACTTCATATTCTTAGTCTACTACACCACACGCTTAAGCTACATCCTATCCGTACAACCAAGTCCGTAACCTCTCTGAACAGCATAAAAAGGAAGGCATACCAACCTGCTCGCTATTCCAAGACATAGAGCTTTCAACTCCTCCTTCGCAATTACACCTAGCCGGGTACGAAAACTTGCTCTTCAGAAAGTCAGAGGTATGTCCGAGATGAGTAGTTTCAAACGGAATTGTACAAAATACTTCGACGAGAAAATTTCTCGGGAAGAATATATGTAACTTCTTCTTACTCTTCTTCATATTCTCCTACTGTGACTACTCCTCGACCCCAACAAAAAAATGTATCCTTCTCTCCCTGTTTTACGTCGTTCATTCTTTTCTAGAATGTTTAGTAATAACCAATAAGGCGATTAGGATTGTATTATCATTAACATCATCCCCAATTAGATTATTATTATTATTATTATTATTATTATTATTATTATTATTATTATTATTATTATTATTATTATTATTATTATTATTACCTCATTTTATCATCATCACCACCTAGCTTAATATCAATGATAGTTGACTTAATATTCAACAGCGAGAGGATTCGTCGTGCTGACCACACGACACCTCGTAATCTGCAGGCATTCGGGCTGAGCAGCGGTCGCTTGGTAGGCCAAGGCACTTCAAGGGCTGTAGTGTCATGGGGGGGGGGGGAAGGTTAGAATATTAATATTTTTCTACGGTGTATATCATTTTAAATTACTAAATGTGTGTAAAAGGCGGTTAAGTGTAGGATAAGGACTAATGTCGCTAACTTTTCCAGATTTAATAAATAACTTATCTCTCTCTCTCTCTTTCTCTATCTATCTATCTATCTATCCATATATCTATATATATAGATATATATCTACGCAAACGCATACACACACATATATGTATATACAGTACTGGTAATAAATTACTCTCCTGTGAAGTAAATATCACAGTCCTTTCCTAAATCAATAAATATCATCACTATATTCTTGCAATACTTCCATAGCTGTAGCAAACTGTCTCCTTTTCAAAATGGTCTCCTCTAGTCATATTCCACCTATGAAGCGAAATGCATTTTGTGACAGTCCCCTTTGTTTGGGAGGAAAATCGTCAACAGGAACAAAAGTTAGAAAGGGAAACAGTTTGGTACTACGATTCGCTTGGGTGGAGTAATACAATCACAACTTCCCTTAATGCGCTAAGCTACTCAGAGGCTTGCCGTGGACATACATACACAGAAACACAATAGGATATCAAAAGCGCAGCGAGAACCGCAATAATTTCAATTTACTGAGATAAATGTATTAACAAGGAATGAATAAACCTTGTGTTTACATTCTCACCTTTTTTAAATTCATATTCTATTTTCCATTATTTTGCAAAAATAGAGAGCCTCCCTCTTCAGTCAGTGCCAATGTTGCGATTCTACTAAAGCTAAAATTTATAAGTGCGAGATTTCAGACAATCTATCCCATTTGAACCGTGCGATGCAGTTAAGGAGAAAAAAAAATTGACAACAAAATGTACATTTAAATGGATTAAGACTGTCAAACAATCGCCTTGTCATCTGCTTCAAAATACCTGCTGACACTTTATATGATATCATCATCATCATCATCTGTTTACCCTCCAGGTTCGGCTTTTCCCTCGGACTCAGCGAGGGATCCCACCTCTACCGCCTCAAGGGCAGTGTCCTGGAGCTTCAGACTCTTGGTCGGGGGATACAACTGGGGAGTATGACCAGTACCTCGCCCAGGCGGCCTCACCTGCTATGGTGAACAGGGGCCTTGTAGGGGGATGGGAAGATTGGAAGGGATAGGCAAGGATGAGGGAAGGAAGCGGCCGTGGCCTTAAGTTAGGTACCATCCCGGCATTCGCCTGGAGGTGAAGTGGGAAACCACGGAAAACCACTTCGAGGATGGCTGAGGTGGGAATCGAACCCACCTCTACTCAGTTGACCTCCCGAGGCTGAGTGGACCCCGTTCCAGCCCTCGTACCACTTTTCAAATTTCGTGGCAGAGCCGGGAATCGAACCCGGACCTCCGGGGGTGGCAGCTAATCACGCTAACCACTGCACCACAGAGGCGGACCCTTAATATGATATTCTAATCAAAAATATTTCGATAGGTGGTAAAATCATTCCCGCTTCCTTGTTTTTACATTAATGTAATAGGAGGTTGCTCAAATCGAAAAGTACCGCTATGTAAAGAAAACACTAGTCTAATGTTAACAATAATATCTTTAATCACAGCAATAGAACCAGCTTTTGGGTGGTTAGGCCGTGTGCATTATGCAGAGTTTCGTGAAAGCCTTTTTTGATAATAATATCTTTGATATCCGAATAACCTCTCTCCAAGTTTTCCTTAAAAGTCGGAGATAAAAGAGCTAAGAATGAAAAGAGAGTGAACGTATCCTTAATTGATACCGTCTGATATGTATTTACGAGTTCTAACCCAGTGACTTCCAAATGCAAGCTATAGCATCACTAACCGTACCACGTCTTTTAGCTCACTCGATAATAATAATAATAATAATAATAATAATAATAATAATAATAATAATAATAATAATAATAATAAATTCACTGTAGAAGAAAGGATACACAAGACTGAATGGACGTATGATATAACTAGGAACATATACACCAAAAATTGTTTATCTAAAAACCTCAAAATACAACACTACAACACAGTAGTAGAACCGGAATGCCTACCCGCGAGTGAATATCTAGTACTGAATTACAATCTGAATCATTTAGAAGTACTGGAAAGAAAAATTATACGGAAAGCGCTCGGTCCGCTAAGAACTACAGAATTCCTGAAATGAAGTAATGATGAAATATACCGGAACATAGAAAATTTAACAGATACAATGATGAAAAGGGGATTGATATTTTTGGGCAGTTTTACAGAATGCCTGACAACAGGTTAACCAAACAGATCTTCAAATATCTTTGGAACAAGAAGTCAACAACAACCTGGATTCATGAAGTCAAGAAATATTAGGGGAAAAACACATCAGGGAAAAGGAAGCAACAGAGAGAGAGCTTTTTAGAAAGAAAGTGTTTAAAATGAAAGAATTCGAAGGCCGGGACAGGAAGAAAACAGACTCAAAATGGTCCGAATAGAGGAAAAAGAGGCATAGTGAGCAGATGAAGGAGGATTGGAAGAAGAAGAAGGAACAGCAAGGGATGAAGCATTGAAATTGTCACGTGATCCCTAGAAAACCCTAACGGAGAAATAATAATATAACACACAAATTACCACTACCTCCCCCGCCCCCCAATGGCGCAACAGCCCCGAAGGACTAGAGCCTACCAAGCGGCCGCTGCTCAGCACGAAGGCCTGCAGATTACGAGTTGTCGTGTGGTCAGCACGACGGATCCTGTCGGCAGTTAATCTTGGCTTTCTAGACCGGGTACGCCATCTCATCGTCAGATAGCTCCTCAATTGTAATCACGTAGGCAGAGTGGACCTCGAACCAGCCCTCAGATGCATGTAACAATCCCTGACCTGGCCGAGAATCGAACCTGGGGCCTCCGGGTAAGAGGCAGGCATGCTACCCCTACACCACGGGGCCGGCCAAATTACCACTAGGTGAACAGAAATTGGAGAGTTTTACCCCGACGACGTCACGAAAAGGAGTTATATGTTATTCTGGAAGAATTTTGACTCATACATACTTAAGATCTCAGATTTTGAAATGTGAATACTTTCCATCTTTACGACAACTATCTCAAGTGTAGTGAAGGTCTTATTCGTGTATTTCTTCCCTTACCAGGTATGGAAAATGAAAACCTACAACCTGTTTTCCAGTCATTGACAAGGTCAGGGATGGAATGAATGAACCAGATATAGGCTATTAGTACCATGGGGTCACCACTCCCAAAGTGATTTATTAATGACTGATAGATGCTATGAAATGAGAATGGAGAGTGTTGCTGGAATGAAAGATGACAGGGAAAACCGGAGTACTCGGAGAAAAACCTGTCCCGCCTCCACTTTGTCCAGCACATATCTCACGTGGAGTGACCGGGATTTGAACCACGGTATCCAGCGGTGAGGGGCCGACGCGCTGCTGTCTGAGCCACGGAGGCTCTCCTTGCCAGGTATTATATTGTATTGTTTCAAAGCAAAGGATTCCTATCATTTACCGATACGCATTCATAAAGCCGTGCAGAAACAATATTAACACAGAATTCACGCATACAATACACATACAGTATATCGTCGCTACGTGAGCAATACCACTTATCTGAAATTGCTCTTCCCATCCATTATTTTCCTTAAGACAGGTCACGCGTCCAGCCACATATGGATATGCATCCCATCAGAAACATTTTCGTTGCGTTCATTTTCCTATGCTTGTGCGTATAGGAAAAACCGAGCTCGATAGCTGCAGTCGCTTAATTGCGGACAGTATCCAGTAATCGGGAGATAGTGAGTTCTAGCCCCACTGTCAGCAGCCCTGAAGATGGTTTTCCGTGGTTTCCTATGTTCTCACCAGGCAAATGCTGCGGCTGTACATTAATTAAGGCCACGGCCGCTTCCTTCCACTTTCTAGACCTTTCCTATCCCATCGTCGCCATATCTGAGTCGGTGCGACGTTAAGCAAAATATAGCGTAGCGTATAGGAAAATGAACCTTTCCGTACGAAATCTAGGAATTTATGTTTGCATGCCGGATTTACGCACTCCCACACTATAATGTATTTAAGGTTCATTTTTCTTTACGGATTAGCATAGGAAAATGAACACAACGAAAATTGTAATGGACTGTATATCCATTTGTGGCTGGGAGACGTGACCAGTCTTAAAGAAAATAATGGATAGGAAGAGTATTGTCAAATACGCGGTATTGCCCGCGCAGCGACTATATATTGTTGGATATGAACTTCATGGCCTTAATAGGTTTATGGGTAAAGGGACAACATCTTGTAACGGTCACCTGAAGCTCTTAAAAAACTATGAAAAATGCCTTTTCAGTATACAGTAGAATTCCATTAGTCCGGCATCCGACAGTCCGGAACGCCCGATGGTCCGGCACCATTCCAGGCTTTTTTAAATGTTATTATATCTTAATAATGATCTCTCGTGAACAATTTGATGAATTATTTGTCGAAACCAATCGAAATGTATTTTTATTATTTTAAAATTAATAGTGCAAATGTATCTGATACAATCCATTTGTTATGCATTGACTTCCTTAAATATCTCTACAGTATCTCTGGAAACATTCAACCTAGAAGGCTGTGTGCTATACTGAATACTGGAAAGCCAACCATATAATAAAAAACATTTTTCAAAAATTGAATGTATGGGCCACTTTCAAAAACGGATGGAAACAAGTCTTCAAAAATTGAAGCGGGCAGATGGAAAAGTGAAGTTGTAGATGGAGAGACTCTAAATGTTAAAGGAACTTATAGATAAAAACATCAATGAACTCCGGCATTATTACGGAATGGCAATAAGAAACAACAAGTTTGAAAAAGGGAGTGTGTTATTAAACTAATGATTCTGCTGATCAACATTTTACTGCAAAACGCCGTGTTACAGATGTTTTCGCTGTACGCCTTAACCTATATCGTAATAAGAGGTACCGCCCGATAGTCCGGCAGTTTCGGTAATCCGGCACCGGGCCGGTCCCGAACGTGCCGGACTATCGGACTTCTACTGTAGTTGCCAAAATTCCCGTAGCTCAAAATCGAAGTACCGGTACACGCCCTTCACTTTGTGACAGTACCCTCTTCGGGGAGACGTATACAGAAATGCAGAAACAGAAATTAGAAAAGGAAACAGGTTGGTAGTACGGTTCGCTTGGGTGGACAAATACAGTCACAACATCCCGTAAAGTGCAAAGCTACTCAGAGGTTTGCCGTGAACGTAAATACAAAAAAAGCATAACGGGATATCAAAAGTGCAGCAAGAACTGCAGTGGGAATTGAGGGAAAGAAGATAAAAGACTTCAATAATTTCAATATACCGAGAAAATCGACGTTGCGCCTACAAAAGTCACTATGTGAAATATTTTAGCTTATAATTTTGGCCGGTGAGCTTCTGTCATCTAAGGTTCAATATTGTGCGAATATTGTCAGGGAATTCTTGTACTGCGGGTCAATGTTTCTCCAAAAATATTATCAAATAGCGGTCTTCGCAGACGCAATGAAGAAATGTATTAACAAGGAGTGAAATATATTCAAAACGTACAATAATATTACATTGATAGGTTTAGATTATGTATGATTACAAATTAACAATTATAAAGATATATATTAAAAGGAGAAAAACATATCCTTAACAAACTTGTTTTTCATTTCTTACAAAATGGGAGGTTGAGACGAGAAATTATACACGGAGTGGAGTGAATCAAGAAATTAGACTAGGAGTGGGAAGGAAGCGGCCGTGGCATTAATTAAGGTACAGCCCCGGCATTTGCCTGGTTTGAAAATGGGAAACCACGGAAAACCATTTTCATGGCTGCCGACAGTGGGGTTCGAACCTACTATCTCCCGAATACTGGATACTGGCCGCACTTAAGCGACTGCAGCTAACGAGCTCGGTTCAAAATTTTCTAACACTTAAGTCAAATTTAGTACATTTTTCACAATGCAGTTTTCTTCTCTACATTTAAACTGAGTACTGAGAGAGTTTTGAGAAATGGTAGCAAGATCATGCCTCGACCGTATACTGTCAAAATTAATTACAATTCAAAAGAGACAATATATCCTGTCTTCATTATACAAGATAGTAATGAGAAAGATAAACACAACTTGTAACTAAAATGATGACAAAAGGAACTACTACTACTACTAAACGTTTTAATTCCTCCTCTGAAGGGGGAGACGGGCCACTTAGAAGATATCGCCGTCTCTCAGGCCGGGAGATTTGTTGCGGTGAAGGAGATGCTCGGTGAAGGGGAGGGAGTTAGTGACCGTGGCCTATACTAGGAACTGTGCTGGCATTCGCCTTAGTGCAGGAGAATGGAAAGCCACGGTAAACCATCCTCAGGACAGCCGACGGTTGGAGCCAGCCGTGAGGTCCAGCCCCATCCCGTCTCCCGAATGCAGAGGCGTAGAGCCACGGTAGAGCCGTCACCACCCCTCATCTGCTCGGTTGGCCGGTCAGACTGCAGAGCTCTTGGACCAGGGACCAGCCGTGGCCACTTATGAGCCGAGACCCACTCTGCATGTACCGACCGATAAAAGGAAATGAAAAGAGTGTGAAGGTATGAAAAGTGAAGAGAAAAATTAGTAGTAGTAATGATGAGAACTAGGAAGTAGAAAGTGAGAGCGACGTCAAATACAAGCATACATTAGAAAATCAAACAGGTATCTAAAGATCTTAAGTTTTGGAAAACCACACAAATTTAATAAATATTCATCATTCATTTAAACATTTTGAGATGCTTAAACTCGTGTGTAATTTTATAATGTTCACGAATATGAGCTCCTGTAAAATAATCAAAATTGGAATACTAGAAAACACATAATCTTGAATTCAAACAAGATTAGCAATAATTAAGTTCCCCAGTATGTGACCTTTAACATTCTTTCCTCTGCTGCTGTAACAAGAGTTTGTTAGCCGTCCTCATACTTCCACATGAAACACGAATTTCTTAACACTCGTCATGAGTGAACAACCAAGGAAAAATAGGAAGTCTGAAAGATCACTCGGGGGAAGGGGGTAATGTTTTATCATATAGTAGGTAAAATGACTATATGTTGTGTTCCATTCCACCCGTAGAGTGATTTAACACAATATGAATTTCTCTCTCATTCTCTTAACTATAATTAGAACCATACATAAAAATCTAGGAGAACCAGCTCCGAGTTCTGTCCAACACCTGGAAAAGTTCTTGAATATGGTGGACAGTAGTCAGAATACGCCATCAGCAGTAGAGAGCAGGCAGTCAGTTGATGTCGGCTGCGCTGCAGGATGGACGATGAGAACATCGCTGATGATACGTAGTGTGGTGTAGTGCAGAGAATGAAGTTCGATGCGGGAATAAAAGAGCTGGTAAGTCGTATCGTCACAATTTGTAAATTTCACATGATTAAGAACGCCTTATATCAAAGATGGAGATGAAGCCCAACTCCCTCCACCAAACTTCCTAGGGATAGGACTGGGTCAGATCTGTGTGTACCTGTTGTGGTCTACTTTTGCTTGAAATAATGCTGTAATATATACAAACATGCGTGTGACTACTATCGTCGAATTCAGTACTTGTAAGGTAAGTTAATCATGTATGTGGGAAACGACATGGAAATGAATGTGATTGTAGCGGAAGATCTGAATTTACTAAATGTCAATTGGGAAGGTAATGCGTATGACAGGAAGCATGACCAAAAAATTGCAAATAAGCTAATATGGGAGCTGATTCAGAAAGTGATGGAACCAACTAGAGGGATAAATATCCTGGACGTGGTGCTGATAAAACCAGATGAGCTCTATAGAGAAACCGAAGTAATAGATGGTATTAGTGATCATGAAACTGTTTTTGTCGTAGTTAAAAATAAATGTGATACAAAGGAAGTCCTTAAAGTAGGACTATTAGGCAGTACCACATGGCTGATAAAGCAGGCATGAGGGAGTTTAAAGAAAATAATTATGATCGGTGTAAAACGGTAAATAAGGATGTAAACAGACTGTGGGGTGGCTTTAAAGCAATTGCTGAGGAACATAAAAATAGGTTTGTAACTTTAAATGTGGTAAGGAATGGTAAAGACCAACATTATTATAATAGAGAAATAAAGAGACTAACAAGGTGCAGATTGGAATGAAACAGACTTAGAAATGGCTGTGGAAGTAAGGAGATATTGAAGGAACTTACTAGGAAATTGAATCTAGCAAAAAAGTCTGCTAAGGATAACATGATGGCAAGCATAATTGGCAGTCATACAAATTTTATCGAAAAATGAAAGGGTATGTATAGGTACTTCTTAGGCAGAAACAGGTTCCAAGAAGGACATTCCAGGAATCATTAATGAACAAGGAGAGTGTCTTCAAAAGGCAGAAGTAATCAGTCAGCAGTATCTGAACATTGTTGGTTACAAGGATAATGTCCAGATAGAGGACTTGACTAATGCTAAAGAAGAAATATTAAAATTTACATGTGATAACAATGACATTTACAATAAGATTCAAAATTTGAAAACAAAAAATCGGCTGGAATTGATAGTATTTCTGGGATATAGTAACGTATCTGAAGTACTTATTTGATTATTGTTTGCATGAAGGAGCTATACCGAATGAATGGAGAGTTGCTATAGTAGCCTCTGTGTATAAAGGAATGGGTGATAGACATAAAGCTGAAAATTACATGCCAGTAAGTTTGACGTGCGCTGCATGTAAGCTTTTGGAAGGCATTCTTTCTGATTATATTAGACATGTTTGCAAAATTAATAATTCGTTCGATAGAAAGCAGTTCGGTTTTAGGAAAGGTTATTACACTGGAGCTCAACTTGTAGGATTCCATCAAGATATAGGAGATATCTCGGATTCATGGACTGTATCGTGATTGATCTATCTAAGGCATTTGATAGGGTAGACCATGGGAGACTACTGGAAAAATGAGTGCAACTGGACTGGACAAACGAGTGACTGAATGGGTTGCTATATTTCTAGAAAACAGATCTCAGAGAATTAGAGAAGGGAGGCTTTATCTGACGCTGTAATAATTAAGAGGGGAATTTCTCAAGGCCTTTATGTTTTCTGATATATATATATATAAATGATATGAGTAACGAAGTGGAATCAGAGATAAGGAATTTTTCAGATGATGTTATTCTTTATAGAGTATTAAGTAAGTTACAAGATTGTGAACAGCTGCAAAATTACCTCGATAATGTTGTGAGATGGACAGCAGGTAATGGTATGATGATAAACAGAATTAGAAGTCAGGTTGTGAGTTTCACAAATAGAAAAAGTCCTCTCTGTTTCAATTACTGCTTTTTGGGGGTGAAAGTTAATTTTGAGGATCATTGTAAGTATCTAGGTCAGGGCCTCTCAAACGCCCAAAATCTCACGCGTGCAGAGCGAGGCGCAAGAGCTCCGTGCACTGTGTATCGGTGCCGCTCGGTATGGCTCGGATCAACGCTTCGTCTCTGGGCTACTCGGCTAAGCTCGGCTCAACTCGCCTATACTCGGCTCAACTCAGCCCGGATTTGGAGCGCTATGGCGCAAGTGGGGCAGAGGGAGACAG
The DNA here is from genome assembly GCF_040414725.1 of Anabrus simplex. Classification (NCBI taxonomy): domain Eukaryota; kingdom Metazoa; phylum Arthropoda; class Insecta; order Orthoptera; family Tettigoniidae; genus Anabrus; species Anabrus simplex. Next base: position 1,457,537,357 of record NC_090265.1, read on the forward strand.
GCGGAGCGAGCGAGAGAGGCGTGAGGAAAGAGAGAGTAAGCGCTATTGCTCCAAATCGAGGAGTGGGGGGTCTGCACTCTGGTCAACCAAGCCAAGTCGTCTTTTGCACCGTGCACAGTGCATGCACCACGCGCATGCACCCTGAGAGGCCCTGATCTAGGTGTTAATATAAGGAAAGATCTTTATTAGGGTAATCACATAAATGGGATTTTAAATAAAGGGTACAGATCTCTGCACATGGGTATGAGGACGTTTAAGGGTTGTAATAAGGATATAGAGGAGAGGGCATAAAAGTCACTGGTAAGACCCCAACTGGAGTATCGTTCCAGTGTATGGGACCCTCACCAGAATTACTTGATTCACGAACTGGAAAAGATCCAAAGCAAAGCGGCTCGATTTGTTCTGGGTGATTTCCGACAAAAGAGTAGCGTTACGAAAATGTTTCAAAGTTTGGGATGGGAAGACTTGGGAGAAAGGAGACGAGCTGCTTGACTAAGAAGTATGTTTCGAGCTGTCAGCGGAGAGATGGCGTGGAATGACATTAGTAGGCGAATAAGTTTGAGTGTTGTCTTTAAAAGTAGGAAAGATCACAATATGAAGATAAAATTGGAATTCAAGGGGACAAATTGGGGCAAATATTCGTTTATAGGAAGGGGAGTTTGGGGTTGGAATAACCTACAAAGGGAGATGTTCAATAAAATTCCAATTTCTTTGAAATCTTTTTAGACAAGGCTAGGAAGCAACAGATAGTAATGTAACGGTTCAAATCCCGTTACAAGATGATATTTGTATTTTTATTATTGTATGATTTTATCTGTATTTTATTATTATTATTATTATTATTATTATTATTATTATTATTATTATTATGTCAGTATTATTATTATGTTATCTGTGATATTGTACTATTATTGTAATTATCCGTTTTATTCAATTTTGCAATTGCCTGTTGCTTGCAAGATTGCACTTAGATGTATACATATATACGTATGTGTAGTATAACACTCAATACCTGTACAGTGAGAATTGTTGTATACATCAGAGATTGGAAGTGACGTTGGTGCATTGTGCAATATTGTTGGCGATTCTGCCAAGTCATCGCCACTCCATGGCTACGTCATTGTATTTATTTAGAATATGCGCGCACGGTGTCATCGCCGCGGGGCTATTTCACCACTGTATGTAATATTTGTCGCGTAGGTGGGAGTACGTCATTGTTATTTCTGGAGATTACGTAGCTGTGTCAGCCAAAGTCTATATAAGGTGGGTGCACATTGTAGCGTCAGTCATTACTTATACGGATGCAGTACAGTGAAGTAGTCTACTAGATCAAGAGGCCTTAAGTGGTCAGCCAACCAGTGTGGACGAGAGATGGTGAAGACTCAGTGAGCCATTATTGGTCATTGAGAGAGTGAGACCAAATGGTTGGTCCGTCACTTAGTGGAAGACGCGGACGCAAGGCTTACCAAGAAGTCAGAGAGGGCAACCCTGGACCTGCCAAGAGGTCATACCATATTGACTTACAAAGAAGTCAGATGATATGGAGAAGAAGCAGTCGCAAGGATGTATCACCACGTTAGGCGTGACACATCTACAGTAAACACCAGAGCAATGGATTGCGTCGTAATTACACTCAAAGTGTTGAAGGTACAGTCAAGTGAATCAGTGAGGGAAATATTTCGTATAAATTGTTAAATGTCCGGTCAAGAAGAATTCAAATTCATGCCTAGTTTCTTTCAGTTGCAATGTCATAATTTCATATTCTCATCTGTTTTATCGCAACAAGACTCACTATTTTTTTATATATTATTTAAAGAATATATATTGTTCTATCAAACGAATTCAGAGTTTCATTTCATTGACAGTAAAATATCTTAACCTCAAAATTAATGGGGAAACCGAACGCCAATCTCCTTTTCCCAGAACTTATATGGTATGTTGTCAAAAGTAAGCTTATTACCCCACACCCTAGAGATGGTCAAGAGTCTCATTCTATTATTGCTGTACTGAGTGACAGCTGGCGCCCTTCAAATAACGTATGTGTAAGTAAGCAGGTAACAAGTAAGTGTGAGTACAAGGTTCGACGAGTGTGTATTTTATTTAATGAATGTTAATTTTCATAATTTCCATTTTAAATGCAGATATTCAGATTTTCAATTAAATGCAGTTTTATATGTTTGTAAAGTTAGTCAGCGAGTCAGGAAAAACTGACAATGTGTCGACGCAACGTGGGACTCGAATAAATTCAGAATTTGTTCTGAATGACAGCATATCATAGGTTCATTTTGGGAGGAGTGTGCGCATTTAAGCCAACGGAAATTATTACCGGTAAATGTCAAGAGTGTAATTTTGTGATATATATTTGTATTTTGGGGATATGTCAAGGGATTTGAAGAGGGAAATTAATTTGAGATCGCGTACTATCACTAGTGAACCAAAGATGGACAAGGAAGACAATAACAAGTCATGTGAGGACGAGGTCATTGCTTCGGCGGACATCCAAGGTGAAATTCAGAGTAGGGAGCAGGTGAATACGATGGAAGGTTCTGAGGTAATTCAGGAAAGTGCAGAAATTGAGAAGCACACTGAAACCCAAAAGGAAATCGCGGGGGGAATGAACCAAGATTTTCTAAATTTGCTGATGGCCAAATTTACCGAGTTCAGTAATGAAAATAAGAAGCTCAGTGAAAAGAATAGTGAAAATAATAAGAAAGAGATGAAAGAGATGAAAGAATTTTTTAGTAGTAGTAGTAGTGAAAATAATAAAGAGATGAAAGAATTAATTATTACTAATAATGAAAACAATAAGAAAGAGATGAAAGAGATGAAAGAATTTTTTAGTACCAATAATGAAAATTGTAATAAACAGATTAACTCTCTAAGTAATAAAATGGAACAAGTAATTAGTAGTAACGAAAATAGTAAGGAAGAGATGAAAGAATTAATTTGTACTAATAATGAAAATTGTAATAAACAGATTGACTCCATAAGTAGTAAAATGGAGGAAATGATTGGTAGTTGTAACGAAAATCTTAATGTGATCAATGATAAAATAGATGGGTTAAGTGAATCGCTAAATTCCAAAATAGATACTAAGATAGTAGAGGTAACTGGTCAAATATGCAAGTTAGAAAATAAGTTAAACAAAGAGTGTGTTGACCTTAGAGAAGAAATGAAGTCGAGTCGGAGCGACCTTCATACTCAAATTGAGCATGTCAAAGGAACATGTACAGAGAATATCAAAGAGTTAAGTAATAAGATTTCTAGTAATCGGGAAGAAATTCACGAGATTGTAGACAAAAGAATAGACAAGATCCATAATGCAGTGGGGCAAGATATGAGGGAATGTGTCAGTAAGGTAGAAACGTTTGAAAAAGAGCTTGGGCAGGTCAGAGAACTAAAGAATAAACAAGAAATTTTGTCGCAGAAGGTTACAGAGAAAGAGGAAAAATTACAGGAAGAATTGAGAATAATGAAAGAGAATGCGGAGAGAGTGGCGGAAGAAAAAGTTTTGAATTGCCAGAAGGTACTACGGCAAGAAATGAGAGAAGGTCAGATTACCAGAGAAATAATCGTAACGAGTGGTTTGTACAATAGGGACCAAGATTTGCCTAAGTTTACTGGAAAACAATTTAATCCTATGGAATTTGTAACATTAGTTGAGAAAAGGTTTGCAAATAAGTTGAGGGATAATATTATCGAATGGGAAGACGTGTTAGAGATCTTGTCTAATTCTTTTATCGGTGAAAGTAAAACCTGGTTTCAAGTGTACCGTAATGATATGTCTAATTTAGGAGAATTGAAAGACAAGTTCATTGATAGGCTTTGGAAGGAATGTGTGGAAGGGCGCGCGCGAGAGAGAGAGCGCATGATGGCTGGAGAAAGTAGTGTAGTAGAGAGAAGGGGGAAAATGTTAGCCGTGTATCAGAGGAGAGGTAGTGATCATGATCCGCAGAGGATTAATAGTTATGTCGATGGTGATAGTGGTCAGCAGAGTAATCAGAGAGAATCGGAAGATGGGAGGCGTATGTATTTGAGTTATGAGAGAAAAGGTCAGAAGAGTAATCGGAGAGAATCGGAAGATGGGAGGCGTACGGATTTGAGTTATCAGAGAGACTATGATAGTCTGAATATGAATGTTATCCAGGTGTCGTTATCGAGCCAGAATATTTCATATTCACAGGGAATCGGGTAAGTTAAGTAGACAGGCTGAAGGTAGTAGATGAACTGGTATTTAGTATAAGTAGTTATGTAGTGAAAGTAGAGTTAAGAGTAGTGTGATTGTGACCTAAGTAATGTTAAGTGAGATATTTAAGTAATGACGTAGTCGTAGATAATGAAGTAATTAATGGTAGCAGTAAGTTAGACGTAAGAAGTGTTCTGGTAAGTGATGTAAGTACTTGTAATGCCGAGAATGTGATGTACGTAGTGAGGTAGTAACTCCAATTATGGAAATTGTGATATGAAGAAGGTACTATCAGATCTTATAATAGCCGTTGGGTAAGTCACAGTGAGTAAAAAAGATAGCGGTACCAATCATTATTGAAGATAATTGAAAGTTTCAGCCATGCCTTGTGGGACCAAAACTTGTGTATTCAGTTGTTTTAGGAGCTGACTTGGTTGCAAATCATGGAAGTAGAGTAGACTTTAATTTAGGTAGTGTGTGTTTGTTCTATGAGGAAACTGGCAAAGAAGTACGTGTTAATTATGATGGTCTGAGGTAAGTGTGTTGGTGACGTGTGTTCTTTGAAATATATGAGAGGTAAGTGAAGGTGTTCCTAGGGAGAGGAAATGTGTTGAAGTGTGTCAGGTGTCTATAACGACCAGGATCTGAGGGATCGTCGGTATGAGGCAGTGACGTGAGGTAATTTGAGTGAATTACAGGAGTAATTGTGTTCGATGTTAGGTAAGCATCGAGATGTATTTAGTGGTAAGTGAGGAAGAACACGTATATGAACATAAATTTGTAGTACATGACCATTCATCATTTGTGGGAGGTAAGTACCCCATTCAACTTAAAAATGCTAGTGACGTCTAAGAACAAATAAACATTATGCTGGATTACGGAATAATTGAACCATCTTGTAGCTATGGTATTGAACCTTTAATTATTGTTGCCAAGAAGGATGTGATTTATTGATATATGTAAGTCAATGAGGGCAAAATTGATTCAGTTTGAGTGACAGAGTGCTACTCAGAGTTCCATTTCATCATCTGCAGAGGCGGGAAATATCTTGAAGTTATTGTTTTGTATCAGGGGTATTTCACTATTGTGAACCGTGTCGGGAAGTGTGCATATTCCTTAAAAGATCAGGAAGGGGATATTGTCCGTGTTTATAGTATTATATATGTAAAGAAGTACGTCACGTGAGATTTGTTGAAATAAGAGTAAGATGATTAAATTTTGTAAGAAACTGGCAAAATAAAATTAACATACATGAATTAGCGTGTGAACCAAGTGTCGTATTGGTGCATTGGAAGAATAAGTGCTACATTGTCATGTTCTGTGTGACAAAACTGAGAACAGGACATTGGACAGTTATCTGCGATAACCATATGCGAGAAAAGTTCTCATATAAGTGATATTTCACAAAATATTTTGATATGTTAAAAAAAAAAAAGGAGAAGAATGTTGTATATTGATTGAAAATTATTTGTGTGTGTTAAATCAAGTGCTATCCTCTTGTGATTTGTATGAGAGAAAGAGAGAGAATGGGACACTGGACAGTTATCTACGATGGCAATGTGCGAGAAGAATTCTCATATTTGTGATATTTTATAAAATGTATGGATGTTGAAAAAGAAAATTATTGTTGTATACTCATTTAAAGTGTTTATCTGTGTCAGTGTTATATATATAATTTTGTTCATAAATCAATCGATTCTTTGTTCTTCGATTTATTTATGAGGGAGGCGAATTGTAACGGTTCAAATCCCGTTACAAGATGATATTTGTATTTTTATTATTGTATGATTTTATCTGTATTTTATTATTATTATTATTATTATTATTATTATTATTATTATTATTATTATTATTATGTCAGTATTATTATTATGTTATCTGTGATATTGTACTATTATTGTAATTATCCGTTTTATTCAATTTTGCAATTGCCTGTTGCTTGCAAGATTGCACTTAGATGTATACATATATACGTATGTGTAGTATAACACTCAATACCTGTACAGTGAGAATTGTTGTATACATCAGAGATTGGAAGTGACGTTGGTGCATTGTGCAATATTGTTGGCGATTCTGCCAAGTCATCGCCACTCCATGGCTACGTCATTGTATTTATTTAGAATATGCGCGCACGGTGTCATCGCCGCGGGGCTATTTCACCACTGTATGTAATATTTGTCGCGTAGGTGGGAGTACGTCATTGTTATTTCTGGAGATTACGTAGCTGTGTCAGCCAAAGTCTATATAAGGTGGGTGCACATTGTAGCGTCAGTCATTACTTATACGGATGCAGTACAGTGAAGTAGTCTACTAGATCAAGAGGCCTTAAGTGGTCAGCCAACCAGTGTGGACGAGAGATGGTGAAGACTCAGTGAGCCATTATTGGTCATTGAGAGAGTGAGACCAAATGGTTGGTCCGTCACTTAGTGGAAGACGCGGACGCAAGGCTTACCAAGAAGTCAGAGAGGGCAACCCTGGACCTGCCAAGAGGTCATACCATATTGACTTACAAAGAAGTCAGATGATATGGAGAAGAAGCAGTCGCAAGGATGTATCACCACGTTAGGCGTGACACATCTACAGTAAACACCAGAGCAATGGATTGCGTCGTAATTACACTCAAAGTGTTGAAGGTACAGTCAAGTGAATCAGTGAGGGAAATATTTCGTATAAATTGTTAAATGTCCGGTCAAGAAGAATTCAAATTCATGCCTAGTTTCTTTCAGTTGCAATGTCATAATTTCATATTCTCATCTGTTTTATCGCAACAAGACTCACTATTTTTTTATATATTATTTAAAGAATATATATTGTTCTATCAAACGAATTCAGAGTTTCATTTCATTGACAGTAAAATATCTTAACCTCAAAATTAATGGGGAAACCGAACGCCAATCTCCTTTTCCCAGAACTTATATGGTATGTTGTCAAAAGTAAGCTTATTACCCCACACCCTAGAGATGGTCAAGAGTCTCATTCTATTATTGCTGTACTGAGTGACAGCTGGCGCCCTTCAAATAACGTATGTGTAAGTAAGCAGGTAACAAGTAAGTGTGAGTACAAGGTTCGACGAGTGTGTATTTTATTTAATGAATGTTAATTTTCATAATTTCCATTTTAAATGCAGATATTCAGATTTTCAATTAAATGCAGTTTTATATGTTTGTAAAGTTAGTCAGCGAGTCAGGAAAAACTGACAGTAAATCTGCCACCTGTGTGACTGCCCTAAATGAAGTCCTCCGATGAGGTAGGTAGTGGTGATTGTGGTTACTGAGAGGAAGCACAAGTGGGCAGCCATCTTCTCTTAATACTAATCGGAGGAAATATTTGAAGAAGTCTTACCACTGGAGGAACCAACAAATCGGCATAAGATGGGGAATGGCCGTGAAAGGCTTGAAAATGAAAGACTTTCTAGGCCTCGAAAACGTAATACTATCGAGGACGAAAGAGAACAAGAGTTTACAAAAGGAGGTCGGATAGGAATTATGCAAGTCAGAAACCGGGCACTCAGCTAGGGTCCTAGGGTCACCAACTCACGCTCCCCAGTTGAGAGCCTCTGGAGTCCCATTTTAGTCACCACTTACGACAGGCGGGGGTTATTGTGGATATACTCCACCGCCCCACCCCCACACGAGTAACCAATGAGGCTGGGTGGCATCTACCATGTATGGGAAACTGCATGTTACTCTATTGGTGGTTAGTATGTGTTATGGGTGAATTGCAGGAATGTTGGGGACAGCACAAACACCCAGTCCCCGAGCAACGAGTATTGACTACTTACGGTTAAAATTCCACGAGCCAGGTGGGAATCGAATCCGCTACCCCGGAGTGTGAACGTGAAGGCATTGACCACTCATCCTAGAAATCAGACATTAATATGAATAATTTTCACCGGTTTGTTGACAAACAGTTTCTCTACATACACTGAGCATAACTAATTACTTGTCACATACAGAAAATCTGGTCCTGACTGCCACGTACGTGATCTGTAGTTTTGCAGGTTTTCAGCTATCTATTTCTTCACCAATGGTCGCACACTCTTTCTCAAAATGCGTATAAATACTTCACCCGTAAAGCTGATCAAATGTGTATATCGATACAGTTTTTGATTCTTCCAGATGCATTGCGACCGTGATTAATTCCCTCACAAAATAACTTTATCATATCGTATGGCGCAATGCTCTTCCTGTCCATTATTTTCTTTGAGTTCGGTCACGCCTCCCTGGCATATATGGATATCCAGTCCATTAGAACAATTTTCGTTGTACTCATTTTCCTATGCCGTCGCGTCGTGTAAAGTAAAATGAACCTTACCGTGCCCTACCGTACCGTAAGTTTGCATGGCGTACATGCGCATTCCTACAGTATAATGTATTAAAGTGCTAAATTGCAATAGAATTAAATAATATACCATTAAGTGTTAGGTACAAATAAAGAACATAATAAACAAAACTGATTAAATAACTGAACAACAGTGTACGAGTTAAGATAAATGCACGAAAAAATAATGCCTAATATAGAAAGACATACATTTGAGAGTATACCATGAGGTTTTCCATTTCGGTGAAAGGAAACGAAGGTTATATTTTTAACAAGTATTTTGCGTTAACCGATTGGACACTCTTTTTTACGGCGTAACAATTCTACTGAATTTTATATTTCTAAAGATTGCTAGAAGGGTTCCCTCTTACAGAGGACCAGGCTCTTATTGCTTATGGTTAGATCAAAGCTCGCCATCGGCAGTTCTGAATATATACTAGTATTTAACCATCTCGTTGAAACTGGGGATCAGAAACATGGTTACAAAGTTAACTTCTAACAAACGACCAGGATCGTCCTGATGTAAAATTTCATACGAGAAATAGTGGGATCAAAACTCATCTTAAACAACCCTGAAGGTGGTTTTCCGTAGATATCATTTTCACACCATAAGTACTATAAATACCTTAAATAAAACCACGGTCACTGAAAACCTATATGCGTCCGCGCGATGTTAAATAAGTAAATAACCGAGCTCGATAGCTGCAGTCGCTTAAGTGCGGCCAGTATCCAGTATTCGGGAGATAGTAGGCTCGAACCCCACTGTCGGCAGCCCTGAAGATGGTTTTCCGTGGTTTCCCATTTTCACACAAGGCAAATGCTGGGGCAGTATCTTAATTAAGGCTACGGCCGCTTCCTTCCCACTCCCAGTCCTTCCCTGTCCCATCGTCGCCATAAGACCTATCTGTATCGGTACGACGTAAAGCAACTAACAAAAAAAAAGTAAATATTAAGTAATACAGAAAGATCCTATATTTATACTTAGTCGTTACTTTTCAGATCATTAGCTCTTCGACTGTTCAGGCTGATTTTATTGCATTCCAGACATTACAATCAGATTTAAATTCACAACACAGTTTTAAATCTACTGTACAGCAAATGTATAGCAGTATAACGGTGGCAGTAGCTTAAATACTACCGTTTCTAAGAAGGAATGGCCAATGCTTCTCTGTCACGTTACTCATGCAGTCGGAATGTTATCTTTTAATAGTGGACCTCATAAATCCGTATATTTCTGTTAAATTTATGTTCATAAACCTGAACTCTTCCTTTCATATTCCCCTTTATGGATTTCAATACATTGATTTGAAAACTGAAGACAGTAGCATATATAGTATCAGAATACTTTGTGTGATATAAATGGTGTTAGAGTATCGAAATTCACAAAGGAAAATGTCGTTAAATATTTGCATAGCCGTCTCTGGAAGCTATGTTCTCCATTACTCTTCTAAAATACAGCCTATATAAGTAAGAAGTTTTCAGAATCACACACAAAGACGAATGTGATGTCGACATATTTCATTCCAATTGCACTTTATAGTCTACTTTTATCTGCCAGTTCTGTCGAGGGCTTCTGGCGAAGCTTTAAAGATTTTCCGTCGTGCAAGGTAGACTGCCATAAACTTAAATGATACCTCGAGCATCTCTATTGAGGGTTACGATCGTATCGCCTTGTAGTATGAGGGAAAACCTCACTATGGCCTGTAGCTCCTTCGCCATTTCTGTTTCGTCAGTCGTACAGCCAAAGAGTTCCATAAAAGTACGGCCGCTACACGCAGACATACCTTGAGCAAACACTCGTCTTCCCCAGGAACACGCTCGTAATGGCCTGTCTCAGGCGCGGGATATTGAAGAGCTTGTGAGAGGAGCAAATATTACGTACTTTATACCAGAAACCTTGAGCTCTAGTTCAACAAGGGAGCTTTAGGGTAATCCTCCACTGAGTGTGTCGTACAAGACATCAGAGACCCCTGATTCCAACTAACTGTGTGGCAAATTAATCACACTGTGTTAGAAAAGATACAAAATATGAAATAGTAATTGTTAAAACTATTAGATTACTTTTCAATTAAATTCACGTTTATAAATCGTACAATAGCTTCTTCCTTTCGCTATTACTTTTCAACATTAATTTTGAAAGCAATCGCTTTGTATGCTATGTGACAAGTTAAAATATTAAAATATATTAATCAAAGGCCCCTCTGTAATAATTTCCGCAAGGAATTTAGAAATTTGTCGTCATTTTTATAGCTGCAGTTTAAAATATTAAATATACAGATATATTTTGTTCTCAGTCAAATGTACTTGTTGGTCTAAAACTGTTGTGTCCGCACATTACCTAATTTACAGTTAAGCTGGGGAAAAGAACTCAGAATTTAGAAATAAGGTGTCATTCCGACCATTTACTGTAATAACTGAAGGAAGACATTAAGAATTCTAGATGAAATTAGCATGCGTGAAATGGATTTGCTTTAAAACATCATCATCATCATCATCATCATCATCATCATCTGTTTACCCTCCAGGTTCGGAGGGATCCCACCTCTACCGCCTCAAGGGCAGTGTCCTGGAGCTTCAGACTCTCTTAGTCGGGGGATACAACAGGGGAGAATGACCAGTACCTCACCCAGGCGGCCTCACCTGCTATGCTGAACAGGGGCCTTGTAGAGGGATGGGAAGATTGGAAGGGATAGGCAAGGAAGAGGGAAGGAAGCGGCCGTGGCCTTAACTTAAGTACCATCCCGGCATTCGCTTGGAGGAGAAGTGGGAAACATCGGAAAACCACTTCCAGGATGGCTGAGGTGGGAATCGAACCCACCTCTACTCAGTTGACCTCCCGAGGCTGAGTGGACCCCGTTCCAGCCCTCGTACCACTTTTCAAATTTCGTGGCAGAGCCGGGAATCGAACCCGGACCTCCGGGGGGGGGGGGGCAGCTAATCACGCTAACCTCTACAGCACAGAGGCGGACTGCTTTAAAACAATCAAACAAAAAGAACACATAAACTAAAAAATTAATTTCTAACATTTTATCATCCGACTTTGCTCATTTGAGAGGAACTTCCACTTATACAAAGTATCAGCTATCAAGGAATTAAACTCTGACATTATTGTTTTATTATTATTGTAGGCTTATCTATATATGTTAACTAAAAACAGCTTTACCGGGCGAGTTGGGCGTGCGGTTAGAGGCGGGCGGCTGTGAGCTTGCATCCTGGAGATAGTGGGTTCGAATCCCACTGTCGGTAGCCCTGAAGATGGTTTTCAGTGGTTTTCCCACTTTCAGACCAGGCAAATGCTAGGGCTGTACCTTAATTAAGGCCACGACCACTTCCTTCCAACTCATAGGCCTTTCCTATCGCATTGTCGCCATAAGACCTATCTGTGTCGGTGTGGTGTAAAGCCACTAGCAAACAAAAACAGCTTTGACTAGACCGCTCGACCGTATTGCTTAACTGATGTGCTTCATTTTTGTTATATTCTCTCTGGAATTATCTGCCAGTGATTCATCAGGCATTGATAGGTCTCTAAGTTCTGTCAACTTTGAGTAAACCTGAAATCAAATCATAAAATGATCACTCTTATAATTACAGGCAAAGGCTTTCCCTAGACCGCAATACATTTTGTACTTAGCAGGTTGCACACAGTTAAGGAGTAACATTTTTACGTAAAGAGGTCGCCGAAGCTAAACAATTAAAAAAAGTACGGTGACTGTAGGCAAACATGTAATTTCAACAACTTACACATATGAATACTATCTGGACCGGGCGAGTTGGCCGTGCAGTTAGAGGCGCGCGGCTGTGAGCTTGCATCCGGGAGATAGTGGGTTCGAATCCCACTGTCGGAAGCCCTGAAGATTGTTTTCCGTGGTTTCCCATTTTCACACCAGGCAAATGCTGGGGATGTACCTTAATTAAGGCCACGGCCGCTTCCCTCCAACTCTTAGGCCTTTCCTATCCCATCGTCGCCGTAAGACCTATCTGTGTCGGTGCAGCGTAAAGCCACTAGCAAAACAAAGAACTATCTGGAGAGAAATACCGTAGGGGTAAGATACACCTAGCACCCCCAGAGGTGGTAAAAAAAATGGCGTATGGCTTTTAGATCCGGGAGTGTCCGAGGATATGTTCGGCTCGCCAGGTGCAGGTCTTTTGATGACGCACGTAGACGACCTGCGCGTCGTGATGAGAATGAAATGAAGATGAAGACGACACATACACCTAGCCCCCGTGCCAGCGAAATTAACCAACGATGGTTAATATTCCCGACCCCGCCGGGAATCGAACCCGGGGCACCTGTGACCAAAGACCAGCACGCTACCCATTTAGCCATGGAGCCGGACCCCAGGGGTGGTGTGGGGAGGGAGTGAAAAATAAAAATAATCGAAAATGACCTATATTAGTGTTGAATACATTGTTTTCGGTGTCGCCGACGTGAATAGTGACACTCCAGATGACATTTAAGACCAAGTTCAACCACTACCGGCATGGGGGATGAGAAGGGGGCAAAGAAATGTCCGAAATGACCAGGGTTATTATACGTACGTGTGTATGTTCCAGCATAGCTCTCAACCAAGCATGATGCATACATGACTTGCTATCTGGAGCAAAATATTGTGAGAACCAGAACCATAATTATTGAGGGTTGGGAGGGAGTGATATGTAAACGACCAATACGAGTGTCCAACCCATACTTTTCTGGACACTGGGATGAATTGCGACACTCTTGATGACGTTAATGTCCAAATTCAGCCTAAATCGGCTTGTGCGTCGCAGGGGATGAGAAAGAAAATAATATCCAAAATGACTATATTAGTACTGAATTTACAGTTTTCGGGTTCGCTTAGCTTATTGTTGACAGTCCCAAATGGCAGTGAACCTCATATCTACAGCGCTACTTACAAATACATACAGTCATCCCTTACTTTTATTATTTGAGAGGCCAGCACTTTCCAAACGAAACAATCTAGAATATATTAAACAGATAACAATAACTCTAAAGCTACAAAATAGTTCGTAAAAATCGAGCAAGTGACTGCGTGGTTCGATCACGTAGCTGTCAGCTTGCATTAGGAGAGAATGGGTTCGAGCCTTACTGTCGACAGCACTGAAGGTGATTTTCCGTGGTTTCCTACTTTCACACCAGGAAAATGCTGGGGCTGTACCTTAATTAAGGCCATAAAATAATAATAATAATCATAATAATAATCGTATGGCCTCAGCTGCCGTGTGCAGACATTTCGATTTGACCCCATCTGGCTGTCTGCTCGTCAATTTCGACGTTCCGTTTTACTCCAGGCCCACTAGATGGCAGACCGAGTAAACCGGATCTCTCTTGGGCGTCTATGGCTAAGATTTAATGAATTTTGTCGGGTAAATACCAAATGTATCACCAGAGGTCTTTTACATGCCGACATCGCACAACATGGAGTATCGAATGGACTTTTTTCCGCCCTTCAAAAATCCGACTACCTCTGCCGGGTTTGAACCCGCTATCTTGGAATCCCGAGGCCGACATTCTACCACAGATCCACAGAGGCAGCTATTAAGGCCATTATAACTTCATTCCCACTCCTAACCCTTGCCTATCCCATCGTTGCCATAGAGCTATCTGTGTCGGTGCGACGTATAACAAATTGAGAAACAAAAAATGTTTGTTAAATATCTTTCATCGTCACAATAAAGACATCCTACAAAAAATTTACTTCACACATAATTAACAGGTAGGCCCTATCACAAATCGTAAACATAAACATTCAAAGACCTGTTTATAACGAATACTGCGGGTCCTCTAGTAATATTTTAAAATGTGTTTATAATTACCACTATAACTGTTTTATTACAACAGGATTATTTGCCTTAACAGTCTTTGAAGTTCACAAATAGATAAACCGATTGTATATACATTATAGGCCTACATGTTTTGTCCGACTCGTTGGCTGAATGGTCAGCGTACTGGCCTTCGGTTCAGAGGCTCCGGGATTCGATTCCCGGCCGGGTCGGGGATTTTAATTGCTTCTGATTCATTCTTCTGGCTCGGGGACTGGGTGTTTGTGTCCGCCCAACACTCTCCTCTTCATATTCACACAACATACTACACTACCAACCACCACAGCAACATGCAATAGTGATTGCATCCCTCCATATAGGGTTGGCGTCAGGAAGGCCGTAAAACAGGGTCAAATCCCCATGTGCTACGCAGTTTGCACCTGTGACCCACAGGTGTGGGAAAAGCGGTAGACAAAGAAGAAGAAGATAGGCCTACATGTTTTGTTTTTACATTTTGAACTTATATATTAGTTAACAATAGTTTAGATCATGGCAGTGTATACGCTTGAGGCATACATTTGTTGACAACGTTGTCCGTGTGCTAATTTTGACCAAGTATGTCCTCATATATACCGGGCGAATCAGCCTCTCCAATCTATTCGGATTTATACAACACGTAATTTATAATCTAATATGAAAGTATTGCTCACGTTGTATAATAATATTTTTGTACAGGTACATGGCTTGGTATACAGGTATTCGTTGCTAGGAAACCAGGAAAAACCTGGCAATAATAAACTACTGAAGACAACTATGCTACGCTTGTAAAAGGAATGCTCGGTGCTGATCAGAAACTGGGTTGACACTAAAATGTCGAAGTATAATAATAATAATAATAATTTCGTGTGGCTATTTCTAGCCGAGTGCAGCCCTTGTAAGGCAGACCCTCCGATGAGGGTGGGCGGCATCTGCCATGTGTAGGTAACTGCGTGTTATTGTGGTGGAGGATAGTGTTATGTGTGGTGTGTGAGTTGCAGGGATGTTGGGGATATCACAAACACCCAGCCCCCGGGCCATTGGAATTAACCAATGAAGGTTAAAATCCCCGACCCGGCCGGGAATCGAACCCGGGACCCTCTGAACTGAAGGCCAGTACGCTGACCATTCAGCCAACGAGTCGGACATGTCGAAGTATAAACACGCGTGACCGCGCTGGTTAACGGCCAGCTCTTTGTTTTGTGTTTGGATGCTCAAACCCGGTATAGGCAGCGTAATTTTTATGGTTTTATTTCAATCCCTTGAGAGCCACGTAAATGAAGACTAGTACTTTATGATCGTACATCACATTCAACGCTCTCGACTATGTTTGTGTGTTAGGTAACCATTAAAAGGGCTGTTTATAATGGAACAATGGAACCAGCACTTACAATATGAGGCACGAAGGGATTGTGTATGAACATCAAAATAATATCTTGAGCTGCAGTGAGCCGATTAATGAAGTAAGTGCTCAAAATACATGTTATGTAGGTTGATCTTAAATGTTTTATACACAATTTCCTTGTTTTCATGAACATCACCGGAGCATCCTGAATAGGCGGTTCTCTTTTAACCCTGCAGTTGGAAGTCTTCGCCCAGGAAATCGTTCTTTGGTATAACCGGCGTGCTTATGCATTACGTCTTTGTTTTCCCGTAGAGTAACGCCATATCTATGAACTCCTCACCGGAGTACATAATAATAACGTTATTAGCTTTACGTCCCACTAAACTACTTTTACGGTTTTCGGAGACTCCGAGGTGCCGTAATGTTGTCCCGTAGGATTTATCTTACATGCCAGTAAATCTGCCGACACGAGACTAACGTATTTGAGCACTTTAAAATACCACCAGTCTGGCCAGGATCGAACCTGCCAAATTGGGGTAAGAAGGCCAGCGCCTGAACTGGCTGAGTCACTCAGCCCGGTTGCCCAAGCAAGAATTTTCACTCGAATAAGCCGACAGGTTTGCTTTGTTAACACCACAATGGGTGTGGAAAAATCATGCCTCTCTTCAGACCAAACACTGTAGTTGCAATCATTTGCAACGAGTGGAGTATGTAGCCATTATTTGTTTGAATTAATCTAGCCTTGTTGACAATGCGTTTGTCTGAAGTCGGTATATACAGTATGTGACGATTCTTCTTAGTTTATTTATTATAAACATCATATCCCAAAATGCTCTTCCTATCGATAATTATAAGGATATCTGAGAATTCAGAAAAGTCAAATCTTAACAAAGGATTCCCACTCTAGAGAAAAATGAATGCAAAAAAATGCACGAGTGAAAACGTGTTTGAACCCTCCCCGTTCCGTACAGTTCAGCTACCTTACCGAAATCCACGTAACTATATGAAGCACTCTTGGTACAATATAAATCTGCATTCACTAGAAGAAGGAAGTTCTTGCTTCGAAAATTAGGCTTAAGGTCCGGCTTTAAGCTTTTGTTGAACGCACTAACGGTAGTATTAAAATGGGGCAAACTATTACTTTCGCTGTAAAACAACGTTTCTATGAATTTCGATATGAGACTGTACAAAATGACGGAAAACTGGTGTATTTTTAATTGGTCCTAAATTATCCCGTCTCCTCTGATACCACGACCGCACTTTTATATAAAATGGACTCTTGGACAAATCAGATACACACTTCTCTAAAGATAACTATAGGGTTTGATTTGGTTTGTATAGTACAAAAACAGTTCGTAAAAACTACTAGAGATTTGGACTCCGCTCTCCATAAAAGGGTACAGTGTTTCTGATCTCTGCCTCACCTACTGCCTTTTAAAAGTTTTTGCATTGTATGGGGACTCCTATATAGTCGCTGTTGGAGCAATACCGTGTATGTCACAATGCACTTACTATCCATTATTTTCCTTAAGACTGGTCACGTCTCCCAGCCACATTTTAGATATGCAGTATATCAGAGCAATTTCCGTTTAATTTTCTACGTTAGAGAGTAAAGTAAATTGAACCTTAAATACCTTATAATATACTGTAGGAGTGAGTAAATCTGCCATGCAAACAAACATTCCTGGAACGCGGTAATGTAAAGTTCATTTTCCTATACATGAAAGCATAAGAAAACGAACAGAAACAAAGTTGTTCTGATGGACTGCCTGTCGATATGTGGCTGGGAGACATGACAAGTCTTAAGGGAAATAATTAACAGGAAGAGCATTGTGGTATACGTGGCTTTGATTGCTAAGCGACGATATAATTATCCTCAAGACAACAAAATGATCACATCCACTGATGACGTAATCACAGCACAGTAAGTGGAAAAAGAAATGGCGTTGATTACAGCTCTGTTATGTTTTAGTTTCGGCTTTAACTTCGGACTGAGTGGACGTATTTCTATGATCGAGGTATTGCGTGGAAGGGAATTGAGAGTGTTTAAGGAATAATAGACTGTTGTAAAGTGACATTTGTAACAAAAGAGTTGTGGTCGTGTAAAATGACAATTGGAGACAGGTATTTCAAAGATTGTCGCTCAAACAGTTAAGGCGAAGTCGATGACAGGTCATCAGAATGATAGAGTACATCGACACGAATCTATTGATGTCCTTAATAACAATGTTCAGCGTTATAGAAAATATATTCTTCTTCTCCTTATTATTCTCCTTCTCCTTCTTCTCTTCTTTGGCTTTATTCCAATTATCTGTGGTTGGCACTTTGTGGGAATTTGGCAAACGTTTACGGTCGGGCGTCCTTCCTGACGCTGGCCTTATGTGAAGGGTTGTATTCAATACTTTGTTATTATGTGGTGGTTGGTAGCATAATGTGTGTAAATGAAGAAATATGTACAAGGACAAACGCAAACACCCAATTCCCTAGTTGAGTTAAATAGGCAGCCTGGTGGAAAGTCGAACTCGAGGCCCTCTGAACCGAAGACCACGACTATGACCATTCAGCCAAGGACCTGACATCATTACAAGGAGTATATGGCACGTTTTAAAGCCGAGCATCAGAATGGTTAACGTGCACACGGTGCAAGCGAGTGCAGTGTTTTTGTGTGATGTGCCGGATATCGTCATTAAAAGGTGTCGTGAAGCACAAGAGCAACCTGGCTATACAATTCGTGTGCGTAAGAGTACTTGCAGACGGGACATTTTTGTCGCTCGACAGTCATGTCGCTGTGACGCAGCTACAGGCGATTCAGAGTGCAAGTGAACTGGAAACTGCTGCACAAAACCTCAGTTCTCAAAATGGATTTCATAGAGTTAACATGAATCTAGATTCTTCTCGACAGATATGTTCGACAAAAATCAAGAGGAACCTATGCAGAAATATACTGTACTGTACGAGCAGTGTAATCGTGTTAAAAGGAATGAGTCACTTCGAGTCCTGCTGTGTCATTGGGTTGCTTTGGTACTAAAATAATATTGTTTGAGTAGGCAAATTTGATTAAATAATAGAAACAGCAGTATGAAATCACAGATTTTACTAAAATATAAATATGATTTTGTTCTTAATTTAAAAATGAAATTTGCCATAGTACCATAGATTGTTTGAAATTGATTATCCTTTGATAATTACAATAAAATTAGTGTACATTTACTTGCTTCATATTTTACATTTGTTCCTATAACATTCCAACCAGGAACAACGTCTTCACAAACTATCTCTCATAACTTGATTTCTATCACTGTACTCGAGCAATGCGATGTTGAACAGGGCGACTCACGTTTCAGCCTCGGTATTTACATTTCTGTATTAAGGGGGTACGGAATGCCCTATGCTGCCAATGATGAAATCGGCTGTTTATATTGTACTTTTTCTCTGAAACCACTGAAGGTAGACACTTCAAATTTTTGCAGCTTATAGTTGAATATCTTGGTCTTTTACTGAAATGAACATAATTTTTATAAGGACATAATTAAGAAAGATATTACTTTTTATTTTGAAACTAGATATTTTTGGTATTTTTAGAATGTATTTTTGCTAATAAAATTTGTAATATACAGACAAATTAAAAACTGTTGTTTCAGTAGTTGAAAGAGGTATTTATCAGTATGGCCTACAAATTTCAAGTTCATATATTCAAAACTGGCTGAGAAAATGCACGTTATGCATTAAAAAAGTAAACTTACGGGAAACGGGCTTCAAAGTTAACACAACCATGCATGCCAGGTCCATGGCTCGGATTATCTGGATCTTCTTGAAATTCCTCTTATAGTCTCTTCTTGGCGCCTCTTCTGGCCTTTCTGGCTTGAAGGGCTATTTTTAATGGCATTTTCAGCAGGCCTTAGTCTTAGCAGGTCACTACGCAACACTGCATCAACAGTTCAACACACAGCATTCAACCCTATAACTTGCATAACTTTGCACTTTGTGATGTTTCCCTGGTTAAAACTTGAAACAGCATCATATACACTAAAATGAAGTGTGCTGAAACCCACAAACACTATTTTGGGTAGGTGGTTCCAGATGACACTTTTGACACATTAGTTTGGGTTTTGTGTCCTACCGTGCAGGCATTTTCTCAGGAGACTTTTGTCAGAAAGATCCCTGAAAATTGGTTTGATCTCATCCATAATGGCTGGTTGCAAACTATGTTGATGGTTATATTTCTCCCCTGTTACTTTGCTCCTGTTATGTTTGCACCAGCTGTCTGTCCCTGAAGGACACAAGCCATGTACGGGATTTTCATTACTGGAATAAATGTGGAAATACCTAGGTATGATGCCAAAACAGCTTTCCTCATTGTTTCCACATTATCAGTAGGCTATTTTGCCTGATTGCCAGGCCATAGTAATTCTGGAGAGTATCAATAACTGAATCGGTCAATCTGTTCTTACCCTCTATTTTCTACCATCACTACATTTCTTTCCCTTCATGCTTGATTTTAGTCGCCTCAATCTTGTCCCTATACGTTTCCGAACGTGACCAACACATTCCGATTTGGTTATATTTACATCATTTCCATAGGGTTTAGAATCCTGAACCACTTTGAAAGCCTTAGATTCACCATCCTATAAGTAATATAAATACCTAGCATTGTTTCACTGAATAGAACGTTGGTCAAGTGACTTGCAAGAGACCGTCATGTCTACTCACAACAGAAATCTAGCGTGCATCATCATATAAATTATTTTAAAAAGCACACTTGTAGTTATCATATCATCATAATTCATACACCATTTTAAAGAGGACATTTGACATATTAAGAAATAACAATAATATAAAAATGACAAATTTTTGGCAAAATATCCATTCCGTATCCCATTAATATTTCTAGACATTTTAGCATACGAAGTGTACGAAATCTAAAGACAAAATGACAAGCAAATTACTGAGTGACAATATCTCAGGCCGTGCAAACAAATATGTTCAAACTAGTTCGATTCATACGTAACCGTAGCCGCCCGGCGGCAGCCGATTAGCTGTAAATTTATAACGTATTGTTGGTCGTTGTTACAGAATAGCGGTTGATTTAAACAATGTAAATTGAAATAATCTGTCGAATTTTCAGTGATAACTGTCTAACGACGAATGTCTCTCAATTTACATGTACCTAAATACAAGGCACGGCATTGTAGTGAATAGAGTGCGATTCTTCGTCTAAATCACTCAGTGGCTGTCGACGATAACGATCAAAGAACTAATATGAAATTTTCAGAGGACTTCATGGATACAAGTGTTACGGAACAACAGCAGGAAAATCTGGCATAAGTTAATCTTGTAACTCACTTTCGCCCACGAAATGAATTTGGCCGCGGATGTTCGGTGTGTTATCGTTTATTTGGAGTTTTCAATTTTGAGGCGTTAACCTGATAGTCCAACTCGTGCCGGGCATGCAAGGTCAGGTGTCACCGATGCTCCAACTCCTCC
Source organism: Anabrus simplex (assembly GCF_040414725.1). NCBI lineage: Eukaryota > Metazoa > Arthropoda > Insecta > Orthoptera > Tettigoniidae > Anabrus > Anabrus simplex. The sequence continues at coordinate 1,457,558,491 of NC_090265.1, forward strand.
TGTGTTGGTGACGTTAGGTGTTTAGCTATTATCTGAATAAACATAGCTTAAAATAAATCGCAGCATTTCATTACTCCAGATCACATGCATCCACGCCTAAAACGCTTGTGGCTGAGTCCAATAAATACGAATAGCCGGGCTGAGTGGCTTAGATAGTAGCGTGCCTAGCTTTCGTAGCGCATGGTGGGCTAGCGCCCCGTTCAGTCCGGTGGTGTTCGAGGATTCTGATATACGTTAGCCATGTGTTAGAAAATTCACCGAACCGTGAAACAACTCCTGCGGGCCATAATTCCAGGACCTCGGCATCTCCGAAAACCGTATAAGTAGTTAGTGAGATTATAATTACTATTATTATTGTTATTATTATTATTAGTATTATTATTATTATTCGTTATTTGAGTCATCACTCCATAGACTGGTTTGATGCAGTGCTCCATGCCACCCTATCCTGTGCTAAACTTTTCATTTCTACGTAACTACTGCATCCTACATCTGCCCTAATCTGCTTGTCATATTCATACCTTGGTCTACCCCTACCGTTCTTACCACCTACACTTCCTTCAAAAACCAACTGAAAGTCCTGGGTGTCTTAAGATGTGTCCTATCATTCTACTTCTTCTCGTCAAATTTAGCCAAATCGATCTCCTCTCGCCAATTCGATTCAGTATCTCTTCATTTGTGATTCGATCTAACCATCTCACCTTCAGCATTCTTCTGTAACACCAAATTTCAAAAGCTTCTGTTCTCTTTCTTTCTGAGCTAGTTATCGTCCATGTTTCACTTCCATACAATGCCGCGCTCCACACGAAAGTCTTCAAAAACATCTTTCTAATTCTTATATCAATGTTTGAAGTGAGCAAATTTCTTTTCTTAAGAAAGCTCTTCCTTGCTTGTGCTAATCTGCATTTTATGTCCTCCTTACTTCTGCCATCATTAGTTATTTTACTACCCAAGTAACACTATTCATCTACTTCCTTTAAGACTTCATTTCCAAATTTAGTATTTCCTGCATCACCTGCCTTCGTTCGACTGCACTCTATTACTTTTGTTTTGGACTTATTTATTTTCATCTTGTAATCCTTACCCAAGGCTTCGTCCATATCATTCAGCAGCTTCTCGAGATCTGCAGTCTCAGATAAAATAACAATATCATCGGTAAATCTCAAGGTTTTGATTTCCTCTCCTTGGATTGTGATTCACTTTCCAAATTTCTCTTTGATTTCCTTTGCTGCATATTCTATGTAAACATTGAAAAGGAGGGTGGACAAACTGCAGCCTTGCCTCACTCCTTTCTGGATTGCTGCTTCTTTTCCACAGCCGTCGATTCTTATCACTGCAGACTGATTTTTATACAGATTGTAGATAGTTCTTCGTTCTCGGTATCTGATCCCAGTCACTTTCAGAATCTCGAATAGCTTGGCCCAATCAACATTATCGAATGTCTTTTCTAGATCTACGAATGCCATGTACGTGAGCTTGTCCTTCTTGATTCCGACCTCTAACATCAGACGTAAAGTCAGGATTGCTTCACGTGTTCCTACATTTCTTCCGAAGCCAAATTGATCTTCTACCTCTTCATATGTTCTTTCGATTTCCTCATTCATCGTTTGGGCCACTAAGGACCGCGAGATCTCAACTGTTTGTCTTCTTGCGGGCCCTCCAGGATTTCACCCTTTCGGAGTGTGCTTTCTTCCATGCATCAGAATGGACATGTTTCAGTCGAGTTGGAACTTCTTCTTGGTGAACCTGTCTAAGTTTGTGTTTGAGTAATGCTCGGAGTTGAATGTCTGTTTCTGACACTCCATACTCTAAAACATCTTTATCGATCTCCACCAACCAAAGAAGAATTGTTTTGAGACTTCTGAAGTAGGATAACAAACGTTTACAATTTATTTCAGCTGGCCATCTGAAGATGTGAGCGTAAAATATTATCCTTTTCTTTCGGATTTTGCTTGATATCTTTTCAATGTGGGTGTATATTTATAATTTGCTCCGACGTCTGTGAACACAATCTTTGAGACTGTGACTAAGAATATTTCGGATATAGTACAAGTATGAAGGATGAGTTCTCCACCTAATCAATACTTTACTTTACATAGTGTCAATATTATTTACATAAAAACAGTACCGGTTTCGACCCGTAAATAGGTCATCTCCAGCTGCTAGAGAAACTACTTAATAGTGACTGTACAGAATAAATACTACTAACATTAAAATTAAACAAGAATGCCATTAAATAAACATGATACCACTATTCTAAAATTACTTAATGTTGAGATATATACATATAGTACAGTTTTGGGGTTAAGGGGGTTATTTTCAAATATTACATTTACTGAGGCTGGAATCGGATACAGTTCTTAGAGTTAATCAAGAATCACTGATATTCAGATGTCAAGTTCTCTGTGTTAAATGCCACTATTATGTCCGGCGGTTTATGAGCTCTTTGAAGTGCATTGTTGTGTTGAAAATATTACGGGGGTGTCGTGCTCCTTAGAATAAGAGGTTCAGCAACTAGTTCACGGACATATAGCTTATACTCAATCTATATCACTGCTGAAAAATATGTTAGTGAGTGCTACTATTCTAAGAAATCGATGGTCTAGAATGAAAACCTCGTATCTCACAAAGTTCTTCCTGTCCATTACTTCCCTTAAGACTGGTTAAGCCTCCCAGTCACACATGAATACGCAGTCCATCAGAACAATGTTCGTTGTGTTCTTTATTCCTATGCCGACGTGTGAAGGAAAATGAACCTTATCGTACCGTACTATAGGAAAGTATGTCTACGTGACGTATTTACTGACTCCTACAGTATAATTTTATGAGGTTCATTTTCCTTTACGCATCAGCATAGGAAAATGAACCCAATGAACATTGTTCTGATGGACAGCATATTCATGTGTGGCTGGGAGGCGTGACCAGTCTTAAGGGAAATAATGGCTAGGAAGAACTTTTTGAGATACGAGGTATTCAATCTAGGCCATCGAAATACTTAATATTAAGATATATACATATGGGACAGTTATGGGGTTTAAGGGTTTTACACTGGCCCCATGATTACCACATATTACAAAAGTTCCGTTTGCTGAGATTGAAATTGGATACAATTCTTGGGGTTTATGGAGAATCATTGACATACTGGTGTCAGGCTCAGATATACAATGTTAAATGCCAGTACCATATCCAACGGTTATTCAAGGTGCATTGTTGGGCCGCAAATATGCAAATAGATTATACACTGACTGACAGAGCAAATGCAACACCAAGAAGGAGTGGTCAGAACTTTATGCCAATTGCAGGCTAGACTGACGTCACTGAGGTATGCTCATGATGTGAAATGCGCCGCTGTGCTGCGCACGTAGCGAACGATAAATGGGACACGGCGTTGGCGAATGGCCCACTTCGTACCGTGATTTCTCAGCCGACAGTCATTGTAGAACGTGTTGTCGTGTGCCACAGGACAAGTGTATAGCTAAGAATGCCAGGCCGCCGTCAACGGAGGCATTTCCAGCAGACAGACGACTTTACGAGGGGTATGGTGATCGGGCTGAGAAGGGCAGGTTGGTCGCTTCGTCGAATCGCAGCCGATACCCATAGGGATGTGTCCACGGTGCAGCGCCTGTGGCGAAGATGGTTGGCGCAGGGACATGTGGCACGTGCGAGGGGTCCAGGCGCAGCCCGAGTGACGTCAGCACGCGAGGATCGGCGCATCCGCCGCCAAGCGGTGGCAGCCCCGCACGCCACGTCAACCGCCATTCTTCAGCATGAGCAAGACACCCTGGCTGTTCCAATATCTACCAGAACAATTTCCCGTCGATTGGTTGAAGGAGGCCTGCACTCCCGGCGTCCACTCAGAAGACTACCATTGACTCCACAGCATAGACATGCACGCCTGGCATGGTGCCGGGCTAGAGCGACTTGGATGAGGGAATGGCGGAACGTCGTGTTCTCCGATGAGTCACGCTTCTGTTCTGTCAGTGATAGTCACCGCAGACGAGTGTGGCGTCGGCGTGGAGAGGGGTCAAATCCGGCAGTAACTGTGGAGCGCCCTACCGCTAGACAACGTGGCATCATGGTTTGGGGCGCTATTGCGTATGATTCCACGTCACCTCTAGTGCGTATTCAAGGCACGTTAAATGCCCACCGCTACGTGCAGCATGTGCTGCGGCCGGTGGCATTCCCGTACCTTCAGGGGCTGCCCAATGCTCTGTTTCAGCAGGATAATGCCCGCCCACACACTGCTCGCATCTCCCAACAGGCTCTACGAGGTGTACAGATGCTTCCGTGGCCAGCGTACTCTCCGGATCTCTCACCAATCGAACACGTGTGGGATCTCATTGGACGCTGTTTGCAAACTCTGCTCCAGCCTCGTACGTACAACCTCGACGTGTTTCTGCGTGCATCGCCGCTCGCGGTGGTCCTACAACCTACTGAGTCGATGCCGTGCGCATTGTGTAACCTGCATATCGGTTTGAAATAAACATCAATTATTCGTCCGTGCCGTCTCTGTTTTTTCCCCAACTTTTATCCCTTTCGAACCACTCCTTCTTGGTGTTGCATTTGCTCTGTCAGTCAGTGTAGTATTTCGGATATTACGATTATTATTATTATTATTATTATTATTATTATTATTATTATTATTATTATTATTTTGATTACTATTTCTATATTCGTAGGGATAAATACTGAATATATTCTGCACTCGACAAATGTGGGTATAATAGGGATATATTTACCTATAAAAGTTAACAAGTGCATTAATGAAGTATATATTGTATTCAAATGGCCAGCTCCAGTAATGCTGAACGTCAATTATGAAGGCTCATTACATGATGGGCTCATACGTCACTAAGTTTTACTATTACAAGTTAATGGAGTCGTACAGTAATTATCGATTTCATCAGCGCTGGGAACGAAATTACATACTTCCCATTGCAGTAGTTAGAATTTATATCTGAAGAACGGAGCACTAACAGAAATGTTGCATAGCTTTCAAAACACTCAGTCCATCCACCTGGACTCAGTATTAAATGCTGGTGATGAAACTAATAATGTAGTAGAATAATCGTTTATTGTTACCTTAAATTATAAAACAAATCATCATTAATAATAATTTAAGAAATAATATCTTTTGAGGATCACCTTCAGGTGTTTATGTCGGGTCGGTGGGGTGGCCAAGAGTGTAACGCATCCGTCATCTCAAACCGGTCCTTATAAAGTCCCGACCAAGTTTGCAGAGATTCAGAACCATGAGTCTGCACTGATAGAAACAGCTCAAACGTTAATTAAAAATAATCGGTCCGTGCAATGTTATCGTTGATTAGTTCCAGAGGGGCCGACGAATGGCGGGAGGGCTGGTAAGTGGTTAAAATGGCACGTTAAGCTCACCTCCATTGGGGATGTACCTGAAATGAGCTGCACAACCTCGGGATGAGGATACGAGTTCCAGAGGCTCTCTCCGAGGATTAATGGTAGTGTCGCTTTCCGAACACCAACATCGACAAGGATATCATCTCCTAGATTATTTACAATTATCTCAGTCAGGGTTGTTTCTCTCAAGAAATTTATCATGACATAAAATATATAAAATTTACTTTAAAGTATGTTTGGTGTGTAACATCTTTGAATGAAGCTGACAGTTTAGAAAATATCGTCAAGAAATCATTTTAAACCGCCTTATCCCCTTCCCCTTCTGAATACTGTGATGCCAATATCTTAATTGTAAAATATCTGATGAGTTTCTTGAATGTATAACATACATACATACATACATACATACATACATACATACATACATACATACATACATACATACATACATACTACACCCTTGTGAAGATACTTACCGGCTAGCTGGAGTTCACAGCAACGCTGCACACTTACATCTCGAAGGGATGGACTGTCCTCTGGAGTTCTTGTTACAGTAATAATAATAATAATAATCGTATGGCCTCAGCTACCGTGTGCAGACATTTCGATTTGACGCCATCTGGCTGTCTGCTCGTCAATTTCGACGTTCCGTTTTACTCTAGGTCCGCTAGATGGCAGACAGAGTAAACCGGATCTCTCTTGGGCGTCTATGGCTGAGATTTAATTAATTTTGTCGGGTAAATACCAAATGTATCACCAGAGATCTTTTACATGCCGACATCGTACGACATGGAGTGTCGAATGGACTTCTTTCCGCCCTTCAAAAATCCGACTACCTCTGCCGGGTTTGAACCCGCTATCTTGGGATCCGGAGGCCGACACTCTACCACGGATCCACAGAGGCAGCTCTTGTTACAGTGAAGAGATGGGTAAAATAAAATTTAAAATTTAGAAAGGAAAGCTAAGCTAAATGAATTTAATGGCACAAGTTTATTACAGGAAATAGTCATCTGGTTATCCTATTGGTCAAAATAAAAAATGCTGGTATAAAAAGTTCTAATTAATTTACAGCTTATACTGGACCTCATTGCTCCCGTCATTTACACCAGCTGCCTTTATAAGTGTGAGTTCTACAACTCCGCAATGCTTAATTTATTATTCTGGGTTCAGTAACTTGTCAAACCTGGGAATAAACCAAGTGCTACTATTTAACTGAGCCTAAAAATTCTTAAATATTACAATTCTTCCACAGCGAAAACCAAAGCTCACTTAAATTGAGGCTGAAGGCTTAAAGAAATAAATAAAATTAATGAAATCAAGTATTCATGTTAACTTCCTAAAACGTCACATTTAAGTGTCAGGAAACATTGCAATTACAAGCTCTAATCCCTCCCAAACTTGATTGGATCTCGGTAACTAACCTCAGATGTGCATCTAATAAATGAAAGGTACCTAGAAACACCGACCTAATGCTACAAATGCTACATGACTATCAACCACCACAGCACAGCTTCATGGTGAGCACGCCATAATCTGCTGAAGCATGCTTGCACTACACTTCAGTATGACTACCTGACTACATAACGAAAATATCGCAAGTGATACACAAACAAATTTATCGTCACTTAACGAATTAATTAATTGGTCCTAATTATTAAAATTAGTAAAGCTAATGCAGTCAGACCGGACTTGCGATCAACAGTATTCTATAAGAAGGAAGTCAGGCCGCGGACTAAACTATATTTACATCGGTCTGTTTTCAGACCAACTTTGCTTTTTGGGAATGAAAGCTGGGAGGACTCAGGAAATCTTATTCAAAAGCTAGAAGTAAGAGACACGAAAGTAGCGAGAATGGTTGCTGGTACAAACATGTGGGAACAATGGCAGGAGGGTACTCGGAATGAGGAAATAAAGGATAAGTTAGGAATGAACTCAATGAATGAAGCTGTACGCATAAAGCGAATGGAGAAGTATAAGTAAGTAGGAAAATAATGGACTGTTGTGGATGGTAAGAGGGGTGAGGGAGAGGGGGGAGACCAAGACGACGATGGTTAGACTCAGTTTCAAATGATTTAAAGATAAGAGATATAGAACTAAAGGAGGCCAGAAAACTAGTTGCAAATAAATGATTGTGGCGGCGATTAGTAAATTAACATAGGCTTGCAGACTGAACACTGAAAGACATTGTAGTATATAATGAAGATGTATGTATTGAAATTAGTCATATGCAATTACTATAATTACTCACTAATGGTTATGTTCAAGCACATTTGTATTCAGATTAGATAAATCACCATTATTTACTAGTTATTATTATTATCATTTATTATTGGGATTATTATTAGTCCGAATCATTGGCTGAATGATCAGCTTGAGGACCCCGGGTTCGATTCCCGGCCGAGTCGAGGATTTTAATTGCCTCTGATTAACTTTTCTGACCAGGGGACTGGGTGTTTGTGGTGGTCTCAACACTTTCCTCTACATATTCAGACAGCATACTACACTACCAATCACGACAGAAACACGCAATAGTGATTGCATCCCTCCATATAGGATTGGCGTCAGGAAGGGCATCCAGCCGTAAAACAGGGCCAAATACACATGTGCCACACAGTTCGCACCCGCGACCCCACAGGAAAAGCGGTAGAAACGGAAGAGGAAGAAGAAGATTATTAATAAAAGTCTTCGTAATAATTTTTTTATTATTATTATTTTCCTAATCTAATTATCCTACACCACACTCAACAACACAGTCTAGACCCTATTATTTCATCAAAGATTTCTTCCTATCACAACTAAGCAATCCTAATTATAGGCTAGTGCAAATCATTTCATTGAAGACATCCTAGCACTAATATATTACACACAAATCCTAATATGGGGCATCTACCACTAGAAAACATTACAAGGCTGCTCTACTAAGGCATTACACTACTGGGCTCACAAAAATGTGATTCTACATCTCCAGCTTTCCACAATACGACTGAATATCCAATACACCTGTATGGCTATAACATAACTTCCCATGTATTCATGTTCTTTAGATGTGCAACATTGAAGGTTTCTAGGCCTAACTAGACATGACCTGGCATTAGAAATAAGACATGGGTAACAGCCTTCACATCACACATTTTAAGTAGCCAACGTTCCCTTCTTAAATCCACAGCATTGCTCAGTATTGATACACTTGTCCTATCATTTTAACAAAGATTTAGGTTAAACCTCAACACACGCATAAACTCCAAAGTAAATAACTAATATATCAGTCCCAAAAGTAATACCCAACCTAACATCCACACACATAAAATAAGTTATATGGTCCATTATGTATGGCATTCCTACCTTACAAACAAGACATGTACAAAATCGGTTCCTCTCATTTATTAAATTAATATGTGCAGTGTTATTCACATGCTAAGCCTTATTCTCGTGAAGGTGACATCTCTCTACCCAGCTAAGCCTTGCTACGATTTTAGTACCTCACCATTTCGTGACAAAATCAACATTGAATACTTGCTACTTTTCTTCTTTAACACATCATCCATTATGTGGACCTTAAAACCGACGTTATTGCCCTCAACACTGCACTTCATAAATACACTCTTAAATACACTTGGTTTAAAAGAAACACACTACAAAATTTCTATATATTACACACGCATTAGCACCATGAAGAGCGAAACGAAGCTGTGTTTTGTCGGAGTGAACCACTTGTATTGCCAACTTCTGCTACAAGTATATTCCAAATTCCTTGTTGTTCTTCCGATATTAGACAATTCTCATTATTTAAATCAGGCTATTGCAGCTACGTTCATACCTCAAACGTCTCGTGTGATGAAGAAATAATTAGAACATTTGATCGAGTATCTTAACATCTTCTCAAATGACTATCTACACATCTATCCTGGTGAATAATGCAATATCATGAACATACAGAAACATTACTTTTCTGGCTGCATTCGAACGAATGTGTTTACCATTTAAAATACACTGATGAAAGATACTCTACTGATTACCACCTCGTGTAAAGATCTGAATAAATATCTAAATAAATATTTCTTAACACACAAATTTGATACCTTTATGCAACACTCACTTCGAATGATTGCGATGTTTTTATACCACAATTACCACACACACACACACACACATATACTAGCCTCGAAAATGGTCTCTCTGATTTCAGCGCCATTTTCTTGTTTCAATCACTTTTGACTTAAATTGTAGTTGATCAAAGCACGGGCTCACATAGATCTTTACCGTGAATACATTGAAATGAGAATGTCGCAGCATAGTGGGGCGAGTTTATATAGTTTTCAGACCATACCGTCAAAAACTTGGTGGGTGGTTCTGTCTGGCTGATCGCATGGTGCGGACATTTCAAACTCGGCGTTCTCAGTTCTCCACCTTGAAATTGGGACAGCTTGGATAAGAAAATTCTTTCACATTAATGTAATTACATCATAGATTATCCATTGCACTGAATGAAATGCCCTAAAAATAATTTTTACAGTTTTCAATTTGAAAATCCTGGAACATCTCGCTTTTCTTAGAGTGGATTGACGCCTATAAGATACAAAGCGCTGTTTCGGAACTGAGACCTGTGGTGAAACCGCTCATCGACTAAATAAAGAAACAAGCCAAAACATTCCTGAAATGTTCTTTAATTGTCATTGAATTCACATACCGTATCATTTCATTTAATACATCACTTATTGCGTCTTAACTTTCGCCTTGGGCAGACGACACGTGCAATTTCTGATTGGCTGGGGTCTACATCACCTGATAACACGAGATTATAAATCTGCAGCATGCAAAGAAAATGATATTTTAAGTGACAAACACGAGTACCAAACTAAAACCTCAATCAGAGGGCGCGGTACATTCATTCATACATACATACATACATACATACATACATACATACATACATACATACATACATAACAAAAACAAACAAACCCCATGGCACTACAGCCTTTAAAGGGCCTTGGCCTACCAAGCGACCGCTGCTCATCCCGAAGGCCTGCAGATTGCGAGGTGTCGTGTGGTCAGCACGACGAATCCTCTCGGCCGTTATTCTTGACTTTCTAGTCCGGGGCCGCTATCTCACCGTCAGATAGCTCCTCAATTCTAATCACGTAGGCTGAGTGGATCTCGAACTAGCCCTCAGATCCAGGTAAAAATCCCTGACCTGGCCGGGAATCGAAATGATATTTTACAGGATACTCAGTCCTCAAAAATTAGTTTTAATCATTGTGCTGATAGGGTGAAAGTAACTATAAGTACTCAGGTGGGAACACAGGGAAAGATCTGCAATGGGATGATATAATTAACGAGCTGGTAAGTAAGGCTTAGAAATCTCCTCATATGGTCATAAAAGTATTTGTGGATTATGGCAAGGATGTAAAAAAGAGAGTGTCTAAGTCTGTAGTAAGACACCAATTAGAGTACCGTTTCAGTGTATGATTACTTGATATGATTACTTGATATCAGACCTTGAAGTTCCAAAGGAAAGCGAACCGATTTGTTGTGGGTGATTTCTGACGAAGAGTAGTGTTACAGAAATGTTGCAGACTTTAGGCTGGGAAGACTTGGGAGTAAGGAGACGAGCTGCTCGTCTAAGTGGTATGTTCCGGGCTGCCAGCGGAGAAATGGCATTAGTAGACGAATAAGGTTCAGTGGCGCTTTTAAAATTAGAAAAATATAATAATAACTTCGTTGAAGAAACACAACCTCGTATCTCACAATGCTTTTCTTATCCATTATTTTTCTGAAGACTGGTCACGCCTCCCAGGCACATATGGATATGCAATCCATCGGATCAATTTTCATTGTGTTTATTTTTCCTATGCATGTGTGTACAACCTTCTCTACTCTACGGTGGGAATGTGTGTGTGCGTGATCTATTTTCGTACGCCTACAGTATATTGTATTTACAGATTAATTTTCCTTTACATTATTTCATACCAAAATGATGATGATGATGATGCTTGTTGTTTTAAGGAGCCTAACATCGAAGGTCATCAGCCCCATACCAAAATGAGCACAACGAACATTGTTCTGAAGGACTACTCATATCCCTATGTGGCTGAGAGAGTGTCCGGACATTTCGTACCACGGACATTCCGTACCACTTGATTTTTGAGGACATTTCGTACCACCTAGGTCGTTATCTATCTGCGAACGGTTTTCCCGTAATTTCCAAATATTTACGTCAGGACAATCCGTACCACTTTATGTCAAATTGGAATTCCATATCCACGCCAGCGGGCGTAATGAGCCTGACATAAACACTTTATAAATCAGAAACAAAAATAATTTACAACATTTATTGAAGAAAACTTCTATACAATTTTCAATAATAGTCCTTTAAACTATACTCATAACTTATTATTCTTTTCCTGCCACGTTTTCCCACGAACTGCATCGCACATGTGGATTTGGCCCTGTTCTACGGCCGGATGCCCTTCTTGACGCCAGCGCTATATGGAGGGGTGTAATCACTATTGCGTGTTTCTGTTGTGGTTGGTAGTGTGGTATGTTGTCTGCATATGAGGAGAAGAGTGTTCGGACGGAAATATACACCCGGTCCCCGGGTCAGAAGAATTAATCAGAAGCGATTAAAATCGCCGACCCGGCCGGGAATCGAACGCGGGTCCCTCTGAACGGAAGGCCAGTACGCTGACCATTCAGCCAACGAGTCAGACTATACTCATCACTTATGTTAACGTAAATAGGCCCTATTACCACAAGAAAGTAGAATTTTTGAAGTATAAATCCTAAAACAAAACAATGCAATAGAAATACACATCGAGTTCGGGCGCAATGTGCCTGACGAGCATAAGGATGGATAATATTACCATTATTGTGAATATTTATAAACTCCTGCATTATTTCATTATCAAGTAAGTAAAATAAAAGATTCTGATGAACTGGCCGACATGAGCTTGAAGGTCACGGGGGCATAGGATACTACTGAAAGATGGAAGTAGCTCGTATATAGCCCCCCCCCCACTAGCGAATGACGAATACGAGATGAGAATTAACACGTGTGCCAGTCAGATCAGTTGTACTTGACGGAAGGTTAACACCAGTAGTGGTCACACAGTGCGGAAGCTTCTCCGCCAGTAGTGAACAATGAATATACATATGAATTACATTCTTTAGGATACTGTTTATACTTCGCAATATTTTCCACTCTTTCAAGTGGTGCGGAATGTCCTCTCCTAAATATTTTAAAGTCATCGGCTGATACTTCGCAGGTAATCAGACGGTCAAGTGGTACGAAATGTCCGGTGGTACGAAATGTCCGTGGTACGAAATGTCCTAGAACCGGCTGAGAGACGTGACTAGTCTCATGGAATGTAATGGACAGGAAGAGCGTTGGGGTATACGAGATATGGTTTCTTCACCAACAATTTGAAGATAAAGTTGGAATCGATGGGGATAAATTCGTAAGAGGAATTAGGGAATCATTTATCAGGGAAATATTCGATAAAACATTCAAGAGAAGACTAAGTAAAGAATTGATAGGGAATCAACCTGGAAAACCGTCCTGATTGATTGATTGATTGATTGATTGATTGATTGATTGATTGATTGATTGATTGATTGATTGATTGATTGATTGATTGATTGATTGATTGATTGATTGATTGATTGATTGATTGATTGATTGATTGATTGATTGATTGATTGATTGATTGATTGATTGATTGATTGATTCATTCATTCATTCATTCATTCATTCATTCATTCATTCATTCATTCATTCATTCATTCATTCATTCTTCCTTCCTCATACTTTCCCAGTTACTTGAGTTCGGCACTTTTGTACTGTATGTATTTAGTCCGTTTTTAAGGTTTGATGCCTATCGTCAAACCTATGTGGAGAGATGTATTCACTGTTACATGTTTCCGCAGTGGTTTTTAGTATAATGTGTTGTATGTAAAACGTCTAAAAGTTATATTCAATCGAAAAATAACCTTATCCCCGGGCTACTTGGAATTAACCATAGAAATTTCAAATCCTCGACCCGGCCGGTAATTGAGACCGGGGCCCTCTTAACCGAAGGCACTACGTTGACCATTCAGCCAAGGAGCCGGGAATCTAAAGAATGTAACACATTTAGGAAATTTAATTTGGCCTGTTTAGAATCCATTGATGCTGGTAATCAACATGGAGATGTCAACTGGGTATAGCAATTGAACAGGAATGAACGGAAGAAATGGATTATGAGAGTTAAACATTCATACTGACTAGTCAATAATATTAAATGTGTTAAAGTAATTAACTGAAACTTCACTTCTAGACCAATTCTAAAATTAATTATTTCAAGGACCTAAATTTCTCTCGGTCTACAGATGACAGTACAAACATATAAATCTTCTTTGCCACCCCTTAGTGTAAGATTCTAGTGTATTACGCTTGATATACTGTATATCTTTCTTCTCTATGCACTGCTCATTTTGTGTTACTTGATGAATGTGCCATATCATCTTACGTCTTTCGTTTTAGTTTCTTGTCGGTTATCTCAATAACCTATGTTATTATCAACACCTTATTTCTTAGCAACGGATGGTCTTCACATTATTCACTTGGTCACTTGCGTAAAATTAGTTTGAAAATTTGTACTGACCAACAGAATAATTTGAGTTAATAAAATTACATTTATTTCAAGAAGATATATTACATTGTTTCTATATATAACTTAAGGTTGTAAAAAGAAAGCTATGAGTGTATGGCGAAGCTGAACGAACAACAGAGGTTTTACTGTACGATTTAGGTATAATGCATCTTGAGTTATTTCAAAGTTAATTTATCCTCATTAGCTTAACAAGACGGTCATTATAAAAATAATTATCTTTACAAGACGAATATTCTCTAGAATATAGTATTCATGTGGATTTCGTGATAGTGAGACATGTACATCCTGGAGCGTTGTATTTATCTTACATCATGTTACCGAGAATTACGGCAGAAATGCGCGTCTCTCAAGTGAAGACATCAGTATTTAATAACCGCGAGGTTATCAGCCAAAGAACCGTCGTATGTTTGGTTATTTTTAATATTGGTAAAGTTCACACATTGTAAGCTATTTCATTAGGCTTCAATACAATGAAAATACAGGGATATATCAAACGAAATGACTTTAATGGTCAACAATTTTCCGATGGAATTCTTTCATTCTACTCTTTCGCAATTTATTCCTAGCTCGTGATCTAACGTCTTTGTCTCCCATCTTTAAGTCCTGAGTTTTATTCTGCTTTCATGTGCGGATTTTAAATTAAATGTAAGTGCTGCCGAGTGGTTTATTGAGTCTGGTGAGGTATTTATAATTAATTTTTATTAATTTAATGGAATGTTTCCAGTAAAATATTTATAATAAGTTAATACAATATTATTATTAATAAAAATAATATTTTATGAGTTCTCCAAATTAATCACTACCATTGGAATGTTGTTAATATTACTTCGATAAATCTATGCGCCTTTCCTTTTTATAACTTCTGAATGCAACCCGTAGTCAGCTGAAGAGATATCTCAACACTCATAAACTTTACACTTTTATTCTAGTCCGTTCCATTCCAACTTTGTAAATTATAACTACAAATTATTGCGGTCAAAGATAAGTTGTATATCCTTTTTATTTCTCGCCGGGGACAATGTGAACTCGTCCTAATGTGTAAGAGATGCGAACTATCTCTTGATATCTCTATAAAGCATTACAACAACCTAGGAAGTCACCATATTTTACCAAAAACGTATTTATTCCCCACAACTACAAAAATTGTTTGGTTTTGTAACTGTTAATGATCACGTATACCATATAAAAGTTTGCTGTAATCTACAAGCTTTTTTATCTTATCGTTGGGCAGGTTACTCGCTATTCGACATTCTACATTTCCTCACAGAAACACGACCAAAAGGAAGGGGTACATTTACTGTAGTAATACAGCGAGAGCTCCAGGATATATCTAGAGTGAATCCAGAGCACGTGTTATAGTTATTTTGACTATTTATCGAATAACTACGAAATTAAATTAATCATAATAAAAGTGTATAAATAAAAAGAAAATCATTACATAGATATTCATAAAATATAAAGAGAACAAAACTTTCATCACTAAAATATACTGTTTGCTTTTTATTTAAAAACTTTGAGCTACAGTTTCTCAATATGTCGGCAGTCGGCTTCATCAGAATAACACAGTTACATCCTGTTGATCGTACGGTCTGTGGACAAATTTATTATTATGTATATATATACAGTATATTCAGTTCACCATTTTGATCAATTACTATAAAAACAAGGGCATGTAGATGTGGTGAAATGAAAGTGATAACGTTATAATGATAAAACGGTATTTATCCACAGCTGTTGAGTTGTTGAAGTTCTTGCTATTCTTATACCGTATTGGCCATTGGATCCATGAGCTAAATAATCGCGGAGATGTCTTGGCTAGTTAATAAACGAACAGATGGGGGTCCATCAACACTTGTCCTACACTATTACTTCAATCCTGGCCAAACGATAAAAGATTTTTAAATGAAGTCTCGCTCGGATTCCGGGACTTTGAGGTCCCGCGATTATGTTCACCATATAAACAAAACAATATTGTTTGTTTACTTATTTGATTAGGTCACATATTAACAATAGGCCTAATCATATGGAAATTAGGCAACTTTATTATTATAACTCCATATTTCGCATGTTTCAGTTAAATTTCACCCTGGCACGTCTCATTGCTTATTGTTTAATATCTCATGAACACATGCCGGTATTCGGCATCGCTGAGTTAAGAAAGAGCTAGGACGGGGATGCTGGTGGCCGTACAGCTAAATTAAGGTGCAATCCCTTCATCTGTCTGGTATGAAATTGATCGTCGCCATAAGACCTACCTGTGTCGGTGCGACTTAAAGCAAATAGAAAAGAAACAATGCAATGAAGTTGAAAGATCACGGAAAACATCCCGGAGATAGTGGGTTCGATCCCCACTGTCGGCAGCCATGAAGATGGTTTTCCGTGGTTTCCCATTTTCACACCTGCAAATGCTGCAAATTAAGGCCATGGCCGATTCCTTCCCACTCCCAGACCATTCCTATCCCATCGTCACCAAAACACCAATCTGTGTCGGTGCGACGTAAAGCAAGTTGTAAAGAAATAATAATAACCGGCCGAGTTGGTCGTGCGGTTATGAGCGCGCAACTGTGAGCTCGCATTCAGGAGATAGTGGGCTCGAACCCCACTGTCGGCAGCCCTGAAGATAGTTTTCCGTGGCGTCTCATTTTCAATCCAGGCAAATGCTGGGGCTGTACCTTAAGGCCACGGCCACTTCCTTCCCATTCCTAGGCATTTCCTGTCCCATCGTCGCCATAAGACCTATCTGTGTCGGTACGACGCAAAGCAACCAGCAATAATAATAATAATAATAATAATAATAATAATAATAATAATGACAACAGCGGCTCTGGGAGAATCCATAATGATGTCCCTACCATACTTTACTAACTATTATGATTTCTATTGGCTATTTAACAATAATGTTATTGGATTTTCCGCCCCACTAACTACTTTTACGGTTTTTGAAGACGCTGAGGTGCCGGAATTCTGTTCCGTGCGAGTTCTTTCACGTGCCAGTAAACCTACCAACATGGAGCTGACGTATTTCAGCACCTTCAAATACCAATGAGCCAGGATCGAACCTGCCAAGGTGGGCCCGGAAGGCCAGCGCGCTGATCATCTCGGCTGTTGACTATTTTCTTGTTGTTGTTATTAATTAGTTCGCAGTCTCTATTTTCTACAGGCACTACACGAACATACAGTACAGTAATCTCTTCGGAAGCATGTTTTATTTTGAAAACTTATTGGAAGACGAATTCCTTGACTGAAACACAACGTGCATTCGAAGAGAATTCGGTGTGCGCGATGTTCCAACGAGGCCAACAAATATATCGGTGGTAAGAGAGCGGCCCCGCGGTGTAGGAGTAGCGTGCCTGCCTCTTACCCGAAACCCCCTGGTTCGATTCCCAGCCAGGTCAGGGAATTTTACCTGATTCTGAGGGCTGGTTCGAGGTGCACTCAGCCTACGCGATTACAATTGAGGAGCTATCTGACGGTGAGATGGCGGCCCCGGTCTAGAAAGAGAAGAATAACAGCCGAGGGGATTCGTCGTGCTGACCACACGACACCTCGTAATCTGCAGGCTTTCGAGCTGAGCAGCGGTCGCTTTGTAGCCCAAGGCCGTTCGAGGCTGTTTCACCATGGGGTTTGGTTTTAAGAGAGCTGGAGACAACGGGCTCGCTCCTCAGCGAGAGTAGAAATCACAGACCTATAATGAGTCATGATTGCGTAGGTGATGTGAATTCACTAAATAAATCATTGTACTAATTGAGCCAGGAGACAACTCATATGCTGCATGCCAGAGAGCTGACGAGGGTACACTTCAGAAAAGGTCACGGAATGTGGTGTGACGAGTTCAGTTGTGTGTGAGTGCATGTGGAAGATTATTTCAACATTTAATGTGAGGAATCTTCCACAGTTACTCTGCAATTAGAACAAATGGCACGCATTTGTTATTATTAGTTCGAAAGTTATTAAAATTGCAAGGTTTATGTGGATCGTCCTGTAAATTACACTCAGTACTCTTAGTATGCTTTTGAGGGTGGGGGGTTGGCGTAATTAGCTCAGATACTGAGATACTGGCCTCCCACCAGAAAACTGAGGGTCGAATCCCGGTCATCCTCTGTCGAGGTTTTTCATCTCAAAAAACACTTGCCTTCAGGAAGGGCATCCGAACTCAAACCCCCCGGCGAAAACCAAAAATGAGCCTGGCTGACTCCATCTACGCCAGATATAACTGGGTTAAGCTTTACTTTTACTGTTACTACGCTTGTTGATATGTTATTTGTCAGATGAGTTCGCGAAGATGATGCACTCTTTGAAGAACATCAGACCAATGTTAAATTTATAATAGGGCTATGAATCTAATGCGATTCATTTCGGTGCAAATATACTACCATACCTCCTAAAATAAAGGTCAACCAATCTCGATAGCTGCAGTTTCTTAAGTGCAGCCAGTATCCAGTATTCGGGAGAGAGTGGGTTCAAACCCCACTGTCGGCATCCTGAAAATGGTTTACCGTGGTTTCCAATTTTTACACCAAACAAATGCTAGGGATGTACCTTAATTAAGGTCAAGGCGGCTTCCTTTCCTCTCCTAGCCCTATCCCGTCCCTTCGTCGCCATGACACCTGTCTGTGTCGGTGCGACGTAAAGCAGCTGGTAAAGAAGGAAGTAAAGAGAATAAGGTCATGTACCATAATGTGTCTTGTGTCTACGGAAGGAGCACTGGCATTTTATAAATTATTATTTTAATGATTTGTACCGACTCAGGCGTGAGTGAAGAGAAAGGGTTCTCGATTGTCGTAATTTATATGTGTTCTTCAAGCTCAGCCGCACTCCTAGACTCAGCCTTGATTGTAGTGTACCGGAACTGCAGTACCTTGTGGTTCTGAAACAGGATGATCTCAAATTGGTCTCTATTAGAGAAGTAGAAGGGTAAAAGATTATACAGAGGACTGACCTGACTAATGACTAAGAAGAGACTACTTCACGGACTTCCGGTTGTGATATGCGAATTCCCGAACAGTCCAAATATTTCGATTTGGAGGATTGGAGTGGGATTCAATCAGCCTCGTGAGACCAACTCAGGGATGACTGATACGAGAAACAGTTGATCCGGCCAGGACGTCGTCACTCGGGCCATGTGGCACTCCCAACATCTGCAGGCCATCTGGGGCGGCAGGGAGGGATTCAGTTAGGTGAAAATTTGGTAAGCAGTCTGGCCTACGCTGACGACTTGGACTTAATGGCAGATTGTGCCGAAAGCCTGCAGTCTAATATCTTCGAACTTGAAAATAGGTGCTAACTCGATGTCAGTAAGTAAGAAATCCTACAGAATTAAATGTCAGATTGGTGATACAAAGCTGGAACGGGTAGATAATTTGATGTATTTAAGATGTATTTTCTCCCAGGCTGGTAATATAGTAAGTGAGACTGATTCAAGGTGCAGTAAAGCTAATGCAGTGAGCTCGCAGTTGCGATCAACGGTATTTTGTAAGAAGGAAGTCAGCTCCCGGACGGAACTATCTTTATTTCAGTCTGTTTTCAGATCAACTTTGCTTTACGGGAGCGAAAGCTGGGTGGACTTAGTATATCTTATTCATAAGTTAAAAGTAACGGACATGAAAGTAGAAAGAATGATTGCTGGTACAAACGGGTGTGAACAATGGCAGGAGAGTACTCGGAATGAGGGGATAAAGGCTAAATTAGAAATATACTAGATTTATGAAGCTGTACGCATAAACTGACTTCGGTGGTGGGGTCATGTGTGGCGAATGGAGGAAAATAATGGACTCTGTTATGGAGGGTAAGAGAAGTAGTGGGAGACCAAGACGACGATCGTTAGACTCAGTTTCTAACGATTTAAAGATAACATATATAGAACTAGGCCGCAGAACTAGTTACAAATAGATGATTGTAGCTCCGATTAGTACATTCGCAGAGGCTTGCAGACTGACCGCGGAAAGTCAGAACTGTCTATAATGAAAATGTATGTGTGTATGTATGCATGCATGTATTTATTACTTCATGTAGTTGCTTTCTTTTGTTTGTACGCATGTTCGTTTCATTGTGATGGTTACTTCATTTGTCTGACTGCGTTAGTTAATTGGTTTTTCTGTGTTAATTTGTTTGTTTGAGTGCGTGTTTAATACTTGTTTTGGTTTGTTTCTTTGTTTGCTTGTTATTTTGTAATACTTTCCCGGATAGCTGGCAAGAGTCTACATCCTAATTTCATCCGTTCCTTTAGCAAAAGTGAAACAATGAAAAATGAAGTACTGTATATCCTGTGATGATGTTTACCGATTCAAGATACCTGATAAACGTGATACACCTAGAGGAGTTATGTGAAGGGAAGGGATGTATTAGTTGCAATAAGCAGCCTTAAAACGGAATGTGCAATAATTGTATTTAATGTTACATACTTATTTAGTATATTGATACATGAACAATCAGTACATTATTCTGCAAGTTTTAACACTCAAGTTACAGAATGCAATATTATCGTTACATTATGAGTCACAATCAACTCAGATATTGTTGCATTTTTCATATATAATTAAGGAACGGAGTGTAGCTGGACGTCATTGACACAGTTCCTACCGTAATTAATTTTTACCTCCTCCCAAATGTTGTAGCCAACTATATTCGTAGCTTTAAAACACTTTGCCTAGTTGATTTCAAATACATTTGGTTCATTAATCATTGGTCCAGACCGCATGTCCTCAACTAACCGATGGCTTTGGTGGGAACGTCCTAACCTAGGCCCAAACCAGAGCCCTGCTACATTGCTTTCTCTTGAAGTTCCATCTCGTAATGTACGTCCCAGACGAGGACCAAACCACATACCACCTGGATTCTCAGCTCGTTTTGTATTGATTTTATCGTCACCATGATCAGAGCGGCCTAGTCGTGGTCCCATCCACAATCCATAATAGCTCTCATCCTCGTGGTCATACTGAGCTGAACGCCCTAATCTCGGTCCGAACCACATCCCTTGTGGACCTTCAACAGCTACATCTGGAGCCTGACTGGAGCGTCCCAACCTCGGACCCATCCACAATCCATGTGCACTTCGTTCACTTTTCATGGAATATTCATCTTCCACTGGACTTGATCGCCCCATGCGCGGTCCGAACCACATTCCAGCTGCACTTTCTAGTTCCTGGTCTTCAGCCTGAGTCGAACGTCCCAGCCTTGGTCCAAACCATATTCCATCTGGAGTGTTGAATGCGTCTTGGCTCCAACGTCTAACTCTTGAACTAGATGATAATTTGCTTCGGTCTTTTTCTCTTTTAGGTGAGGCCGTATCCCCATATCCTTCAGATCTCCCTAACTGAAGTCCGTTCAATAAAGCGTCTTTGCTGGAGCGGCGTCGTCTAGACGTAATGTCTTCATCTGAATTACCTAGACTCTCTTCTGGTTCCCGAGATGTTAAATTTTCACCATCCCTTGAGGTGTTTGACTCCCGTATGGCCCATTCGGAAGTTGATTCGCTTCTCTGTGCCTGAAAGATAAGCAGTAGAGATATCACCAGGCATGTTCCTTTCAGCTGCATGATGCTAACACTGGCTACCACAGATACACGGCTCGTTATATATCCAACACATCCCCGTCTGAATGAGGTCAGCACACAGATAGGTCCCCATTTCTCTTGCTTAAACTAATGAAACAGGAATCAATTCTCACATGTTGTTCTTACGTATATCAAGTCTGCGGGGAGATATTTACCTCTAAAGGCAATAAGACACCGTTCATTTTGGATTCTGTACTCGGTTGGCTCATTAGTTTCCATTATCGTAGCTGTATACTGTCTGTATCAACTATCCTCTTCCCCTGTGCATGCTTACCTCTACTGTACATTGAATTATATGGTACCCTCAGATGTAAGGCAACTTCAGATCATAAAAAAAACGACCACTATCCTGTGAATAATTTCGGACTGCATTTTTTTTTTTTTTTTTTTGCTATTTGCTTTACGTCGCACTGACACAGATATGTCTTATGGCGACTATGGGATGGGAAAGGCCTAGGATTGGGGAGGAAGCGGCCGTGGCCTTAATTAAGGTACAACCCCAGCATTATCCTGGTGTGAAATTGTGGTTGCAATTTAGCCATACATTACTTTCACTTCGAAGCAATAAAAAAACTGTCTGGCACTATATGGTTTAGAGTAGATAGTTCTACTTGCCAGTGATTCAATGTCGCCCAAACTCAGAAAATTTTAGGACTGTGGAAGAGAATTACCATTGCTGGCGAAACCTAGTGTTTACAGTGCACAATGCCTTCTAGTATGGGCTAGAACATCCGCCTCCGTAGCGTAACGGTCAGTGTAATTAGCTGCCGTCCTCGGGGCCCGGGTTCGATTCCCGGTACTGCCAGAAATTTAAGAATGGCAGGAGGGCTGGTATGTGATTGAAATGATGCATGCAGCTAACCTCCAATGGGGGTGTGCCTGATAAGAGCTGCACCACCTCGGGATGAGGACACGGGTTTACTTTACTTTATGGGCTAGAACACATTTGTTACATTCATGCTCTGTCTCAATCTCATCCTTGGCTTTGACACATGAAAGTGACAGAGCTATGTATGATGCTAGTAACGCCATTCCTTATGCAGTCAGACCCTGTTATGAAAATGAAATGAAAATCCACAGCCTGTTTCCAGTTATCTGACTGGGTCAGGAATGGAATGAATGAATCCCCATCTAGCGGCGATCATAGGAACTGTGGCGGCTGCCGAAGCCTGTCGCACTCCTCTGGGTCAATTATTAATGACTGACTGATGAAATGAAATGATATTGGAGAGTGTTGCTGGAATGATATATGACAGGGAAAACCGGAGTACCCGGAGAGAAACCTGTCACGCCGCCGCTTTGTCCAGCACAAATCTCACATGAAGTGACCGGGATTTTAACCGCGGAACCTAGAGGTGAGAGGCTGGCGTGCTGCCACCTGAGCCATGGAGGCACTTGTTACTCCCTGTTATGAATGGTGCGAAAATGATGCTCATAGGGACGGTTCGGGCGTGCATTTCAGTTAACTTGGCAGACTGATAGTCTATGCAATAGCAACTTCTGCCTCGGTAAGGGAAGCAAGGGGAAACTCACTCCCTATTTTCCCAAGTACTCAGTTATTCAGGTAAGGAATATGACTCTGAGGTTCGCTCAACCATCAGAAATGCGTACTAGGTTAATTTCGGTCTCCACTATTGGCAAACCCAAAGAAGATTTTCCATGGTTCCATCAGTTTCACACCAGAGGCTATACCTGATTGGTCGAATCTTCGTCCTTCCAGGTGAACCAAGCATGTCTATACCACTTCACCTAAGTAGGCCACGTCACCTACATCCTTAAAATCGAAAGTTTGTTTGTTCGTTACACATATCTACACACCTCCACCGATCACTAGCAAAATTTGCACCAAGGTTGTTGAGGCATTTAAACGGTTCGTGGAGGTGGCTATATCGTCAAAGATTTAATATATATTATACTGGTAGAAGGTTTTATATTTTGACGCCATTTTTTATACCAAAGCTCTTAAGGAATAGACTGAACACACGAAAAGCATTGAAATTTGAATAGCAAGGAATATGGTCAAACCTCGTACAGACATAAAGTACTAAAACAAGACTAAAACTCTTCGGTGGGTGGTGGTGGTGGTGATTGTCGTTTTAAGATAGACTAAAACGAATCAACCATCCTCTATCAACATTAATCAGAGGTAACATACAGAAGGGGTCTCAAACTTTGAAAAATAAAGGTATCGTTCAAAGAAATATAAGGGCTACGAAGGGCGTGAAAATGAATGACTCCCTAGGCCTCGAATGCTCTAATACCGTCTCGGTCGGAAAAGAGTTGACTAAGGGAGGTCAGTTAGGACAGATGAAAGTGAGGAGCTTGGCACAAGTATGTAGAAGCAATGTCAGGACTCAGCTAAGGGCCCCGTTGTCGCCAAGCCATTTCAGAGCCCCGAGGCCCCTTTTAGTCACCTCTTGCGACAAACAGGTGATGCTGTGAGGGGTATTATACCATCCCCACTCACAGGTGGAAAAATGCGGCGTCTTTCGTTGGTACTTCCCTGTATTTGGTCCTAGGGATTTATTCTCCGGAAAATTAACCTCAGTCCTGTAAATGAATCGGATGGGTCGTAGAGGTAGTTATATCTTCAAAGATTTCATGAAGCTGGACATAATATATGGTACACGTGTATAAGGTTTTATGTGTGTTGACACGCCATTTTTGTTACCAAAACTCTTAACGAATACACGCTGACACAGACAAAATTCAAAAAATTTGTAACAAGTAATTACTTTGAGGTGGTGGATAAAGCTCTATGATACAACATAACAATTTATTGTCTTTGACACTCAGGCGCCATGACCAAAGTTCATAGAGATTACAGAGGTACCGGGCTGAACTGTTTGTTGGTGCATGGCGTATGGAATTCATTCATAACTACCCTAATGAAAGAAAATGACAGGTGTACGCATCATATTTTCCTAATTTGTCATTTTTAAAGGACCGGGCCAGTTGGCCGTGCGGTTAGGAGCGCGCAGATGTGAGCTTGCATCCGGGAGATAGTGGGTTCGAATCCCACTGTCGGCAGCCCTGAAGATGGTCTTCCGTGGTTTCCCATTTTCACACCAGGCAAATGCTGGGGCTGTACCATTATTAAGGCCACGGCCACTTCCTTCCCATTCCTAGGCCTTTCCTATCCAATCGTCGCCATGAGATCTATCTGTGTCGGTCGACGTAAAGCAAATAACAAAAAAATAAAGCATTTTTAAAGGAATAAATCAACCGACTGCAACCAGATTACCTTCTAAATTGAATTCTGAACAAATGTAAGTAACTGTAAAGACAATTCTACAATTATTTTTTCGAGATACAGATATACAATGCAGCGATTGGAAAATCTGCTCCGAATCCTTCACTTCAACTCCATCATTAGGAAATCATAACTACGTATTTCACGGTCAATTATCTGTAGCTTGCTCCAGGGTTGGAACTCCAAGGAATTCATACAGTTATGCTCCCAACAGGGTGGCACGTGATGTCAAGACCGTAACGTTATAGCCTGCAAGCTGGCCAGGCCTTTAGGGTCCCCACGGTATCCTCGCGAAAGAAATCTCTATCTAGCTTAATGCCACTGTGGAGGAAAATGATCAGGGCGATTTTGTAGAATTAGTTCTTTCTTTTATTTTTCTTTACAATTTTTGCGGTGTGGAATTGCCACTTGATTGCATCTAGTATCAGTTTATTTTGTTTAGTGTAGCACAGCACAGCTGTAAACAAATGCTTGCCCTTTCCGTTTCTCCCAACACCGCGATACACTCCTCAGAAATATTCCTACACAAGATTATTTAAAAAGAATAACAGGAATGAAAATTGATACCAAAATACCACATTTTATTTACAAAATTTTACTTTCTTGCTGTGTAGTGCACCCGAGATCACATTCTGCACCAGTATTGTAGAACATTTAACTTATGTCACCCATTTATACGACTACAGTGTATAACGCCAATAAGAAGTTGGTGTAGTTACTATCAATTACACTCAACTCTCGATTTACCGTAATCGGACAAACCGCGTTGCGGCTTAACCGTGGTATCAAAAACACTAAAAGTGCACGAGTGTTAGGAGTTACAGTAATACAGAATTACAAAGGGTCGGGATAATATTGCCAGGATGATGCTCTCATCACCGAAAGACTTGTTTTGAGAAACTTGAGAAGCAAAATAAAGAAAAAGTGTTTCTCAGTACAAAAGCAGAAAACCTTGACTGATTATTTCAAAAACAGTAAAATTAGATAGTCTGAATATTTTTCTTTGCCTTATTAGTTTCAACGAAAAGTGCTGTTTATTTTTAGATGTATTAATTGTGCTAAGTACTAATTTCAGTGCAAAGTATTCGGTACGTTACTAAAAAACAATACAGTAGTATCATTTATTATCATTTAACTGTATATTCAGTACTCCTGTTACCGAGCTCGATAGCTGCAGTCGCTTAAGTGCGGCCAGTATCCAGTATTCGGGAGATAGTAGGTTCGAACCCCACTGTCGGCAGCCCTGAAAATGGTTTTCCGTGGTTTCCCATTTTCACACCAGGCAAATGCTGGGGCTGTACCTTAATTATGGCCGCTTCCTTCCCACTCCCAGCCCTTCCGTGTCCCCTCGTCGCCATAAGAACAATCTGTGTCGGCGCGACGTTAAGCAACTAGCAAAGAAAAAAAAAAGGTACTCCTGTTCTATTTTTAACTTTTTGCGGGTTAACCGCGATTTTACTTATACGGGAAGCCTTAACCCTACATTATCCCGGTTAATCGAGAGTTGAGTGTAACTCAGTTTCGAACGAGCTCTCTTTGCAGCTTGTCAGCTGTGGGTTTAATATTTTTCAAACTTTATTTAATGTTATTTGCTTTACGCGCCACTAACTACTTTTACGGTTTTATGAGACGAAGAGTTGCCGGAATTTAGTCCCGCAGGAGTTCTATTACATGCCAGTAAATCTACCGACACGAGTCTGACGTATTTGAGGACACCTTCAAATACCACCGTACTGGGCCAGGATCGAACCTGCCATGTTGGGGTCAGAAAGCCAGCGCCTAAACCATCTGGCCCACACTTTATTTGAACAGTTTTTTATTTAATTCTGTTCGTATAGTTATTTCTGTTGTAATCGAATAAATTATTATAAACGAGACTTCGGGGTCTAGTAGAGAGTATAATTCTGTAATTACTGAAACATGAAACCAATTAAAGTTAAGCACGAACAACTAAGTCGTTGCATGGTTGGCAGTTCAGCAGTTTAGCCGTTAAACCAAGGAGGCAGTCAAATAAAACCTATTAAATCATATTTTTTTAAAAAAAATCTTACAATAACGAAGAATCCCTTTGTTTATATAGATTGACAATATATTACATTACTTCCTTTTTCTTTCTGTCATCTTTGCGTGTATATATTCAAATTTTTGTCTTAAAAATTAGTGTTATTTGTAGTTCTTAGTATTTTAAGTTAATCAGTGCCATTGTATTAACAAATAATAATATGTGTGTGGTTAAGTGTAAGAAAGGGCCAAGAGCCTTTTCGCCACAGAAAATAAAGGCTTTTATCTATCTATCTATCTATCTATCTATCTATCTATCTATCTATCTATCTATCTATCTATCTATCTATCTATCTATCCATATATCTATCTATCTACCTGCTGTAATTAAATTTATATAAAGTTATTCATAGGTTTTTACATTTTATTTGAGGGGGCCCGAAGTTTAACTTTGGCGGGTGGGCCCGTAGCACATTCTTTACGCCCCTGCGCAATGTTATTCATTCTATGGCACAAAATTAATTATTTCACTGTTAGACAAATGCATAAAACTGCTGATCGATGTCAATAATGAGCAATAATTTCAGAAAGTTAACAAACTTTAGGAAAACAATGTAATCCCATTTCCATTTGTGATATATTTTTAAGTGTTTGTTAATAAAATGTGGTTACAGAGCGCAAACATATCTACAAAATGTCACTGTAATATTTATCCCAAATGGAACGTAATAATTTGTTTTATACAAATAAAATTTAAAATCTGCGGTAAACTAAGGAATAGTACGAAATATTTTGCTTGCAGAGAATAATATGGATACATACTTTACTACGTTACAACTATATTTTTTTTTCTGCTACGTCGCAGCGCTTCCGTATGCGTTTTGTTTGTCTAATACTTTCGTGTGTGAAGTGTTTGCTCACTGAAGTTGTTTGAATTAATTAGCTGTCGTTTTCTTCATGTTGTTCATTTGTTTTGTTCCCTAACTCATTCATTAAATGAAATATTTATTGGTCCAGAGATCATGCTATTTTTCTGTTTGAACTGCCCGCGCTAGTCATATGGACAAAGCTAATGAGAATTCACAGACATAGCAGTCCCATTCGTCGGTACTAGCCCTGGACCTCAAGACGGCACGAGCTGCGAGTCCTGTCTACAGCCCCTAAGTACGCATACATTTTTCTCTAGTAACGACGGTATTTCGATGGCCTAGATTGAATACCTCGTATCTCAAAAAGTTCTTCCTAGCCATTATTTCCCTTAAGACTGGTCACGCCTCCCAGCCACACATGAATATGCTGTCCATCAGAACAATGTTCATTGGGTTCATTTTCCTATGCTGATGCGTAAAGGAAAATGAACCTCATAAAATTATACTGTAGGAGTCAGTAAATACGTCACACAGACATACTTTCCTATAGTACGGTACGATAAGGTTCATTTTCCTTCACACGTCGGCATAGGAATAAAGAACACAACGAACATTGTTCTGATGGACTGCGTATTCATGTGTGACTGGGAGGCTTAACCAGTCTTAAGGGAAGTAATGGACAGGAAGAACTTTGTGAGATACGAGGTTTTCATTCTAGGCCATCGATTTCTTAATTTACCGCAGATTTTTCACTTCATTTGTGTAAAAGCAATTATTATGTTCCATTTGTGACAAATATTACAGTGACATTTCCTAGATATGTTTGCGCTATATAACCGATACAATGCGCGTGAAGCCCGTGGGTAACTGCTAGTGTTCAATAGATTCTAAATAATTTTAACCCTCGGCTGGTACCATATATTTTTGTACTGTAACTGGTATCAGGGCTTCCATCAGAGCCCAGATTTTTACTATTAAATTAGACGATGTTTTATTAACATTTCATTGTTAATTAAACCTAATTCCCTTAAAAATATATTTTCAGTAATGCCACAGCAACATTTAAAAGAAGAAATATAAGACGAGAAGAAAATACAAAAATAGTGAAATGAAGTCTCGACTTGATAGTTCCCTAATTTGAGATACCTAATACTACCTATAACACTGAGGAGGCCAACAGTATAATTACTCTTATCAAACATCAACTTCTATTGGCTGGCCCCGTCGACCGCATGCCCGACTCACTCCACTGTATTCTCAATTTAAGAAAGGATAACGCAATCAAGAGCAGAAAAAGCCATACAAGAAGAACGTGCCAAAATGACTTTAAAATCTGGGAGGATGTAGCGTCTGATCGGTGGATGTGGCGACATACTGTCTACAAAAGTCCACAACATTGTGAGCATCACCGATAGGGGGGAGAGTTCGGTAAAAGAGATTGTGGAAGTGAGAAAGCAAATCAGGGAAGAACTGAGCGCCGGGTTGTAAAAAAAAAAAAAAGAAGAGGTCTAATACATTTGATTTGTCAGCATTACGAAGGAGCCTGTGCTTCCAGAATCAATCTCTTTAGACAAACCATACTCGACAATACTGATACACTCGGTTATACTCGACGGCGTGATTGCTTAAGATAAGATCCATTCCCATATCGGTGTAAAGAGACAACATTTTATTTATCTTCCATAATTTTCCCTCAGACTTGACACGTAATCGATTTCAGATCTCGTAATTGGATAATTTGCAATGTACTTTCAATTTCTTTTGAACGCGAAAGACTTTGCTACTAAAGAGAGAGCCAAGATGAAAACATCCGATTCAACGGGACCATCATTACAAAAATATAGCCTTTTAAGCCTCATCTTAACAGTAGGGCTTCTCGATTGAATGGTTAGCGTAGCGGCCATTGGTTCAGAAGAACTCACGTTCGATTCTCGGTCGGGCCAACGATATTTGCCGCATCTTGTTAATCCTTCTTGGATGAAGGTTAAATGTTTGTGTTTGTCTTAATACACACCTTTTCACAGTGTACCACGTTACAAACCATCACAAAAACACGTAATAGTGAATACATACTCCACATCGGGTTGACGTTAGAAGCGAGTTTGGCTATAAAACTGGGTGAGACCCATATATAGTCACCTGACTTTACTAGCATTAAGAGTTTGAGTTCATTTTGAAGAATTAGGGTACTATCGGTAATCCGCTCCGAGTGATTTTGTGTGCGGAGTAATGTTCAATTACACGTAGAGTATAAAGTGTTGTAGGAATTGATGTCCCTATAGTTATCCTGGAGTTATAATAGATGTACCTAGAGTAGGGTCTAGAGATAGCGAATCTGCCTCTTATCAAGAGACCGGAGTTCGATTTCCGGCAAGGCCATGGATTTTCACCTGGTTCGAGAGCAATTGAGAAGCTGTATGACCGTGAGATAGCATAGCGGCTTCTGTACAGAAAGCAAAGAATGAGAATTTGTCGCACAGACCACGCATCATCTCTTATATGCAGGCCTTCGAGCTAAATTACGGTTGGTTGGTACCTTGAGGTCTAACAGGGCCGTACCAGCATAAAGTTTGGTTTTGTTTGTTTTTGTTTGTACCCAGAATAAACCTGCATAGTCACTGTCAGCTCGTGGATTTGATTCGAATCACTGATCGATACACCCTTCCAGTTTTACGATGACGGGAGAATGGGCGAGCTTACGGGTTTTAATTGCCTGTCGATCTCGTAAACCAAAAAATGGGACTTTCTCTTTTCCATAGAATCTGAACCACAGAGACGAGATTGTTCATTTCAAAAATCACACACGCATTGACTGGATGGGAAGCCAGTGACGTCACGTTCTGAAAATTAATTCGTTCACTTCTAACAATTTAACTTTAGTGCTATTTACTCTATGGACGAATTTAGAATAGCTACCGTTCTTAGCAAGAATTTAAACTAAATATAACTTTGTTGTCTGTTGCAGATGTTGTTAAACGAGCTCTTGGTAGTGGAGAGTGTCGACCTTTTCCCCTACATGAATGCTCAATCTCACCACACGGAAAATTTCGAGTTGGTGCATGTGGATCCACCTACCGCTATCTTGCGAAGAGGACAGTCTTTTGTCCTCGCAATCCGCTTCACCAGTCGATCATACGAAAGTTCTAAGGATCTCATCCGCCTTCTCTTCACCTTTGGTAAGTACACCGTTGCAAAATTGAAATAAATAAATCTTTGGTGTAATTCCTCACTCCCTCTCAATATGTCGCAATGCTTCATTTCACGATGTTGTTTAATTGAAAATTGCACCACATTCTGGTATAAATTAATAAATTAACACGAGTTATACATTTAATTCGTTGTCATCTAATTTTATAATAATGCAGTATCAACTGGGTAAGCACAGGTGTAGGGAAAATTTGGATTCTAGGTGTATTTGATGTTATTACTGTGAATTAAATATCGCATCAAATACTCGTAAAGTAACATAACTCATATTTAGTACTTCTGTCCTTTGTGCAAATATGCCAAAACCCGAATTAAAAATACGGTACATGGAAGAATGCACAGATAATTAAGTAAGAATAGGATTATTAATAATTTTTTTATTTATTTATTTATTTATTTATTTATTTATTTATTTATTTATTTATTTATATATATTTAATGCTTCCTTTCTCGAATTTGGCCGCCTAAGGACTACGTAAATTAACTAGTACATTCATTATCCTATTTCTTTTCTTGTTTTCCAACAGTTCTTCGTTATTTAGATTTGTTGTTTCGTTCGTCCATTTTATCTAGATTTTATTTCTTTTATTCACCTGTCAACCTTCTAAAAGTTGTTCCATCTAGTATTATGGCTTCTTATAGCCCCATTTCTTCCAATTTTCTCTAACCGTTGTATGAATGATTTGCCAATCTAATCCTTCCAAACCTGGCTGATTATTTCTGCCCATGGCTATCCCTTGTCGGATGCAGTACCTTTGCACCTGTATGTTGGCACAGTCCAGAGCAAAATTTAGCATCCAATGAGGCCCCAGTCTTATTTATGGCTTTGATAGTATTCAAGCTTCTGAGGTACGGGTGGCGCTGAATAATGACATAATGACATTCAGACCCCAATAAGTGCAACTTATGTTATCACAGGTACTACTCATAGGGCCAGTCGTGTTGCAGTTGCACAATTTAGCCAAGTGAGGAAGCAATTGAAAATTATTTCACTCTTAATGATAGTGCCATCATCGGAGTTTTTTTGTTCCCTATTATCGTATAACCATCGGTGGTCCTACTAGAGGTTATTTATTTATTTATTTATTTATTTATTTATTTATTTATTTATTTATTTATTTATTTATTTCGTTCTCTACATGACTGTCAAATGTCCATGAATTTATCAACGCTGGTAATAAATTAACAATGTGCGTGCTTCTCTGGATAGGTCCACACCCATCAACCTTGAAAGGCACTGAAGGTGCGGTCACAATCTCTGGCAAGAAAACAAACAATGATGATCTAGAACAATGGGACGTAAAACTAATCGAAAAAGATCAAGTCTCTCTCACAGTTGAGGTAAGTAACATTTTATACTTTTCCACTTTTTCTTGAAATAAATTAAATGATTTTATACCCACTTTTTTTACGATAAAAATATTTTCCCTACCACTCATTATTACTCTACGAATTCAAATGTAGAAAATGATCATTCACTACTTTTTACGTACGTATGCAGTAGAAAACTATTTCATGATGAAAGCAGCAGAGATGGTAGTTTGAATTTTCTCTAACAAATCAGGGTATCAAAAAGGTAAAATTTTATTTCGATGAAGGATTTTCGGGGGAATTACAGAATATTCATTTTCACTTATAGGCTTTATAGATACTATTGTTTCGGAAGTCCACTTACATATTATGCAAAGGCTTCACGATTTAGAAACAAATTCTTTCCATGTATCACCCTCTACGTTTTAATATTCGTGAATGTATAGTTTCACTTAAATGATGATATGGTATTATATTTACACCGAAATGTTTCCTTCTCTCATTCCGAATACTTCGTACATTATATAGCCAACACCATTCACAAGTTCAAAGAAAATATAGAATAGTTAATATTATACTGGTATCTAAGATGGCCTTAGCAACCGAATGCAAACATTTTCCTCAGCCACCGCATGCAAACATTCGCCTTAGCCACCGAATGCAAACATTTTCCTTAGCCACCGAATGCAAACATTCTCCTTAGCCACCGAATGCAAACATTTTCCTTAGCCACCGCATGCAAACATTCTCCTTAGCCACCGAATGCAAATTAGCCACCGAATGCAAACATTTTCTTTAGCCACCGAATGCAGACATTTGCCTTAGCCACCGAATGCAAACATTTGCCTTAGCCACCGAATGCAAACATTTGCCTAAGCCACCGAATGCAAACATTTGCCTTAGCCACCGAATGCAAACGTTTGCCTTAGCCACCTCATGCAAACATTTGCCTTAGCCACCGCATGCAAACATTTGCCTAAGCCACCGCATGCAGACATTTGCCTTAGCCACCGCATGCAAACATTTGCCTAAGCCACCGAATGCGAACATTTGCCTTAGCCACCGAATGCAAATTAGCCACTGAATGCAAACATTTTCTTTAGCCACCGAATGCAAACATTTTCTTTAGCCACCGAATGCAGACATTTGCCTAAGCCACCGAATGCAGACATTTGCCTTAGCCACCGAATGCAAACATTTGCCTTAGCCACCGCATGCAAACATTTGCCTTAGCCACCGAATGCAAACATTTGCCTAAGCCACCGCACGCAGACATTTGCCTAAGCCACCAAATGCAAACATTTGTCTTAGCCACCGCATGCAAACATTCGCCTTAGCCACCGAATGCAAACATTTTCCTTAGCCACCGAATGCAAACATTTTCTTTAGCCACCGAATGCAAACATTTTCTTTAGCCACCGAATGCAGACATTTGCCTTAGCCACCGAATGCAAATTAGCCACTGAATGCAAACATTTTCTTTAGCCACCGAATGCAAACATTTTCTTTAGCCACCGAATGCAGACATTTGCCTTAGCCACCGAATGCAAACATTTTCTTTAGCCACCGAATGCAAACATTTTCTTTAGCCACCGAATGCAGACATTTGCCTTAGCCACCGAATGCAAACATTTTCCTTAGCCACCGCATGCAAACATTCGCCTTAGCCACCGAATGCAAATTAGCCACTGAATGCAAACGTTTTCCTTAGCCACCGAATGCAAACATTTTCCTTAGCCACGGAATGCAAAAATTTGCCTAAGCCACCGCATGCAAACATTTGCCTTAGCCACCGAATGCAAGCATTTGCCTTAGCCACCGCATGCAAACATTCTCCTTAGCCACCGAATGCAAATTAGCCACTGAATGCAAACATTTTCCTTAGCCACCGAGTGCAAACATTTGCCTAAGCCACCGCATGCAAACATTTGCCTAAGCCACCGCATGCAAACATTTGCCTAAGCCACCGAATGCGAACATTTGCCTTAGCCACCGAATGCAAATTAGCCACTGAATGCAAACATTATCCTTAGCCACCGAATGCAAACATTTTCTTTAGCCAGCGAATGCAAAAATTTTCTTTAGCCACCGAATACAGACATTTGCCTTAGCCACCGAATGCAAATTAGCCACTGAATGCAAACATTTTCTTTAGCCACCGAATGTAAACATTTTCTTTAGCCACCGAATGCAAATTAGCCACCGAATGCAGACATTTGCCTTAGCCACCGAATGCAAACATTTTCCTTTGCCACCGAATGCGAACATTGCCTTAGCCACCGAATGCAAACATTTGCCTTAGCCACCGAATGCAAACATTTGCCTTAGCCACCGAATGCAAACATTTTCCTTAGCCACCGAATGCGAACATTGCCTTAGCCACCAAATGCGAACATTGCCTTAGCCACCGAATGCAAACATTTGCCTTAGCCACCGAATGCAAACGTTTTGATTGTATGCAAATTCGGATTACCTGCGTGTCAGTTTAGACGTTTCGTTTTACTCTACTTCGTGAAAGAGTAAGTGGGACTCTGACAAGTTTTTAATTAGTATTATCGAGTAAACACCATGTTAATCACCCGAGGCGACATCGCACAACATGATGTGACGAATTTATTTCGCCCTTGAATAATTTGACTGCCTCTTACGGGTTTGAACCCAAGATCTTACAATCCGAAGGCGACACTCTACCACTGCTTTTAATGCTACACCGACAAACATAGCCTACCATATTCATCGGTAGAGATCGTGGAGCGTCCGGACTGGGTCTCCCAAACTACCTAGTTAATATTCTGACAATTATTAAAAGGACAGACGTCCCACAAACCATGCTTAGACACCGACGAGCGATGAACCGACAGCGTGGGACACAAATCCAACTGCGAGAATTTTAACCGCAACAACTTTAATATACGCTATTGGAGCTGGAATTACCGCGGCTGCTGGCACCAGACTTGCCCTCCAATGGATACTCGTTAAAGGATTTAAAGTGTACTCATTCCGATTACGGGGCCTCGGATTAGTCCCGTGTCGTTATTTTCCGTCACTACCTCCCTGTGCCGGGAGTGGGTAATTTGCGCGCCTGCTGCCTTCCTTGGATGCGGTAGCCGTTTCTCAGGCTCCCTCTCAGGAATCGAACCCTGATTCCCCGTTACCCGTTACAACCATGGTAGGCGCAGAACCTACCATCGAAAGTTGATAAGGCAGACATTTGAAAGATGCGTCGCCGGTACGAGGACCGTGCGATCAGCCCAAAGTTATTCAGAGTCACCAAGGCAAACGGACCGGACGAGCCGACCGATTGATTTTGATCTAATAAAAGCGACCCTTCCACTTCTGGTCGGGACGCTGTTTGCATGTATTAGCTCTAGAATTACCACAGTTATCCAAGTAAAGTGGTACGATCTAAGGAACCATAACTGATTTAATGAGCCAATCGCGGTTTCACCTTAATTTGGCTTGCACTGAGACATGCATGGCTTAATCTTTGAGACAAGCATATGACTTCTGGCAGGATCAACCAGGGAGCTGGCTGGCTAGAGAGCCGAAACCGAGCGTCGTATCCCGCCGCCGACGAGTGCGGCCTGCGGGCAACAGACTTGCTTTGCTCCGTTGGCCGGCCGAGTGGCCGCCAACTAAAATACTGTATCGTAGGCCGCCGAGCACGGGCTCTCACCCGACCGGCGTGCCTTCACTAGGGATCGGGTCCCTTCACCATCCATCGTCACATCTCCACTTCTTAATATATAAACATGAATGAGAACCATGGAGATAGAGGGTATAAACAGATTTATTCGACCAAAACATAGAATGCAGTTTAACTTGTACCATAAACTAATTAAATAAATACGAGGTTTAATAATAATAATAATAATAATAATCGTCATCACCATCATCATCAGCATCATCATCATCAAGGTTTTACGACCCACTAATTACTTTTACTGCTTTCTAGGTCATCGAGATGCCAAAATTTTGTCTCGCTGGAGTTCGTTTACCTGCTTTAACCCCTTCCATTCCATCCCATCCCATTCCATCCCATCCCATCCCATCCCATCCCATCCCATCCCATCCCATCCCTCTCCATCCCTTCAAGTTGTCGAAACTTCTTGTATCTCTCAGGCAAGTGAAATCAACGACTTCAATATCAATGGGGAAGTGCTAGAGGGCTGTGATCTAGCATCTAATTTACCAAGGCTGACGTATTTGAGTACCTTCAGATACTGCCGCATTGAGCCGGAATCGAACTTGGGCTCATAAGACCAGCGCTCCAACCTCTGAACTATTCAACCTGGCTCATTCCTGTTATGCATGGGTGAAGTGTTGCTCACAGAGCCAATTGGTGTGCACATATCAGTGGGCTTCGCAGAGTGAAATTTAACGGTACCATCTGGCTCGTGTAGAAAGCAACGAGAAACTACCTCAAGTCTAAATTTTCCAGTACGCCTCTTCAGTGATGCTTAGTCTACTTATGGCAACTAATGGTAGTTCTGTTGAGAATACAACCAGTTTTTCGGCTGATGACTCAAAATGAAAACCTAAAGTACAGCCTGTTTCCAGTCATTCGACCTGGTCAGGGATGGAATGAATGAAGCCCCCATCTAGCGGCGAGGATAGGAATTATGCCGGCTGCCGCAGCCTGTCGCAGTCCTCTGGAGCAATAATTAATGTCTGACAGGTGAAATGAAATGATAGTTGAGAGTGTTGCCAGAATGAAAGATGACAGGGAAAACCGGAGTACCCGGAGAAAAACCTGTCCCGCCTCCGCTTTGTCCAGCACAAATATCACGTGGAGTGACCGGGATTTCAACTACTACTACTACTACTACTACTACTAATAATAATAATAATAATAATAATAATAATAATCATACCGAGCTCGATAGCTGCAGTCGCTTAAGTGCGGCCAGTATCCAGTATTCGGGAGATAGTAGGTTCGAACCCCACTGTCGGCAGCCCTGAAAATGGTTTTCCGTAGTTTCCCATTTTCACACCAGGCAAATGCTGGGGCTGTACCTTAATTAAGGCCACGGCCGCTTCCTTCCCACTCCTAGCCCTTTCCTGTCCCATCGTCGCCATAAGACCTATCTGTGTCGGTGCGACGTAAAACAACTAGAAAAAAAAATAATAATCTCAAAATCAATTTGCTTATTATTGTCCGATTGCTTGGCTGAACGGTCAGCGTTGAGACCTTCGGTTCAGAGGGTCCCGCCTTCGATTCCCGGCCGGGTCAGGGATTTATGTCACGAGTGATTAAATCTCCTGGCTCAGGTACTAGGTGTTTGTGTTTTCCCGACACTTTCCTCTTCATATACAGACAACACACTACACTAAGAACCACCACAGAAACACGCAATAGTGATTACATGCCTCCATATAGGGTTGGCGTCAGGAAGGGCATCGTGCTGTAAAACAGGGTCAAATCCACATGTGCGACATAGTTCGCGCCCGCAACCCTACAGTCTTGGGAAAGCGGTAAAAGAAGAAGAATCAATTTACCAATGACTGATGCACGAAACAGTCTAAAAA
Source organism: Anabrus simplex (assembly GCF_040414725.1). Classification (NCBI taxonomy): domain Eukaryota; kingdom Metazoa; phylum Arthropoda; class Insecta; order Orthoptera; family Tettigoniidae; genus Anabrus; species Anabrus simplex. The sequence continues at coordinate 1,457,596,237 of NC_090265.1, forward strand.
TTTACGCCATATTCTTTTAAAACGCTACATAGCTGTAAGTGTATTCACCTTCCCAAACTTACAATATTGGTTAGGGATATCCGAGGAAGTAATTCATCGTCATTTTAAGAAAAAAGAATTAAACGAAAGGAAACGGCTAAATGAAAGAAAGCTCGGAAGAAAGGAGAGAAAGACGTACGACTTTACGCCTTGAAACGTCTTCCTTTAATCAGGAGAAATGTGGGAGGTCGAACCGCGACGAAAGGGGTAGAAAGTTGTAATACCACCTCGTGCCATTTATATTAATACAAGTTGTAGTGTGTGTGTTTGTGGCCATGGCGCCTTCTATCTGCCATGGTAAGATAACAGTGGTCTTAGAGGAGGAGGAGGATTGAGCGATCGCAGCGCTGAGACAAGACTGTAGTGAGAGCAGGCGCGACGCCCGGCCTCGCCCGTAAATTAATTATGCAAATAGGTTAATTTCTCGTGAAGAGTTGCGCACCCTCTTCCCACTGACATTAACAAAAAATTCTTAAAATATTCCCATCAAACTACAGAAGGTTATTCTCATTCCCTTCTTTCTTACGAAAGAACTTCGTGACTCACGTCCCTTTAAAGGCGAACTGAGAAGTTGATCAGGAGTAAGCATCGTCATAGACTTCAAAATGCTATTGAATGTGAAGCACTAAATACTATGAAAACGTGAGAAATTCTCCCCCGACTTCTTCATATTAGGAATGAATAAGCATGTTGTAGGAAAACGCCGCCTTTAATTTTGATATTCTTACATAATTGCACATAACAGAGAACACTTTGAGCCCCACCTGATAGTCGTGATCGTTAAAGCGACAAGTCTATATTGCACCTTGCTAAAATTTAATTGACCGAGCTCGACAGCTGCAGTCGCTTAAGTGCGGCCAGTATCCGGTAATCGGGAGATAGTGGGTTCGAGCCCCACTGACAGCAGCCCTGAAGATGGTTTTTCGTGGTTTCCCACTTTCATACCAGGCAAATGCCGGGGCTGTACCTTAATTAAGGCCACGGCCGGTTCCTTCCACTTCCTAGGCCTTTCCTATCCCATCGTCACCGTAAGACATATCTGTGTCGGTGCGACGTAAAGCAAATAGCAAACAAAAATTAACTGCTAAAATAATTCAACACAATACAAAATATTATTCATTTTCTTTAACAATATAGTTAAAATTGTTCTTGTTACAACTCGTATTATTAAAAACATATTTCAAGTTTTGTATTTAGTTGGATAATTTTTAGGAGCTGTAAGGCCTAATTCTCTATATACTTCCTTATCTTCTTATTCTATTAAAGGAGTTTTCTATTAGAATTTTACTAACTAACTCCTTCCTACATATAGATAAAAAAATTTAACGACCTGTTTTTATTAAAATATTACTCATTTTTATATATATATTTAATAAATTTATAATTTAATATTACCTAATATTACCTCCTTGAAGTTTCGATGTCGAAATATATATAACTAAAGAGGAGATAGAAGATAAATTATGGTTATTGTTATTTACATATTTAGATTATAATGTTTACCAAATCTATAATAAAGAAGAAACGAGAGGTTTAATTCCTTGATATCCGAGTGGTAAATATTATATTAAAAATGATATAAGATCTTTACACAAGCTTCCTATAGAATATACAAAAGGTCTCTTAAACTATTTTAAAGAAAACAATATAATTATTCCAGAATTCGCAGTTGTTAAAATCTAAACAATAGAATCCAGATTCGTTAATAAATTTAGTTGTTTGTTGTACGTAATTGGTTCATTTTTGGTTACCTTTTAATATTTTAGGGAGTTGCTTCCGAAACCCTGAATTTCCATAAATATTTTATCTGGGGTTTTGTTTTCTGTATGGAATTCCCTGAAAATCTAAATAATAAATACTAATATTTCTTTATTTTTATTTGGAGTTGCTTTTATTTTATTGATTTTAACTTTAATCTTATAATTTAAATCTATTTTTCTATCCTGTATTTCTTTTCTAACCAATAATTAGATACATGACAACTTCCTATATTTTCGAATTTAATTATATATCGATGGCTTTCTTTTAAAACCTCGTATGTCCAAATGTTCTTCCTACCCATTATATTCCTTAAGACTGGTCACGCCTCCCGGTCATATACTTGTATGCAGTCCATCAGAATAATTTTCGCTGTGTTCATTTTCCTTTGCTAATGTCTAAAGGGAAATGGACCTTACCGTACCGCATTGTAAGGATGTTGATTGCATGGCAAATTTACACACTCCTAGAGTATAATGTATTTAAGGTTCATTTTCCTTTACAAATTGGCAGAGGAATATGACCATAACGAAAATTATTCTTTTGGACTGCATATAAATATGAGACTGGGAGGCGTGACCAGTCTTAAGGAATGTAATGGATAGGAAGAGTATTCGGACTTACGAGGTTTTTAAAGAAAGCCATTGATATCTTTCTTTGCCTCTATAATCTATTTTAGTTAAACTAGAAATAATTAACTCTGTTCCTTCTTCTAAACTTTCTAATTTACACGCGGTTACTTTTAATTTTCCTACTATTTCCCACATTCTTGCGTTATCAATTTGCTCTTTCATTTATTCGTTATACAAATTATTTTATTTATTTTCTAATGCATTTAGGAGTTTATATTCTTCTATATTAGGATAAGAATTTCCATTATATTTTTAGTAACATTTACCTTTATTTCCATAATTTTTTTTCAGCTGGATAAAATATTATTTCTAACCCATTATAAAGATAAAAACAAATCTCACTTTCGTTAAATCTTCTCTGTTTTTACTTGTATCTGTTAGTTTATTTTGAAGTGTCCTTTTAATAGAATAAACAGATTTAATTCCATCTTTTTCGAATAATGCTCATACACAAGGAAATTTATTTTTATCATTTACTACAAGAGCATATATATTATAAGTGCAATTGTTTATATCTAAGTCTTTCCAATGTTTGCTAAAATAATCTCGTAATTCTTCTTCTGTTTCTTCTATTTTCTGCTCTTTTTCCGTTCTTTCTCATATTGCTCTTTTATGGATCTTGTTTGCTCCAAATTAGAGAGTTTTCGTTCTTGGATTCCTATATTTTCTAGTTCTTGCTCTCTTTTCTTAGTAGACTGTAAATATATTATATTAATTGGTTTAATTTATTTAATGGGATATGGATAGAGTTTTCTACGGGTATTTATTCTTTTTCTAGACACATTTTAGTACTAATTAATCTTAAATGTTCTATAACTATTTATTTCGCTATAGTAGAATATAGAGCATTAGATTTAGTAAAGTATGCTTCTCCTGCTTCATTATAACATTCTTGGACTATAGATATAATACTCGAGTTATCTACATCTTCTAGAGTTTCTATACAGGTAACAGGTAATTAATTAAAACTAAAAGCAAATAGTACGTATTTAATAAGTGTGTTTCTTTCTTCTTGGTTCTCTGGTAAACGAACTTGTATTCCTGTTAATTTATTCGTATTTTTGTTACCCCAATATAAGTATTGTAATAGATCTTTAAAAATAAGACAACTGTTTTGTAAAGAATCTGTTAATTTATCCCACATTTTAGCGAGTAAAATGACGGGTTTTCAAAATATTCTCTCGAGTTGTCTAATAATTCTAAACAATCTTGTATTGGATTAAATTCTTTTATTTGTCGGAAATTTTCGTTCGTATAATTATAAATTGTTTTTCCAATCCTCTAATACTGTTTTCTTTTGCTAATTTAGAAGAAAATGTTTCATTTAATATTTTATCTGGACAACTTAAAAAATGTATAATGTGGTTTCCAAGCTGTTTGTTAACTCCTGAGCTTGTTAATTGCCAAATAAATTTATTGTATATTTTTACTCTAGAATTAGAATTTAACCAAGTTAGACAATCATTGCCGACAGAATTATTATTATTAACTATTACATTACAATCTTCTTTATATTCTCCTTGCATTCTAAAATTAACATTATTTATTAAATATTTGCTCATTCCTTCTTTATTAAAAATAACCGGCGAAATCTTGTGTTATATCTAAATCCAGTAGATAATAATGTTCTGTTTAAACTTATTTTAATATCGTCGCTTCACCGATAAAACGTTGTATTCCATAAAGCTCTTCCTATCGAATATCGATGGCTTTCTTTTAAAACCTCGTATGTCCAAATGTTCTTCCTACCCATTATATTCCTTAAGACTGGTCACGCCTCCAGGTCATATATTTGTATGCAGTCCATCAAAATAATTTTCGCTGTGTTCATTTTCTTTTGCTAAACTCTAAAGGAATATGGACCTTACCGTACCGTATTGTAGGGATGTTGATTGCATGGCAAATTTACACACTCCTACAGTATAATGTATTTAAGGTTCATTTTCCTGTGCCAATTTGTAAAGGAAAATGACCATAACGAAAATTATTCTTTTGGACTGCATATAAATATGTGACTGGGAGGCGTGACCAGTCTTAAGGAATATAATGGATAGGAAGAGTATCCGGACTTACGAGGTTTTTAAAGAAAGCCATCGATATTCTCCTTAAGACTGGTCACGCCTCCCAGCCACGTATGGATATGGAATCCATCAGAACAAATTTTGTTGTGTTTATTTTCCTATGCCCATTTGTAAAGGAAAATTAACCTTTCTGTACCGTATTATAGGAATGTATGTTTGCATTACGTATTTACGCACTCCTAGTGTATAATGCATATAAGGTTCATTTTCGTTTACTAGTCGGCATAGGAAAACGAACACAACGGACATTGTTCTGATGGACTGCGTATCCATATGTGGCTGGGAGGCGTGACCAGTCTTAAGGAGAATAATGGATAGGAAGAGCGTTGTGAAATACAACGTTTTACCGGTGGAGCGACTATACATCTGGCAATTCTGTTAGAAGTGTATTTATGTTTACATCTGCTATTTCTACTGTATTTTATATGGAATAACAACTGGATTCAAGTATTTTCTTATTTATAATATCTATATCTTTCTTTAAATCTGCTTAACACCTTTAATTGTTTGTGTATTGGAATTTAATAAATATGGTATTTTTGCCTTAACCCCATGTCTTGCTAAATTAAAATTAGAGAACTTACTTCTTAGATAACTATTAAAGGAACCGCATGCCTCTTCCTTTACGAGAAATTTTCCCGTTTTTAATTCTCCTTCGCAATCTGTAGAATCTGTTATTTTAACAACCATAATATTATCGAAAAAAGGTTCAGTAATTGGTTTACATTCTTGTTATTTTTGCTCTCCGTTTGAGTAATTAATATCTCCAATATTTTTAATAAGATTCGAGTTATTTAAATTTTCTGTAAGTAGCCATAATCCAAATCTTTCGTTGGTTGGTTTTGCTTTATTGCCTAATAACTCTGTAATAGAGTATTTATTTGTTGGAGTTAGAATTTCTGTTTACAACTTCCATTTATTACGAAGAAAAATGTAGTTAGAATATTTTTAGAAATTTTTATGAAATTATATTTGTTAGAACTTTCAATGAAACCTGCAAAAATAGAGGCAGTTGAAATTGTGTAGTTGAAAGTAAAGTAAGGTGCAAATTTTACTTGTATAAAAGTTGTAGGTGCGCCAGAATCCGCAGGATGTACCTACTACTCCCATATATTTACTTCGTTCTGAAAACGTCCAAGTGTAAAAGAATTCCGTCCTGGAGTAGGCTTATTTCTTTCAGAATATCGTTGATCGCAACGGTGAAACTCACTTTATTATCTTTGCTGCTAAATTTAATAGGTCCTTCATGAGATATACAGTATAACATGGATGATGTGTTTCAGGTTCGCAGTCCTCCGGATGCACCAGTAGGTCAGTGGCAGCTCCAGGTAGAAACCAAACTCAAGGATGACCCCGAAGGCCGCAAACTAACGTACAAGTATCCTAATGATATTTATCTCCTCTTCAATCCTTGGCAGAAAAGTAAATATTTTATCACGAATTTTGATTGAAATTTTTTATGTTTCTTCTCATAGAGAGACTTAATGATTGAATTATATTTTGCAAGGTGCATATAACAATTTTTTCCTGTAATTCTATCCGCTCAGTTCGCTACTGTCTTTCGGTATCACGATGGAATATAGTGGTAGTGACTATTGTTTTAAGAGGAAGTACAAGTAACACTAGTCAGAAGGAAAATTGGAAGAGATCCAACAAGTCGAAAACTGTATATATTGGCAAAAGAAAGGCAAAGGTCTCGTGGGATACAAAAATGAAAGTCCCTAGGCTTCGCAAATCTAATACTGTACCGTCGGGGTAGGAAAAGAACAAGAGTTGAACAAGTGAGATCGGATAGGAAAGCTGAAAACCACACAAGTAAGTGGAAGTAATGCCACACTCAGACTCTGGTCCCTTCTTTTACGACAAGCAGGGAATTCCGGGGATGTATTCCACTGCCCCCCATAGGGGTACGATGAATCATACCCCTAACACTATTTTTTTTTGCTAGTTGCTTTACGTCGCACCGACACAGATAGATCTTATGGCGACGATGGGACAGGGAAGGGCTAGGAGTGGGAAGGAAGCGGCCGTGGCCTTAATTAAGGTACAGCCCCAGCATTTGCCTGGTGTGAAAAAAATGGGAAACCACGGAAAACCATTTTCAGGGCTGCCGACAGTGGGGTTCGAACCTACTATCTCCCGAATACTGGATACTGGCCGCACTTAAGCGACTGCAGCTATCGAGCTCGGTCCTAACACTATTAGCATGAAGCAATTTAGTACTGACAGTTGACTGATTCAGAAATACAACTAGAAAAATTCATAGGTTCAACTGAAATCGGATTCGGGAGATAGTAGTGTAACGTTCCAGACGTTACAGTGTAATTATGTTAATTTTATTATGTGTAATTAATTCAGGAATTTAACATCATGATATTTATTTTGGTATGTAATTGTATTATAATTCATGTTTAATCATTTGCTCACTATCATTTCATTACTTTGTAACTACGACTTGTAAACGAGGGCTGAATATCCTAATATTCACTTAGATTTTTGCGACATTCGTTTAAAATTAACTTGCAGTAGATTTCCTCTATCTTGCCACATCACCGAGGAAGAAGGAAGGACAAATTTAGACATCAAGTTCTGGGAAAAGCGAGCACGTGTTCAAGCGTTGTAACGATGCTACCGTATTTCGACCAGAATTATTCAAACTGATCACCGCCTATATTTTCAAAGGAGCGTCATGTTGCCATGGATACTGAGTGAAAGGACTAATAGAAGAACAGTTGATATCAGGGTTAAGACCCGTCAACTCTAATATCTGGAGTGGGGAGAGACGTGTCATCTGATTGGACCACGTGTAGCGACCTGTAATTAGAGCCAGAGAAGGTTATAAAAGGGCGTGTTGGAGCTCTTGGCTTCATCTTCTACGAGTCTTCTACGATCTTCTACGAGACTTCTACGTGATTTTCTTATTGATCTGCTACTTGTTCTTCTACTTGATTCTCTACTTGATTCTTCGTCTCGATACTTAGAAATTCTGAATGAGGGGTGTATAGCCACTCTCATCAGGAAGTACGTACAGCTCGGCTATGAGACCGGTATGAACCAGTCTAAGTCAATAGGTAGTATTAATCTAGATAGAAATGAAACTTCAGAGAACATTCTCAGTAAAGTTGGAAGGATTCTTAATTGAGTATCCTCTCCATATAACCCAAGGTGGTTCTTCTAACTATGACTTAGGGCTTATCTCCAATATATGGGATAAAGCATAATAGGGAGTGTTAGTTTTGAAGTCATCTTCCAATTAGTGGTGGGTGCAATTTGCAAGGTAGGAATGGGACTTAGCTGCAGATGAAGAGATCTCAAAGACGACCGGTGATGTTCCAGTTACAAGGATGGAAGCTTTCCAAGGACCAGCAGAACAAGACTACATGGTGAGCAAGCGAGTTAAAGATATTGCAAGTTTTCGCGAAGTAGAGTCATTCAATTTTTTTGTTAAATTCATTTTCTATTTTAAATTCAGTTCTCGTTAAACCGTCGTCATTTATATTAAATATAATAAATAGTATTTTTCTAGTTCACTTTAATCAATCTGCCTTAATTAGCCTTTTGATTTCTAATTCTCCTGCTTAATGATTAGTGTACTATCACCCAACCCCTGTGATAAGAGTCCGTCCAAGCTTGATTATAATTTTTTATCTTTAAGTCCTCAACTTAAAGATTGGCGCCCTTAGCTTGAATGGTTGCATTTCTCGTTCGATGATTGTTCTCCGAGAGGGGAAGTCACATAAATGCCGCTCCAACGTGTGGCGAGAAAATCATTAAGTACGGAGCAGTTAATGACAGTAACGATATCAGAATTCGTATTATGGGCAAAATTTGGATATCCACGTTTCATTAGGAGTGTTTGATTGTGGGAAGGGTCATGGCTGATCAGACGAAAGAGGAGAGGATGTTGCGCAGTGGTCGGGCGATAAAAGGCAATAACGTATTTAGTTCAGAGGAAGAGTTGTGTAGTCTAGTAGAGGAAATTGAAGATAGAAGTGTAAGTAGTATGGAGAGTGAAGGCAAGCAGAAAGAAGTCAGTATGGAGTCAGATGATAGTAGGATGGGGGGCGAAGCGGAAGTAAACACTAACAATGAAAGTAATAATAATGATCAGTTAATGGGAATGATGCAGTTAATGTTAAGTAAGATAGAGGACAGTAAAAATGAGCTTAAAAGTGAATTAGAACAAACTAACACTAAAATTGAGAATATTAAATATGAACTTAAAGAACAGTTAGAGCAAACTAAAGCTGAATTAAGCAGGGAGATGAGGGAAAATAAGGAGGAAGCGAATCGGAGAATGGACGAACACAGTAGGCAGTTACGCGATCTGGTGGTAAAAAATGAACATTTTAATAAGCGATTAGAGGACCAGGAAAGGGAATATGTACGGCAAGGGAAAGAGGTAGAAGAAAAGTTTGCGGAGCAGAGAAGTGAATTCCTGGAATTAATGGGGAAGGAAAACAACTCTACTAGGGAGGAAGTAATGAGGCAGGTCACTAGTATTGATAAGAGAGTTGAGACTCAAAGAGGGGAAATACGGATATTTAAAGACCACGTCCAACAAGAGATTGACACGGTAAAGCTTAGAATAGAAGATGAGACCCGGGCAAGTGAAGAAAGGTTTGCGATAGCTGAAGAGAATAAGATTGAAATTAGGACATTGAAAGAGAAGCAGGTTAATTTGGAGAGCGAAATTGATAGGAGAGACAAAGAATGCCGGATGGAGAAAGCAGAAAATCAGTTAAAACAGGTGGCAAAGGATAAACAGGTTTTCACGGGAAGGCAATGTCTAGGAAATAGCTACATTAGGGAAATTGAACTACCTAAATTTAATGGGAAACAAACGAACCCGCTAGATTTCCTTAAGATGATAGAAAAACGATTTGAAAAGCGCCTAGAGGAAGGGTCTATGGACTGGGAAGACGTTATGGAAAATATTGACCATGCTTTTGTAGGAGAAACTCGGTCTTGGTTCATGATATATAGGCAGACGATGACGAACCTGAAAGAATTCAGAAATAAGTTTAGAGAGAAATTCTGGAATGAAGCGATACAAGCTCGGGAGAGAGAAAGGGTGGTATTTGGGAGGTACAAACAGCATGAAGGAGTTACTATGACCGAGTACTTCCTGGCACATGTCATGATTTGTCAGAACTTAGATGGTATAACCGAGGGGTCTGATGTAGTAAGACTACTTTTAAGACATTTTCCGGACAGGGTGAGAGAAGCGGCCTGCATGCAAAAAGTTGGTACTATTCAGGAGATGGAGAACCTACTAGGCAGTTTTGATGCGTTAGGTAACCTTAGGAGTAGAACGGAGAATATTCAGAACTTTAGTCATCACAACGGAATGAGACATAACGGTAGAATACAGAATCACGAAGCTCGCAATCAGTTCAGACCTCAGCAGAACAGCAGGAGCGGAGCACCTGAATATAGGACAGGAAATTCCCAACGGAGGCCAGAGCAATGTACTAATGAGTCCAACGTCAGTACACAAAGGGAACCTTTAAACTAACTAGAGGCTGTAATGTTAGGTCAGAATTCCAGCCTAGTACGAAGGTAGCGAAGTGTCTTGCCATGAAAGTGTTACCATATGACCTAGATGTTAGAGACGATTTGTTGTATGAACCCGAGCAGAATAATGGAGATTCAAGTAATAAAGTAGTCAATCCCGTTGTTAAATTGAAAGTCTGGGGGGCGTGGGTTAAAGTTTTGATTGATTCTGGTAGCCAAATATCATGTATTAGTTCTCAGTGGTATGAGTCATTAGTGAAACAGGGTATTCAGTTGGAGGAAATGCCTGTTAAGTCTACTTTCATCATTACGGCTGTTGGAAAGAAGTCTAAGCAAATTTGTAAACAAGTAGCTGTCCCGATCTGTATTAATAATTTTATTAGCGTTCAGATATGTTTGGTAATTCCGCATTTAATATTTGATCTTATCTTGGGATCTGACTGGTTAACGTTAAAATTGGCTCAGTTAAATTACAATGATCTAGTGCTAAATTTGAGGTGGAATAATGAGGATATCAAGGTCAAGTTTGAGGAGGAAATTCAGAGGAAAACGGAAGTTAGTACAGTGTGGAGAATGAGAGAGGTTTCTAAAGTAAATGAAGAGGCTAGTGAGGGCCTGAAGTTGTGCCAGTTGTGGATTAATGAGGATAAAATATGTGGCTTGAAAGAAGCCGTAAGTAGAAATCAGTTAAATGAAATCCAGAAGGACAAGTTATATGAAGTGTTATGTGAACACGTGGAGATTTTCTCCGAGAAACCTGGTGTTACCCATCTGTATGAACATTCTTTTTCTGTGCTGGATAAGACTCCATTCAGCGGACCGCGGTATCCGATACCACACAAATATGCCAAAGCCGTAGAGGATCAAATTCAAGCTATGTTAGCAGACGATGTGATTGAATTATCAAACAGTCAATACGTTAATCCCTTAATTGTCGTGCCTAAGTCTGATGGATCAATAAGTTTGTGTATTGAATGCGAGAGCGTAGTGAGAGTGTTAGGTTTGCCTGAGGAACCACCTCGTAATGCTGAATTTTACGTCCGACTGGCACGGGAGAACCTGATTAAATCTGGAGATAAACGTAAAAGGCAGCAGAAACGTAAGGTACTGGATAACTTTGAGGTAGGTGATATGGTTTTGGTGAGAGTTCCAATGTTGTCAAATAGTGAGGATAAGGTAACAAAGAAATTTTTTCTTTTATATCAAGGCCCTTATAAAGTACATAGAAAACTAGGACCCTGTGCTTACAAGTTAGCGGATGGCGAGAGCGTAATGAATGGTTCATATAACATTAGTAGTTTACGGAGATACCTGTCGTGTGAGGTGGCTGAACCGGATTGTGAGATATAGGTCAGTAACTCGGGGAAGTTGCTACTTGTTATGTCAGACTACGAGCGGAATAAGTTTACGTCTCAATTGTGGTGGTATTTCCTAGTTGTGTTTGTAAACAAGGGAGGTGTTTGTGTGGCGGTAGATTTACGCTCGTTCATTGACGATAGATCATCTGTTTTCTGTATGTGAGGCCATGAAATTTTATATATTTGTTTTCTGAGATGTTACAGAAGGCTAATTAAAGCTGACGACGGCAAATAATTAATTTTCCCGTATGTGCATTTCTAACTTGCAATAATTTTACCGTGAGCTTAAATCACGTGGGTATTCGTTTGAAGTGTATGGCATCCTGCTTCAAGATAAAGTTGAAACATTCGAAAGAGTGATAAAAGTGTAAATTGTTTGTATCATTTGTTTTCCATGGTTTTAATGTAAAAGATTGGAAGAGAACGTGTTACTGCTATCTAGCAAAGAATGTCGGAGAGATGGGGAGTAAAAGGACAAATAGACACTCGGCAGAGTTTGTAATCTGAATTGTATATATATTATGTTATATTCTCTAGGATAATCTTGTTTTTTTACAAAAATGGAAAGTTGCTTGTGTTGGGCATAATTTAGTATCTAAACCTCAAGATGAACTGAAATAACAGACATTCGCAATGGTAAGCAGTCTAAGAGAGATATGGAAACAGTGAGAGATAATTAATTGTATGAAAATAATGTCGCTCGTAATGGGCAGGTAATAGAGGTATTTCAAGTCAATGTGGGAGTAAGTGTGTGAGTTCTCAACTCATGTGATATTTGTTAAGAACTCATGGGGGCGTATGTAACGTTCCAGACGTTACAGTGTAATTATGTTAATTTTATTATGTGTAATTAATTCAGGAATTTAACATCATGATATTTATTTTGGTATGTAATTGTATTATAATTCATGTTTAATCATTTGCTCACTATCATTTCATTACTTTGTAACTACGACTTGTAAACGAGGGCTGAATATCCTAATATTCACTTAGATTTTTGCGACATTCGTTTAAAATTAACTTGCAGTAGATTTCCTCTATCTTGCCACATCACCGAGGAAGAAGGAAGGACAAATTTAGACATCAAGTTCTGGGAAAAGCGAGCACGTGTTCAAGCGTTGTAACGATGCTACCGTATTTCGACCAGAATTATTCAAACTGATCACCGCCTATATTTTCAAAGGAGCGTCATGTTGCCATGGATACTGAGTGAAAGGACTAATAGAAGAACAGTTGATATCAGGGTTAAGACCCGTCAACTCTAATATCTGGAGTGGGGAGAGACGTGTCATCTGATTGGACCACGTGTAGCGACCTGTAATTAGAGCCAGAGAAGGTTATAAAAGGGCGTGTTGGAGCTCTTGGCTTCATCTTCTACGAGTCTTCTACGATCTTCTACGAGACTTCTACGTGATTTTCTTATTGATCTGCTACTTGTTCTTCTACTTGATTCTCTACTTGATTCTTCGTCTCGATACTTAGAAATTCTGAATGAGGGGTGTATAGCCACTCTCATCAGGAAGTACGTACAGCTCGGCTATGAGACCGGTATGAACCAGTCTAAGTCAATAGGTAGTATTAATCTAGATAGAAATGAAACTTCAGAGAACATTCTCAGTAAAGTTGGAAGGATTCTTAATTGAATATCCTCTCCATATAACCCAAGGTGGTTCTTCTAACTATGACTTAGGGCTTATCTCCAATATATGGGATAAAGCATAATAGGGAGTGTTAGTTTTGAAGTCATCTTCCAATTAGTGGTGGGTGCAATTTGCAAGGTAGGAATGGGACTTAGCTGCAGATGAAGAGATCTCAAAGACGACCGGTGATGTTCCAGTTACAAGGATGGAAGCTTTCCAAGGACCAGCAGAACAAGACTACATGGTGAGCAAGCGAGTTAAAGATATTGCAAGTTTTCGCGAAGTAGAGTCATTCAATTTTTTTGTTAAATTCATTTTCTATTTTAAATTCAGTTCTCGTTAAACCGTCGTCATTTATATTAAATATAATAAATAGTATTTTTCTAGTTCACTTTAATCAATCTGCCTTAATTAGCCTTTTGATTTCTAATTCTCCTGCTTAATGATTAGTGTACTATCACCCCACCCCTGTGATAAGAGTCCGTCCAAGCTTGATTATAAATTTTTATCTTTAAGTCCTCAACTTAAAGATTGGCGCCCTTAGCTTGAATGGTTGCATTTCTCGTTCGATGATTGTTCTCCGAGAGGGGAAGTCACAGTAGGTTCGAACCCCACTGTCGGCAGCCCTGAAGATGGTTTTCCGTGGTTTCCCATTTTCACACCAGGCAAATGCTGGGGCTGTACCTTAATTAAGGCCACGGCCGCTTCCTTCCCACTCCTAGCCCTTCTCTGTCCCATCGTCGCCATAAGACCTATCTGTGTCGGCGCGACGTAAAGCAACTAGCAAAAAAAAAAAAAAAACTGAAATCGATCTTCAATTGAACAGATGAATGATAAGTAGATTAATACTTCCAAAATTGTATTCACCGTTTGTCACGCAATGTTTTACAAATTGTTTTCCTTTCAAATTATTGGTGTTTGGGGATAGTATTCCATGTTTTTCCATTTTGTACAACATACATATGACTAGGTTGCACCTCAAAGGCGATGGCCACTACTAGAGACGGAAAAACCTCGTGTCTTCACGAGACCGGTGCACACAGTGCCAGTGCTACCACTGACACCTTCCCAAGGTACTACCAGTACCTATACCTTGGAGTAGCCTACTCTAGAACTCCACAGTTAATTTGACGCTTGTACGGGAGTACAGGTTTGTGTTGTAACGATGAGTGGGTGAGTTCTGTTAAATTTATCAAAACTAGAGTAAATGGATTCATTTGTGTTTCATTTTTTATATCAACGGACATTAGAACATGTGTGCAGCCTGTAGGAAACAACCCTACAAGTATGGTGACCAACTGTTGAAGGAAGGTATGAGGGACAAGATAGCCAAAAACGAGGGTAATTCCACAATTCTGGGGAACAGCTACATTTTTAGCTGCAATTTTGAAACGAGAAAAAATATAACATCTTCTAATGTATTGTGTTGCCAGTTTCTTTCTTTCTTGACCAAGAGTACTCTTACTGAAGTAATAACATAGAAAAATGTATTTCACTAATCTTTATTGTACAATTTATTTTCCTGTGTTTGGGTCCAAAACCCTCCATCCATGAGGAACATTGAACGTCTTCTTGCAAAGTTTGCAGAACGCCTTGTGGACTTTTACCAGGAGATAAATATAGCGTGTTGGATTCCCACTTTGCATTATATACACATACGCCTTAACTTTTCCTCTTTGCTTTCACGCGTTTAAATAGTAGAAGTACAGTCATCACTACCCGACGCCAAATCCATTCCAAAAATCACAAAAACTTAAGAACTCCGGTTAATACAACACGATTATATTGATGTGCTTCGTCCTGCAGAATGCCCACGTTCTAATGGTAACTCGGAACTCCGAAGGTACGTCCGGGTCGCTTCTCCAAAGATGCTATAACATGCTTGTTTGCAAGATCATACTGTTGTCAACGGTTACGCTATGTTTAGTTGAAGCTAGATGGCAAGACAGTTGCGTGTTGTGAAAATTTGTGCCAATGACAATAAGACTAAAATTCGTTTAGATATAAAAAGGAACAATTGCGGGACATTTACAAAGTACCTTAAAATGTGGAACGTCACGGTTGGTCATCCAGCTTGCAAGGAACTATATTTGTGTCCATCCGCTACCTCGTATAGATACAGGTGGCAGTCGCCGTAGGATTAAACACACAAGAGCAGTCAGCACTGCACAAGGTGGGCAGAACAAGATACGTAGCTTCGCTCGAGACGGTTTGAACACGGACACTGTTTTGTATTCGTGCCACTCCAATCCCGTGCCGGTCCCGTACGCCGTACTTTGTGCAACGACCAAGGTTTGGGTGATATGACAGGATATAACTGCTCATAAACATTAACAGTGTTCCGTTCGGACACCGGCACTGGTCGTAAAGCCTGGATCACACTAAACTGCTTTACCAGCCGCTGCTTGTAGCTTGAGACGGTGAGCCGTCCAGCAGCGCATAGTGAACCTCGACTAGCGACTGCTACTAGCTAACCAGCCGCTGAGTACTTTACCAGCCCGTCAGATCTTAAGCCCCTGGATATTTTCCTGTGGAACCATGTAAAACTACTGCTGTATGCAGAGGAAGCAAGCAATCCTGGTCAACTTAGACAATTCATCACCGAGGCATGCCGATCCGTTACGCCGTAGATCAGGGCCTCTCAGGGTGCATGCGCTTGCAAAAGACGACTTCGCTTGGTTGACCAGAGTGCAGACCTCCACTCCTCGATTTGGAGCAATAGCGCTGTCTCTCTCTTTCCCCACGCCTATCTCGCTCGCTCCCCCTGTCTCCCTCTTCCACACTTGCTGCGTAGCGCTCCAAATCCGAGCCGAATTGATCCGAGTTGAGCCGAGCTTAGCCGAGTAGCCCAGAAACGAAGCGTTGGTACGAGCAGTGCCGAGCCGGAGCGATGCACAGTGCACGGAGCTCTTGCGCCTCGATTTGCACGCGTGAGATTTTGGGCGTTTGAGAGGCCCTGCCGTAGATGTTACAACGTGCCAGATGTTTCTTACAACATCAGGCGCAGTTCTGTGTCAACACGGAGGTTGTCAGTTCGAGCAGGTGCTGCATTAACAGACGTAGGTAACTGAAATCCTGTTACATGTTTCCTAGCCGCTTCCAACCAAGCTCCATACCACATGCCACCATACCAATGGCTCTTTTCAGGGCTAAATAAACAAATCCGTCTGTGGAATCTATCAAGTATGAAACCTTGCGACATCCTGGTAAACTAGTTATTAAAAAATACCTCCGTGGGATTCGAACCTACGAGCTCCGCGCTCTTACCAAGTGAGTTATTCCGAGGCTACACATGCAGCGCACATTCAGTCTATCTGTGCTAGATTTACGGGTTCATATAGAGTACTCACAATGAAATAATAGTGACTTTGAGGATTCCTAATGGCTTTTAGCCCGTAACAACAAGAATGAGAAGAAGAGTGAGAACGATAACTAGATTGGAAATGAGAACGATGAAGAGACTGATGATGAGAGCGAGAATGAGAACAAAAACGACAACGAGAGCAAGAACAAAAACGACAGCGAGGGCATAAAAGAAGTAGTACGAGGAAGAGAAAGGAAAAGAACAGGAACCAGAACTAGAACGAGTAAAAAAACAAGAAAAAGAACAGGAACGAGAACTAGAAGGAGAAAAAGAGTGGGGACGAGAATAAGAGCAAGAACAAAATCGAGAACGGGTAAGAGGGAGAACGAGAACAAGAACTAGAATGGAACGAGAACGAGGAATAGAATGAGGACGACAGTGCGAACAGGAACAAGAATGACAACAAGGGCAAGAACGATACTGAACGAGAACAAGAAATAGAAAGACAACAAGAAAAAAGAACAGGAACGACAACTACAACGATAAAAGAGTGTGAGGAAGAAAAAACAAAAGAAATGGAACGGGAAAGAGAAAAAAGCGAAAGTGAGGACGAGAAAATAAACGTGAACGGGATTGAGGACAAAAAAAATGAACGAAAACGAGAATGCGGACGGGAACATGGACGTCGACGAGTTTAAGGACGAGAAAATGAACGTGAACGAGAGTGAAGGCGAGAACATGAACGTGAATGAGAGTGAGGACAAGAACATGAACGTGAACGATAGTGAAGACGACAACATGAGCGTGAACGAGGTTGAGGACGAGAACATGAACGTGAATGAGAGTGAGAGCAACACCATGGAAGCGAACGAGAGTGAGGACGAGAACATGAACGTGAATGAGAGTGAGAGCAACACCATGGAAGCGAACGAGAGTGAGGACGAGAACATGAACGTGAATGAGAGTGAGAGCAACACCATGGAAGTGAACGAGAGTGAGGACGTGAACATGAACGTGAATGAGAGTGATAGCAACACTATGGAAGTGAACGAGAGTGAGGACGAGAACATGAACGTGAATGAGAGTGAGAGCAACACCATGGAAGTGAACGATAGTGAGGCCGGGAAAATGAACATGAACGAGACTGAGCACGAGAACATGAACGTGAACGAGAGTGAGCACGAGAACATGAACGTGAACGAGCGTGAGGCCGGGAAAATGAACATGAACGAGACTGAGCACGAGAACATGACCGTGAACGAGAGCGAGCACGAGAAAATGAACGTGAACGAGAGTGAGGACGAAAACATGAACGTGAAGGAGGTTGAGGACAAGAACATGAACGTGAACGAGAGTGAGGACGAGAACATGAACTTGGACGGGAGTGAGGACGAGAACATGAACGTGAACGAGGTTGAGGACGAGAACATGATGATGATGATGATGCTTGTTGTTTGAAGGGGCCTAACATCGAAGGTCATCGGCCCCAGGACGAGAACATGAACTTGGACGAGAATGAGGACGGCAACATTAACGTGAACGAGGGTGAGGACGAGAACATGAACTTGGACGAGAATGAGGACGGCAACATTAACGTGAACGAGAATGAGGACGAGAACATGAACTTGGACGAGAATGAGGACGGCAACATTAACGTGAACGAGAATGAGGACGAGAACATGAACTTGGACGAGAATGAGGACGGCAACATTAACGTGAACGAGGGTGAGGACGAGAACATGAACTTGGACGAGAATGAGGACGGCAACATTAACGTGAACGAGGGTGAGGACGAGAACATGAACTTGGACGAGAATGAGGACGGCAACATTAACGTGAACGAGAATGAGGACGAGAACATGAACTTGGACGAGAATGAGGACGGCAACATTAACGTGAACGAGAATGAGGACGAGAACATGAACTTGGACGAGAATGAGGACGGCAACATTAACGTGAACGAGGGTGAGGACGAGAACATGAACTTGGACGAGAATGAGGACGGCAACATTAACGTGAACGAGGGTGAGGACGAGAACATGAACTTGGACGAGAATGAGGACGGCAACATTAACGTGAACGAGAATGAGGACGAGAACATGAACTTGGACGAGAATGAGGACGGCAACATTAACGTGAACGAGGGTGAGGACGAGAACATGAACTTGGACGAGAATGAGGACGGCAACAATAACGTGAACGAGGGTGAGGACAAGAACATGAACGTGATAGAGAGTGAGGACGGGAACATGTTTTTTTTTTTTTTTTTTTTTTTTAGTTGCTTTACGTCGACCGACACAGATAGGTCTTATGGCGACGATGGGACAGGAAAGGGCTAGGACTAGGAAGGAAGCGGTTGTGGCTTTAATTAAGGTACAACCCATTATTTACCTGGTGTGAAAATGGGAAGCCACGGAAAACCATTTTCAGGGCTGCCGACGGTGGGGTTCGAACCTACTATCTCCCGAACATGAACGTTAACGAGAGTGAGGACGAGAACATGAACGTGAACAAAGGAGAGAACGAAGACGCATTAAAATTTCCTAATGAACACATAATTTATTCACCAGTTTTTAGTGACAACCGAGTTAGATTGCCAAACATTTTCACCAAGACAGATGTGGTCTTAATTCCACCAGATGCAAGTGAGATTTTTAACGTCCAATTCAAACGTCTGTTATTTTATTTCATAAAAAGCTGTAGGTTATTTAAAATTCAACATAAATGACGCAGATGGGAGAACTAGGGACTGCACAGTCTTCAAAACCTAACGCGTGCTCCCTAGCTCAAACGGTAAAGTGCTCGTCTTTTGAGCCCAGCTTGGCAGCAACAATCATAGCTCAGTCCGGTGGTATTTGAAGGTGCTGAAATACGTCAGCCTCGTGTCGGCTGGTTTACTGGCACGCATAAAACTCCTGTGGGACAAAATTCCGGCACCATGGCGTCTCCAAAATCCATAAAAATATAGATAGAGGGGCGTAAAATAAATAACACTTTTATTAAAAATCTACTGATTTCAGCCAGGATCTGAACTCGCAGTTTACCACCGCTGCACACATTAATCCGTCTAAAAGGAGTACCCATGAATAACACATGACAGTGAGACCCTGTTACTACATTTTCAACTTTGTTCCAAGAAGTTTCCGCAGCCACAAGAAATTTACACACAACTCTATAACTAACTGCAGTTATAGAATTATTAATGATCACAGAATAATGTCAGACATTCTCTGTAAATGCTTCCCCGCACGAACAATGTTGAACACGTTATTCCATGAATTCACATTTGCTTTTGTTTTGCTTTCAGTTCTCCACGACAATGTTGAAACAAACGTTTTCATATTCTGTCCAAATGTCACCATAGCAGCGACACTCCAATTATGAATGAGTGAAACAGCAAACTGATGCAAAACAACACCCCCGGTTTTATTTAAATCAGAATAATAAATGCATTTCTATTGTAATGAAATAAAAACTCTTTCGACACTACAGTTGATCATCCCGTCACAAGATTTTCTTTTTTTCCCCATGGCACTACAGCCCTTGAAGGGCCTTGGCCTACCTAGTGACTGCTGCTCAGCCGGAAGGCCTGCAGATTAAGAGGTGTCGTGTGGTCATCACGACGAATCCTCTCGGCCGTTGTTCTTGGCTTTCTGGGCCGGGGCCGCTGTCTCACCGTCAGATAGCTCCTCAATTTTAATCACATAGGCTGAGTGGACCTCGAACCAGCCCTCAGGTCCAGGTAAAAATCCCTGACCTTGCGGGAATCGAACCCGGGGCCTCCCGGTAAGATGCAGGCACGCTACACCTACACCACGGAGCCGGCCCCATCACAAGATACCTCGTTTAAAACTTAGTCGGTAGGGTAATGCACTACTGAAGATGTACTGTAAACTGCGACACTAGGGAGATGGGTTGACGGGGTTTGAATTGAACATGGAGGAGGAGAGTTATCCAGTAATAAAATGATAACATTTACTTTAAATTGATAAACCAACAAAAGTTTCAATACTACACAAGTTAATGACTTCAAGGTTTACTTCCTTTTTACTAAACTGTTCGGATTTTTTTCCAGATGATCAAGTGTATATGGAAGACACACTGTTGGCAGAGTACGTACTAAATGATGTTGGCAAAATTTGGGTGGGACCATACCCCTCCAGAGGTCGTGAGTGGGTTTTTGGGCAGTTCGACCCTGTGGTTCTCCCTGCTGCAATGCTGATGATAGAGCGAGCGAACATGAGCCCCAGCAACCGCGGAAATCCCATCCTCCTCACCCGAGCCATCTCAAAAATGGTAAGCTACAGTCCATAGTAAATCATAATACTTAAGTTATTTCCTCTCTTAAATATTTCAAGGAGTGTCCCGGTTCGCAGCTAACTGGTTAACATGCTGACGTTTGGCCCAAGGGATCCTGGGTTCAATTCCAGGCTTGATCGGGGACTTCGATCTTCATTGGTTAATTCATATGGCTCAGGGAACTGGTTTCATTACCGTCTTCAACATTACATTTCATTCCAGCAGGGCCCAATCCTCACAGAGGCGCTGATGAGGCCATACGCTTTTACTATTTCAAGCAATAGGCCTCTGACAATGTATCAGACGTTCGAAAACTGATAATACAGTATTGGCGATTGATTACGTTCTGAATATTCTATACAATATAATAGTGTGATGAATTTCTTGTTTCACAATTTAAGATTTTTCTCATGTATTGGAATTATCACAAAGGTTTTGACTGGAAGTGTGCCCCAGCGTTCTTTATCCAGCCCTCGACCTATAGTTAGAAAAGTTAAAGTAAAAATGTGAAGTAAATTCGTGTCCTTACCTGAAGGTAGTGCAGCTTTTTTTCAGGCACACCCCCAATGAAGGTGGGCTGCATATATAAATTTTATCACTTACAAACCCTCCCGCCATTCTTAAATTTCTGGCAGTACCTGATATTGAGCCCGGTCCTCAGACGAAAGCAGATAATAACGCTAACCATTACGCTACGAAATGCGGGTTAAAAATTGTTAATTTCTAAGTTTAATTCTACACCCTAAGAACATTCAGAGTTCGAGAGTCAGTCGAACACTATAGTTGCATGCTTATCCTCACACCAGTGGTGAGACAGAAGTCGTCTTCTTCTTCGGCTTCTACCTCTTTTCCCACAAGTGTGGGTTGGCGGGTGTTAACTTTGTAGCACATGTGGATTTGGCCCTATTTTACGGCCGGTTGCCCTTCCTGATGCCAACTCTATGTGGAGGGATATAATCACTATTGCGTGTTTCTGTGCTGGTTGGTAGTGTGGCATATTGAGCGAATATGAAGAGGAGAGTGTTGAGACAATCACTAACACCCAGTCTCCGAGCCAAAAGGATTAATCAGACGTGATTAAAATCCCAGGCCCGGCTGCGAATTGAACCCGGAACTCTCTGAACCGAAGGCCTTAACATTGACCATCCAGCCCAAGAGTCGGACTTAAGAGCAAGAAGTCTACCTGACACGTATTAATGTTTCATAATGTTATATATGCGTTCTGTCCACATATATTTGCGGAAGGTTAATTTCAGCCAGAAAGTAATAACTCATTGCTGTGAACTAAGTTATGGATAAATACTTCCAAAAATGCAGGGGCTTACTTGTGAGGAGTACGTTTTGTCTTTACATAAGCATGATTGTTACCACGACAAGTACAGGAAGTTGGACGACTGCAGTTTACTTCTATTTGACTTTCGTTTCATATAACGTCGTTTTAATTTGACTACGGTTTTTCTTTTTTTTCAATTCAATATTCTGCCCACCGCTATATTCTGAGAACGCGGCTCCTTGGCTGAATGATCAACATACAGCTCTTCGGTTCAGAGGACCTTGGTTTCGGTTTCCGGTCTGGCTGTACATTTTAACTGCGTATGGTTAATTCCTCTGGTTCGGTGACTGGGTGTTTGTGCTCGTCTTAATACGGTACACTCTTCTTCATGTATACACAACACAACACACCACACCACACTACTGACCACCACATAAAGACGCAACAGTTATTATTACAAATCCTTCACAATGGTTGGTGTCAGGAAGGGCACCTAGCAATAAAACTTGTCCTAATTAATGTATAATAACGTATTTAAGGTTCAATTTCCTTTACACGTAAGCATATGAAATGAACACGACCACAATTCTTCTGATGGACTGCATATCGTCGGTGAAGAAATAATACCTCGGATGTCACAATTCCCTTCCAGTCCTTCGTTTTCCTTAGGATTGCTGGTCACGCCTCGCAGTCACTTACGGATATGCAGTCCAACAGAACAATGTTCGCTGTGTTTATTTTCCTATGCGAAGGTATAAAGGAAAATTAACCTTAAATGCAGTATACTCGGGGAGTGCGTAAATACGACATTCAAAGATACATTCCTACAGTGTGGTACGGTAATGATCATTTTCTTTCACTTGAAACATACCTTCGTCTCGAATACGTATATTAACAGTTTCGACTGACAAAACACCACCTTTGGTAACGTCGGGGGCGCAGTCGGTTACTCGTGTCCTTCTGGAGTAGCCTACACGATCCCGGTTGAGATTTGTGGACTTTGAGGGGGCTTAAATGAGACAGCTCTGTGTCGCTGGCTTCCGTCACGTCATAGAGCTCCTACGGGACAAAATCTAGACTCTCTAGTGTCCCTTAAAATATGCATCAATAGAAATAATCGTAATTAAATAGTATTATTATTTATTACTGTAATTGCTGGTCACTATAAAAATTCTACACTGTAACCGTAACAGCTCTGCAGCTACAATAGTAGACCAAATCAAACTTGTATATATGTTCTGGAGATATCAAAGTTTCCTTCATAATATAATGATGCAATTCGTCCTTTTCTGCAGGTAAACTCCAACGATGACCTCGGAGTGTTGCAGGGACGCTGGGATGGCGACTATGAAGATGGTACTGCACCCGCAGCTTGGACGGGCTCTGTACCTATACTCGACGAATACCTGAAGACTGGAAAAGAAGTGCTCTATGGCCAGTGCTGGGTGTTCGCAGGTGTAGTCACCACAGGTATTATATACCATGCTGAATTTATCTCCTAATAAACATAAGGGTGATGAGTACATTTAGTTTTAATCTATCATCATAATGGTATTTAATTATTTACATGCCAATATTCAGACGGACTGAATGGCTTATGGTTGAAGGTGCTTTGCGGTGTTATTTTCGCTGTGTGTTTTTGTGCGTTTCAAGAACTATGTAGACAAGGACAGTAGTCTGGACTGTGAACCGAACGCTTCCTACTGGTATCAATAGAAGGCTTCTTTAGATTGTTTTCTTCGAAAAGTGAAAAAAAATTAAATTAATAGCTTTGGCATTATTGCGATACTGTGTAATCTTATCTTCTTCAATGTTATTTACGTTATTCAGTGTGGTCCGACCTTATTTTCGGATCAAGATCTCTGAGGCATTCCTTCTTAAATACAGTACACTGAAGAGTGCGAAAATACGTCCTAGAGTACTGTACGCTAAGGCTCATTTTCCTTTACGCACACGCGTAGGAAAATGAACACAGCCAAAAATTGCTGAAGGACTGCATATCCTAATGCGGCTTGGAGGTGTGACCAGTCTTAAGGAAAATAATGGCTAGGAAGAGCATTCCCAGATGTGCAGTATTGTTTCCTGAGCAACCGGGCGAGTTGACGGTGCGGTTGGGGGCGCGCAGCTGTGAGCTTGCATCCGGGAGTTAGTGGGTTCGAACCCCACTGTCAGCATCCTTGAATATGGTTTTCCGTAGTTTCCCATTTTCACACCAGGCAAATTCTGGGGCTGTAACTTAGTTAAGGCCACGGCTGTTTCCTTCACATTTCTAGGCCTTTCCTGTCCCATCGTCGCCATAACACCTATCTGTGTCGGTGCGACATAAAGCAAATAGCAAGGAAAAAGTTTCCCGAGCCACGATATGAATTTGAGTGTGTGTGAATTTAGCATGGATCAGTGAGTGACGCTGTGACATTTAAAAATTAAATACTTTAACATAGTGTATCCCATTAAGATGAGTAGGTCTCGAATTCTAATTCTTATCTACAGTGGATTGCTGAGCCCGTCCTGTTTAGTAGACACCCTTCCTAAAAAGGAATATTTTATCTATTCTAATACAAATATAAAAAATGTACTGTATGTGGCAAACTTTGGGATGAATAAAGGGAATTCGGAAAACTGTAATTCCTTCGCACCGTTCCAAAATTCAATAATAATCGACATCATTTACCTCCAGCAGTGTAGCCTTGCCACTGGAAATATAAAGGCGGACAACTACCGTTTCATCAGCAATTCAATTAAAGGCCTATCGAGGTCACATCTAAGCGAGCACTTAATGACGAATATCGGCAAAGTATAATCTAATAATGTGTGGAACGTTTAAAACTGGTATTGCAGAAGCGGATCCTGAAGATGCTTTAATTCTATAGTCGATAATTCGATAATGACCTTGCAAATCAATGAAATTTAACCAATGCTGATAAAACAGAAGCCCATTACCCTTATTCGTTTCCACCTTTCATTAATGTTTTAATTTCGCTTGATGTTATATGCAAATTTCCGTACTCTGATGGAACATTTTTTCTTAACGACGATCATAAAACGAGCAATAGCACTCCATAATAAAACGATTTGTGTGATAATGAAACTGTGGCATACAAAAATTATCAGTGTCATTAATTTTTCCGTGATAATCCTATCCGAAGCTATATTGTACATGATATTGGAGGCTAAACAGCCGAATGGAAAATGGCACATTCAATTTCACTATCAACCAAAGCCTATGATTGCTAAAGTTATTTTAGTGCTACTATACGTGGAGAGATTTACACCGATCCAATAGCAGAAGCATTTGAAAGCATCGAGAAATCAATCGTGGGTTTACAATCGAAACATACTTAGACAAAATATTCCTTCTGAGGAACAAAACAAAGAGATTTGAAAGTTTTTATGCTTTCATTGCGACATCAGCTCTCAGAGTAATAAAGATCGTTTTTAAAATTATGCAATGAGTTTGTTTAAATCGAGCAAGATGGCCGTGCTGTTGGGGGCGCGCAGCTGTGAGCTTGCATCCGGGAGTTAGTGGGTTCGAACCCCACTGTCGGCAGCCCTGAAGATGGTTTTCTGTGGTTTCCCATTTTCACACCAGGCAAATGCTTGGACTGTACCTTAATTAAGGCCACGGTAGCTTCCTTCCCATTCCTACCCCATCGTAGCCATAAGACCTATGTGTATCGGTGTGAAGTGAAGCAAAATTGTAAATAAAATTTTAAAAAAAAGGTTTGTGTAGAACACCTATTGTAGAAATGTGCTAAAAGGCAGAGCATAAATGTAAAAACTCAAAACCGACGTAAAATGTTTCTCTTGTATTCCCACGAAATTATATATCGTCGCGGAGAGAGTAATACCGCCTATCCGACAGTACGTGTTCTACCGTTACTTTCCTTAAGCGTGGTCACGCCTCCCAGCCACATATTGATATGCAGTCCATCAGAAACATTTTCGTTGAGTTAAATTTGCTGTGTTAACGTGCAAAGGAAAATGAAGCTTAAATACGTTATACCGTAGGAGTGCGTAAATTTGTCATGCAAACATACATTCCTAGAGTGCGGTATAGTAAAGTTCATTTTACTTTACACGAAAGCATAAGAGAATGAACACAACGAAAATTGTTCTGATGGATTGCATATCCATATGTGGCTAGTAGGCGTGACCAAACTTAAGGAAACTAATAATGGATAGGAAGAGCATTGTCTAACACACGGTATCGTTCCCGCAGCGATGATGTTAAATAAATGAGCCTAATCACTTTCAACTGTGACAAAGTGTGTGAAAAATGACACCTGATACAAAACATTTTTCCTTAAAATTTTCTTAAATTAAAATTGGATGAATAATCAGCGTAGCGGTCTTAGCTTCAGAGAGTTCCGTGTTCGATAACCTGCCGGGTCGAGGTATTTATTTCATCTGGTTAGTTAGGTATAGCTCGGGCACTGGATGTGCACATTTTTCTTAATAAATTATGCACATTCTCATCTTCGCACAACACACCGCACTACCAAGCATTGGTTACACATTGGATATGATTTGCGCCAGGAGGTGTACCGGGCCGTACAACTAGGCCAAGTCCACGTACACACACGCGTGCGCGTGCGCGTGCGTGTGATGTATATCGCATCTGCGTAACCTGGAAGAAGATGTGAAGTAAAAATACTTTCGTGTCCTCCCATACCTAAAAATCTCCTAAATGTTTGTAACCCCAAAACCACATATCAGCAGCACTGACTGTTTAAAAATATATGATAAGGCCTGGAATCGAACTTAGATATTTAAGTAAGGAATGCTACAGTACATCAATTTTCAGTCACAAAACCTGCAATATTATGTTCCAGTCAGATTTTAACTTTCCCTGTAAAAGTAGTAAGTTGGGCATAAAACCATTATTATGATGATGATTATTATTATTATTATTATTATTATTATTATTATTATTATTATTATTATTATTAGTATTATTATTATTATTATTACAACATTGAGCCTAAATAAGGAGCGCGATTGAACTTAGTGAATTTGCTTTCTTCTCTTCCCCGAATCTCGTCTCCCCTCGCTGTGTTTTTACTTTCGTTCTTTCGTCCGTGCAGTGGTGGCTCTCATCTTGGGTTTTCAGCATATTATTATTATTATTATTATTATTATTATTATTATTATTATTATTATTATTATTATTATTATTATTATTATTATTATTACTTTTCTGGTATGTCCTCATAGATACTGTTAATATAAATTACATTAATCCTCAATGTGCAGGCCAAGGTTCACCACATGGTAACTCAATTTCGACCGTCAAGAGCATGCCTTAAGTGGGCGGCTATACGGTGATGATGTCACTCTCATTACGCCAGCTCTCATGAGGACGGCAGCAAAATGTACCAACCTTTACACACACAAAAGAAGTGAGCTGGGAGTACGCTGTCGCCAGCATTTATAAATTATCGAGGTTTGGAGTCTAGAATAACTAGAATGTTTTTAAGCCCACGAAACCTATAGATTATCGCTTTGGATAAATATACAGTATACGACTGTGGTCTTATGCTGAGTCCAAAATTTGGAGCCCCACAGCGTTCCCCCACAGGGAATTTTGGGAATTTTGGATTTCTATTACCAAGTTGTAAGTTTCTGAGATGCCTGGAAGTCCCTCATTAATTCACGTATATTTTCATTTTTATACCTATCTGTACAGAGGTTGAGTGGACGCCATTCCAGCCCTCGTACCACTTTTCAAATTTCGTGGCAGAGCCGGGAATTGAACCCGGGCCACCGGGAGTGGCAGTTATTCACACTAACCTCTACACTACAGAGGCGGACAAAACGTGTTTTGAATACCTTAATGCTCCAAGTTGTTGCTGTTCTTTTATTTAAAAGAACTAGAAAATTGTGCCGACAGTCCCACATACTTATTTTTTCTGAAAATATGCATAATTTGCAGTTCCATACCGTTTGGATGTCTTAGAGTTTCAGGTGTTAGAACCAAGTGGCATTTTTATTACCTTCTCGCCAAGGCGGTTGCAGTTTGAATCCCCTACAGAAACGCCCCTTACAAAAAATAAAATGGTTTTCATGAAAACAATATGCATACAGTACTTCTTTATAACAATGTAACGACACAAGCACGTAAATGAGAACATCTTGATATTTTTATTGATTATCTCAGGTATCATCTACTAAGTTAAGCCGGGTCGATGACCTTAGAAGTTAGATCCCTTTAAACAACAAACATCATCATCATCGAAGTTAAACACGGGCATTACTGTTTCATTTATATTACATAACCCCTTAGAATGAGTTTATAATTATTACTGTTACCGTGTTTTTGCGGTAGTTAGAGGTGAAAGAAGGTGCGGGTGTGAACGGGTCTCAAGCTACGAAATTAGAGTTCATGTAAAATTAACAAGGTTATATTTTCTTTTCAAAATAAAGAAATAACACGAATGGCAGGTACAGAGTAGCAAGGTAACAAATTACAAATACAGTATTCACAAGATTTGGGCTTCGAGCCCCTAACTCACAATTCTTGGGCAATCAGCCCAACCTTACTCCAAAATAAGTTTTAACAGAGGGGCAGAAAACCCCATTCATGCTCAGGAGCACTTGCTCCAAATTACCCAGAAAAGCCTCCTCGAGGCATACAACACTCAATTTTCAAAAAAGAGCCACTCGCTCTCAACCTTAAGCCTATCAAAGGCCACACCAAACTCCACCTTCAAGTTGTCCTCTAAGGACATATACACAGGGGTAACATACCCAACCTACTGAGGTCTATTAAGTGAGAAAAAGGTTAATTACTTGACCTCTAAAATAACAATTGAGAGGAGGCGATCTGCACTCCTAATACACTGTTTAAAACCTACTTGGCACT
Organism: Anabrus simplex; assembly: GCF_040414725.1. NCBI lineage: Eukaryota > Metazoa > Arthropoda > Insecta > Orthoptera > Tettigoniidae > Anabrus > Anabrus simplex. Next base: position 1,457,625,000 of record NC_090265.1, read on the forward strand.
AGGCCGTTAATGCAAGGGCTAATCCCATACTAAAGAGGTGACTTTTAGAAGGAAACAATTTACGTTACATTAGAAGGGAAGAAACGGTTGTGAAAATAAGTTCACCTCAATGCTATATGAGTGGGAGATCGAGAGGGTTAAGCACTCTCTATCCCAATATGTAGTTTTGAAAGAGAATAGAGGCTAAGAGTCTTTACATTTTAGGGAATGTTACATGGTAGAAGCGCTTCGGACCCGCCCCGAGAGTTAAACTGCTGAGCTAGCAAGAAAAGAAGTTATTAAAAGGCCATTACCTTGGTGTTGAACTGCTCCCCGAAGAAAGAGGCGCTTCCCGCCCCCTGCTATGTACTTTACACACTGAAAGATGGTACTGAAGTGGCACCGAGACCCGAAAATCAGCAGTTTATATACTCTCGCGGAAAGTTCGAGGCGTTTTTGGAATGAGAACACCCTCCCACAAGGATTTTATTGGTTCATCAAGAAACCCCCTACACAATACGAAGAAGAAACATATTATTGGTTGAAAATTAATTCGAGAAATTCGGGATTGGCTAAATTCAAAACAAGGGGAAAGAAAGGGTTAATATTGCCAACTTAAACAATGACTGAAAGAAATTTAGCAAAGAACAAACTTTTGAAATTAAATTTTCTCAACAAAAACAGTTCTTTCACTTCGCACTAGGGTGCACCATTGTAGTTTTTCAGTAGTGTCCTCTAGAAGAGAACGTTCACACTTCTTACTACCGGTAAAACAAAAATACATCAAAAGTGGCACAGTTCAAAAACTCCAAACTTTCCAAGTAGTGACATCTTCTGAGAAACTTGAAAATTAATACCGTCGATAAAGTTCAGACTTCCTCCAGCAGAGGAGTTTCAACTGGCGCACATTTTAAATTAGCGGCATGGAGGTGTACCGCCCGGTACAATTACTATTATTACCATTTATACTGATGAACAATTATTATTTGCTATTTCAGATTTTTAAAATGCACAATAGATAAATGAAACATGTCATATATAACTAGGCTTATTTCGCATACTCTGAAGTTTACAGTGCGTAACAATGGTTCATTGTAACTATGACTTCGGCACGGTTGTCGATAACGTTCACGGTGTGTATGTCACTTTTGACCAAGGAGGCCGGGTCACCAATGGAAAACGTATTCTATTTTAACAATTTTGTAAGCCCAATACAATACGCAGCATCGATACGTGAGCCATCTCCTTACAGTCTACTGGTCGTGAAAGTGCGTGGTGCGAACGAGAAGGGAGAGCAGGGCAGTCTAAGCGAAACTTTTTTTTATTTTTTTTTATTTTTTTGCTATTTGCTTTACGTCGCACCGACACAGATAGGTCTTATGGCGACGATGGGAAAGGAAAGGCCTAGGAATTGGAAGGAAGCGGCCGTGGCCTTAATTAAGGTACAGCCCCGGCATTTGCCTGGTGTGAAAATGGGAAACCACGGAAAACCATATCCAGGGCTGCCGACAGTGGGGCTCGAACCCACTATCTCCCGATTACTGGATAGTGGCCGCACTTAAGCTACTGCAGCTATCGAGCTCGGTAAGTGAATCTTCGCAGAGATAAAATGTAGACATGGTCTAAGCAAAATAGATTAGAAATGCACAAGAGCTACAAAAAAGTACATTATTACATAACAGTTATTAATGTATCAAGTTCTAATAACAACATTTAGCAAACGAATGCAGCGTATCCGATCCAGGTGCAACCGGGTCCGGAATACAGAATGAGTCCACTAAAGTCCTGGTGTACATACAATAGATTTTTAGTAGAAGCTCTTTAATTTGCATTGACAATTTAAAGTTGTTTAAAAAATTAAACATAATGTAACAGTGTGTCATAGTAATTAAGCATTTAAAATGAAGCATGTTTCAATGCAACGATACATGGCCACCAGTTTGCTTACCAATCTCATTTAGTAGTTATACCGTACTTTCAGTAATATATACCACTCTACACTTTAATGGTGCAGTTTAGTATAATTAATTTCACACCGAGCTCGATAGCTACAGTCGCTTAAGTGCGGCCAGTATCCAGTATTCGGGAGATAGTAGGTTTGAACCCCACTGTCGGCAGCCCTGAAAATGGTTTTCCGTGGTTTCCCATTTTCACACCAGGTAAATGCTGGGGCTGTACCTTAATTAAGGCCACGGCCGCTTCCTTCCCACTCCTAGCCCTTTCCTGTCCCATCGTCGCCGTAAGACCTATCTGTGTCGGTGCGACGTAAAACAACTAGCAAAAAAAAATTTAATTTCACACTTGAGAATCAAACTGATGGTCTTTTTCAAATTGCTAGGAAGTTAATTAATCCTTCCATTCCTTCCTTCGTTTGTTTATTTATTTCTTGCATGTACGTAAAATAAGCACTGTAAATATGTTTCTTGCAGTTTGCCGTGCTCTGGGAATTCCTTCGCGTGTGGTATCCAACTTGGTGTCAGCTCACGACGCCAACAACTCTCTGACCATCGACCGGTACATCAGCAAGGACAATGAGACTCTGGAGTACGATCCAAACAACCCGTTCGGTGAGGACTCCATTTGGAACTACCATGTGTGGAATGACGTGTGGATGGCTCGCCCTGACCTGCCCAAGGGGTATGGTGGTTGGCAGGCCGTAGATGGCACACCACAGGAGACTAGTGACAGTGAGTATATTTGGATACCCTTTTTAATTGCCCTTTGAAGAAGCAAGCTCACAACCTTGTTTTTCGCAGATGTTGATATCGTGAACATAACCACAAGAACACTAGTTTGTCATGGAATTTGCTCTTTCAGTTTCAAAAACCCACAACTAGTGACCAGGATTTGAACCCTGGCACGTTTGATGAGAAACAAGTGTCAATGTCACTTGGTAGTCAAGGTCCTCTCTTTAGAACGTTAACAATTCAGTGTTATACCAGATTACTTTTAATATTTGGTTTGAAATCTTATGGTTCATAATGAAGTTTCAAAGAACACGCTAGGAATGAACATATTAGAAATGCTGTTATTATGAATCGCCTTCGATGTGAAGTGGACGTGTAAGGGGGATGGGATGGGATGGGATGGGATGGGATGGGATGGGATGGGATGGGATGGGATGGGATGGGATGGGATGGGATGGGATGGGATGGGATGCATTACTGGCAGAATAATTAATTCGGGCGTGAAGTGTAAGAGGAGTATCGGGAAACCTAGAAGACAATGTTGAGCCAGATTTTAATTATTTCACGGCCAGATGGATGGAAGTAATTTAGACTGGCTAGTAACAAACAGGATTCTGAGGATCTTCAATTCATTCACGGATGGAACGTTGAAAACCATAAAAATTCATAATGAAAGTGTATGAAATGTATCTACAGAATGTTCCCAAAAATGCGGAAAGGAATCGGGGCATGGTTAGTACACCCCATAAGAACACAAAATGTCTGTATCAACGTCCTATGGTCAATGTGTGCGATTTACGAATGTTTATCTTGTCATTTGAACGCGAAATATATTTCCGTTACAAATTCTTAAGAAAATTGAGAGAGTATTCATAATTAAAAAAGAACTCAGACATGCAGTCCAGATCCTTATCTAAATGGTCAGCGTAGTGGCCTTCGGTTCAGAGCGTGTCGGGGACTTTAACTATGTTCGGTTAATTCCTCTAGCTCGGGCTCTCGGTGTATGTGATCATGTTCACGTTAACACACATCTTCATTTACACACAGAGCTGAGTTTCCTGAAGCTTCACTTGATCTGAGACAGTTGTAGCCTCATATCAGTTTCTGCATTAAGTCTGTTGCGACGCATAGCTTTTGCTTGAGAATAAACTCGATTTCCCAACGATACGTTCAAGCAAATATTTTCTTTTAGTTCGACTGGAAAGTTCTGAATCGCATAATGAGACTCGTCTCCCGGAAATCTCTCCTGAATTTTTTCAAGTAACTTGTTATTGGTCCGCCTCTGTGGTGTAGTGGTTAGTGTGATTAGCTGCCACCCCCGGAGGCCCGGGTTCGATTCCCGGCTCTGCCACGAAATTTGACAATTGGTACGAGGGCTGGAACGGGGTCCACTCAGCCTCGGGAGGTCAACTGAGTAGAGGGGGGTTCGATTCCCACCTCAGCCATCTTGGAAGTGGTTTTCCGTGGTTTCCCACTTCTCCTCCAGGCAAATGCCGGGATGTTACCTAACTTAAGGCCACGGCCGCTTCCTTCCCTCTTCCTTCTCTATCCCTTCCAATCTTCCCATCCCCCACAAGGCCCCTGTTCAGCATAGCAGGTGAGGCCACCTGGGCGAGGTACTGGTCGTACTCCCCAGTTGTATCCCCCAACCCAGAGTCTGAAGCTCCAGGACACTGGCCTTGAGGCGGTAGAGGTGGGATCCCTCGCTGAGCCCGAGGGAAAAACCGAACCTGGAGGGTAAACAGATTACCAACGAACGAACTTGTTATTGCCCGACTGTACGAATCGAATGTAGACTGGCATGCCAAAAATCGTGGGATCATGGGTCTAGTGTCGTGGAAGCTCTCCTGTGGTTGAGCCAAATGTGGCAACTCGTCGTGGCATCGATTATACAAGTGGAAGAAATACCCGTGGAGAGATTCTGACCTTGGCATTTGGACAGGTATCCACAGCTTTCTGCTTTTTGCATGTGTATTGTCTTGGGTGCAAATGGACCTAACTACCACGTCCCATAAATGCTCGACAGGGTTCATATTAGGCAAACGAATTGGCTACAGCAGTTGTTGATATTCTTCAGAACATTCCTCAAGCTAATTCTGGACAACTTGGGCCCAATAATTTGCTTCTAGTGGAATATCTATCATTGTAAGGGAAGTGAAGTCCGTGAAAGTCTGCAAGTGATCACCAAGCAGTTCAACGTAGCAGTCACTACTCAATGACCTGATTACGTGGATCAGCGGGTCGAGCCCGTGCCACGAGAACAGACCCCACACCATTATGGGGCTACCACCAGCCTTGTTGACAACTGGGGTCCATGGCTTCATAGGGTCTGAGTTATATCTAAAACCCATCGTCAGCTCGAAACAAAGGGAACAGTAAACTTTACGGAAAAAGCTACATGTCGCCAGTCTTCTAGGGCCCAATTAGCATCATCACGCGCCCGGTGGCGTGATGTTTACAAGGGTAATCTGGTAGGTTTTCTGCTGCCATGTTCCACTAACAACTAGGAACACTGCACTGGCCTGCTGGATAAGCATCTGGTACCTCCTGCATTGAATATAGTTATAATTTGACCCAGTGTAGCTTGTCCGTTACCACGAACAATTCTAGCGAGACGCCGCTAATTGAGATTATTAAGCAGCTGTGGTCGGCCACTGTACTGTTCAGTGTAGGTGGCAATGCCTTCCACGAGGTATTCCCGATAAACACTTGACACTGTCGATCGAGGAATGTTGAATATCCGCACAACTTCGACAGTGAAATTATCCATTCATCTGGCCTGCACTAACATGCCCCATTCGAAAGACAATAATTCACATCACCTTGCTACGACCAGCACAGATGGTGTTTACTCTCAGATCACAGCAGATACAGATCTGCGCACTTCCAAGACGTCACCCTACGGTAGGATTTGTGATATGTCAAAAGAAAAAAGAAAAATAGGAAAGATAGTAATATGAAGATAAAGTCAGAATTCAAGAGGAAAAATCGGGTTGGAGAGGAATAGGGTTTGGAATAATTAGCCAAGGGAGAAATTCGATAAAAGTCCAACTTCTTTTGAAGTTATTTAAGATGACTAGGTAAGCAATTAGTAGTGAACTTACCATCTGAGAAATGTAGATGATTGATTGATTGATTGATTGATTGATTGATTGATTGATTGATTGATTGATTGATTGATTGATTGATTGATTGATTGATTGATTGATTGATTGATTGATTGATTGATTGATTGATTGATTGATTGATTGATTGATTTGTTATTTTCTATTATTTTCACATGTCACACCCACCCATTCACCATTGGGATGTTTCGCCTACATAGAATTATTCCAGATGGTAAGTCATATCTGTACCAAGTTTCATTGTGAATTATTTCTGAACATACACACATCCATAATCCCGGTAATTTTTACATTCATGTGAAAATGGGAAACTACGGAAAACCATCTTCAGGGCTGCCGACAGTGGGATTCGAACCCGCTATCTCCCGATGCAAGTTCACAGCCGCACGCCCCTAACCGCACGCCCCTAACCGCACGGTCAAATCGCCCGGTAGGAGGAAAGGTAAGAGGGAGTTGCTTTTAGTAGTAAAAGCGGAGAAAATAACACTACATTAGCCACAACTGCACAAACTTCTTATGTTGTCATCCAGTCTTTAAAAAAAATAAAGACGTTGATTTGTTTCCATGTAAGAACCTAACGTGACATTTCTCAGAAGAACTAACTTTGCAAGTCTTTAAAGTATTAACAGATAGGCCTATAGCTTATAAGGTAGCATGCATTCTTTTTTTTTTTTTTTTTTTTGCATGTTGCTTTACGTCGCACCGACACAGGTAGGTATTATGGCGACGATGGGACAGGAAAGGACTAGGAGTGGGCAGGAAGCGTCCGTGGCCTTAATTAAGGTACAGCCCCAGCATTTGCCTGGTGTGAAAATGGGAAACCACGGAAAACCATCTTCAGGGCTGCCGACAGTGGGGTTCGAACCCACTATCTCCCGAATACTGGGCATAATTTCTAATAATAACAGTGTTAGTAGGAAAATGTTTGAAAAGCGCAATTTACAAACCATTTTTCAAAACCCATTTGACGAAACACAAAAAAATAAATCATTGTTTGTTACTGGTCATTTATTTAAAATCTTTATAAATAACTGGCTTAATCAAGCTGACAACTTATCCTGACTTTGACAACCCTGAGTCAGACAAAAAAGTATCTATCTGAGTCTATCTAGTGCGGCCTTGGTCTGCTCCTGCCCTGGGCCAAAAGGTGTTGTACCAGACTCTTTTAGAGCTACAAAATGTAAACCTGTATACTAATATTTTTACATGAGGATTCTCAGAGAAAAATTCTGATTTCGCTTGTCAACAATGTTCTGGAAAACGAAAATGTCATGTTTAAAACATGCAGTGAATAAATATTTTGAAACATATCGTTGACAAATTTATATACATCTTTTGTAATATATTATTGAATAACAATAGAAAAATTACCGTTGACAAACGCATGGCTAAGAAGAAGAAATCCTCAGGAAAATAAAAATGTATAAACTGAAACCTTAGGAATTGTTAGGTAAGTTTTAAGTTGCAGCTTAATTTCTAAGAAAGGTTTCAGACTATTGTTGTGAATTGCCATAATGTATTTTCCTAGCAACATAACAACTATTTGTATACGTATTATGCGTTCTAATATTTTACATGATACCGTGTTCAGTTACAAGTGACAGATGTCAGCATAATTTTAAGTACAGAAATGTACATATACTGCCCAGCCAGTTTTTTCCTGCATAAAACTCGTGTAGTATACAAGCCCAAGTAAAGTCACAATTGAAGGAGTGTTCAATTATATCGTTAAGGTTGAATAAATGAACAATATCATGGTGAAAGTGAGAGCGGGCCCTACACTGCCATGCTGAACGCCAGCCACTCTCGTGACGTCACGGTCCGAGCCTTGTGGCCTGTCTATCTAGTGCGGCCTTGCCAGGGGGCAGATTCCCTATCTGTTGTTTTCCTAGCCTTTTCTTAAATCATCGCAAAAATAATTGGAAAATTATTGAACATCTCATAATAATGATAGCAGCAATAAATCAAATTACACAACACTGCTAAAGTTAGAGGGCGTTTAGTTACTTATTTAACAACATTCAGGACAATAAATATATATATACATTGTTTAAAAATATAAATTCAAGCTAATATACCATAAAAATGAACGATTCAAATCCACCTCAAAATTAGATAACATTATGGCAGTGAGATTGTTCTTAAAGTTATAAATATTACCTAAAATTTTATAATTTAAGGTAATGTAACGAATTATTTCTCTAAAGATGAGCATCCTCAAAGGATTCAAGGAAGATGTATTCACTAAAGGATAGGGAAATTATTGATTGAATTTTGTGTTAATAAACTTCCTCATTGGACTAATTAGCTATGGTGTGTTGAAAATCGTTACGATATACTTTGCTTCCGTACACTACAACTTAGGTGCCAATTTTATCATACTGTCAACAAGACCTTCTGATATCTGATAAGTGAGAATAAGTCATAGAAGATTCAGCGAGCTTTATTCTGTAGTGTTTGTTGTTAATGTGTTAATTATTTATTGTCGTTAACTGTCAATTTATAAATCATATGGGATAGGGGAGAATGAAGAATAGTATGACTGAAGTCAAAAAGTCACAGTGGAGGTATTGTTAAAATAAAGAATCTTCATATCATACTTCTAAATTTCCAATCTGATTCGTACTGGTAAGGTCGTTAAAAGTATACGTATTTTCATGGCTTAAGTTTTCCTCTAGTGTGAAGTTGTTCAGTACATAGGCTATTGTACTTTACTTAAGAAATTGCATTGTCTATTTTCCAGGTGTGTATCAGTGTGGTCCGGCTTCCTTAGAAGCTATTAAGAATGGTGCCGTGGGATTCAACTACGATGTTGGATTCCTATTGGCTTCTGTCAATGCTGACCTAATGCGCTGGAAAGAAGATGATACGTGTGACATGGGGTTCTCTATTGTAGACTGCAATAAGTATCAGTAAGTATAAAAAACTCATTACCATGCTAACATGATTATGGAAAGTTTGAATATTGAAGGTGCTGATAGGGTAAGGTAGCATAAAGGCTGTTCCAAAGGCCTTTAAATTATATCCAAAGAGGAGGATAAAAAAAGCAAGCAAACATAATGTCTGTCAAGGAGATAACGGTTAAGTCAGGGACGTTGTGTTGCGATCAGGGACGTTGTGTTGCGCGAAAGTCATCATTCCGCCGAATAGCGCATGTATAGTAAAGGGAAAGCGATCAAAGTGAGAAGCACCACTGACCTCGAAACAGGGATGAAACATTCCAGAGGAAGCATGTATCATGTCCATTTTGAAAATAATCCTATTTCTGAAGATCTATGAAAGGAGCTGTGGGCAGCGTGGAGAGAAAACAGCTTTACCCAGCGGAATTATAATAATTATTTTAATACAAAATAAGTCTCGCCATTACCGTCTACTTATCGGACGAACTCATGTTGTCTGCTCTTCAGTAATCCCTTTAAATCCATTCACAGCATTGTGAAACCTGCCTTATATAATATTAGACCAGCTCGGGGCCCCATGCAGTGGCGGATGCTCTCCATCAGACCCCGATGGTTGCACATCTGTGTAAAAGAGGATAGTGCTGAAGCTAAATACATCGACTGGTGTTTCTTAAACGTACATACTGCTACGAGAAGACCTATGTGCGTCCTTACTGTCTATAATTGCAAACACCTGGCGTGGAGCCCATCCTGCCCCATTTAGACTCGACGCAACTGACCATATGTATCCTAAGCTCCCCTCACTAGATGCGAGGTCCTGGCATGTTGGATGATGGTAATGGTGGTAGTTGTGGTAGTGAGATGAAACTGTAAATCAATATCATTAGCTTCTTGTAGCATTAAATTAAAGAGAAGTAGTTTCTTTTCTTTTTTTTTTTGCTAGGGGCTTTACGTCGCACCGACACAGATAGGTCTTATGGCGACGTTGGGATAGGAAAGGCCTAGGAGTTGGAAGGAAGCGGCCGTGGCCTTAATTAAGGTACAGCCCCAGCATTTGCCTGGTGTGAAAATGGGAAACCACGGAAAACCATCTTCAGGGCTGCCGATAGTGGGATTCGAACCTACTATCTCCCGGATGCAAGCTCACAGCCGCGCGAGAAGTAGTTTCCTCGGAATATAACACTCCATGGACCTCGGAAATCTAAAACCATCAGAGTCGGAAAAGATCATTAGTTGACCAAATACGGTCTAGTGGGAAAGGAAGAGAGAGAATTCTCCTTCAAGTAAGTGGAAGTAATGCCACAACCAACTGGGACACGCATCGCAATATGTAAGCCTCTTATGGAATGGGGAGGAGGACTTGTGACATCTTAATATCAATATAAATTTGTAAAATGGAATAAATGTATGAGGTGATCCAGTAAGTAAAACAACAAGGCCCTTCATTGCATAAATATATTCACCTCTCTCGTACGTTCAAAATCCGTGATTTACTCTTGATGTAGCATATATACAACAGTATCTCACACTTGTATGAACATTTTCTTCAACGGTATATCAAGTACATCCACCCCGGGATAGAATAAATCGATATGGTGACTTGTTAAACTTCACCGTAGCTTGTGAATGACTTAATGGTCCAAAGTGATACAAACAATTCGGTGATAGTCTAGAACTGAAGAGGAGTTATCCCATACCTCTCATTACCAACGCGTACGGCTGGTTGATCGTGGCCTGACGTTGTCGTGCAGCAATTTGGAGCCTATAAGCAGAGTTTCTGTTGATTTGCGTTGAACGTTTGCTTACTGTGAGGCCTTTAGACAGAGATGTCGTTTCAGACTTATTAAGTATTTGACCATATTTCCGACAGCCCCAACAACTTATATTGATGTTGGAACAATATGACAGGCACGAAGTCCGATCAAATGACCGCAAAGAGAAGCCGTGGTGGCCTCCTTTGACCTCAGAAATTGAGAAGATATGGGACACATTAAATTCGTGAAAGAACGCGTTATCTTACTTACTGAACTATCTGTTTGTATACTAAAAGTATTAATAGATTATCAAAAGAGGAATTATTAAAAACCTTTCATTTTCGAAACTCTGAATGAATGTAATACTTTTACTTCAGAAATTCGTCCAGCTTCTTTGCTAAATGGCCAATGTAGCGCACGTCGGTTTAGACATGTTTGAGAAATTACTAACTGGTTTGATAGGAGGCAGTTCGGGTTTCAGAAGGGTTAATCCAGTGAGGTTCATCTTGTGGGATTCCAGCAAGGTGTAGCAGATCTTCTATTTAGGATGTTAAATGGACTATATCGCTATTGACTTATCCAAGGCTTTTGATAAGGTAGATCATGTGAGACTGCTGTTACTATTGAAAGCTATTGGAATTGACAGAAGTGTGGTTGAATGAGTGGCTAAATGTCGAGAAAATAGAACTCAGAAAATTAGAATAGGTGAAGCATTATCTGATACTGTAATCATTAAGACGTGTCTCGCAGGGCGGTATTGTCGGACATTTATGTTTTCTTACATACCTATAAATTATGTGATTAAAGGTCTGGAATCACAGGTCAGGCTTTATGCGGATGATTTCATACTGTATAGAGTTTCAAATAAGTTACAGGATTGCGAGTGACCGCAAAAATACCTCGACAATGTTGTGAGATGGACAACAGAAAACGGTATGTTGGTAAAGTGGATAAAAAGTCAGTTTGTAAGTTTCACTAAGCCCACTCAGTCATAATCACTGTGTTGATGGGGTGGAGGAACCTCACGGGGATCATTATACAGTAAGTAATTATGTGTTAGCATACATGAATATCTTAATTAGGAAATTCACATTAACTAGGTTGTGAATGAAGGTACATAACTCGTCATATGTTATGAGAGTTTTTAAGCGTTGTAGTAAGGATGTTAAGGAGAGGGCGTATAAGTCTATGGTAAGACCCCAATCAGAGTATGGTTCCAGTGTATGGGACTCACGCCAGGATTGCTTGATACAAGAACTAGAGAAGGTCCAAGGGAAAGCAGCATGATACGTTTAACGGTTTCAACGTTTGGTCTATACCATAAACGCTCTTCATATGGTCGCTGTGCGAGCAATACCGCGAAAATGACAATACTCTGCCTAGCCATTATGGTAAGGTGTAAAGTAAAATGAACCTTAAATATATTGTACTGTACGAGTGCGTAAATAGGTTATGCAAACAAACATTCTTACAGTACCGAGCTCGATAGCTGCAGTCGTTTAAGTGCGGCCACTATCCAGTAATCGGGAGATAATGGGTTCGAGCCCAACTCTCGGCAGCCCTGAAGATGGTTTTCCTTGGTTTCCCATTTTCACACCAGGCAAATGCCGAGGCTGTACCTTAATTAAGGCCACGGCTGCTTCCTTCCACTTACTAGGCCTTTCCTATCCCATCGTCGCCATAAGGCATATCTGTGTCGATGCGATGTAAAACAAATAGCATTCCTACAGTGAGGTACTGTTGAGGTTCTTTACACTTTAGCATAGCAAAATGAATACTACAGAAATTGTTCTGATGGACTGCGTATCCATATGCTGCTGGGAGGCGTGACAAGTCTAAGGATCATAATGGATAAGAAGAACTATGTCAGATACGTGGTATTGCTTGCGTAGTGACGATGTAATGAAACCTGTTGAAGTTAATATTGTATAATTACAAACTAGGGGTTTCGAAGAAAGACAACAAAGTTGGAGGCAATTTTGGCTATACATAACTATGGCAATGCACTTCTTGTTTACATGGATTAAATGAGATTGCGAATTCAACATTACCCAATTACTTTCAACACTCCTTCGTTAACGCTTCAAAATTATTCTTTATTTAATGATTTTATATTGAGAACTACAACGTGGTTATAATTTTCCAAAGCATGACCACAAACGACGGATACAACTATATGTGCTGTGGGTGTCAGATATTTCCCCTGGATAACCATTCTAGAAACCATCATTTTATATATTTCACGAACATACATTCTCTTTAAATCCACACAAGAATGAAATAATGTCCCAACCCTGTCATATAACGTAATTTTAGTCTAAAGAACCTCGTCTTTGGTCATGATATAACCTTGCAGATCATCATAAATGTGTCACTCAAAATTATCTAGCCAAGCGAGCACGATGTTAATGTTGGCTGATTCTTAAAGTCTCGTAGCTTGGGCATAAATCATATTTATTCCACCATATTCAGTGAGCGGATAATCTGGTAACGAATGTGTTGTGCTCCTTGCAGCATCGGCCGCATCATCCTGACCAAGGCGCCCTGGATCTTCGACCCAAACGGGGACCGGGATAGGGAAGATATCACGCTGCAGTATAAACCCAAAGAAGGTGAGTGGTATTTAAATATACTTTCATCTACAATAACTAAAATTATATCTTTGATTGTAATTTACTAATGTTTAATCCTTACTTCATTTTTTCTGTAACTAGACTTAGTTAAGGTGAAAACTGATTCAGCTACACTATTGTTTGTGTGTTTGTTTGTTGCTTGTTATGGTTTGTTTGTTTGTTTTTTGTTAATATTGCAATTGTAATATTGTATAATTTGTAATATTATAAAAGTGAAAGAATGGTATAAATAAATCATGTTCTAAACTATTATTCCATTGTCTGTGGATCCGTGGTAGAGTGTCGACCTCTGGGTTCGAGGTTCAAGATCGGAGGCTCAAACCCGGCAGAGGTAGACGGATATTTAAGGAGTAGGAGAAACGTCTATTCTACACTCCATGTCGTATGATGTCGGAATTTAGAAGATCTCTTAAGACGCAGTTGGTATTTACCCGATAAAAATAAAACTCAGCCTAAGAGAGACACAGTGTACTCTGCCATTTGGTAGAATAAAATAGAACGTCGAAATTGCCGCGCAGGCAAACAAGATGACGTCAGATCAAAATGCGCGTACACCGTACCTGAGGTTATACGAGTATTATTATTATTATTATTATTATTATTATTATTATTATTATTATTATTATTATTATTATTATTATTGATTTTATGTCCCACTAATGATTCTGGCTGTTTTCGGATAAGCCGAGGTGCCGTACTTTTGTCCCGCAGGAGTTATTCTACGTAGCCTACCTGTAAATCTACTCACACGAGGCTGGCGTATATGAGCACATTCAAGAACCACCAGACTGAGCCAGGATCGAACCATCCAACTTTATCACAGAAAGGCCGGCTCTCTATCATCTGAGCTACCAGCTTGGCTAGTAGTAGTAGTAGTACTCGTAGTAGTATCAATTTGGTCGTAGAACGTACATAGATTTCCTGCAATAATCGACTACATGATTCGTTCAGATTCTTAACCGAATGGGCGAATAAGAAGGCTCCGAGTACGTTTACCGGTCGAGCCAGGGATATGTACTGGGTATGGTTAATTCATTCCCCTAGCTAGAGGACTGGATGTTTGCGTTCGACTTAATGCACATCTCTTCATCTCTTCATCTGGATACAATACATCATACTATAACCACTACAGAAACAGGGTTTGCGTCAGAAAGGGAATCTGTTCGTAAATCTGGACCATATCAACATCAAGTGTCTACCTAAATAAATTAGGTAAAAAGGCCTTGGAGAAGAAGACGAATCCAATGCATGATTCATTAAAACGTATCTCAAAATTTCGTTCTTCTTGACCAACATACCCGTGTACTTAGTCCCTGGTGACCGTCGTGCATATTGTCTGTATACGTGTATGTACATTGATAATAATAATAATAATAATAATAATAATAATAATAATAATAATAATAATAATCGTATGGCCTCAGCTACCGTGTGCAGACATTCCAATTTGACGCCATCTGGCCGTCTGCTCGTCAATTTCGACGTTCCGTTTTACTCTAGGCCCCCACTAGATGGCAGACCGAGTAAACCGAAACTCTCTTGGGCGTCTATGGCTGAGATTTAATGAATTTTGTCGGGTAAACACCAAATGTGTCACCAGAGATCTTTTACATGCCGACATCGTACGACATGGACTGTCGAATGGACTTTTTTCCGCCCTTCAAAAATCCGACTACCTCTGCCGGGTTTGAACCCGCTATCTTGGGATCCGGAGGCCGACACTCTACCGCTGATCCACAGAGGCAGCTGATTAATAGTGACTAGGTAGCGGTCAGTACCGAGCGATTTCGCTACGTGCTGTAAAACAGTAAACTTGCATTCGGGAGGAAGGTGGGTTCGAACTCTAAATAGTATTTCATCATCATCATCATCTGTTTACCCTCCAGGTTCGGCTTTTCCCTCGGACTCAGCGAGGAATCCCACCCCTACAGCCTCAAGGGCAGTGTCCTGGAGCTTCAGACTCTTGGTCGGGGGATACAACTGGGGAGTATGACCAGTACCTCGCCCAGGCGGCCTCACCTGCTATGGTGAACAGGGGCCTTGGAGGGGGATGGGAAGATTGGAAGGGATAGACAAGGAAGAGGGAAGGAAGCGGCCGTGGCCTTAAGTTAGGTACCATCCCGGCATTCGCCTGGAGGTGAAGTGGGAAACCACGGAAAACCACTTCGAGGATGGCTGAGGTGGGAATCGAACCCACCTCTACTCAGTTGACCTCCCGAGGCTGAGTGGACCCCGTTCCAGCCCTCGTACCACTTTTCAAATTTCGTGGCAGAGCCGGGAATCGAACCCGGACCTCCGGGGGTGGCAGCTAATCACGCTAACCACTACACCACAGAGGCGGACTAAATAGTATTTTCTAGTATAATATTCACACCAGGCAATTGTAGGAGCGATGATGCTTGTTGTTTAAAGGGGCCTAACATTGAAGGGCATAGGCCCAAATGTAGGAGCTGTACCTTAATACAGGACACAGCCACTGCTTTCCCAGTACTACCCTTTCCTATCCCGTTGCGACCGCAGATCTGTGTGCGTATTAGATGCGTCCTGAAACGAATAGCAACAAAGTAAGCAGTCACTGAAACTTATTTCCGTTTGCGATGCAACATATCGTCGCTGCGGGATCAAGCATTGTGTTCTCCTATGTAGTAATAATATTTTTGGAGAAATACTGACCCGCAGCACATACATTATGCAGAGAGAATTGCTTCACAATGATCGCACAATATTGAGCCTTAGATGACACAATCTTACCGGTCAAAGTTCTAAGCTGAAATATTTCACATAGTGCTTTTTGCAGGCGCAACGACGAAATAAATTTTAAATACTCGTTTCATGAAGTTCAGAAACCTCACTAAGTTAAACGCATACGCATAGATCTAACTGTTAGGGATACTCCGACTTTGAGTGATGTGGTAAAAAAATGAAATGTCGTATGGCTTTTAGTGCCGGGATATCCCAGGACGGGTTCGGCTCGCCAGGTGCAGATCTTTCTATTTGACTCCCGTAGACGACCTGCGCGTCGTGATGAGGATGAAATGATGATGAAGACAACACATACACCCAGCCCCCGTGCCATTGGAATTAACCAATTAAGTTAAAATCCCCGACCCTGCCGGGAATCGAACCCAGGACCCTCTGAACCGAAGGCCAGTACGCTGACCGTTCAGCCAGCGAGTCGGACAGTGATGTGGTAATATGAAGAGTTTAGAAGCATAGGGGTACGAGTGCCGAAATTAAAAAAAATGGAGTTAGCATGCGGCAATTGTAAGGGAAGAGCCAATCTGTTTGATGGTAAAAAAGTGCAACTGCTTTCACTGAAAGTGCTACAATCCAGCATGATGTTTCAGAACCACTTCACCGAACTGTTATTTTGTCCTACTTTAGAGGGTGTCAAGTACTTATTTCCTACCTCATTGCCTCCAACCTGCCTATAATTAGCCGTTAAAGTAAACCAGAGGACTGAGTGTATGCACCTGCAAAGGCGCACCGCAAGATTCAAGTAGAAGATTTCCGTTCAACTGAAAACATAGTGTTGTGGGGATCAGCAGAATTCAATGGATCTGTTTAAAGAAGGATCGCCTATTCACACTTTTCTACAAGTGATCGCTTAATGAAGATCTGTAGTTTGAAACTCATGACACGGAAAAATATAAGGTTGGGCGCCCAATAATCAATGCATTCACTTTAACCCCTTTGTATGAAGTGCCTCCAGGTATAACCATTGTAAAGTATTACCTTTTATAAATTTTACAATCTCTTCTAATACATGCCGCCAATTCACCATGAATTTTATAAAACACTCAAGTGTGGCCGACAGGAGGAAAATGTCTCTGCTTCAGTGGCGTCTTCTTCGAAAACAGCGGATTACGATGATGAAGACGTAATGGAATACTTCTGGGTTTCAGAATAATAATCATTTATACCTAACATTTAAAGTATCATTCTTATAATTGATACACTATTCATTTTTAATAATAAATTGAATAACTTCGTGATAATAAAAATATTATACATACCAAGTTGCTTTTATTAACCATAACATACAGGGAAATGAGGGAGAAAGCGACTGAGTTGGAAGTAAACAGGTCCAAGTGATTGCAGGCTTGAACGAAAAACTTTTTTGTGCCAAAGGTAATAATTATTATTTCTTAATACTTCATATACAAATGTACAACACTACGTAGAACAAATTTACATTAATAATGATTTGATTAACATCTATCAGAATTTACAATAGGATCTAAACTTTCCAGCTGTTCTTCTCAGAAGTATTGTTTGGCAGTTATACCCCTTAGCTTCTATACCTCTCATCTTTAAATTGAGATACTGTTATTCCAGAATGTTAGGAAAACTAACTCCACAGCAGATAATTCACATGAATTGGATAAAAATACGTAGGTATGGAAATATATTCCAAATTAAATTACGAGCAAATTCTATCTCATTTGTACCGTTCAACTACTGTACTCTGGACACACTAATGGAACACAACCTGATTTCCAATAATCCCATACACACATTCCATTACTGACTTCTACTTATTTTGCGTAATGGATGTAGTACATCATGGCTAACCCTTATGGTGCCAATTCTTATAATCAAATAAACTATGTCAAGAATATAAACAGCATTGATAGATGCACCAAAAAATCTAAAAAAATGTATTTCTAAATCTTGTGTCTGTCTTGAAAAACAGCAAGATATGTATTCAAATTCAAGACACCATTTGTAAATGAAGTTGATGATTAATTAGCTGTACTTTTCAAGGATAAAGCAGACCTTTTCAGTATATGTACATTAATTTTAGTGCATACTCATTTATTAGAGGTAACTGTTCAAAGCTAAATGTGCTATCATATGATGGCGGCCTGGTAGATGAATAAATACATGACTGGTAGCGTCTATTAAGGCTCTGGTTACACCTTCTGTTCGTTTCTAGTGCCACCAGGAAGGTCCGAAAGGAGGCCACGGAGTAGTGGCCAAGGGTGGTCTTGGCTTCAGGCTCGTCTATGGGTGGTTGTAGCTGAAGCGAGTGGGGCGGTCTATAATAGGTGAGGTTGCTCGAGACGGAAAGCCAGATTGGATCGCTCCCCGTCGGTCTTGCCGTACGAAATAGGGAACCTGCCAAACCATTCATGGAGGATTCAAAAATATTGAAGTATTACTTTAAGTGCTATAGAAAACGATTGTAGATCTGTTTTGTTGGTATCTGTATTCGAGTGCCCTGATTGATTGATTGATTGATTGATTGATTGATTGATTGATTGATTGATTGATTGATTGATTGATTGATTGATTGATTGATTGATTGATTGATTGATTTATTTATTTATTTATTTATTTATTTATTTATTTATTTATTTATTTATTTATTTATTTATTTATTTATTTCTAGGCACAAAGGCTGAGCGCCTCACGCTGATGAATGGTGTGCAAGGCACAGAACGAGCCAAGAAATTCTACAGGTTGCCGACCGTGTCAAAAGTGGACATTGAATTCCAACTAGTCGATCTGGAAACAGTCAACATTGGGGATGACTTCAGTGTGACCGTCAACATTCACGTAAGTAACTTAATTTTATATTGATGATATTTGAAATATATTATGTAACGTTGTAATATTGACAGAATATTTCTGACAGTTCTTAGAGGGAGGCCCGTTTACTGGCTGCCTGGGTGAGAATAATAGAGTAGGGTGTATGTTTGCCATGGAAACGTCGGAGGGTCCATTGCAGTTGCCATGGAGAAAATTCTGCTGGGCTGTTCATGTTAGTTGAAATTGCCAAACCTCTCACTTCTGAGTTAGGTGCAGCAAAACACAGCGGTCTGAATGAACGAGTAAGTGAGCCGGAAGCGAAGGGAAGGAGAAAGGAATGCAGGAATGTGGCAACACCGTGCAGTGGCACATGCAAATGCTCCTCACTCCAGCCTTATCTGTCAGAATGCTTCTTTGAATATGACGGGTATAGGATACTAAGAAAAAGAGACAGAGACGCAATAGGACATTGAATTCATGCTTTCTTTCTAATCAGGTCCGTACCTGACGAATTTCTATCCGTCCCGCCTATCTGAAACATAGACCTACACAATCACTTCCTAAAACTAAACTCAGTGCTGATATTAATTAGTATTAAGGATCTTGTCTCATGTTCATTCCTTCTTCGTTTTTATTTTTTTCGAAACGCAGGGTTTAACACCTGTTAAATGGTACGCAATAAATAGATTATGCACTTTATTTGTCAAAATATTGTCAAAAATGCTCAAAATATGGATACTCACAATAATATGTGTTTGTGTTAGAGATATATGGTGAATCATAAAAAGCTTGGATTATCATCGACCTACACATCAGTATACTGCATGATCTATTTCCCAGACTGGATGATATACTTGCCAGTGTGCGCGATTGAATCCCTACATACAACCTGCAATCTGTCTTCAAGTCGATGACCGGGTCGGGGATGGAATGAATGAAGCCCCCAACTTTGCGGCGAGGGTATGAATTGTGCCGGCTGCCAAGGCCTGCCGCACTCCTCTGGGGCAATGAGTAATGACTGACAGATGAAATGAAATGATAGTGGAGAGTGTTGCTGGAATTAAAGATACAGGGAAAACCGGAGTACCCGAAGAAAAACCTGTCCCGCCTCCACTTTGTCCAGCACAAATCTCACATGAAGTGACCGGGATTTGAACCACGGTATCCAGCAGTGAGAGGCCAGTGCGGCTGCCACCTGAGGCACGGAGGTTCTAATTAAATCTCTGATAGCTAAAACTATGCACAAGGAGCCAAATAACTTTCCCATTAAATTTATGAAATCAAATAAAAATTTCTTCTACACATAAAAACAACATAGCAGCTATCTAGTAGAATTCTTTTTGTGTAAAACACAGTGGCGGCTCGTGGCTGTAAAGTATGGTGAAGAGCTATTACCCGTTCGGTTTCGAACGACAGATTTAGGAACTTCTTTCTTTCTTAATCTGCTTACTCTCCAGGGTTGGTTTTTCCCTCGGACTCACCGAGGGATTCCACCTCTACCGCCTCAAGGACAGTGTCCTGGAGCTTCAGACTCTGGGGAGGATGACCAGTACCTCGCCCAGGCGGCCTCACCTGCTACGCTGAAGAGGGGCCTTGGTGGGGGATGGGAAGATTGGAAGGGATAGACAAGGAAGAGGGAAAGAAGCGGCCGTGGCCTTAAGTTAGGTACCATCCCGGCATTTTCCTGGAGGAGAAGTGGGAAACCACGGAAAACCACTTCCAGGATGACTGAGGTGGGAATCGAGCCCACCTCTACTCAGTTGATCTCCCGAGGCTGAATGGACCCCGTTCCAGCCCTCGTACCACTTTTCAAATTTCGTGGCAGAGCCGGGAATCGAGCCCGGGCATCCGGGGTGGAAGCTAATCACACTAACCACTACACCACAGAGGAGGACAAGGTTTAGGAACTACGTGTTGTTTTTGGTTGTTTTGTACTCGTACCTCGTACCTGTGACTGGCGGAGGGTCCAGCACGTGACCACGATTTATTGAATTTAATGTTTCGTCATGACCACGAAAAGCTAGTTCTTGCTTACTTAAATAGAGAACTGCATCAATTACCAACTGAAGGAAAAACCTATTTAAATGTACATTTTCACTGAACTGTACAATTACAATATACAGTCTGGCATTTTCCTTCAGGATATCGGAGATCGTATTTTGGTTTGTTTCCAATGTCTTGAAATCTAGCTGCCGTATTTTATGTTCTGCAGAGTCTGAGTGCTTATGTAAAGAACGTGTTATGTTCAAAAGGGCTGAAAATCCTTTATTCCAAACGTTAGTTTTATTGATAAAAGTCAAGCAGGCCCAACAAAACAACTTCTGTAGAACTGGGGAGGAGCACAACCATGGAAATTCCTTAAACCACGATCGTTTGAAACTAAAATTGTAAGATTTACCGGAATGTTTCACTTCTTTTGTAGCACAAATTTGCAGTGA
Organism: Anabrus simplex; assembly: GCF_040414725.1. Taxonomy (NCBI): domain Eukaryota; kingdom Metazoa; phylum Arthropoda; class Insecta; order Orthoptera; family Tettigoniidae; genus Anabrus; species Anabrus simplex. Next base: position 1,457,646,051 of record NC_090265.1, read on the forward strand.
TTCAGTAGGGCAATCAAAACGTAGAACTTCATTCTGATCTTCGTTTCTCCAACGTGAAAATGGTGTTTTTAATAAAATGCATACTATGTCATAAATGGGATACATATTTAAATAAAACAGCACAACACTACGAACGAACCACGATTCGTAAGTACTCGTACTTCACACAGGATGACGCAGGGAAGACGAAACATTCCGCTCTTCCGACAACTTCACTATACTGCTAATAATAAGAGATGGTTTGTGACATTTCGTAGAGGGAGGTCCGTTTACTGCCTGCCGAGGCGGGATAAAGGGAGTGGCTGTGTGGTTGCCATGGAAACGAGGGTGGGGCGACTGCGGTTGCCATGGAGATAAACCTTCAGGGAGGCTCGTCTTGCTGGGAGTTGCCAAACCTCTCACTTCACTTGTGAGCTAGATCTTGTTGCAAGCATTTCAGTGTGAGTGGCCGTTAGTAAGTTTCTAATTGTATTTTAAATACTATGTACGTACGTACGCACGTGCAATCATTGTATTTATATTTTGAGTACGATGAATACTCCTCGAGGGAGAGGGAGGCCCAGGACTCGTCCACCTCGTGAAAAAAATACCGCCGGCCATGGTGTGACAATTCATCACCAAGGAAGAGAAATGATATGTGCTGCAAGAGAATTCTTTGAAGAGGAGGCTACGAGTTTATCGGAAAGGAATGTTCCCTTAATTCCATTCCAGAGCAAAATTTGTTCTATTTGCGACCAGTTCCATTACAGTGGAAAACAAGAATGTGAAGAAAGACCAGTTCTTGTCTCATTTGCGATCACTGTAAAATTTTCAGCAGCTGTCAGTGTTTCCCAACTTTAACGCAGCAAGGGGACTGTTAATTAAGGCGTAGCTTTATATAATGGATACTCCTACAGAAATTTACGGAAAAGTGAGGATGTTTGGTGACAAGGGTTTGTTTTACCGCTGGATTTACGTCGCAGCGACACAGATAGGTCTTACGGCGACAATGGGATAGGCCTTGGAGTGGGAAGGAAACGACCCTGGCTTGTTGTGTTTGTTGTGAAAATAGGAAACCACGGAAATCCATTTACAGGGCTACCGACAATGGAATTCGAACCCACTATTTTCCGAACGCAATATATTCTCTTCGCGCTATCATTATAGAATCGTCATTTTTTCAACTTATTGTAATCTAAACATTTTCTTAACATTAAGTTCTGGAATCTTGTACATCTAATCGAAGCGTACAGACAAAAATTATAATTTTATTTATATAGATGAAAGTAGACCGAGTGGCCGCGCGTTTTAACGCTCTGTGGCTATGGAGCCAAGCTCTGCATTCGGGAAACGCGTGGGTTCGAATCCCACCGTCGGCTCTTCTCAGAATAGTTTTCTGTGGCTTAATATCTTCACTTCCAGGCAAATGCCGGTACAGTTCCTATCCATAGGCACCCCTAACCCAATTTTATTCACCATAACACATTTCGTCTTCATTAGCCAGGAAGGGCATCCGGCAGTAGAAACATACTGTGTAAATTAATTAGGAAACCACGGAAAACCATCTTCAGGGCTGCCGACAGTGGGGTTCGAACCCACTATCTCCCGAATACTGAATACTGGCCGCACTTAAGCGACTGCAGCTATCCAGCTCGGTAAATAACAGGTTTATTTGAGTCCTGTTTATTTCCTGTCAATCCCGATATAAACGCATCAGTCTCAAACGGTAAATATAAGTAATTTAATGACTTTCAACATACGATTCGTAAGATTCCCAGTTTCGCCAGTTACTTGAGGGATGTCTTCCTGTACTAATCCTTCAGTAAGGATTTTCCTCACAGCAACCTGACTGTTTGTATGTCACTGATAAGAACCTGATTGTATAAGAGTGATCGCAAATGGGACGACACCGCCTGGCCAGGCAGTCTACAACAGATCACAGTGGTCAGAATGACGGAGAGAACAAGTGAGCCGGAAGCGAGGGGTAAGAGCATGTACAGAAAGGAATGCTGGAATGTGGCAACATCGTGAAATGCCACGTGCAGTGCTCCTCCCTCCAACCTTACCTGTCAGACGCCATCTCTTCTTATTAGCAGTATAGCACATTCCGCTATGTGGAAAGTACGCGGGTGACGTCACGGTAGTCATGGCAACCGCCAAGGCCAAGCGCTAGGAGGGAGCACTTGGGAGGTAGAGGCAGCTGCGGAATCTCTCGTCTTCACTCAGTCTCACGCGCCGTACTGTGGCCGACAGCCGGCGCTTTCGTCAGTTCCCCTGGTTCTCATCAGGTGATGAGGTGCTCCAAACGCCGTACAGTAAAATATTTTCTTTCTGTAAAACCAACAAATGTCATAAGAAAAATAAATTTAAGTAATTCATTATGGTAAAAATAAGTGGTGAAGTGACACTTCACCTACTTCACCTGAAAAGCTGCCCCTGGTAAAACATGATGTTAACCGACTTCCTTGAATGTGTTGGTGTGCGAAGACTGACACTTTTCAAAATTTTGCTAAGTCTTACAGTTACTATTTCAAGGCACCTCACTCAGAAGCAAACTAGATTGTGCGATACAGTGGATTACGTGCTCGTCTGCTGTGTCCAGATACCAGGCACTGTCAGTCGACATGGAAGAGTGCAGAAGACGCGTATTCAAAGAATATTTGACGTTAAATTATGCTATCCTACTGTACCCTTTAAATTATCCTCCTCTTGCATGAGTACATGTCTTGTAGTTTAGTGGTTACTGTGATTAGCTGGCACACCCGGAGGCCCGATTTCGATTCCCGGCTCTGCCACGAAATTTGAAAAGTGGTACGAGGACTAGAACAGCGTCCGCTCGGCCTCTGGAGATCAAATGAGTAGAGGGGTTCAATTCCCACTTCATCCATCCTCGAAGTTGTTTCCCGTGGTTTCTCACTTACCCATTCAAATTCCGGGTTGGTACCTAAGTTAAGGCAACGGTCGCTTCCTTCCTTCCTTCCTTCCTTCCTTCCTTCCTTCCTTCCTTCCTTCCTTCCTTCTTTCTGGCCTATCCCTTCCAGTTTTCCCATCCCCCACAAGACCCCTGTTCAGCATAGCAGGTGGGGCCCCACCTGGGGTAGGTACTGGTCCTCCTCCCTAGTTGTATCCACGACCAAATGCCTCACGCTCCAGGATACTGCCCTTGAGGTAGTGCAGGTGGGGTCCCTCGCCGAGTACGAGGGGAAACCAACCCTGCAAGATAAATGGATTAAATAAATAAATAAATAAATAAATAAATAAATAAATAAATAAATAAATAAATAAATAAATAAACAAATAAATAAATAAATAATACATTTTATATAAGATGTGGACCAAAAAAACTAACATAAAATCACAGTAATGTGTCAATTGATTATCGTAATATCATTCTGAGCTTGAATTAAATAATTAATAATTAATTTAATTTTTTTTTTTTTTGCTAGGGGCTTTACGTCGCGCCGACACAGATAGGTCTTATGGCGACGATGGGATAGGAAAGGCCTAGGAGTTGGAAGGAAGCGGCCGTGGCCTTAATTAAGGTACAGCCCCAGCATTTGCCTGGTGTGAAAATGGGAAACCACGGAAAACCATTTTCAGGGCTGCCGATAGTGGGATTCGAACCTACTATCTCCCGGATGCAAGCTCACAGCCGCGCGCCTCTACGCGCACGGCCAACTCGTCCGGTGTTAATTTAATTAAATTGTAATTGGATTAATTCTGAATTTAAATACCGGGCGCGTTGAAGGTGCGGTTAGGAGCGAGCAGGTGTGAGCTTGGACCCGGCAGAGAGTGGGTTCGAACCCCACTGCCAGCAGCCCTGAAGATGGTTTTCCGTTTTATTAATTAAGGCCACGGCGGCTTCCTTCGCACTCCTAGGTTTTTCCTATCCTTCCGTCGCCCTATGATCAGTCTTTGTCGGTGAGACGTAAAGTAAAGTGTAAAAATATCTGAATTTGATTAGAGTGGAATTACAGTACATGAGTCAATAATGAATAACATTAGGTAAAGCGTTGATTGGCTTCATTAAAATAGCATTGCTTCAACTTAATATACGGTATACGAGAGTTATTAAATCCCACAATACCACATGTTAACTATCGTTATGAAGCACGTATAATCCTCATGCTCAACATCATCTGAAACATGTTCACATGTACACTGTTATGTCACGCTGGATACACGGGAACTTTTACTAAATTGGTCATTTTGGTCTGTCATGGCTTATTCACAACATTACCTCTGACCATGAGTATACTTTCCTCTAAAATTCGAATTTAATTATTGATTGCATTGTTGTGATAATCATTCATACTTCTAATAATAATGTTATTGGCTTTAAGTCCCACTAACTACTTTCACGGTTTTTCGGAGACGCCGAGGTGCCGGAATTTAGTCCAGCAGGAGTTATTTTACGTGCCAGTAAATCTAGCGACACGAGGCTGACGTATTTGAGCACCTTCAAATACCACCGGACTGAGCCAGGATCGAACCTGCCAAGTTGGGTTCAGAAGGCCAGCGCCACAACCGTCTGAGCCACTCAGACCGGCTCATTCATACTTCTAAGCCATTTGCCTTGCTTTTTCAAAATATGCTATCAACTGTACAGACGCTGGTGACATTACAATTTACCAGTTCATTAATTAAGCATCCATCACTGATTAAGTTCAATATAAATTATTCATCAATCTTTAGTACTTGAAAATATAATCACAAATAGTAAAATAATCGCAATAAAATAAACACCTGTGCAGTGATAACTTGTTGGAATAATGCTCTTATTTAAAAATGTTGTCTACGCTTAACCTGCAATAGATGTCGTCGTATATCCCTATTCTATCACCGAACGACAAGCATCGCGGGTCATTTATGTACGCTATGGGCAACGTTGGCTTTACGCTACAATAGCACAAAATAAAAATTTTCAGCACACAACTAAATACATACTCACATAATAAAGAAAACATAAATCTTAAATCAAATGCAATACCCGCGAATACCTATAATGTAAAATACGTAGAAATACACTTACAAAAACTCCTGTACAAGTATTAAGTTTCCACGTTTTGATTTAAACACAGATTATCCATAATAGAGAAATAGAATAATGATAATTATTACTTGAGTGTTATTTATTTATTTATTTATTTATTTATTTATTTATTTATTTATTTATTTATTTATTTATTTATTTGCTGCACACTACATAATTTAGTGTCCAAATTACGGTGGTAAATACGTCATATAATTACAATTAACATGAAGGTACTTATATTTAAACTATATTCTAATTGTATCGAACCTAATATCGTATAATATACTGTAAATATAAGGTATCAAAGTATTTTTTTTCTAACTAGAGACCAAATCACGGTGACTATGCAATGTTCACTCAATACGGCCATTGGCCATGGCGTAACATGTAATCATCATGTTCAGTTTAATTGTTATCAAAATTTAAATTATAACTTTCACTTTTATTTACAACCAAGTCTCCGTGCATTAATTGAAATATCTTGACCAAACACGAAATCTTAATCACAAATAATAAACAGCATCCTACTCAATTGCTAATTAGTTGTTATCTTCAAAACATTTGAAAATCATTCTGACTCAAAATAATTAAACATAGCAAAATCATGCTCTAAATATGCACTTAAATTTCTCCAGTATTAAAATAGGGCATCAGACTATCATGTTTTTTTAATTTCTCCTGCTATCTTAATGAGCACATGTTATTAATAATAGAGCCAAGTAAATGTCATTGACTTGCGAATGGAATTTACACACATGTTGCTGAAATCATCTCACATCGTAAGTTCGGTCTAACGGAGAGCATTTTTATCTTGAAATGTTCACATTTCCTCTGCCCCTTTAAAAATCCACGGTGTACTGAAGAAATCTTGTCCCTCGCTGCCTAACTATTCCACGTAGAATATCACACTCTCCTCTGAAAGCATATATATATACAAATCTACGCTTATATACGGGTATACACATCGTCGCTAGGAGTACATCGCACGACTCGCCATCTTTTAAAATCATCTGGGGACACATATCAATCACCTGAAACTCCTTCTCTAATGACTAAACCATGATATCTCCATAAAAGTGTTCTAGCACACTGAACACCGAATAGACGCTCCTCATGTTCTTACGCCTTTAGGCGAGAACTAGTTTCTTCCGCGAAGAATGAGGCTCCACGGCGTCCTTATTGGTAGATCATTGGTTCGAAGTCTACACTCAGGCATATTTCACATCGCAAATGTCCGCACAAACATCTCAGGTTACAACTTCCCGCTTTCCTTCACAGCAACTATTAAAAAAATTGACATGCGGCCCTTGGATTATATCTTCCGGCGGAGACACGCCATAATGGCCTCACTAAGAGTCACATGGTCGTAGCTAATACACCAAAGGGCAGTACACCGCACTTGTTGAAATTAGTCAAACTATCTTATCATCAGGCCTTTGCTGACAAGATGTAGTGTTTACAGTGCACTATGTCTTCTGGTATGGGCTAGAATAAAACTGTTACTTTCATTGACCTGTCTCAGTCTTATGCTTGGCTTTGACAACATGAAAAAAATGAAATGGCGTATGGCTTTTAGTGCCGGGAGTGTCCAAGGACAAGTTCGGCTCGCCAGGTACAGGTTTTTCTATTTGACTCCCGTAGGCGACCTGCTTGTCGTGATGAGGATGAAATGAATTATGAAGACGACACAAAATCCCCAGTGCCCGTGCCAGCGAAATTAACCAATGATGGTTAAAATTCCCGACCATGCCGGGAATCGAACCTGGAACCCCTGTGGCCAAAGGGCAGCACGCTAACCATTTACCCAAAGAGCCGGACTACAGTTTGAAAGTGACTGAGGTATGAGTGACGCTAGTAATGCCATTCCTTATCCAGCCAGTCCCTGCTATGAATGGTGTGAAAACGTCGCTCATAGGGTCGGTTGGTGCACGCATTTCAGTGTTCTTGGCAGACTGATGTGCAATAGCAACTTCTGGCTCAGTGAGGAAAACAACGGGAAACTACCTCACTCCTCATTTCCCTAGTATGCTTCTTCAGTGACACCTAGACCACCTCTGACAGCTAATGGTGAACCTGTTGAGGATACATCGAGCCTTCGGGCTGAATACCCAACACATACATAACATACATACAACTTCTCAATATCCTTCCAGGATGGTGTAGAAATCACATACTTAGAAGTGATTCTTGAGAACTTGAATCAATCAATCAATCAATCAATCAATCAATGATCCGCACTTAAGGCTGTCACCCAGGTGGCAGATTCCCTAACAAATGTTTACCTAGCTATCGCCTGTAGTTAAAAATGAACTGCATAGCCCAGGCCTCTGTCATCAGACAGTTGAATATCGAAATATTCTGATTGGTTAATATTTGAATTTGCAGAAGCATTTCCTCCATCTGTGGGGTAATTGATATGTATATATCTCACACACTTTCTTTTCTAGCATAGAGTCACTTTCATCGCGGTGTTATCCATCAAGGTACGACACCATAAGGCTGCGTTACTACTCAGCTGCCAGTCTATGTGCATCCAATTTAAACTTGAGATATCCACATGATGATGATTTTCTAATAATAATTTTACTGGATTTACATTACACTACCTACTTTGGCGATTTCCAGATACACCTCTTGAACTTCTTTCCCTGCAATATCCACAAATATGTCAGCATTGGACAATGTATGAGGCCAGCCGGGAGTAGATTAGAGCATCTATTACAAGTGGGGTCTTACCTTGCACGATAGCGGTGCATTGTCAGCATGATTTACTTCTACACTAAATTATCACAAGCATTCTAAGATAGGTTACTAATCGTCCAACATCTATTTTTTTTCTTACCATCATGTTCAAAAGCAGTGTGTTCTCAATAAAAGACATTGTATTGACTCAATGCAGGTACTAAGTGCCGGGATATCCCAGGACGGGTTCGGCTCGCCAGGTGCAGGTCTTTCTATTTGACTCCTGTAGGCGACCTGCGCGTCGTGATGAGGATGAAATGTTGATGAAGACAACACATACACCCAGCCCCCGCGCCATTGGAATTAACCAATTAAGGTTAAAATCCCCGACCTGACCGGGAATCGAACCCGGGACCCTCTGAACCGAAGGGCAGTACGCTGACCTTTCAGCCAACGAGTCGGACAGGTACTAAGATGATTTCTCGTTTCGCTTTTGGCTCACTACACTATCTACTGCAAGACGACTGTTAGAAACTTCGAAGCAGTACACGTCTCTTTGAATAAATGACAATAAACTACTACCCTAAAATAGCTTCAACCGGACGAGTTGGCCGTGCGCGGTTAGAGACGCGTTACTGTAAGCTTGCATCAGGGACATAGTGGGTTCGAATCCCACTGTCAGCAGCCCTGAAAATTTTTTTCCGTGGTTTCCCATTTTCACACCTTAATTAAGGTCACGGCCGCTTCCTTCCAACTCCTAGGCCTTTCCTATCCCATCGTCGCCATAAGACCTATCTGTGTCTGTGTGACGTAAAGCCACTAGCAAAATCAGAAAGAAAAAATCTAGCTTCTAATTACGTCTCCAAGGAGAAGCATCAACGAAGGAGCTTCGCAACCTGAAGAGAAACAGATTAATGTGATTAGAAAATTGCTTCATACATAAATATATGCTGGGCGATTTTCGATCTGGATAAAACTCTCGTGTTATACAACCATGCGAAAAATTTTCATCGGCCTCTTCACTCAAACTGTGCTATAATACAGTGTTCAGCCGTGACGGGCCATTTTTTTCCGTTGGATGTCAAGGAGTGCGTTGAATCCTACATCATCTAGAATGAATTGTTGAATTTGAGTAAAATGCAGTATATTGTTCACCGATTATTTAAGTTTTGATGGTGATTGTAATTTGCAATAAACAGGTTGGCAGTGTGCGTGCTGCACGAAGACAATGGACAGAAAAACAATATGGCGACTTACCATTCCAGATCCAGGTGCTCCAATGTAGTGTATGGTGTAAATAAATCATTATTATTAAGGTTACAGTTCCTTTAACTACCAGAAACTGAAACACTGGTCACTTCGACACGGATATGGAGTCAGTGCATATGGAATTATGATAAAAGTGGTATAAAAATATAATTTCGTGTGGCTATTTCTAGCCGGGTGCAGCCCTTGTAAGGCAAACCCTCCGATGAGGGTGGGTGGCATCTGCCATGTGTAGGTAACTGCATGTTATTGTGGTGGAGGATAGTGTTATGTGTGGTGTGTGAGTTGCAGGGATGTTGGGGACAGCATGTACACCCAGCCCCCGAGCCATTGGAATCAACCAATGAAAGTTAAAATCCCCTATTCGGCCGGGAATCCAATCCGGGACCCTCTGAAACGAAGGCCAGGACGCTAACCATTCAGCCAACGAGTCGGACAATGAAAGTGGCAAGACAGTGTTACATACAGTTTACATACAGTAAACAGTAATGCAAGCATGTGTGTAGAAACACAAGATGGCTATATTCCATATCTGCTCGGTCGCTGCGTGAATATCAAAGAGGATTTATAAAGATATTCGCGACAGTGTCGCTATTCTATGGCCAACGTATCAATCCACAAATAGTTCACCGATTTGAAAGTGTCACTATCTAGCGGTCAACACGTCAGTCAGCAGCAGTAAACATCATCTGAGCACAGAATCTTCCATCTGGCAGTTCAGCGGGCCATTCACAACAACTTACACAGAGTTTTGGTCAGTGATTTATCAGACACTAAAAGTAAGAAGGCTTTCCTCACCTTTGTTCCTACCAGTTTATGGCCCATCCTAACATGACAACCAATACTACGGCTTTGTTAAAGCAAAAAAAGAACATTACTGAAGCTGGCACAAATAATCTAGATGTCACTAAAGAGATGTTCTAGGGAAATGATGAGTGATGCAGTTTCCCGTTGCTTTCCTCATCGAGACTGAAGTTGCCATTACATATCACTTTAACAAGCGCACTAGAAATGCAAACACCAACCGACCATTCATGAGAGGTACTAGCTGCATAAGGAATTGTTTTACTAGCCTTTCTCAATGAAAGTTACAGTTTTGTTTTTCCGTACACCAGAAGACATATTGCACTATAAAAACTATAGTTTAACGGAAATGGATCTGGAGCTTGTCTTTTCAGGTGTAAATAACCATATTTCCCTAGAATTTTGAAAGTTGTACTGCAAATTGGAAACTATCGTCCAGGCATGTGTTGGGGCTGTTAGAGAAACATAAAAGAAGCAATCTATATCACCTCCATAATAATACAGATTCTAACTTCGGACCCATTTATTTTCCCAATGAAATATCTCTCTTCAGAATACTTAGGAATACTAGCGGGATAAAAGTTCATTATACACTGTCGCTTACTCCATTTCAGTCAGTCCAAAATGAGTAAAAAATCTTGCCCATTTCCCACCGTAACAGTACATGGTGGTAGGAATATCATTACGTAGACTATGTTTGATGTGATCTGTGTAAATTTATCCGTGTTAGTGAAATGTGAGTCCATCAACAGACCATAGAATACTTTCCAGTGTAAAACAAATAGCCCCTACTATATTTCGAGTACAGATTTACCCATGAATGCGTATAGATGTATTTACTTTGTGAAACACGCTTCCAAATTAGGAGTGTATATGATGGATATCTCCTGCACCTGACGTTCGTTTTATCGTAAAGTTATTAAGCCATGTTCAGGTAATGATGGGAATGTATTTTAAAACCACAGGTCGTTAAACATGTGTGAAACGACTCGTGCTTATGAATATCCTTCTTTATTAAATCCCTATTATGTTGGGCATCAATGAATTATCGAATTTCAATACATCTGGCCACTGCGATAACATGAATCATTTTGGATTGCAAGAAGAAGATCCAGATGATTCCCACCTACAATTCAAGCTGAAAATGCAGCAAGAAAACTAAACTACAAAAGCGGCGAAAATTAATTAATCAAAAATACTGGTGAATAACATATTTAGAGACTCCAGAGACTACATGAATATATTACACTCATGTACATAAAATCCAGAACATCTTGCAAGACTAGAGATAGGAAGTTCATATTCACAGGGCATATGCATTCATTAGTATGTTCTGAAGAAATGATTAGCATTTGAACCATGTCGACCCTCAGGTTCAAGGTCCACATCGATATATCGGCGCACCACCACCGACTGGTAAAATATGCCTGCGCCTCTCGTTGTCGCTATAAACCGAAGGTAATGGATCAGTGTGACTTGAGTAGACGTGCAGGATGCCCCTCAGACGTATGCGAGAACCGTACCGTCAAATAGTGAGTTTGAAAGAGGGCGCATTATTGGCTTGAGAGAACGAAATGCATCCATCCGGGAATTGCTGCTCGTATGGGACGAAGTGTGTCGGCACTACAACGGGTGTGTACAGAGTGATTCACAGAAGGCCGTAGAACACGACGAGCTGGATCTGGTCGCACCACCCACACTACCCGCCGAGAAGATCGAAACCTCCTCCGTATGGCTTTCAGAACAGATTGCGTCCTCCTCGCCTTTGGCGCAAGTGGAGCAGTGTAACACATCGTACACTATCAGGAGTGATAGTCTGTCGCCGTTTATTACGGTCTGGATTACGAACACGTCGTTCAATCGCCCACTTCTCCGTCTATTTTCGACTAATGTGCATAAACATGCTAGATTGCAATGGTGTATGGAACGACGTAACTGGGGACAGGAATGGCAGCAGATAGTGTTTTAGGACGAATCCAGGTTCTGTTTGTATGAAAATTATGACCGTATTTTGGATCGCAGCAGACTGGGAAGAGGCTTCACATTGACTGCATTCGCACAAGACATACAGCGCCAACTCAAGGCCTTATGGTGTGGGGTGCTATTGGGTACAACCACAAATCACAGTTGGTGCGTGTCCAGGGTACTGTGACCAATTTGACCGACGTGAATTATATCCTGCGACCCGTAGCCATACCCTTTCTACACGACACCCCAGACGACATATTTCAGCAGGACAATGCGCGACTACATGTTGCTGCACGAACACGTGCCTTCTTGTTGTCAGAGGATGTTAGGCTGTTGCCCTGGCCCACCCGATCACCGGACTTGTCGCCAATCGAAAATGTGTGGGATAGGGTGAAACGACGGGTGCGGCGCTGTGACCCATTGCTAATCACTAGACCTGGGATTTTAGGCTCTAAAAAAATTAGTTTTAGGTGCCTAAAATAGGCTTTTAAAACAAGTAAACAGGCTTTTAAAAGAGAAAATAGGCACTTAAAATATGTTTTTAAAATGTGTGGATAAGCAGGAAATAGACTTTCAAATATTACAACATATACTTAAACTGTAACGTGATACTTTTTTACTTTAACAAAACGTGGTATCCCTATTCTTAATCGAAATAAGTGCAAAATTAAGACATAATAAGAAAGACATTTATAAAAAACAATATAAAAACGTCATGTGTCAAAAAAAGTTATGGATTATATATCATTATGAGTACTGATCTAAAACCTTAATACTAAAATCACTGTACACAATTACAGCACTGTAGGCATCCAATAATGGTGTAAATGCCAATAGAGTATGTGTTTATTATTTGTGAGGAACATTCCTACAGAAATTACATTCTTAGTTTGCTTCACAGTACATAACAATCTTCTCGAAATTTTCCACAGTCAGGCTGTGTCTTTTGTCTGTTAAAATCATTTTGAAAGCAGAAAGAGAGCGCTCCATACTCACAGGTGTTAGAGGGGCATAGGAAAATTTACCTACATTTTTCAATTCAATTTCACTTGGTAAGTCTACCTTTTCCCCATCCATTACCTGATGTACCCTTTTCATCACTGAATAACCTGGGTTCTTCTGCAGTACACTAGACCACTTGTCTCTTATTTTATCCCCCTACCTTGCCCCTAGCACTTTGTATGTTATTCTCAGCTTTCTCAATTACAGAAAATTGCTGTTTGAGACTGTTTCCTTTGTATTGTATTTTTGTAATGGTGACTGGAAGAAATGAAAAATTTGCCTGAATATACGCAATATCTCTCTGAACACTGGAACAATCATTTAACAGCTTTTTGACAGACGACACACGTGCAGAGTTGTCCGTTAAAGGCAAATTGTCTATCACAGTTATGATTTCCTCAAGATGTTCTGCATAATACAGGGCAGCTTCCATCCAGGAACCCCGACGGGTGATGATTGGCTGTGGTGGAAGGGGAATAGAGGGGTGTTTCTCTCGAAAGATGGCTATTCTTGATGGAGCCTTACAGAACACTTCCTTCATTGTTGAAATGAGAGTATTTACTGCAGGAAACTCGGCCCTAACTGTTTCTGCGAATCTATGCAAGGCATGGGCCATGCAAGTAACATGAATTAAAGAAGGATAGAAAGTTTTGAGGAGAGGTGCAGTGGCAATCATGTAGGGAGCAGCATCGGAGACAAGAAGAAGGACTTTAGAATCATCAACACTCCCAGGATACAACAATTGCAACCCCTTGTTGATGAAGTATGTAATGCTTTGACTATTGACTTTCTCAAGCTGTTTAGAGCAAAGAAGGTGAGCGGTAGATGCCTGATTGGGTTCCAGTTTCCTTACTATAAGGTTAGCGATGTATCTGTCCAAAGAGTCGGTGGTTTCATCCGCACAGAACCATATGCAAGACTCCCCAATATCCTCCCTGATTGACAAAATGACCTCATTGTAACAAATATCTAAGTAGTTTTTCTTTAATGTAGATGCTGATGGGATGTGCTGCTTGGTGTATTTCTGTAAAAAAATCCCTGGAAAGCGGATTATGCACAGCATTCCAGGGGATATTTTCTGCAACCAGGGCTCTACACATATCAGCATAGAAACCATTATGGGTTATAGGAGATATAGTTTGTGTGAGCAGAGTCTTTCTAACGTTACTTTTCATGGCTGCTTTTGCTTTGTGACCGGCAGTATCTGCATGCTGCTGAAGGTGGCATTTCATTCTCATGTGAAATCTAAAACACAATAAAGTGATGTCAATTAGAGACTGAGATGAGCTTTTGAACAAAATTTGTAATTTTGAACTATTTAAATTAAGCCATTATTACTCTAAAGTTAATTAAGAACAAGAACACTACAGTCCCCGAAGGGCCTTGGCTTTCAATAACGGTTTCTGCCCAGCTCATGGCCTGCAGATATTGGGTGGCATGTGGTCAGCACGAAACATCCCTCAGCCGTATTGCCTTGCCTCCGTGACCCCTGCCCACGGTAGCTTCTCAATTGTCCTCATGATGCAGGGTCAACACCGTTCCAGACCTCATAGATTTCTAAATTACTGCTGGTACTGGAAATACCCAGGTCGCCTGGACTATGTCTCTATAATTAATTAGAGGAGCCAATATCAAATCCTTAGTTTTGGATTAATATGAAATTTACGATATATGCACATACCTGTTTATTGCAGTACTGGCAGAAAATAATCTTGCCATCAAAAGTCATTCCTGGAAATTGTACAAGCCATTGTTGTATAAGCGCACTCTTAGATGATTTTGTTTTAGGCATGATGAACTACATTCACTTAAACAGATGTTCTTTCACTGGCGACCTGACACAGTATGTCACTTCTTACTACCTGCTCTTTGTTCTACCTAGATAATCCTCCCCCTAACTCCGTCGCTCGACACAGTACGTCCTTTACTACCTGCTCATTGTTCTTCTGAGCTAATACTCCACCTCAACCCTTCACTCAGCATTCCTTTGGTAACAGTTGTCTGGGAAGAGCACATTTCTGTGAAAAACCCACCCTCTGCTGTTCTGCTCGTTCCAGGGATGTCCATTGTGTGATTGTAAAAATTACAGAAGTTGAATTTTATTTTAAATGTAGAAAATAGGCATTTTTAGGCACTAAAATAGTAAAATAGGCTCTAAAGGTCCAAATAGGCATTTTAGGGCACTATAAAACTCTATTAATGCAAGGGATTTATCATTAAACGTCAACAATTTTTTTAAAAAAATCATGTTATTTCGTAAGGAACGAAATAGGCATTTGCCTTAAAATCCCAGGTCTACTAATCACCAAGGATGGACTGAGGAATCAGGTAAATGCAGCATGGATAGCTATACCCCAGGACGCCATTCGCGTCTTATACGCGTCGATGCCATCACGCATGGAACAAGTTATGGGTGCCCGTGGAGGACCCAGTGCCTGCTAGGCAACGGGACACATGCTGAACCTAAGTGACTGAAATGCTAATCGTTTCTGCAGAACATACTAATGACCATGTCATGTGAATGTGAACTTCCAATCTCCAGTCTCTAGTCTTTCAAGGTGTTCTGTTTTTATTAACATAAGTGTACAAATATTTCATATAGACCTACTGAAACAATTCCATATCAATGATTAACACTGACAAGCCGTATAGGCACATTGAAAAGGATATGCAATTAACTATGCAGAGTGTAGGGGAATCGAATTTTCATCTACAAATTTCAATTTTTTCTCTAATGTTTTTTTTTCAGACTTTCCTATTACGTTATCAGAGCGCACTCCCGTTAGGAATATCAACAAATAAAACAGATATTTAATATTTATGAGGTATTAGAAGAAAGCAAGAAATCTGTGATTGAGACACACCAACTAACCATAGACTTCAGATCGGAAGATGATATAATAGAGAGAGCGAACTTGTATAATGCAACGAAGGAAGTTCACATTTCATGCAACAGAGCCATCCTGGTTAAAGACACAATGTAGAATAACATATTATTTAAAGTAAAATAAGCACGCACATGATTTTAAAATCAGTAAAGTTTAAACTTGAACTCTAACAAGTTCAACATCGCAATTTCAAGTAGAGTTTCACAGCTTAGCGGATGTTTTAAATTATCCTTATTCTGATTCTTATTATTGAAGTATATTAATTATAAAAATTCGTCCCGGCTAGTGGCAGACTCTATGTGGTTCTCTTTAATCCGATCGTGAATTGTACGGGGATGAAGGTTTCCTCAGTTCATGGCGCCGTGTATCATCCTGTCGTTGTTCAGGTCGTTCCTTGGATCTCTTTTTGGCCACTAGGCCTACAAGCATGTAGCCCATCTTTGGTTATTGTATCTGCCTCTCCTCGGAGTACACATCGAAACAATCGTATTAGACTTTTCCACATTTTATCCTGGATCGCTGCAACATCAAATAATTTTCTTATATCTAGATTGGAAATACAACCCACTCCACTTCTCCAGCAGACTACCACCGCAACTTTATCTCCACGACGCTTAGTGGACGTTCTGCCTCTTTGGAAGTCAGCCAAGAGTAATAATAATAATAATAATAATAATAATAATAATAATAATAATAATAATAATAATAATAATAAACTTCGTGGGCTTTTTCATAATATATTGGAATCGGTATTTGATGTGGATGGGTCCCAGTTTTACGGCAGGTTCCCTTCCTAACGGTGGAGGTATGTATTCCTACTGTGTGCTTCTGTGGTGGTAGGAAGTGCGGTGTCTTGTACGCACCGTAGTGGAGGTGAATTGTATTAAGGGAAACAAAAACGCCCTGGCATCGAGCCGGAGGCATTAACCATACCTGTTACGCTATCAGCCTAGTGGTTGGTTGGATCCTCAAACAGGACTGCCAGAAGTTATGTGGTCATGGAAGAAAGCAAAAAACCGATAGCTAAAAATTGGCGTACTAAGCAAAATGAGGAGTGAGGGTAGTTTGTCATTGCTTTCTTCACTTGGTTAGTATGAATGACTCTATGAGTAACACCTTTCGCAGCACTCAGGCGCACAAGTAAATATGTAGTTTTCAGCCATATCTCAGTAGCTTCTATACTCTACACCCATAAATGGGACTTTGTTGGAAGCTACATTTTGCTCTTACCTGTGCCAAGAGACAGAAGTAAAAATACTGTATAGGCCTAAATCATGAAATGACAATAGGCGATCATTAACTATACCCATTTAAGAACCCCATCCCGGCCGGGAATCGAACCTGGGGCTACTTGAACCAAAGACCAGTTCTCTGACCTTGCAGCCAGGGACGTGTACATTATTATTATTATTATTATTATTATTATTATTATTATTATTATTATTATTATTATTATTATTATTATTATTATTATATAGTTTTCAAGGCAGACTCTGGACTGTCAGAATTTTATGTTGCAAGAGTTCTTTGAAAGGCTGTAAAAACTACACAGAGTTGACGCATTTTAACACCTGCAAATAGGACTGACGTCAGCCAGGATCGAATCTTTTATCTTGTGAACAAAAGGATGACAACGTCACTGTGGTAGGAGGGGTCATATGACCTAATTATTGAAATACACGTTACCTAGAGACTAGCACACAAGGAAATATCGAAGCAGAATATAACAATATATCCTAATGGACTACATTCATCAATATAAAATTTGTTATAATTCATAGGAACAATTAGACTGGAGACTAGAGAGAGTCGTAGTGGCCGTGTGGCATTGTCTATAGCTTCACTGGGAGGGTTACGATTCGAATCCCGGCTAATGCATATGGGATTCTTAAATGAGAATTAAGTCCACGACGTTCAGATTCAGGTAAAAATACAAGAGGTCCCTTAGCTGCCATCGAATTAACAACTCAGATGTAAACTAAAAATTTACTTCCTTATTTAACATTAGTGATAGAGGGAAAGAACGGAAAGTTCTACTCTAATAACACAAATTCATCTCAGCGATACGTAAACATTCCATTCGCCATTAATATTTGTTATTTTCTATTATTTTTACATGTCATACCCACCCATTCACCATTGGGATGTTTCACCTGCATAGAATTATTCCAGATGGTAAGTCACATCTGTACCAAGTTTCATTGTGAATTATTCTGGAACATACACACATCCATAATCCAGGTAATTTTTACATTCATTTTCTCCCCTTCTTACACTCCATTCTGACAACGGCTGAAGTATGACATAACCAGCATCCAGTTCAACTCAGCGACCTCGTAAAACTGGATTCGACATTAATATCAGTCGTTTTCGTTTATATTTATAATTCACTCTGTCCTCTAGGAGTGTTAGGGGTGTTTTCGCACCAACAGTATTTTTTTCAGATAGTAGACCTAAGTCATATGTGTACCAAGTTTCGTTGAGAGCTATTCCAGAACATATACATCCATAATCTCGGTATTTTTAGTTTAATTTTCACCCCTTCTCAACCTCTATGCTGATTCCGGCTGAAGTAAGACTTAACCAGGATCCAGAGTTTTACGGTTCACCTCATCGATCTCATTAACAATGGATTCAACATTGATATCAGTCATTTTCGTTCAGTTTTATATTTTACCCTCTCCCGTAGGAGTGCTAGAGGAGTTTTCTTCCAACAGTTTTTTTTTTTTCAGATAGTAAATCATATGTGTAGCAATACTGTATGACGGCTATGCTGGCACAAACACACATACATGCTTAATTTCGGTCATTTTGAATATTTTCCTTTTCACCCCTTCTCATCCTTATACCGATGGGGACTGAACATGTACTTCAACGACATCCAGAGTGTCATTTTCACTTCAGCGACTCCAGAAACCCCAACAGTATTAATATTATTTGTCGTTGTCTATTATTTTTATATTTGCACCCCACTTTCCGTATTTTTTGTAATTCAACCCCGTTCCTAGGGTTGCTAGTGGTAGCTTATCCCAATAATATATCTTTCCAGATAACAAGTCATATGTGTACAGTACTAAATTTGCTTAAGAGGTATGCTAGAACATGCTCATATACGTCCATAAACTCGGTCACTTTGGACATTTTCTTTTATTCACCCGTTCTCACCCCCTGGCGATTGGGACTGAACTTTGTCTTAAATGGCATCCAGAGTGTCATTGTTCCTCTCAGCGACCCGAATACCATGGATTCGCCTCAAATATCGGTCGTTTTCGATTATTTTTACATGTTACCCCTACCCTAGGGGTCTAGTGGTCTCTTAACCCCACAGTATTTTTTCCAGATAGTAAGTCATACATGTATCACTTTTGGTTGAGTGGTATGCTGGAACATACACACGTACGTCCATTATATAGGTCATTTTGGAAATTTTCAGTTTCACCTTTTCTGACTCCCTATGCGAAAGGAGGCTATACTTGGACTCAAAAAACTGGAGTGCCACTACTCATCTCAGCGCCCTAAAAAATTATGGATTTGACACTATTTTCGATTATTTTTATATCTCATCCCCTTCCACTCCCACGCGTGCTAGGGTTGTCATATATCCAAGCAATTTGTCTCCTGGTAGTACGTCTTACGTGTATCGTGCCAAGTTTGGTTGAAATCACTCCTGTAGTTCCGAAAACTATGGATTCAACACTAATACAGGACATTTTAATTCTATTCCACCCCCTTTCCTAGGGGTTCTAGAGGTGTCTTGTCCCCACAGTATTTTTTCCAGGCGGTAGGTAATATTTGTACAAAGTTTAGTTGATATCTGTACTGGAACATACACACAAACTTCCATAATTTTGGTGACTTGAGACGTTTTCTTTTCTTCACTCCTTCTCACCCCCCCTTCCCCTGCTGATTGGGGTATGACTTCCACCGAAACGACATCCGGACTGTCACTATACATTTCAGCGACCCCGAAAACAATGAATTGGACACTAATTTCGATTACTTGTATATCTCACCCCATCCAACCCCTACACCTAGGGGTGGTTCGGCTCCATGGCTAAATGGTTAGCGTGCTGGCCTTTCGTCACAGGGGTCCCGGCTTCGATTCCCGGCAGGGTCTGGAATTTTAACCATATTTTTTTTAATTTCGCTGGCACTGTGTATGTCGTCTTCATCGTCATTTCATCCTCATCACTACGCGCAGGTCGCCTACGGGAGTCTAATCAAAAGACCTGCATCTGGCGAGCCGAACTTGTCCTCGGATACTTCCGGCACTAAAAGCCATACGCCATTTCATTTACCTATGGGTGCTAAGGTTGTAAATCCCCCCCCCCCCGCTCCCCCACGCTGTTTATCGCCTGATAGTAAGTCATAAGGGTACCAAGTTTGGTTGAAATCGCTCAAGTAGTCCCGAAAACTATGGATTCGATATTAATACTGGTCGTTTTTAGTTATATTTACATTTCAACCCCTCCTTACCCCGACACTATATTTTCCAGATAGTAAGTCATACTTGTATCAATTTTGGTTGGTAGCTACACTGGAAAATTCATACGTCCATTATCTCAGTCATTTTAGACAATTTCTTTTTTACCTTTTTTCCATCCATATGCCAAAGGGGGCTGAACTTGGACTTTAAAATTTCCGGACTGTCACTATTCATCTCAGCGAGCCCGAAAACTATTGACTCGACAGTGTTTTCGATTATATTTATATCTCAATCCCTTACCATCCACGCGGTTAGTCTTCTGATAGTAAGTTATATGTATATCAAGTTTGGTTGAAATCGCTCCCATAGTCCTCAAAACTATGAATTCGACACTAATATTGGTCGGTTTTAGTTACATTTATATTTTAACCCTTCCCCTGGGGGTTCTGGACATTCTTTCCCCAACAGCATTTTTCACAGATAGTAAGTAATATCTGTACCAAGTTCCGTTGACAGCTATCCTGAAAAAATAAGCATGCATCCATAATCTCGGTAATTTTGGTCATTTTATTTTTAATCCTTTCTCAGCCCTTATGCCAAAGGGGGCTGAACTTGGACTTTAAAAATATCCGGAGTGGTACTTTTCATCTCAGCAACCCCGAAAACTATGGATTCGACACTATTTTCGGTTTTTTAATATCTCACTCCCCCTCGCCTCCACCCGGAAGGGAGTTGAACTTGGACTTAAAATAAGTCCGGAGTGTCACTATTCATCTCAGGGACACCGAAAACTGTGGATTCGACACTATTTTCGATTATTTTTATAATTAACCCCTAAAGTTGCTAGGGATGGCTTACCCTCACAGTGCTCGTCTCCAGATAGTAAGTCATAGTTGTACCAAGTTTGGTTGAAATTGATCCGGTAATTTAGGAGGAGATATGTCATTTATACACACACACACATACATCCGTTTTTATGCCGTATATAGTGTACCATGTCCGCCTCTGTGGTGTAGTGGTTAGCGTGATTAGCTGCCACCTCCGGAGGTCCGGGTTCGATTCCCGGCTCTGCCACGAAATTTGGAAAGTGGTACGAGGGCTGGAACGGGGTCCACTCAGCCTCGGGAGGTCAACTGAGTAGAGGTGGGTTCGATTCCCACCTCAGCCATCCTCGAAGTGGTTTTCCGTGGTTTCCCACTTCTCCTGCAGGCGAATGCCGGGATGGTACCTAACTTAAGGCCACGGCCGCTTCCTTCCCTCTTCCTTGCCTATCCCTTCCAATCTTCCCATCCCTCCACAAGGCCCCTGTTCAGCATAACAGGTAAGGCCGCCTGGGCGAGGTACTGGTCATACTCCCCAGTTGTATCCCCCGACCAAGAATCTGAAGCTCCAGGACACTGCCCTTGAGGCGGTAGAGGTGGGATCCCTCGCTAAGTCCGAGGGAAAAACCGAACCTGGAGGGTAAACAGATGATGATGATGATATAGTGTACCATACCCCGTCGATGTGCCTAAGGCCTAGCTCAGTCAAGAAGCGCATGCATGGTCCGATATATAAACGTGGGTGCAAAATCTAACTAATGCCTGTTGCTCACGGTAAAATTTCGTCAAATTTATTGTACAATAATTAAATTTTTATAAAATTTCTGTTGCTCACGGTCAAATTCAAGTTTTATAAAACATTTGATAAAACGTTTCATAAAATAGGACATGTTCTATTCCGTAAAATTAATTTTACGAAACGAACCAATCAGCGAAGCTGACATCACGATGATGTTGGCGCTACGTCGTGAGAAGATTGTGAAGCTCGATTGTAAACAAACACGCATTTCTAAAATGGCAGGATCCGGGTGAACTAAGGAAGCTGTCAGTGTTTTACTGACGAATACCAGATATATCCTTGTTTGTACGAAGTTAAAACACCACTTTATCACAACAGAAATGCAAGAAGAGAGGCAGAAAACACAATCGCCGAATCCGTATATGCTGGTCTTCTAACCTCAACTAATTTTCTACCAAGGACAGCAATACTCTACCTTCTTCTCTTCTTTTCATCCAATCCCAAGTCCAGCATTTCCTGGCATTTCTTTTCTTCCTTTTTACCACTGTACAACAGATAAGTGCAAGCTAAAGCAGCAAGTTTTGCTCTGTTTGTTGGAGCCATACTCTCAAACACACTGTAAGTTGAACAGCTGATTCTTGGTTTAAAAGTTTATCGATAGATAGCAGCACATACAAATCTTAATTCAGAAGTGAGTTTATAGATGGCCATCCTGATGTTTCGACGGGTTTTTTAAAATAATTTTACCGTGAGCAACACAACTTGTTTTTACCAAAATTTTATAAAATTAATTGCCAACGGCCGTAGCCGTGTTGAAACACCGGATCCCGTGAGATCTCCGAAGTTAAGCAACATTGGGCGTGGTCGAGAAGTGGATGGGTTGCCACGCGCTGTTGGTGGGGGGTAAGGGAATGGAGGAGCGGAAAGGAACTGGCCACCCTACCGTACGTAAACTCCGGCTCAGGTACACCTCTGCGGAGGTTCGGACCTGCCTTCGGGCAGAACACACCCTTACCTTATTACCTTATAAAATTAATTGTACAACAAATTTTACGAAATATTTTACCGTGAGCAATAGGCATAATAAAATTACAATTGCAAAGAGGACAGGTCTAAGCATACATATTTTCTTTAAATGGGAAGTCAAAGATTAAGGAAAGTACACAAAACTTTCATAATCCAAAAATTTGCACGAGAAATGCGCCAACGACTACACTGGAATTTACATAACTGTACATAAGTACAACTCGGCGTCACTAAGTGTGACTCTGCGATGAGGGTTGAAGACCAAAAAACAAATGTCGTTGGTGGAAAATCAGCTGACTCGTATGTTTATATGCGGAGTTAAATCGGTTAAGTATGATCTACGATGGGCATAAAGCCTTGTGAAAAGTTAAACACAGAAATTATGATAAATAATATAAGATTCGCTTTGCGATGCCCACCTATTTACACAGATAATAATCTGAACATGCCGATAAAACACAAATAAAAAATGCAGTTTTGGGACCGACGTGAGTAACCCCTCCCCCCGCCAAGAAAAAAACAGATGCTAAAATACGGACACGGCCCGTATGCAAATGAGAAGCCAGAACTTCCAGCCACATCCAAGCAGCCCGTGCTGTTACACACAACTTAAAACAATGTTGAAATATAAACACACAGACATAACAACAACGAAAACAAGTACACACACACTAAAAAGGAAAATAACCTTGAACAGAAGTACGTAAAATACCGTAGGGCACGATATTCTACAGCACTCCAAGGACGTCAAAATGTGTGGATTCACGCAAATCTGGCATAACTTGAGTTGATACCGCCACGGCCTCCAACTGGCATGCGAGTATGAATGGACTACGAAAGTGCAAGTGAACAGCTGACAGAACCCCCACCCCCACCCAAGGCCGCACTAGATAGACAAGGCTCGGACCGTGACGTCACGCCAGTGGCTGGCGTTCAGCATGGTAGCATACGGCCCGCTCTCACTGTCTTCATGATATTATTAATTTATTGAACCTTGACGATATAACTGAACACGCCTTTAATTGTGGTTTTATTTAGGCTTGTGCACTACATCAGTTTTATGCGAGGGAAAACTAGCGGAACAGTTTATGTACATTTATTTACGTAAAATTAAGCTGACATTTGTCATTTGTAACGGAACACTGTTTCATGAAAAAGATTAAAACCCATAATACGTATAAAAATAGTTTTAATGTTACTATGCAAATACATGATAGGAATTCACAACAATAGTCTGGAACCTTTCTTAGAAATTAGGCTTCAACTTAAAACTTATCTAACAATTCTTGAGGTTTCAGTTTATCAATTTTCCTTTTCTTTGCCGATTTATGGCTATCCTTACTTGACGATTTCTTCTTCTTAGCAACGAGTTTTCTGTGATAACTTTTCTATAGTTATTCAATAATGTATTACAAAAGATGTATATACATTTGTCAACGTAATCTTTAAAACTACTTCTACAATCACTGCATGTTTCAAACATGACGTTTTCATTTTCCAGAACTTTGTTGACAAGCAAAATCAGAATGTTTCTTTGAGAATCACCATGTAAAAATCTCGATTCAAATTTATCTCTTATAAGTACACTAAATAATTTAAACTGTGTGATCAAAATGTTAACAATAAAATCTGATGGATATTTCAAAGCTCCCCTGTCAATTATATTGAAATAAAAATTATCCACCGGCTTTAACACATCTGACGTTACATTATCATTATTTAACAATGAAACATCTTGACAATTTATACATGTACAACTTTTCATAATTATTTTACAAATATATTCACCAATATAAACTAGACCTAACAAAATGTTTTCAGATACAATAACATCATTTAACTCAACTACCACATTTTCAAAATGTGAAATATCTGTTGGTTTGAAGCTTTTACAATCTGAGCTCTTGCAATTAACCATGTTAAAAACTTGCGCAGAAATAAAACATTGTCATCATGAATTGAAAATTGAAAATATTGCGTTACAATGAGGGTCGTTAAATCTGTCGCCTTTGAAAGCATGCTTAACATTGTAAAAGCTTCAAACCAACAGATATTTCACATTTCACTTAATGAAATATCACTAATAGGGATGACTGCATGTTAGCAGTGTATGCATTTATTACCGTCAGGGCTTTCAATTTTCGTTCTGACTCAAGGATTTGCTTCACTGAAATATGGTAGCAGGCACCACTCATTTCCCTGTACTGCCCAAATCGTGCTTCCAGTTCCTCAGTCATATAAATTTTGAAAATACATAGACTTTGGCCGTCGAAATTGACAAAAACTTTGTCAAAATCTAATTTGCATTTAGTAGTGAAATTACCTTTAACGTCATCGAAGTCCTTGATCCTGTCATCTTCTTCCTCAGCTTTCTTTCTTTCTTTCTTCCCGTTTTTCAATTTCCTCTTGTCTTTGAATAGGAGTTTTCCTCGGTCTTGGAAGATTTTTGGACAGATAGGCAGGCACATTTTCAAACTTAGTAGGAATAGCGTCGTTTGATAGTTTTAAACGGTTACGTTTTATTGTTAAAATAGACCCATCAGGTCTTTTAACAGAATCCTCCCTAATTACGAAACGTTCGTCGAAGTGTTTCATGCACACAACTGAGCTTGCTGAAGGGACAAATTCTGTTCGATGGATGCCTAAGATCCACTTTTGTTTCCGAACCAAATCAGTAGGAAATTTAAATACTGAAATACTGGGCTCTTCTGAACTATAGTTGCTTCTACAACCAGGTACACAACACGACGTGGGCATAATTCACAATGTTCACACACGTTTAAGTCATTCAACACCATTGATAGCCTTACTGCTGCGAGGTTCATAGCAGCCTACAAGTCATTGGCGAAAAATGAAGTGGATGGCTCTTGGTGTGACGTAGTGCCGGAAGTGGAGGGGGAGCCTTATGGCCTGTATATCTAGTTGGCCTTGCCCCACCCCCTTCCTGCGCTAGAGACTTCTTAACGCGACCTGCATTACAGCACCCTGGCCACTCCTCCGCTTCTAGCCTGCAGTACGACATATCACAAAGCAAGCCTCTGTGGCTGACAAATAACCTCGGCTTCACTGCTTACAAGCAGAAGCAAATACATAAAGAAACCTCCTCGCAATTTTCATCTCATGCGGCATACTTAGCCATCTCAAAGCATCATTAGTTCATTTAAATCTCGTTAGCTCCCAGGCTAACACTAACGTTCATCAGAGCTCTCCGGCTCTCCAACTCACAGTGGCAAGGTTCATAGTTCGGGAATGCATAGCCTCTCAAATGGTTGCCTTGCTACTCGACACATCAGTGGCAGTGCTGTCAGGTCAGGTGCGTCTTGGCCATCTAAGTATGTTCCAAAGAACCACGAATGATATCCCCAGCTCCAGTTCGGTCTGCCGCTTAATTGTTTTAAAAGAACTTACTACAACTTTGGTAAATAATGCATGTTCTCGCTCCTCCGGCTCCAACGTGTAATTCATGCAACACATCCCTCCTAGTTCAACTATATGATGATCTATTCCTGTTTCCCACACAAATATATGAGGTCGAATTGCCTCTAAATATTTAAATGATCATAACGTCGCTGAACTAGCACCACCAGAAAGGTGCCGCAGAAATAACCAACACTCTAAACTACAACACCCTCAAAATAAAACTAATCAAAATCTAAATGTATACACAAACGAATTGTCAGCCCCAGCATAAATTAAATTACAAAAACCCATCATGACGCTAAGAGCGTTAGGTCTGGAATACTGGGCTTCAATCCTCTGAACGGCTCTTGGTGTGATCAGCATGTTCTCTCTTCAGGTATCACTGGAAATCTTGTTGCTTGAGCATATATATATACTGGAACTGCTGGCTGGAACACGCACACACAGATATCATACAGATACCTTTGAGCTATGATCAGGACGAGATTATCGCCCTAAATCTCCTACTTTGATTTAGTCTCTCAAATGTAGTGCCCACATTGATTAAAATATAATCGATCATAGCCTAGTCTATGAAGGCATTTAAGTAGGCACGAACCACAATAAAATCCCACGAGCAAGTAACTACTTGTAGCTCGCACTGGCAATACAGCTCGAGTGAGCACCATATAGTCTGATAACAGATTGATAATTCAGTCTATATATGCGTAAATAAATTACATTCTGGAAACATCTAAATTAGCTGTTCGTAAGCTGTTGTATGAAAGCACGCGGTCTCGCATTCTGGCAAATAGTATGCACGGTACTCTGGATATATCACACAAAGAACGAGTACAATCACGGCGCGACTATAATAATAATAATCGTATGGCCTCAGCTACCGTGTGCAGACATTTCAATTTGACGCCATCTGGCTGTCTGCTCGTCAATTTAGACGTTCCGTTTTACTCTAGGCCCCCACTAGATGGCAGACCGAATAAACCGAAACTCTCTTGGGCGTCTATGGCTGAGATTTAATTAATTTTGTCGGGTAAACACCAAATGTGTCACCAGAGATCTTTTACATGCCGACATCGTACGACATGGAGTGTCGAATGGACTTTTTTCCGCCCTTCAAAAATCCTACTACCTCTGCCGGGTTTGAACCCGCTATCTTGGGATCCGGAGGCCGACACTCTACCGCTGATCCACAGAGGCAGCGACTAATCACATACGACAGGCGAAAGCGAATAACAGAATAATTGTGAGTCGGATGGCTCCCTACTATGTATAAGATGTGGCGATAGACGCAAGCCTCGGGGATTCCCCTGGACCTCTTCAAATCTCCTTTGTGATGAGGCCGTTGCTTCTCAACCGCTGTTTGAGTTTGAATGATATAGTATCTGATCGATTTGCATAACATCCCAGTTATATCACATCAACGTCATAAATTGTATACACTCGTAATATGATCAGAGAACAACTGACAGTCTGACAGGCCTGGATCGCTCAAGTTTCCGTAAGTAGAGTTGGTACACTCCCCTCCACGTGACAACTTTCAAAGTGCTCCGTCTCATACTGCGCTAAGCTTCTCTTTCTAGCCAGGTCGGTTCAAATAATTCGAACTGAACGTTCACTGAAACATCGGGGTCCACACACCTCCTCTCACGGTCGACATCCTGCTTATGCGTGGGCGGCTCTCCCAAAATCACGGAATTCAGTTTCCGCTTAGCGCTATATTTGAAATACTGGACGGCTGAAGAGATGAAAAATTGAGAATTGCTTATGCTGCATTATAATATATAGATTTACTGGACCGTGAACAGGTGATACTGTTCAATAGTAAGATAAGATTAATGAAAGTGTTAGTCGCTTAGCAACCTGCTATGTACAGAATGTTTTGCGGGTTAGGTTAAGCCTTTCGCCTGCAATATGGAGTGACCATTTAATGATTTGATTTAATGATTACTTGAAGTTGGCTGAACTTAGAGACCTATCAATATCTCATGACTCACCTGAAGGTAATTCTGGAGAGAATAAAACAGAAATGAAGCAAATCGGTCCAGTAGAACCGACGGACGGATTTGGCAAAAGCTGTTTCAGAAAACACTTTTTTTTTGCTATTTGCTTTACGTCGCACCGACACAGATAGGTCTTACGGCGACGATGGGATAGGAAAGGCCTAGGAATGGGAAGGAAGCAGCCGTGGCCTTAATTAAGGTACAGCCCCAGCATTTGCCTGGTGTGAAAATGGGAAACCACGCAAAACCATCTTCAGGGCTGCCGACAGTGGGGCTCGAACCCACTATCTCCCGACTACTGGATACTGGCCGCACTTAAGCGACTGCAGCTATCGAGCTCGGTGTGAACTCTTTTAATACATAGATTAACAGAAATGACCATTAGTCATAAGACGGCTATCTAGCTGATGAGGTAAGTGCGTGCTCGGTTGCCATGGAAGGACATGGGTTCGATTTTTTGTCAGTAAGTCGAAAACTTTTGAAATGTGGGAATGACATGGTCTAGTGTAAAACTGGATAATATAACCTGACAACCCCCCCCCCCATGGTGCAACAGTACCGAAGGACCATGGCCTACGAAGCGACCGCTGGTCAGCCCGAAGGCTTACAGATTACGAGGTGTCGTGTGGTCAGCACGACGGATCCTCTCGGCCGTTATTCTTGGCTTTCTAGACAGGGGATATAACCTGATAATAGTGAAATTGACGCGCCAGTCATCTACATGGAATTGAATCATATTTACGATGTTACAATCTCAGATACTTCTGCCACACATACTGTAAATTTCAGTTTCAAATGTTTTACCTATTTGTAGCCCTTCGATGTTTTCTATTACTTCTGAATGAGGTTAGAGATAGGCTACCTTTCCTTAGACTACTAAAGATCTGGTTGGTTGGAAAAGTGAATTAAGTGAATTCCACGTGCTATGAAATGAATTAAAACTTATATTCATTTGTTATTTGACTTTTGTTGCAGAATAAATCGAATGAATTGCGCAATGTTCAAGCAGTGCTTTCAGCAGAGAGTTTATACTACACGGGTGTGAAGGCAAAACCTGTTAAAAAAGCTTCTGGAGATTTTAAGGTGCAGCCGAATAACAGTAAGTGAATTTCTTCCTCTCCTTACTTGTATATGTTTTCAGCAATGAATGCTTCAATTGGAATGCATTCATTCTTAAATTCTTAAATTTCGTAGTCTGTACTATAATGTGGTAGTTCAACATATTTACTTTCATTCCTCGTAGTAATCTTACTGATTTTGTTCAATGTCGTCCTAAAGGAATATTTTTCCTCCTTCTTTCCTGTCCTCTTTTTAATTACTTGGCTTCAGCACTACGTGTGGATTAAACCCAGTTTCACGGCCTTATACTCTTCCTGGCGGTAGCCCTGTGTACAAGGATGTATTCACTGTAGCTTCTGTGGAGGTTAGAAATGTTGTTGTGTTGAGTGTAAGGTAAGGTAAGGGTTATTCTGCCCGAAGGCAGGTCCGAACCTCCGCAGAGATGTTCCTGAGCCGGAGTTTACGTGCGGTAGGGTGGCCAGTTCCTTTCCGCTCCTCCATTCCCTTACCCCCCACCAACAGCGCGTGCAACCCATCCAAATCCTGACCACGCCCAATGTTGCTTAACTTCGGAGATCTCACGGGATTCGGTGTTTCAACACGGCTACGGCCGTTGGCTGTGTTGAGTGTAAAGAAGCGTTTATTAAGAACACAAATACCGACCCCGCGAGCTAAAGGAATAAATATGCCCGTCGAACCCAGAAACCTCTGGACCAATGGTCGCTACACTAAACATTTTGGCGAAGAGCCAGACGTATTAAGAATTTTGATTAAAGAAAGAATATTTAGCATTTTTCCTGTTAGAGATACATCTCATTACAAGCTGTGAAATCACTGAGAGTTTCAAGTGTGGATGGAGTTGTCAACTTCACGATCGGCGACCTTGTCCCAAGCAATAAATCTGGTACTCGCTTCTTTATCAGAGTTGGTGGTGGTGATTATTGTTTTAAGAGGATCCTCTATATAACACTAATCAGAGGGATAATATGGAAGGGGTCCGACAATTCGAAAAATGAAGATATCGGCCAAAGGAAGACAAGGGCCTCGAAGGGCGTGAAAATGAAAGACTCCCTAGCCCTCGCAAACCGAATAGCGTCGAGGTCGGAAAAGAACAAGAGTTGACCAAGAGAGGTCGGATAGGATAGATGAAAGTGAGGAGCCCGGCACAAGTTAGTGCAAGCAATGCCAGGACTCAGCTGAGGGCCCCGTGGTCGCCAACCCACGCTCCAAAGTTCAGAGCCCCTGAGGCCCCTTTTAGTCGCCTCTTACGACAGGCAGGGGATACCGTGGGTGTTATTCTACCGCCCCCACCCCCAGGGGGTCTTTATCAGACATCGTTTAATGTTTGATGCAGTAACAGACTCCGGATATGGTAGTTTCACATTTGCTATTTCCATTATTTTACAGGATATCGAAACCAGTACTTATAAATAAAGTACATCCGCATAGCCTAAGCTCCTTCATACTTACACAACCCATTCTGTTTTTGATGTCTTCCAATTATTTTGGTTATATCGACCTCCCCCTTTTTTCTATGAATGTGTTAGTGATAATGATGTTGTAGGCCTACATGATTCAATGAATTCAATTTTCTTTCTCTCTATTTCTATCAACAACTCTTCTTCTACACTTCACTTCACATTGTAAACTTAGACTCACCATTTCTTTCTTCTCAGCTCGTTGTTGCCATTTTTATCCATGCTCAAATTCTTGCTTTTTTTATTTATTTATTTTTTTGCTTAACGTTGCACCTACACATATAGGTCTTATGGCGACGATGGGATAGGAAAGGCCTAGGAATTGGAAGGAAGCGGCCGTGGCCTTAATTAGGGTACAGCCTCAGAATTTGCCTGGTGTGAAAATGGGAAACCACGGAAAACCATCTTCAGGGCTACCGACAGTGGCGTTCGAACCCACTATCTCCCGGATGCGAGCTCACAGCTGCGCGCTCCTAACCGCACGGCAACTCGCCCGGTATGCTCAAATTCCTGCTGTCATTACGTTTCATGGTTCTACAATTTCCATTCGTCAAACTGTTAGGTCGCCCAGAACATCCACAATTGGCACAATGTCCATCCACTTTCCACTTACACAGGATGAGTGCTACTGTCGATTTGGGCCTATTTAACTTCACTGCAATCGCACTGTTAGACAGTTCACTGAGGTGGCAGCCCACAGTCTTCCTTGTATCGAAGTCTGATAGGTCTGTACCTCATGCTATCACTTTGTTAACTGGTTCTCGTACGTCCTATCAGCCACCCAATTCAACTGACGTGACGTACTAAATTACCTGCCATCATGGGTGCCCAATTACTTTTGGGTAGATAGTGTATTATTTTCTTGATTTTAACTGTATCAAGAAGATGTTTTGATTTGGACCCTTTTGTATTAACCATTAGACCTACAGCAACACAATTGGTATCTGTATATATAAGAGTTTCGTCTGTACATTGCTCAGAATTTGAAAATAATGGTATTTCTGTATCGGCCATGTGCACAGTAAGAAGGAAATGCACTTTTTACTTTTCCGTAATGTCTGTCTGTCTGTCTGTCTGTACACGCATCACGAGAAAACGGCTGAAGGGAATTTAATGAAAATCGGTATGTAAAATAGGGGGATGAACCTCTACAATCTAGGCTATAAATTATTTTGTTCACGCTGAGTAAAATGGTAGTTTAAGGGAAGGCCTGAAATTTAATTCTCAAATATTTATATTATTAGTGGCCCTAATATACATATTACATAATTAAAGTTATATAAAACTGAATTTCCGATCATTTATGTCTTATGCATTTTTACTCTACCGGCTATGATAACCGAGATATTCGTGAATTTGTATTTTTGTTGCTAAGTCCATATCAACGTCGTCACGAGAAAATGGGTGAACAGAATTTAATGAAAATCGGTATAATAGAGACGGGGAATAAGAAACTACAGTACAGTCTAAGCTATAAACAATTTTATTCACCCTGGATGAAATTGTAGTTTAGGGGAAGGTATCAAATATTGAATTTTTAAGTAGGCCTATCTATGTTACTGGTCCTATCGAAAAGTACTACATAACAAAGGTTGGAGAGAATACAACTTCCGATCATTCTGTTTTATTCAGTTTTACCGCACCAACTATTATAAGACTGGTATTTCAGAGTCGGAAGAAAACAAAATGTGAAGGTCTACAATATCGAAAGCTCTTAAAATTGATCAACAATAACATTATATTGACCATTGTTTGTTTCGATGTTGTTTGTCTCTTATGCTGCCACTAAATTCCGATAGATGGGATTACTGCTGCGTACCAAGTATAACAGCCTGACTGAATATTGGCAGGAAATAGCTGGGGAGTTGGAAAACTTTCTTCTTTAGCATGCCATTCCTCTGTTTCATACATTTCCTGATACTGCTGGTACGTAACACACTGGTTCAACATAGTACTCCAGCTATTCGATCCCTACTCTGGCACACTGTTTTGAATGAGCAGTGTGCACATTTAAGTTAAAGGCTCACTTGGTGGTAGTAGTAGTATGACCTGGTTTAAAATTACAATTTAGGCCTATCCCAAATAATAACACCACAATTCGCTAAATAACTTAAAATTAAACTCTGAAAAGAGCTGTTTCTTAAGAAAAGCTTCTTCCTCTTCACTTTTATTAAATTTTACGTTCATTTTATTCCAAATTAGCACTGACGTCATTATAATGACCTATGTCCATTTCAGTTGGGAAAACTACTAAGAAAGTCTTTTTGAGGATGTAAAAAGGCAGGTGGAGATTGAGTGCCTACAAATTATAATGAAAACCCCCCAACTTGATTGTGACTGATAGTAGGCAAGTGGGCCTACCGTTGCAATGAAAATTTCCTAACCCAGTCTTCATATGAGAAGAGACGTTTGGTGACTTCCCCGTCGCATTTCTAGAGTAACGTTTATGAGCTATGCAATATAATACAATCTTGCTCACAACGTGTACACTACCTAAGCTAGAATTCTGTATACAATGTAGAATTCCGTAGCGAAGCACGGGTACATCAGCTAGTATAAAATAAAATAAAAAAGTAAAAATAGAGATCGAGATGGCTTTTGAGTCACGCAGGTTATATAAAGGCAGCATCGTAACTTATGACGCTAGTTTCGTGTAGCTATCTCTAGCCTGGTGCAGCCCTTGTAAAGCAGACCCTTCGACGAGAGTGATTGGCAACCGCGTGTTACTGTAGTGCAGGCCATCTCAGAGAGCATGCAGTGTGCACTGTGCAAAAGACGACTTCGCTTGGTTGACCAGAGTGCAGATCCCTCGATTTGGAGCAATAGCGCTGTCTCTCTATTTCCCCACGCCTGACTCGCTCGCTCCGCCTGTCTCCTTGTTCCTCAGTTGCTCCGTAGCGCTCCACATTCGAGCCGAGTTGAGCCGAGCTTAGCCGAGTAGCCCAGAGACGAAGCGTTGGTCCGAGTCGAGCCGAGTGGGAACGATGCACTGTGCACACGAACTCTGCGCCCCAGTTTGCACACGTGAGATTTTGGGCGTTTGAGAGGCCCTGCTGTAGTGGATAGTAGTGTTATGCGCGGTGTGTGAGTTGCAGGGATGTTCGATACAGTACAAACACCTCGTCCCCGAGTCAGGGAAATTAATCATTTAAGGTAAAAATCTCCGACTCGGTCGGGAAACGGACCGGCGGCCCTCTAAACCGAAGGCGACTACGTTGACCATTCAGCCAAGGAGCCAGAAACTTGTTGATGGTAACCCACACCTTATAAGGTCTTACCTCCTTCGAGCTTCTGAATACACTGGATAGTGTGTACTCTTCAATTCACAAGAGACTGAGCTTTCACTGAGCTGGAACCTTCCAAAATGAACATTAATCGATTCAGCGACGTCATTCGCTGATTATGGTGTAATTTAGGAGTCTTCTTTGATCATTTCGTCAACTATATCGTTGGCTATAGCAAAAAAGTGTAACTCTTGTCTCCTATGGATCTTTCTATACGGAGGCAGAAGCATTACTCATCACCTAAAAATAAACTGTCTATCGGACGAGGTTTTCCATTAGAAGTTAATATTGTATCTGGCTCTGTGGTTAGTGGTTAGTGTGATTACCTGCCATTCCTGGAGGACCGGGTTCGATTCCCGGCTCGCCACGAAATTTGAAAAGTGGTACGTGGGCTGGAACGGGGTTCAATCAGCTTCGGTAGATCAACTGAGTAGAGGGACGTTCGATTCCCTCCTCAGCCACCCTCGAAGTGGTTTTTCGTGGTTTCCCACTTCTCCTCCAGGCAAATGCCGGGATGGTACCTAACTTAAAGCCACGGCCGCTTCCTTCCCCCTTCCTTGACTATCCCTTCCAATCTTCCCATCACCCCACAAGGACCCTGTTCTGTATAGCAGGCGAGGCCGCCTGGGGGAGGTACTGGTTTCCTTTCCCAGTTGTATCCCCCCGACCCAATATCTCACGCTCCAGGACAGTGCCCTTGAGGCGGTAGAGGTGGGATCCCTCGCCGAGCCCGAGGGAAAAGAACATCCCTCCCCGAGCCCGTGGGAAAAGAACAACCTTGGAGTGTAAAGGGATTATGAAAGAAAGAAAGAAAGTTAATATTGTGGATGAAAAGTATACAATGTGTGGCGCCTTTAAGGATATCAACAGCATTCTGCTTTCCCATCCTGGAAGCGACATAGGTTCCTGTGATTGCCCGACCAATGTACGTATATTATGCATACATACGTTACAAGAAAGCACCGGTACCTACGTTTATTAGATATAGCACTAGAGGGTGAGGTGTTATACGTACATTAGCAGAAGTTTTCTACCACATTTGAAAAGCCCTTCACCAGTCTCCGATGCTGGTGGGTATAATGCTGTATGTAAACAGAGCAGTCAGTGTCCGGCTGTAAAATTTGCATGTAGTGCTGTTGAAAGGTCATGAAGCAACGCCATCACGAAGAATACATAGTTGCCCTGTTGTGAATAGGGCGAAGAACGGGGGAAGTTGCCAAATAAGGTCTCCATTAGCATTCGAACCGGACGGTTGCGTGTTCTCGGTCACACCTACTGGTTAGAATGTGAATGGAGGGAGGTTGGGTCAATCTTGGTGGTTTGACAGATAAGCCTTTGCTGCCAACCATTCCATTAACACGTCAAAACGGAGTCAGTGCGTGTGTGTGGCCAAGCCCCAGTCGGCTTGCTATTAGTCTATTTTATAATATGCCTGTAGCTGAAAATGGTTACGGGCTTTCCTATTTGATAGTCAGTTTGCTTGAAATTTGTGAAGTAAATGATTCTAATATTACAATATGACTTTTGAAGAGAATAAGTAGTTTTGGAGAGAATTCTGTGAAATGTACCATACGCTTCCTCTTTGGTGGGAGGTAAAATTTAGAGATTATTCTAATCGTAACCTCAGAAATAGTGTTTACGATTCACTCATACATAAATGTAAGGAAATTAAACACTATGCTATACTATTTTCAGTTCACCGTGTACTTTTCAGATGGACCATACTTCCAGACAGGTAGTGCACCCTTGCATCATCCGATGGGTGCAGTAGATCAGATTACCAATGTATGGTAATAGTCGAGTCAGTCGGGTTGAAGGTAGGAATTCATTTGGCCGACAGGCTCGCCGACCTTTTGAATGTGAATAGGCCTGTTTACATGAGTACTAGTAGTGCTGACAACTTGCATCAAAAGGGTTTTCCACAGGCTACAGCTTCCAGCGATAACATATGACTTTCGGCTTCCAGAAACCATGAATCCAATGCTATGGTGTGCCTAACCCTTAGTCATGTTTCTTGATATGGGGTCAGGGATGATGTGAGAAGAATTTATACGGCATGTTTACACAGTAGGATGGCCTTCCTGACACCAGCCTCAGCTGAGGAGATAATACAAGTGAAATGAATGATGGTGAAACTGGGTAGAAAGGTGGAAGGAATCGGTTGTGGCCAATAAATTGGAACTGCTGTGGCATTTGTCTGGAACTGAAAAATGGGAAACCACAGAAAACAATTCTAAAGACAGCCGACGGTGGAGCTCAAAACGACGCGTCTCCCGAATGCAGAGCTTGGCCACTGAATCCAGTGCTTCTTTCTTTCGTTTTAGCCAAATGTGGACCACGTTAATTCGATTTCAGCTGCTTCTGGGCTTTGATCTGCGCCCAGTAATCCTTCATTCTTTCACTCTGCAACCTTCTTCTCTCTTCCATCCATGGTGTTTGGGTCCGCAAACTAACTTCTTCTTGGAAACTCGTTGTGTTCTTTATTTTCGACTTGTAAGTTTCCCTGTTGCTTATTTCCGACCCTTGTATTTCCATTTCTGTCAGATCCTTCTTCATTCCTGATGCCAGAGTACCGCAGTTTTCCTGGTCTCAAAAAACCGTACTATCTGGTTGGTCAGTCTTCCCGGGTCCATTCTGTAGATGTGTCTGAAGAACATGACTCTCCTCTTCCGGATGGTGTCTGAGATCTTTTCTGTCTTGGATCCATTGCTATTGTGTGTGTGTATGTTCAGTCACTCAACGATTCCGCTGGTAGGATCCTCAACAGCTCTGCCATCAGCTGTCATAGGTGGCCTAGGCATCACTGAAGAGGCGTACTAGGGAAATGAGGAGTGAGGTAGTTTCCCGTTGCTTTCCTCACCGAGCCAGAGTTGCTATTACATATCAGTCTGCCAAGCCCACTTAAATGTATACACCAACCGACCCCATGAACAACATTT
This sequence comes from Anabrus simplex, assembly GCF_040414725.1. Classification (NCBI taxonomy): domain Eukaryota; kingdom Metazoa; phylum Arthropoda; class Insecta; order Orthoptera; family Tettigoniidae; genus Anabrus; species Anabrus simplex. Next base: position 1,457,682,867 of record NC_090265.1, read on the forward strand.
TCACACCAATCATAGCAGGGACTGGCTGCATAAGGATTGGCATTACTAGCATCGCTCATACCTCAGTCACTTTCATATTGTCAAAGCCAAGGATAAGACAGAGACAGATCTATGAAAGTAACAACACTGCTGTAGCCTATAGCAGAAGACATAGTGCACTGTAAACACTAGGTCCTGCCAGCAAAGGCATACTGCTATTGTGCTAAGTAATTATTTATTGATTTCAAGCCGTCGTGCGTTACCAAAACTCTCAGATATAGGTTGATGCATACTGTGTGCGCCATTTCTTTTTACTTACTTACTTTACTTATTTCCTTTAATTCCAGGTGGAACATAGGGCCTCGACGAAATTTCTCCAGACTGTTCTATCTGCCGCCAATGCTTTCACCTTCCTCCATGTCTTGTTAACTCCAGCAATCTCCTTGTCTATGGTTCTATTCCAGGTAATCCTCGGTCTGCCTTGTCTGCGACTGCCTTCTGGATTCCAACTCAATGCCTGCCTTGTGATACTTTCTCGTGGTCTTCTCAGGGTGTGCCCAATCCATCTCAATTTTCTTCTCATTGTCTGTTCCTGTATGGGACTTTGACTTGTGGCCTCCCAAAGGTCTTTGTTTGAGATGGTTTTGCGCCATTTCTTACTAATGTTAAAATTTTCAGATTAGCATGACATCACACAATATGGGTTGTTCAGCGAAGCATTGTTTACCGATGAATTGTATATCTTCTGTACCTACAATCGTAGCTAACGTGTCTGATAAGAATACTAAAATTTTACACTACTCAATAGTCTAAAGAAAGTGCGCCGAAGGAGGGACTCAATAGTATTTGGGAATAGCATTACATGATGTAATTGCATACCTTTCTCGTTCCTAACGGCCGTAGCCGTGTTGAAACACCGGATCCCGTGAGATCTCCGAAGTTAAGCAACATTGGGCGTGGTCAAGATTTGGATGGGTTGCCACGCGCTGTTGGTGGGGGGTAAGGGAATGGAGGAGCGGAAAGGAACTGGCCACCCTACCGTACGTAAACTCTGCGGAGGTTCGGACCTGCCTTCGAGCAGAATAACCCTTACCTTACCTCTCGTTCCTACATGGTAACCTGCGTTCTTATGAATACCGTGACAATATCATCTTAACACAAACTAGAATCGTATCAACGGGGTACCAGAGAGGAACGTATCTTCGTGGACGACAACTCTTGTTTCGATCGTGCAGGAATAGAATATAATGTACGTATTTCTACGTAATATATGTACTGTAGACACGTATAATTTTTAAATTGCCCGACATCGGATAAAATGAACTGCCTTCGGACGTTCAGTCTACGTACTGAATATAAAAGACTAGTTCAGGATTTTCATTGATTATTACAATAGATGTTTCGAACAACAGCATAATGGGATGAAGGATTTTATATCAATATCAGTGCCAACATGCAAATTGAACCTTTTGGGGGGGGGGGGGATCGCACCGACACAGGCAGGTCTTATGGCGACGATGGGATTGGATAGGACTAGGTGTGGGAAGGAAGCGGTCGTGGCCGTAAGTAAGGTACAACCCCAGCATTTACCTGGTATGAAAATGGGGAAGACGTCCAGTTACTGAGTAGTCGCTACATAATGTAAACTGAGAAACCTACACATATGCGTATTGAGCTCGAGGGAGATGGTCTAGCCTGAATAGAAATATTGAAAATTACTCAGTCCGCCTCTGTGGTGTAGTGGTTAGTGTGATTAGCTGCCACCCCCGGAGGCCCGGATTCGATTCCCGGCTCTGCGACGAAATTTGAAAAGTTGTACTAGGGATGGAACGGGGTCCACTCAGCCTCGGGAGATCAACTGAGTAGAGGTGGGTTCGATTTCCACCTCAGCCATCCTGGAAGTGGTTTTCCATGGTTTCCCACACCTCCTTCAGGCAAATGCCGGGATGGTACCTAACTTAAATCCACGGCCGCTTCCTTCCCTCTTCCTTGTCTATCCCTTCCAATTTTCCCATCCTCCACAAGCCCCCTGTTCAGCATAGCAGGTGAGGCCGCCTGGGCGAGGTACTGGTCATCTTCCCCGTTGTATCCCCGACCCAGAGTCTAAAGCTCCAGGACACTGCCCTTGAGGCGGTAGAGGTGGGATCCCTCTCTGAGTCCGAGGGAAAACCGACCCTGGACGGTAAACAGATTAAGAAGAAAGAAGAAGAAAATAATTTGAAACATACGTCCGACTCGTTAGCTGAATGGTCAGAGTAATGTCCTTCGATTCAGAAGGCCTCGGGTTCAATTCCCGGCCGGGACAGGGATTTTAATAGCTTCTTATTAATTATTCTGGCTCGGGGACTGGGTGTTTGTGTCCGTCTCAACACTCTCCCCTTCATATTCAGACAACATACCACACTACCAACCATCACAGAAACACGCAATAGTGATTACATCCCTCCAAATAGGTTGGTGCCAGGAAGTGCATTCAGCCGTAAAACAGGGACAGGTGTGGGGGGAAAAAGCGGTAGGAAAATAATATAAAAGAATCATTTAAAACATATAAGCAAGCAACAAGGCAAATTATACGTTTTACATGATTATTGACTTGAAGTCATTAGTTTCGGAATCTATAGACTTACGTGGAATTCGAACTACTGAAAAGGCACTTTCCACTTCAGAAATGTCCGCCTCCGCGGTTAGTGTTATTAGCTGCCTTCTTCGGTGGTCCGGGTTCGATTCCCAGTACTGCCAGAAATTCAAGACTGGCGGGAGGGCTGGTATGTGGTTGAAATGGTACATGAAGCTCACCTCCATTTGGGGTGTGCATGAAAAGAGCTGCGCCACCTCAGGTTGTGGACACGAGTTTATTATTATTTCAGAAATATCACTTTTATGGGAAGAAATTCTAAGAGTATGATTGACCTGGTGAGATTTCCTTACGAAGCCACTGTGCTATTGATCAATGGTTGCCTAGTTGCACTTCCCCTTGAAGTTCGTCCGCAATGGATGCATCAGCTGATATTTTTCATTGACCAATAAAATGTACCTGCTGTCATGTTAGATATGTGTTTTGCTCTCTTTAAAATGAAATAGTTTTTCACAGGTAGTTTTTTTCATTTAGGCATGTGGATAAAGATTTTTCTTATGAGAGGGGGTTTTCTTCTTTTCTTGGTGTGAAATGAAGTTAATTGACAATCTCTAGGGATAGCTGTATAAGGAAACGGAATAGACTGGTTCTTACTTTAATTTTAAGTTACTGTTCTTTCATCCACGTATTTTATTTATTTATTTATTTATTTATTTATTTATTTATTTATTTATTTATTTATTTATTTATTTATTTACAGAGGAAGTCCTCCGTCTGAAGGTAACAGCAGACGAATACCTGGACAAACTTGTGGAGTATTGTAACATGAAGATATGCGCCATTGCCACAGTCACCGACACAAATTACACGTGGGCAGATGAGGATGACTTTCAAGTTATCAAGCCCCCTCTCGACGTAAAGGTACATTGAAACTTTATATCTGCAGTGTATTGTAATAACAGCAATTCCTATGTTAGAAACTTAATATCCTCCAGGCTAATAGGCCCTCACATCATTCTGATGAGTGGTGAAATTGCACTTATTTTATGGTAAAGCCTGTCAAGGCAGTCTGTGTTTAGGACACAGGTTAAATGCACGCTTTCATTCTTGCGAATGTAATTTAATGAATGCTTTTATACTATCTCAATCAGCTGAGGGTATAAACAAATGGACCTGATGAGTGATAGCCAGGACATATATTTCTTTGTACTACATATCGTGGTCTAGATAATTTAGTATACGTTAACACAGTAATCTGCATCATGCAGCAGCTCGGCCAGGATGCCAATTACAACTTTGCACCATACAGAATTGGGGCTCGTCACTGCACCGAACTGTAAGCTACGTGTATGATTTTACTTTATTTCGGCCTGGAATATGATGAATATTGTATTGGTGAATTCAGATACCATCAGCACGGAAAGCATACTTCGTCGCTGCACCTACGAAAACCGCTTAGAACTTCGGCCGGTAAGATTCTGTCATTTAAATTTCAATATTGTGCGAGTTTTGTCAAGGAATTCTCGGTCTTCGAGATATATGAGCCGCAGGTTAGGATTTCTCCATCGTCGCGATAAGACCTATCTGTGTCGGTGCGACGTAAAGCAACTAGCAAAAAAAAAAAAAAAAAAAAAAAAAAAAAAAGGATTTCTCCGACAACATAGCCCGTCAGAATAAGAAGAGACAGCCATATTTTCAATGATTTTTGTTTAACTTCCTCCAAAGCTGCTGTAGATTTTAAGAAACACCATATTTACGTAAATTTAGACCAAAATGGGTCCCTTTCCAGTCCAGTATACGTAAGCACAGAGGTGTGCACTTTCAAACAACTATGCTGTTAGTCGATGAAGTGCAAAGTGCAACCTAAGAAAATCATTGACGGTGAGCAAGCCAGTTTACGCTACATGTGTGCATACCTGCATCTCACATGGATACACACTTCTTTACTTTTCTATATTTTAGAATTATAGTGAATAAGTTCACCAGCCTCCTTTAAATGTCACAGTTTATCGATGGCTTTCTTTTAAAACCTCGTATGTCCAAATGTTCTTCCTACCCATTATATTCCTTAAGACGGGTCACGCCTCCCAGTCATATATTTGTATGCAGTCCATCAGAATAATTTTCGCTGTGTTCATTTTCCTTTGCTAATGTCTAAAGAAAAATGTACCTTACCATACCGTATTGTAGGGATGTTGATTGCATGTCAAATTTACACACTACTACAGTATAATGTATTTAAGGTTCATTTTCCTTTACAAATTGGCAGAGGAAAATGACCATAACGAAAATTATTCTTTTGGACTGCATATAAATATGAGACTGGGAGGCGTGACCAGTCTTAAGGAATATAATGGATAGGAAGATTATTCGGACTTACGAGGATTTTAAAGAAAGCCATCGTTATGTATATTTCAGTAGGGAGAGAGAATCATAATCCTACTCGCTTTGATGTAAGTAGAACCCTTTGTGTTATTTCAGGTACCTAAGGAGGTTCCTCAAAAACAATACGCCACAGCTGTCTGCACATTCAAGAACCCGCTCAAGAAGATGCTGACCAAGTGTCGTTTCAGATTTGAAGGCCCAGGAATTAAGAAAAGCAAACCTATTCCCTACAGGTAATCTAATCTATCTGTTTCAGTTACTATTCCAGATAAATTGTCAGTTATTTACATTAATTATGAATCTAATTTCTCACGTTACTTAGAGAAATTAGACTACAATCTTACTTTATGTTCGACATTGGTAGTAATTATTGTTTTAAGGGGTAATTCAGTCCATTACACACTTCTCTTTACCATTATGTGGGCTAAATAGACCCGCTGTATATAATTAAAATCCTACCTTAGTGAAGTAGACAAGAGGTGCTTCTTTAGCCAGTGCCGAGACATGAGATGATTCAACAGCTATTACCAACAGGAAAGAAACGATTATTTAGTAAGTGAAAAATTATGAGATGATTCCTTAGGTGTTGCTTAGACAAGATACTATTTTTACCTAATTTTTATTTGTTTTTCTTAAAACTGGAAGGAAAATTTTGTAGTAAAAATTGTAGGGTAAGATCAGTCTGCGAAGAGAATAAACCTATTTCAGAAGATTAAGTTTCCAAAAATTAGTGTAGAGAGTAACTACAGGTGGAGGAATGTTCGAGTGATTTGCACCAAAATCCCTTAGGGGATAGAATGGCAGCCCATTGAAAAAAAATAATGTAAGGTATGATCAAGTGAAGGGGCTTGAAACCACCCATAGTACAAATAGATTATTATTATTATTATTATTATTATTATTATTATTATTATTATTATTAATGTTACCGTGGTTTGTTCGAGTGATTTGCACCAAAATCCCTTAGGAGATAGAATGGCAGCCCATTGAAAAAGAAAATAATGTAAGGTATGATCAAGGGAAGGAGCTTGAAACCACCCATAGTACAAATAGATTATGGACTTATTATTATTATTATTATTATTATTATTATTATTATTATTATTATTATTATTATTATTATTATTATTATTAATGTTACCGTGGTTTGGTGGATCAGCAGAGGTGAAATAAGGTGCTGGGATGAATAGGTCTCAATATACGAAATTAAAGTTAATTTAAAAATTTAACAAGGTTATATTTTCTTTTCAAGATCAAGAAATAACAAATATAACAGGTACTTAGTAGCCTAGCAACAAATCGAGAATGTACAATTACAGTTGTTACAGGATTTGGGCTCCGAGAGCCAGACACACAATTCTTGAGCAATTAGCCCCACTTTACTCAAATACAAGGTTTGACAAAGGGGCAGAAAACCCCAATCATGCCCAGGAGCACTTGCTCCCTATTACTCAGTAAAGCCTCCTCGAGGCACACAGAAACCAAAATTTTAAGAAAGAGCAACCCGCTCTTAAGGTTCAAGCCTATCAAAGGCCACACCAAACTCCACATTCAAGCTGTCCTCCAAGTACAATAACACAGGAGTAAAAATACCCAACCTACTGAGGCCTATTCAGCGAAGAAACCGGACAATGACATGACCCCAAAATACCAATTTGAGTGGAGGCGTACTTGCACTCCTAATACACTTTATTAAAACCTAATTTGGCCCTAGGCCGCTTACGCAAGGGCTAATCCCATTCTACGGAGGTGACACGATAGAAAACTTTATGACATTACGAGTAGAAGGGAAACAGTTATGAAAACGTAGTCACCTCAAAACAAAATGAATGGGAGCTCGAGAGGGTTAGGCACTCTCTATCCCAATTTGTAGTTTAAAGAGACAGAATTTCTACCAAGAATCTTTTACATTTTAGAGGAAAGTTACATGGTAAAGGCTTCGAACCTGCCTCGAGAGTTAAACTGCTGAGCTAGCAAGAAAAGAAGTTATTAAAAGGCCATTACCTTATTGATGAACAGCTGCCCGACGAAAGAGGCGCCTCCCGCCCCCTGCTACATAATTTACACAATGATAGATGTTACTGAAGTGGCAAGGAGACCCGAAAATCAGCAGTTTATATACCCTCGCGGAACATTTGAGACCTTTTTTATGAATGATAACACCCGCCCACAAGCTTTTATTGGACGGCCAAGAGATGACATGTCAAAAGTGGAGAAGAAAACCAGGATTGGTGGAAAATTAATTACAGAAATTTACGATTGGCCAATTTCAAAACTGGCGAAAAGAACGAATTAACATTGCCAACTTAAACCATGGCTGAAAGAAATTTAATAAAGAACAAACTTATAAATACTAAATTTCTTCAAAAAAAGGTTCCTTCACTTCGCACTAGGGTGCACAATAATAGTTCTTAAGTAGTGTCATCTAGAAGAGAATGTTCACACTTCTTGCTACAGAGAAAACAAAAATGAATCGAAACTGACACAGTTCAGAACACTTCAAAATTTATAGTAATGACATCTTTTGATAAACTTTAGAATTAACATGGTTGTTAGAGTTCAGGCTTCCTCCAGTAGAGGAGTTACAACTGGCGCAAGGTTTGAATTAGCGGCACGGAGGTGTACCGCCCGGTATAATTATTATTATTATTATTATTATTATTATTATTATTATTATTATTATTATTATTATTATTATTATCATTATTATTATTATTTGTCTAATGAACACTTCATAAAAGGAAATCTGTTGTTCATTAGTTAAAAAATAAACCTTGAAATTTAACTAACAAATCAACTGAAATTGAGCAAAGGCCACAGGACAGCGATACAATTATTTGAAATGTAAGACCAAAGTCTTGAAACTGTTCAACAACTTTATAGTTGAAGGTTAAGATTACATTTATCTAGAAGAGAGCCAGAATTTGGCAATACGGGAATACAATCGAAAGACCAAAGTCTTAATTATCAATGCAACACTATGTTGCAAATTAATGAAAAATTTAGCTAAGCCACAAGTTAGTATTAAACAGTTAAGAGTAAAGAAACCAAAGTTTAACATTATAAACCAGCACTGGACTATTAAAATGATTGGCATTAAGAAAAGCCATGAATTGGCGATAAATAAGTACCAAAAGCAACACTGGGCTGATAAAAGAACAACATTAACAAGAGCCCCAAATGAGCAACAAAGGAGCACGGAAACAGCACTAGGCTGATAATGTCAGCTTCAAATTCGTACAAAGCTTAGTAAAATTATACAAGAAAGCCTTAAATAATTTCATAGTTTCCCGACCGGTGGAATACAAAGGAAGGTGCCGTTATCTCTCGAAGAGAAGGAAGTCTTTAAAATATTCTCCCATTAACATCTGAATATTAAAATCTAGAATTGCCCAATAGCTTGGAATTTAATAGAAAATCTCCGAACAATGATACATGTTAAGTCCATTTCTCTTGGTTGGCTCTTGATAAATCCATTTTTTCCCTGAAAGTGTTTATCTTATCGGCTTGCAGCTGGCACCGGAACAAATTTCCCAGCTTTGAGCAACCGCAGTATTGTAATGGCGTTAAGTGGCTGACGAAGCGAAATGCATGAGGAGAGCAGCAGACTTCAAGTAATACAGAGTAACATGAGAATACGTGTAGATTATGTAGCCTCCACGGTTTCTCTTCCGTGCCTCTATGACCCATGAGAGGTGTTTGATAGAAGCCAAAGGAAGACAGCTCCTATTATTCGAAAGAGGTCGGGCGAATAACTTACAAAGAAATAGAACTTAAAGGGGACTAAATCTAAGATTACCCAAAAAGAAGTAAGAATAAACAAAATCATTAAGAAAAATGTAAGCGTAGGCCTTGACAGAATCTTTGTATATGTTTTAAATAAATAGTCATCGAAAAGGTAACAAAATGATTATTAGGGTAAGTTTGGCAAATATGGGCACCAAACATGTATCTAAAAAAGGAGCACTAAAACAATACAATTTTCCTGGTAAAATATCCTTGAAAACGTACAATTCCCTTTCTAATAAAGCTTGAACCAGCCTCCAACCAATAGTGGTTTACGTACTGTGCAGCTTCGCAGCAAACCCTACAACTCCCCACATTTACCAAATTCTTAAGGTAATATGGGCATATTTGCTTGGAATATGAGCACAAGTTATTAAATGATAATAAGAGTAACAGACATGATTACATTCATTTTGTGTTATAACAACAAGGTGGTTGTATTGAACATATATATATGAAAAAGGGGCCAATATACACTATAGTTAAAAACTGATCATGAACAAATGCAACCAAGAAACTAGAACTAAAACCATTATTAAGTTACCAACTAAAAATCACTTGTACTGAACTGAAGAATGCAAATTACATTAAACTGGCCAAAACTGTGTGTAATATAAAAAGATAAAAAGATTAATCTAACCAAACTAATCATATCGTCGCTTCACCGGTAAAAGTTTGTAATCCACAAAGCTCTTCCTACTGATTATTCTCCTTAAGACTGGTCACGCCTCCCATCCACGTATGGATATGCAGCCCATCAGAACAATGTCCATTGTGTTCGTTTTGCTATGCCGACGAGTAACCGAAAATGAACCTAACATGCATTATACAATAGGAGTACGTAAATACGCAATGCAAGCATACATTCGTATAGTGCGGTACAGTAAGGTTAATTTTCCTTTACACATGGGCATAGGAAAATGAACACAACAAAATTTGTTCTGATGGACTGCATAACCATATGTGGCTCGGAGGCGTGACCAGTCTTAAGGAGAATAATCTATAGGAATAGCTTTGTGGATTACAACCTTTTACCAGTGATACGACGATATGAGTGCATTCAGAGTCATACATTTTGACAAAGTTTCATTAACTACACTCGTCACAATAGAAATAATCACCTTCTATCTCTACGCAGACCTCGTGGAACCTCTTAGCACGTGAACCACAACACTTAGTTTACGTCTGCCGTTCATTTCCATCATAGTATTTCCCCTCAAACACAGGACAAGTACAGAGAACTGTGTTGCTCCTTATAGCTTCACGCTTTGCCGCCAAACCTCCTCTACGGGCTCCTGCAAGAGGCCTAGCTCTTATCTGCGTTGAAGCCAGACTTTCTTAACTAGTAAGTTATCTTGCAGAATACTTACATCTTCCCCGGTTACTGGTCGTCATCTTCAATTCTGGAACTGGACTAATTTCTTTAAGAAGTGCTGCTGCTCTCACTGGCGGCGAGGATGGGACAGACGAAGGAAATTAGGATGGTCCGATAAATAACGCTGCAAAGTTTGTCTAAGTATGTACATTATAAGTTCTAGATGCTTGTAACTGGTTACAATCGCCATTTCTTCCAACTAATACAGCACGTGACATATCCTCTTTATCCCATTTCTGGCGGATACCCGCTCGTTCATTCCGATTTCGCAACATCATCTGAAAAAAATCTTTTGTGAAACAGCTGCATGCTAGATTAATCGATTAGCATAAAAACGTAAAGATTGCTGTAAACAATAAAGAATAATAAGTCTCACTCAGAGCACGTCACGTAAATACAATATAATTTGATGATGTCCATATTACCTACAGTGTCACTGCCCAGTTTTGCCATAGTGCCACTTTCCAGAAGTTGGCTTTACTACTAACCCTGAAAGCAGCCCGTAGAAACTTTTCTTGAAAAATAATCGTACTTTGAGCATAGTGCCTCAATTTAATTGAGTTATTATAACAGCTCGATTTTGGAGGAGTAGACTGGTCTACTTATCTCAAAACACGATGTTCTTTTCAGCTTGTGTTAGCACAGAAGAACTCAACATGACAATTCAGGATCACCAACCTAGTACAGCGCATGCTTCTACTCGCTACCATTGCGTAAAATATGAGCAATTTCTTAAATATGCCCATATTATGTTAGTGCCCATACATGCCAAGTAATATGTAAAAGGGAAAAGCGGTATGATACAATACCTACTCAGAACCAATAGTAAACGAAGTTGCCGCTGACGTTACAGAGTGACGTGGAGTGTGATCTCCAATGAGGGAATTCAGAAAATCCAAACAGGAGGAAGACATGTTTGGCGAACAAATAGGTGAGACAGTCGAATGTGAACCACTGACCAGAACTGCAGCGTCAAGGTCAACTTCTTAAAGAATGATTAAAGATGCTGCAGCAAGGAACAAGCAAGTAATAACTTTAAGTTATGCATAGGTAGATACCGTAAAAAGTATATATCAGTTAAATGAAATAAATGGGGCTATAGAAAAACTAACATATTATGGTTAATGATAAGAAGCTACCAGGATCTTCGTGTAAACACGAACAACAAGCCTAGAAGAACATATGTTTACACGGAAATCAGCAAACAGTAGCGTAGTCAGGATCGACCGATGGGGGGAAGGGGGCTATAGTTACAAAATGATTATACAATACAATGAAGGTACTTGTGCGTGTGTGGTGTGCGTATGCACGACTTGTCATTATAAAGACACTGATGCAAGTCATGATGATGATGATGATGCCTGTGATTTTAAGAGGCCTAACATCAAGGTCATCGTCCCCTGATGCTAGTCAATTGTGTTGATTTACGGACTACAGTACACTAAAAAATCTTACATTAAAATAGAGCAAGAAAAATACGATCAGGATCAATAATTATACAGCGAGTGGTATGTTCAGTTTACAATCTAAAATCCAACTTTCGAGTCTTCTTAGAACAGGGATGGCGAACCTATGCCACGCGTGTCACTAGGTGACACGCGTACACGGTTTCTGTGGCACGCCACATGAACATAATAATATTTTATATATACATCCTGTACTACAGACAATGCATATCTTATGGTGTTTCACGTGTAAGAAAAAAATATCGAAAATCTAAATCCTAGTTCCATTCGGACGTGCAATATGGCAACATTTCTACACTGATAGGTCCGAAAGTCAAGTGAGATAGTGTCGTTTTCTGGTGGTTTTGTATACGGACATCGCAAACACGTTTTCGTTGCCGAAAAGAACAGAAACTTAACAAAGGTGGTGACCGTATTTTTCAAGAACTCTGGCCAAGAGAATTCGGCCTGTTAAAGAGATGTGTTGCCTGTGTTCGAAAACAATAATTGTATCCCCCAAATTTAATGTAAAGCGCAATTTCGAGAGTGGTCATTCAAATGTTTGTTGCATTTCAAAGGAAGAAAGAAGAGAGTTTGTTTCACAAAATATCGAACATAACACAAAACAAACTAGTTCTTTTGTATCATCTTCCCGGCCAAGTAATAATATCAGTGAGGCTGTTTCTATCTGTCTCACTGCATAGTACAGCATGCGTGGGAAACCGATTTCTGATGGTGAGTTGTTGAAAGGAAGTTTCTTATTGACGTCCGACACATTATTTGAAAACTTCCCTAACAAACAACTAATAATTAACAGAAATAAACGAATGCCAGCCAGCTGAACTGCTGTCAAGGATGGAATAGGCCCTAATAAAAATGAGTGAAGAAGTTTCGGAGCAGTTGAAAGCTAATTTGGTTAACTCCCACATGTATGCAGTATGTTTTGATGAAATCATGAATGTGACCTTACAAACAAGGATAGCCGTTTTTTTTTCTTAGATATCCTCATGAAAATGTGATGAGGGAGAAATTAGTTTAATTGTGAGCGTACAAACTACAACCTGGAATGGAGAAAGTGAAGTCCATTCGCAATATTAGTAATTTTGATTTTTATATCTAATAATATTTTTTATAATTTGTTTTACGTCACACCGACACAGATACGTCTTGTGGCGACGATGGGACAGGCTTACGAGTGGGAAGGAAACCGCCGTGGCCATAATTGAGGTACAGCCCCACGGAACATGCAATCAAATGTACTGTATTTACAAGATATATGTATAATAAATAAATAAATGAATCAGTGAATAAATAAATAAATAAATAAATAAATAAATAAATAAATAAATAAATAAATAAATAAATAACATATTATGAAACATAACTGGGAATTTATAAAGGAAGTCGCCGGGGGGGGGGTCGGTTGTAGGTTGTAGACATCCCTTAGTGGAAAACAACAAGTGGCACAGTCAACAGATGAGAATAATAAACCAGACTTAAAATGGCACACTAGTTGCAAAAGGTTCGCCATCCCTGTCTTAGAAAATATACTCAACAGACCTGATGGTCCTACAATTATGTCGCTGAATATTTATTTAGTTTTTTGTTTATTGTCTGTTTCTGTATATCTTTTTGTAAAATTTCCATTGCGGGGGTTTCTAACCTCCAGTCACCCCCACTTAGCTACGTCCCTGCCAGCGAAACACCAATTTTTTAATGTACAACTCTAAAATTCTAAAATCTGATAAACAAGATCACCAAATATCAAGACGCAAGAATTTGACATACGGGAGTAATCATTTCTTGATTAAAAATTGGTTTCATAAATTCATTCCTTGTATGGGAGAAAAGCTAATAATTTCTGAAGTGATCTGTGTTCAGCACCCGGTAGTTGAGTAAAGTAGTCTTAAAGAAGAGCATTCCGTAATATATTGCATACCATCATTAAAACTAGTAACGGATAAATCATCGAGATGTATTTTAATAAATGAAGTATAAAGAGCAATTATTAGGTTCTAAATTAGGAATGCGTGTTCAGAATTAATTACATTGGTTATTAACAGGACGTAATCCAAATAATTGTTGTTGCTGTATCATGGTTTGTTGCTTCAATTATGTTTGGGAGTACCAGGTGTGGTTTAGCATGACGGTTCTACACAGTCATACTGGGCATACATCTGTCACACATGTACGAGTTCTCATGAGCAGATACCGAACTGTTGAGGCAGGGTAAAATATCTCATTACATTCTGCATTACTGAAAGATAAAAATAACGTTAAATCAATGTTATATTCGGCAATCAGCATTTTTATGTTTTGGAAATAACAGTTACTTTAGATTTGCTAATAAATACATAGAGTACAATAATTGACTAAAAACAATTCACTCAATTTCGGTCTCTTCGTCTATTATTCTTAAATCCTTTAACATCGGATATTCTAACATATGCCATAATGTGTTGTATCCAGTAATGGTAGCATACAAATCAGAATTAACCATTTTTGTTCTTGGTTCGCGCTAACAGATTTAGATGGCTGAGATAGTGATCACTTCCTTGTTTTTCTTTTCAAGCAGGGAACGTACGCAAAATTTACTTAACAGTCTTCGTGTATTTAATAATTTTTGTTATTACTGTTATTATTTATAACATGTTGGCTACGAGAAATATAACGCGTTTAGCATATTATAAAGGTTCAGTGGTAATGGATTCATCTTGTACTTAATGATGCAGAAATCTCTATCATCGTAATGAATGAACAGAACTTGCTTGTTTCCTTGAAGGTTAACATGTTATCTTATCTACTCACTGAAAGCCTCAGAAGAATCAACATCCTTCTGCCACAGTTTGTCAACTACTTGTGTAGCGAGATATTGAAGACTTTTCTCTCTACATTTAGGAATTCTGGGGACATTTGTACTCCAATTTTGATAAAACTCTTACTACTACTACTACTACTATTACTACTACTACTACTACTAAATTCTATATTTTAGAGAAGCGAGGGAAACTGTTGGCAATATGCATTTAGTTTTGCTTCCTAAGGTCAGTAATAAAAGCAGAACCATTTCTGACAATTTCGCATGAAGGAAGAACCTTGCTACTACAAGCTCACCCCCACCCAATGAATTCTATCTTACAAACAACGTCATTTGTAATAAATTGCATATTAATCCGTACTGAAGAGCAATATTGTGTAAAACAAAAGGTGAAGGTTTCTACCTATTCAATAATGTTTGTTATAACCTTAAAAAAGTTACATATATTTGTTGAAACTAGTTTCGGTCTTACCAGAGACCATCATCAGTCAAAATCGAAGTAAAGACAAGACATAAATGAATAAATAAATAAATAAATAAATAAATAAATAAATAAATAAATAAATAAATAAATATGAAGCAAGCATGAAATGCAAGACAAGTAAAGATTTTAAAAACACTCATCAAAATCACAAGTCCTGTGCAAGCTCTCAGCTTTCCTCCAATTGGAAGACTTCACCTCACAGAAGACCAGGTGAAACACTGAAATGTCAGCACTAGAGGAATCTTCCAGAACTCAGCTCAGCTGAAACAAGTGTGAACACAATGATGTTGATGGGAACGTGTTGAGATGTTAATGAAATATCTGAAAAAAACTTTATTTCATCTACTAATTCCTATTTTCAATAAAAACAAATTAAGTCTCTAAACCCCCTTCTTTCCCTCTAGCAATCATCCATCATTCCACCTCCCTCAAGCCAGTAGAAACAGCAAGGCAATGCCTAGGAACAACTGTGTGTAAAGATGGGAAAAGTCGAACATCTTGGTGGAATGATGAAGTGAGAGCAGCTTGTAAACGTAAAAAGAAGGCTTACCAGAAAAAGGCTCCAAACAAGGACCGAGGCAGACAGGGATTTGTACGTAGATGAAAGAAACAGAGCGAAACAAATAGTTGTTGAATCCAAAAAGAAGATTGGGAAGATTTTGGTAATAACCTGGAAAGGCTGGGTCAAGCAGCACGGAAACCTTTCTGGACTGTAATAAAGAGTCTTAGGAAGGGAAGGAAAAAGGAAATGTAGTTTTGAGTAATTCGAGTGAACTCATGATAGAACCCAGGGAATCACTGGAGAGATGGAGGGAATATTTTGAACATCTTATCAATGTAAAAGGAAAGCATCCTGGTGGTGTTGCGAACAGCCAAGCTCATGGGGAGGAGGAAAATGATGTTGGTGAAATTACGCTTGAGGAAGTGGAAAGGATGGTAAATAAACTCCATTGTCATAAAGCAGCAGGAATAGATGAAATTAGACCTGAAATGGTGAAATACAGTGGGAATTCAGGGATGAAATGGCTTCATAGAGTAGTAAAATTAGCGTGGATTGTTGGTAAGGTACCTTCAGTTTGAACAAAAGGAGTAATTGCACCTATCTATAAGCAAGGGAACAGGAAAGATTGCAACAACTATCGAGGTATTGAACCCATAATTCTACGATGAGAAAATTATTTTTTTATTTTTCTCAATATTTATTTCAAATAAAAGTTATTTGTTTGAGAGCGGCCATTTCAGGAGTCTGGCTGTCTTGTGGGAGCGACCTGACCGTGTCGAGCCGAGCCGCAAGCTCGTGAAATACCGCGACACTTCGGTGAACTGCGAATATTCAACAATTTTTAATATTCACGGAATTCTTCGTAACGAGAGATTTTGGCAACACAGTAAATCCTGAAATAAAGAATGTAAATTATTCTTAAACCCTACGTGAAGACAGAACCCCCAGGGTAAATATAAATGCAGTTCAGCCTAGAGACAAATCCGCGTCAGATCCGCCGACTAGTTACACATGCCAAGGTACCCGCGAAACGCCCGGGCAGAAATAATTTATTTCGTCTGTTGCGAGTGTGGGAAAATTATGAAATTAACGCCTAAATAAATTGTAAGTCTGTCCGAAGTCATGGAACAAATTTCAGAAAAATCGGTATATTGGATGCGGAATTAGCATATTGCATAACCAAGCTCTACGGTGTGAGTAGCGTCACCCCATAGAGTATAAAAGAAACCCCCTCCGTATATTTCTCAGTGTCTGTCTGGTTTCTGAAGTAGCGGAGCCCACGTCGCTCGTCAACAGAAAAGTGTAAAACGTTCATCTCCAAATAACTTACTACATGTTCGTGGCTATGGTTCGGATCTACTGTTAGGAATGGAAGATGATAGAATTTCTGAGCTGCCACTAATGAAACTTTGAAGGTTTAGAAGTAATTGAGTTCCTCTTTGTATCCAGTGCGTGCGTATAATATTTGTTAGAGTCTGGATGAGAGCTACAGTGTCTGGTTCCTTATCTGTTGAAACACCTGGTCTTCTTAGTAGGGTGGACAAGTCAGTCGCCATTTGAGAAGCGAGCTCGTCACAAGGGTGATCATGTCATAAAGTGCGTTGTGTAATTTAAGTTATATTTATAAAGAAGATGTATAACCTAGCTATGGTAGGCTAGACGAGAGTTGCTGGCCAAATGCATCCAAGAACTCCAAGGATGACGGCGAAGATCACAGGTCTGTAAATTTTAATCAATGTTGTAGTTAGAATGTTGTTTGTCCCAACCAAATTTTTCATTGCGTGTGTCGGGTTGATATTTTGTAATGATCAGGAAAAGATATTATACTTTTGGTCAGCGTGTGAAAATTTTTAGTTTTGTAAAATTCACATCAAGAAACTATAAAATGCGACGTTTAAATCTTGTGTTAATGTTCTGTGGGATATTATCCGAAGTGAGGAATATTAGGAAGGTGATCGTGATAAAGTAGTCGGGGCGAATGTCTTAATTTCGAATATCGTTTGAATTCAGAAAATGTTTGTCGAAATAATAATAATAATAATAATAATAATAATAATAATAATAATAATAATAATAATAATAATAATAATAATAATAATAATAATAATGTCTACCGCGGGATAAAAATTCCTTATGTTAAAAAGTGGATTTAACAAGTATGTTCTACAAGGATTGCGGGCGTTTAGAAAAATTCCAGTGAAATGAAAGTTATGTTCTATTCATGGGAAGCAAAATTTTGTGACATAGTGTATGTCGATGATATGGAAAATCACGGTGTGTTGTTGGATTCTCGAGGTCCGAAAGTTGTAGCAACAGTAAAAATAAAGAGGTGTATTTTATGAAGGTGGTTGTTTTTCACAAGAGGATTGCGGTTTGAGAAGGGTCTTGAAATATAAGAAAAATGGATTGAGAGCGAAGAATTTATATATGTGGAGATGAGAATGGTAGAAATGTTGAAGGCAAAAGGGAGCCTGGATTTTATCTAATACCGCCATGAGAAGGCGAGGAGAATGAGTTTTTGAGACAGGCTATGTTTGCCGAGGAAGGATTTTTGATACAGGATGTATATTAAATGTGAGATTTTATGTGACAGCCTGTGGTATATTCCGCTAACAATCCGAAAGCTGGGACCTGGAGAAGGTCGGTCCGAGGTAGTTATTGTGCGAAGCACAGTAAATGTCAAATAAGATCCCAAGTAAAAAACGATTTTTGGTGAAGATGGTAGTAAAATTTCAAGTGACTAGTTACGTAAAGTCAGTAATGAATATTAAAATAATATGACCTCAAGGATAAAAGAGCATTTTGCATACACGGTTGGTGTTGTTTGACTGTAAGGACGGGTTTCCAATCAGTAGAGTTCATAAATTACAAGGCGGTAATTTATCTGTAAATAGGAGCATTTGTGGAATGAGATATTCGACGTTTTTAAAGCGATATGTTTGACTGTGTAAATTTATTGAATTTCGTTTCACTGGACAGTCATGGATATGTATATTTGGAAAATGACGTTAGGCGATCTGAAGGCTTCATCCTAAAATTATAGTATGGATTTCTGCGCTGGTGATGATGATTTTTGACGACATCCACTAAATGTTAGACGTGTGTTGGAAGATATTATTCTTTCCTAAATTTCATTCAGCAGGCTGAGATCGTGTTTGAGTTGGGGGATTGTTCACCAACGCGATATTTATTTTCAAGTTCACGTTTTTTAGTAACAAGATAGAAACTTATTACTTTTTTCGACTTGCGTGCGTTCTGTGGCAAGAGTTGTTTCGTTGTGTGTTATTCGTTTCGACCATATTTACAGTTTAAAATATCAGAGTTTGTTTGAAATTACGGGTTCGCCTGATGTGCTAGGGGAAGCATATACGACCCAGTTTCCGCCCGACAATAGATTTAGGACGTCACATGTTATCCTAGGAGTATATTGATGATGAGACGTCCTAGTTCACGCTCAACGATAGAATTAGGAAGGTACGTGTACATAGAGGTTAGTGTTAGGGTGTACAGATGTTAAGTAGGCCCGACGATAGGTCTGGGATGTCAGCTGTACATACTCAAGTCTTAGATTAGATGTTTTGCGAAGTGACCTGGGCGAAGGTAGTGTCTATAGTAAAATACGAAATATGAAGGGGGTTAGATCAGTAATAATGAGGCCAATCTTGCGCGCAGCTCCCAACAGCTGGAAGGTGTTCCCTAAGATTATGGGACCGCTATCGGCAAATGTGGGTTGTCCAACATTGGGTACTGAGCTAACGGTGATTGAATATTTTACTGTAATTCTCCATGCGTGTTGAGTTCAAATAACTTCGATATTTTATTTTATTTCACGGACTTAATTGTTTTGTCGTTCTGACGTCCGTTTCGCTTTGATAGTGTACATGTTGACACTCAATGTATTAGTGCGAGACTTGAGTTACGAATACGGATTCGATTCGTCAGCCAGTAATATATTTTATTTTCAATCTTTGTCGTTCTTTCATTTTTCTACTTAGTTGAGTTCGATTAATTGATAGCTTTGTAGGTAGTGTGTTGGGACAAACAATAAATAGATGGCTCTGTGATGGTAGTCATTGTTAAGTAGGAAAGAATTCTTTAATTCTGTAATTTGTGTATTTTTATCTTTGTGGACTTGTAATTTTATTAAGCGTAACGTAACCATTCATAACCTGAAAGTCGGTTTTATAATAATATTTTTCAAGTGATTTACTACTTTTTAATTAACTTCAGTGTTTGGCATTTCTTCTAAATGCGTGATGAATAAGTGTTTCCTGCATTTCGCAGTGTTTTTTTCCTTTAGAACGACGTAACGTAAGATCCTCGCGGATCGTGTTGTTGTTGGTTCCTTCTGAACAGCTGTTTGGGTGATGCACGTTTAGCATCGGGTTTAATTTATCACTTAAGGGTGTCATGAAATGACAAATACATGGTGGAATTTTGTTTCAATTGTGAATGCTGCTGTTAACTTGTAGTGAACACCATGCTTTCCAATAATATTTCGCAACCTATCCAAAGCAACTGATAGTCAATTTGGTTCGATTAAGGGTCCATTCGGCGGGTGTTCCGTATTCGAAAGGGTATTCGACTGGTGGATAACCTTAACTGAGAGTAAATCAGGCGTTCTACTTGTTGAAGGTCAGATTTTCCACGGATCATGTGGATTAATTCTCAGTTATCGTCTGGATTAATATGTGCCCGATTTTTCAGGTTTTCCTTTCACTTTTTTGTTTCGCCGTCCAGTAATTTATGATATTCCCACTTTCATTGAAGCAAATTCTTCGATATTGTAAAAGAAAATATAGACGCTATGCAATGTGACTGAGTTGAAACAGTTCATAATTAATAATTAATTGTTGATCAAGGATTTATAAATATAAATTTTTTTGTGCCATTGAGAATTTAATAAAAGTTAGTAAGCACATAATTGCTCCTCATTTTTAGTAGTTATGCTCTCTTCTGAACCCCATCGTTTGGTTAAGATCGTGACCGAAACATTACCGGAACGACCCCCAAGATTTAGGAGTTCAATATTGCTCTACTGTAGCAGCTGTGGCCGACCAACGATGGAACGGTAAGTCAAGGGTTCTGTATCTCATTGATTAGTATACCAGGCAAGGTATTCACTGGCATCTTGGAAGGGAGGGTGCGATCAGTGGTTGAGAGAAAGTTGGATGAAAACCAGTGTGGTTTCAGACCACAGAGAGGCTGTCAGGGTCAGATTATCAGTATGCGCCAGGTAATTGAAAAATGCTACGAGAGGAATAGGCAGTTGTGTTTATGTTTCGTAGATCTAGAGAAAGTTATGACAAGGTACCGTGGGAAAAGATGTTCGCTACACTGGGGTACTATGGAATTAAATGTAGATTATTAAAATCAATCAAAGGCATTTATGTTGACAATTGGGCTTTAGTGAGAATTGATGGTAGAATGAGTTCATGGTTCAGGGTACTTACAGGGGTTAGACAAGGCTGTAATCTTTCACCTTTGTTGTTCGTAGTTTACATGTATCATCTGCTGAAGGGTATAAAATGGCAGGGAGGGATTCAGTTAGGTGGAATAGTAGTATGTAGTCTGGCCTATGCTGACGACTTGGTCTTGATGGCAGATTGTGCCCAAAGCCTGCAATCTAATATCTTAGAACTTGAAAATAGGTGCAATGAGTATGGTATGAAAATTAGCCTCTCGAAGACTACATTGATGTCAGTAAGTAATTCAACAGAACTGAATGTCAGATTTTTTTTTTTTTTTTTTTTTTTTTTTTTTTTTTTTTGCATTCGGGTCGAAGCCCACTCAGCCAGTGAATTATGAATGGAAGGGAGTTTTATAGGAACTTATGTTTTAATTTATTTGTTGCTCGGAGACAGGAGAGATGGATTCGTCTTCTCATCATAATGCCTATGAGGACATCCAGTGGTACGCGTGACTAGGCCGTGGATCAGAAGAAGGTAGGAGTGTTGTAGTACTATAGGGTAAGTTCGATGCTAGGTGAAGGACTTAGATTCGCAGTCCAATGTCAGAAAGAAATGCATATAACTCAAAGTAAGCAGATTGATCACTTTTGTGGAGAATTGACGAAAGAATAGGGGGTAATTGGTATCCTAATGCCAATAAATTTTGAAGTAGGCAAGTAGTGCGTACAAAGTGGTGTGGACATCCAAAGAATATATGATTATGGTGATACAAAGCTAAAACAGGTTGATAATTTCAGGTATTTATGTTGTGTTTTCTCCCAGGATGGTAATATTGTAAGTGAGATTGAATCAAGGTGTCGTAAAGCTAATGCAATGAGCTCGCAGTTGCTATCAACAGTATTCTGTAAAAAGGAAGTCAGCTCCCAGACGAAACTATATTTACATCGGTCTGTTTTCAGACCAACTTTGCTTTACGGGAGCGAAAGCTGGATGGACTCAGGATATCTTATTCATGTGTTAGAAGTAACAGACATGAAAGTAGCAAGAATGATTGCTGGTTCAAACAGGTGGAACAATGGCAGGAGGGTACTCGGAATGAGGAGATAAAGGTTAATTTAGGAATGAACTCGATGGATGAAGCTGTACGCATAAACCGGCTTCAGTGGTGGGGTCATGTGAGTCGAATGGAGGAGGATAGGTTACTTAGGAGAATAATGGACTCTGCTATGGAGGGTAAGAGAAGTAGAGGTAGACCAAGACGACGATGGTTAGACTCGGTTTCTAACGATTTAAAGATAAGAGGTATAGAACTAAATGAGGCCACAACACTAGTTGCAAATCGAGGATTGTGGCGACGTTTAGTAAATTCACAGAGGCTTGCAGACTGAACGCTGAAAGGCATTACAGTTTATAATGATAATGTATGTATGTATTATGTATGGATGGATGGATGGATGGATGGATGGATGGATGGATGGATGGATGGATGGATGGATGGATGGATGGATGGATGGATGGATGGATGGATGGATGGATGGATGGATGGATGGATGGATGGATGGATGTATAAAACTATTAACTTAAGGATGTATGTACTTTGTTACCGAAGCTCCGTCGGTTCGGAAACCGATCAATTTCTTTCAACACAATGTAATAATTTGATGACAATAATTTGATGACCACCTCATGTGTATGCAGTTATTAGTGCGGAGTATTAGACATGGTTGACTATATACATTTAACGTTTCGGTTTCTGAGAAATGTTAACTTGAGAACACGCTCATAAATTATATAACGTGACAGAGACCTTGAGTAGACGATGGCGTTCCAATCTGAGAGTCCAGAGTTCTAATACCAGTAATTTATGGTGATATGTTCGTCAGAAATATCCCACGGAGATGAAGAGGTCATTCATCTTTAAACTTCTAAGACAAGTTGTCAAACAATACTAAACGAGACCAGATGAAATAGGATGAAAAGAAAACATGGGTAAAGAATGACCTAATTTTAAGAATAATAATAATGTTATTTGCTTTACGTCCCACTAACTACTTTTTAAGGTCTTCGGAGACGCCGAGGTGCCGGAATTTAGTCCCGCAGGAGTTCTTTCACGTGTCAGTAAATCTACCGACACGGGGCTGTCGTATTTGAGCACCTTCAAGTACCGCCGGACTGAGCCAGGATCGAACCTGCCAAGTTGGGGTTAGAAGGCCAGCGCCTTAACCGTCTGAGCCACTCAGCCCGGCCTTAATTTTAAGTCGGCATCTGCTAGCAGGCTTAGAGGGATAGAATGGAGGAGTTATAGAAGGGGAGTCGGAATATTTATAATTTAATGTTTGCCAGTGATTCTGATGTCATTTCTTGATATCAGGACGAGCTAGTAATGCTACTCAACAGAGGTGAATATGTAAGTCGCAAATTTTGTTAGGAGATCAGCTGCTAGAAAAACAAATTATGAGAGTAGATAGGATTGACCAACTTGTTGGAAAAAGTATCATTGGAGGAACTTGAAACCGTGTCCAAGTATACACACCTTAACTTAACAGTTTCCAGCAATGCAAATAGATAAGTCGCAGAATTACAATGGCATAGAAGGCAATGTTGCAATTTCTCTTCCATTAAGAAATACCACTCTCACCGAAGACACAACTAGTTCGAACACCGATCTTTTCCATCGTAATAACGGATCTGAAACACGAAGTATAAGTACATCTGACAGACATTTGAAATGTGGTGCTGGGGACGAATACTACGAATTTAACGTAGAACGTAGAAACAATGCATATATCTTGCTGGAATTTCAAATTGAGAATTGTCTGTCCAACATATGCCTGCGATGCGAACAACAGTTCTGTGGTCATATCGACCGCAGAGGAGGAGAAAATAGGTTACATGATTACACGGGTTGGGACTCACAGACCCATTCCGAAATCCGTTCTTAATTTTTAAAATTACTTTACTTTCATCAATCTTATTCTTTAAAAAATGCAGCATTAGCATCATCTTACTAACACAAAATCAACAAATTTGGTCACAATGATACTATTTTACAATGCATTTTTTGTTGCCACTGAAATTTTACACATTAATATTATACAGTATATAACACAAAACTCAAAATGTTTATACTCAAAATGTTTGAAAATTGGACAATCCAATCCTAACTATTAGTTCATTCTAACTGAACATTTACATGTCATATTCAAGGATATTACGAAGAAATACAACGTGCTCCAACCACTAATCCTATCCTAACTATTAGTTCATTCTAACTGAAGATTTACATGTCATATTCAAGGACATTGCGCAGAAATACAACGTGCTCCAACCACTGATACTTTTTGCACTGATAGCACGATTAGGGGATCTTTGTGTGTTTGCAGTACACGCTCTACTCTCTTTTACTCCCAATATTTTCATGCTCGTCTTCTTCCTACGCCCCAGATTCTCTATAAAAACTAACATAAATTGCTAGTTATGAAAGCAGTTTGAAAATATAAGACAGAAGAATAACATGAAGAAAACTGGAATGACTGCACGGGTTGGGTCTCACAGGCCCACAGAGCACTAAAACATCCCACAGATCACGAGTAAATGCGAACACTTCGTCACAAGTATGTCGTGTTACTGAACATGTTTGGAAAGGAAGGTAGCGAAAACCACAAGGAACCATCTCCTTCCATCTCTGAGGAAAACAAGGAAATATACGGTCATGGGGGTCTCACAGATCAAGCCGGTGCACTGGCGGGTTAAAGCACTCTTTTGCAACTGATACCCGTACATTATTAAAACATTTTATATTTATTCCTTCCTTATTTTCACACATTTGTTTTCTCCTGTTAAAAAGAATTTCCAATACTGAATAGCCGCTTCCCTTTACTGGTACAACACACATTGGACATTAAAGCGGAACGTGCACATAAACAAGAAGAGCGCCATCACACGGTACAATGATCTAACATAATTATACACTAAATTAATATTATTAGTGGTTTAGAGACAACACACTGGTGATGTGATACGATATTGATTCAAAATGTGCGCCCGGAACGTACACGATAATTATTAGATATTTATGAAGCATACTACTGTTGCAGTGTGTTCTACAGCACCTCCTTCCCCTGTACTCACACGAGAGCACGTGGCTATAATAGTCTGGTCACCGTATTACTGACAATATCTAGGTCATTAGGAATGGTACAGGAGTAAATACAAGTTCTGAGACATTGCACAGGAATACAGGGTAGAATAATATATCGATGGCTTTCTTTTAAAACCTCGTATGTCCAAATGTTCTTCCTACCCATTATATTCCTTAAGACTGGTCACGCCTCCCAGTCATATACTTGTATGCGGTCCATCAGAATAACTTTCGCTGTGTTCATTTTCCTTTGCTAATGTCTAAAGGAAAATGGACCTTACCGTACCGTATTGTAGGGATGTTGATTGCATGGCAAATTTACACACTCCTACAGTATAATGCATTTAAAGTTCATTTTCCTTTACAACATGGCAGAGGAAAAATGACCATAACGAAAATTATTCTTTTGGACTGCATATAAATATGAGACTGGGAGGCGTGACCAGTCTTAAGGAATATAATGGATAGGAAGAGAATTTGGACTTACGAGGTTTTTAAAGAAAGCCATCGATATGTAATAAGAAAAGTTCTAAAACCTGCGATGTTTTTAGTGTCCAAAGAATAGAAAGCAAACACGAATTGATCAAGAGAGATCAAACTTGTATATGGAAACTAGGAACAAGTAATTGGAAGTAAAATATAGACTTCTCACCAGCGCCATGGTCATCAGCTATGTTTTGAAGCTCACAGCTCATAAATGACTAAATAATTTTCTGTACTTTCTATGATATTGAATTACTTCGAAATTTTAGCATTATGTTAGGATAATTAGTATTTCAGTGTCACTTATGTTGAGAATCGAACCACAGTGAGCACTTATGATAAAGTGCGTTCTTATTTCAAAGCAGTTACAGGGGTCAGAAAAGGTTGTAATCTGTCACAATTGCTGTTCATATGGATCATTTACTAAAAGGAATAACATGGCGGGGAGTTCAGTTCGGTGGAAATGTAGTAAGAAATTTCACGATGCCGACGTCTTGTTCTTAATGGCATACTGTGCTGAAAGAGTGAAATGTAATATCTTGTAGTTCGAAAAGAGGTGCAAAAAAATGGCGTATGGCTTTTAGTGCCGGGAGCGTCCGAGGACAAGTTCCGCTCGCCAGATGCTAACCATTTAGCCATGGAGCCGGACAAAGAGGTGCAGCGAGTACGATATAAAAATTAGCATTTCCAAGACCAAAGTGATGTCAGTTGTGTAGAAGCCTAAGAGGAAATTAATGTCCGGTCGGAAATAAAGAACTGGAACCGGAGGATCATTTGAAGTATTTAGGATCTGTATTTTCCTGGGTTGGTAGTATAGTAAGTGAAAAGTGTATTAAAGAAAATGTTGCGTGCTCACAATTGCCATCAGCATTGTGCTGGAAGAAAAAAGTCAGCTCTTGGACGAAATTATTTTACTGTAGGATGCTAATTAGTTTATTCAATACATGAAAAATTTAAACAATTAGGAATTTATCATTATTACCATATCAATGTGAGATATGTTTCGCCTTTCATAGAAGGCATCATCAGTCGCTGTACCTCCTCAAGGTTAAACCAGGTACCTGATTTATATTTAAATTGTAATTACTAAGAATTAATATTAACATATTTATAGTAGGAACAGTCTAACTAGAAAAACAATGTTTGTTATTAATATGAATAATAATATATCAGCCGTTGGCTGTTGATTACTAGTTGTGTAAGTCATATACAGCGTCCTTCAGCAGAGGTCTGACTTGAAATTCTGACACTACACTATTTGAAATGTTAGGAAATGTAATTACAAAGATTTATCTTAACATATTTACATGGGAACAGACTAAAGAAACAGATACAAGTAATCGGCACCAATGCGTAAAACCACAATATCAGCAATGCTGATCATTCGTTGTGACAAAGGTACAATACTCGGTATTAATGTGTATTACAAATTATCAGCCGTTGACTGTTGTTTGCTAGTTGTGTAAGGCACATAACAGCGTCCAACAGCAGTGGTCCGACATGAAACTTGACAGTACACTATTAGAAATGTTAGGAAAAGTAATTATTAAGATTTATATTAACATATTTACATGTGAGCAGTCTAAGGAAAAAGAATACAAATGTCTGGCACCAATGTGGCTGATGATCACTAGTTGCGACAAGGTAACTACGCAGTGTCTAGCAGCAGTGGTCTGACATCTCACGATCTCCCGACGGAGTACAGCAAAAGATCCCCAATACAACAACTTGAGTCGGATAATTTTTCACTTCGGGTAACATGCACGTACATGTAATTTTATTTGAATAGTTACTACAGTAATTGATAGTTATACGACTGAACTAAATTTCAGAACTAATCCGAATCTCTTACTATACGGTATACGATGAATTATTCACAAATAAGTTATAATGAACTTAATGACCATAATAATCTAACCTACTAACCTACATTTGTGACCAGTTGCACAGAAAGTGACCCAAAATCGACAATTGAAATTTTACAGCATAGCTGAACGAAATTGTAAGTATTGCAAATTTTGTATATTTCTACAAACATGAGGAACAGCAAACAGTGACAGTTTACTTGATCTAGCTCTGAAGAATTTTATAACCTAACTTTGCTCAAAATAGCATCTTGTGATTAGAACCTTCTTAAGATCTGGCACGTTCCACCGATGTTTGATGGAGTCAGTACAAGATGTGATCATCTCAAACTGTGACACCTTCAGAACAACAGGCTACCGTGCTGAGACTCTCTAGCATTACTTAGAGTAGAGGGTCCCTTCCTTACATACACTGAAATTGTTCAAAGCTCCTGAATGTATCGTGGAGGTACCCGATCCCCCGCGGAACGAGTCCCGGTGCGTCTTGGACACACCAAATCGATGGCTTTCTTTAGAAACCTCGTAAGTCCGAATACTCTTCCTATCGATTATATTCCTTAAGACTGGTCACGCCTCCCAGTCTCACATTTATATGCAGTCCAAAAGAATAATTGTCGTTATGGTCATTTTCCTCTGCTAATTTGTAAAGGTAAATGAACCTTAAATACGTTATACTATAGGAGTGTGTAAATTTGCCATGCAATCAACATCCCTACAATACGGTACGGTAAGGTTCATTTTCCTTCAGACGTTAGCAAAGGAAAATGAACACAGCGAAAATTATTCTGATGGACTGCATACAAATATATGACTGCAAGGCGTAACCAGTCTTAAGGAATAAAATGGGTAAGAAGAACATTTGGACATACGAGGTTTTAAAAGAAAGCCATCGAAATACAGTACTCTACTGTATTTGGACACACTGGAGGGAGCGAACACGTTTGTCACTCCAAGTATGTGATATTTCTGGTTTCTAGGCAGTCATATATAAACAGTAATAAATACCAAATTATATTTTTAAATACCAGTGCTTTATTGACACTGTACGTAATTAAATTCGGAGACGATACTGATTGCACAAGTTCCAGTTCCAGACTCTCTGACAGTTACACTACTTCATCTAGAGGTTCTCGGACAACAGAATGGCAATATTTAAGGACATACATTTTATTTCGGCCAGGGAACTTAAACCTATGATATGCAGTACAAAGAAAAGTCTATAATTTCCACCAGATTTCTGAATGGTCCATTATCGACACAAGGTAACGATGAATTGGTTCTTTGAAATGTAATTTATGAAACACATATGGAGGAAAGATGAAATATCACTAAACGGTAGTAGAAAGTATATCGCATCCAGTTGAGAAAACGGAACGGTTAAAGGCTAATAAGGGGCCGATGACCTTCGATGTTAGGCCCCTTAAAACAACAACCATTGTCATCATCGAAAGTTAATTAGATCTGTCAGGTCAAGAATTTGGAAATTGTTAAACGTCTAAATGTGGCATGGTATTTCATATGGGAAATATGTTTGCTGAGTTTTGTGTATTACATTTTCATCCATGTTTTCCCCTCTTCACTTAAGACTTCAAGTGGAGCACGAAAAAGCTGGCTGCGGATGACCGACGTATTCCTGTTGGTTACCAGGTGGGCGGCATTTTTGTGCGCTACTCTGTTATCTTCATCTTCCGCTAGACGGCTTCTGTGAACAACTGATTATAAACAAATCAAAATTATCTTTCATCTTCATTGGATGACGTAGACTTTTCCACACTCTGTGTAACTTACCGATTCGTTCCTCACGTTCACTACTCATTTTAAAACGACTCCACTGTAATATGTAGACAGTTCAGAGAAATGTAATTCTTTTATCATGACACAAACGATGTTACAGACTGGATAACTAAACAGTAATCCTACTGCTTGGATTTGCACATTCTCGAAACTATTGGGTAGAAAAACATTTGTGTCTGTAGGTCAAATAAACTTCGATAACTAAAAAACAACGAGTTCGTTCATTGAAGAAATAGAGAAAAAGAGTAAGTGGTATTACATAGCAGTAGAAAGTATACCTCGCTCTGTCGTGAAAATATAATCCTTAAAGTTTAATAAGGTTTGTAAGTTTTATACTAAGGGAATTTTATTTCTAAGAATCCTGTGCCTTACTTTTCCAAACCAGAACACATTAACTAATTCTAACAACAATCGACTCTTTCCTTCCTTTTGTACATTTAACTGCTATAGTAAATATCTGATTATTATCAAAATGTAGTTTCAAGGCTTTCGTATAGGTAGATTCTTTTGAGAACCAAGTATAGCGAAATTCAATTGATAGTTATACGACTAAACTAAATTTTAGAGTTAAACTGAATCTCTCACTATACGGTATACGATGAATTATTCACAAATAAGTTATATTGAACTTAGTGAGCTTAATATTCTAACCTACTAACCTACATTTGTGACAAGTTGCACAGAAAGTGACCCAAAGTGGCAATAGAAATGTTACAGCATAGCTGAACGAAACTGTCTGTAATGTAAAAATTGCATTTATATGTTTTGATTTCTTGTGCTACTTATGGGTCTTCTTAACAAATTAAGTAATGCAGCATTTCGATTTTTCAACACACGATGTCATGTAAACTTTGCACAATTGGTAAGAAAATGATTGAAAACCGTAATTAGGTTTTCTCAAAATAACTAATATATCATCGTTGCCGGGACAAAACCTCCTATGTGATAATATTTTTGGAGATATACTGACCCGCAACACATACATTACGAAGAGCGAGAATGCCTTGACAACGTTCACACAATATTGCACCTTAGACGACAGAACCTTACCGGCCAAAGTTCTAAGCAAAAATATTTCACATAGGAGGTTTTGCCTCGGCAGCGACGATATTCTGAAGCATTGCACCTAGAAGCATTGAAGTTTGTTAGGAAAGGAATTAGGACGAGAATTGTCTCAGTGCATACACCACGTAAGGGTACAGATTAGGATGAAACTGACAAGTTTTATGAAGCATTGAGTGATATCGTAGTCAGGGTCAACAGCATGGTAGGATAGTGCTAATGGGCAAGTTTAATGCAAGAGGTGGACATAGAACTGAAGGATACGAAGGGGTGATTGGTAAATATGGGCAAGTTAATAGGAATGGGAAGCGTTTGCTGGAAGTCTGTGCTAATATGGGTTTAGCAGTTACTAATACATTCTTCAAGCATAAGGCTACACATCGGAGAGTAAGGGTGGCATATCCATAATAGACTATATCTTAACCGACTTCAAACTCAGGAAATCTGTTAGGAATGTACGGGACTTACTGGGATTTTTCGACGAAACAGACCACGATCTGATCTGTAGTGAGCTAAGTATCTCTAGGACTAGGACTGAGAAAGTGAAATCTGTCTGCAAACGAATAAGGGTAAAAAATCTCCAGGATGAGGAAATTAGACAGAAGTACATGGATATGATTAGTGAAATGCTCTGGACAGTGGACATTAAACAAGATATAGAAGGAGAACGGGTGGTATACATGGATGCTATAGTAGAAACAGCAAGAGAATGCCTAGGAACAACTCAGTGTAAAGATGGGAAAGAGTGAACATCTTGGTGGAATGATGATGTGACAGCACCTTGTAAACGTAGAAAGAAGTCTTATCAGAAATGGCTCCAAACAAGGGCTGATGTTGACAGGGAATTGTACGTATTTGAATGAAACAGAGCGAAACAAATAGTTGTTGAATCCGAAAAGAAGTCGTGTGAATATTTTGGTAAAAACCTGGAAAGGCTAGGTCAAGCAGCAGGGATACTTTTCTGGACAGTAATAAAAAAATTTAGAAAGGGAGGGAAAAAGGAAATGAAAAATATTTTGGATAATTCAGGTGAACAAATAGATACTAGGGAATCACTGGACAGGTGGAGGGAATATCTTGAAAATCTTCTCAGCGTAAAAGAAAATCTTCATGGTTTTGTCGCGAACAACCAAGCTCATGGGGAATGATGTTGGTGAAATTACGCTTGAGGAAGTGAAAGGATGGTAAATAAACTCCATTGTCATACAGCAGCAGGAATAGTTGAAATTGGGCCTGAAATGGTGAAATCTAGTGGGAAGGCAGAGATGAAAAGGCTTCATAGAGTAGTAAGATTAGCATGGAGTGTTGGTAAGGTACATTCAGATTGTACAGAAGCAGTAATTGCACCTATCTATAAGCAAGGGAACAGCAAGGATTGCAACAAATATCGAGGTATCCCATTGATGAGTGTACCAGGCAACGTTTTCACTGGCATCTTGGAAGGGATGGTGCGATTAGTGGTTGAGAGGAAGGCATATGAAAACCAGTGTAGTTTCATACCAGAGACGGGCTGTCAGGATCAGATTTTCAGTGTGCGCCAGGTAAATGAAAAATGCTACGAGAGGAATAGACGGTTGTGTTTATGTTTCGTAGATCTAGAGAAAGCTTATGAGAGCTTATGACAGCTTATGTTCACCATACTGGGGGGTCACCTTTGTTGTTCGTAGTTTACATGGATCATCTGCTGAAAGGTATAAAGTGTCAGGGAGGGATTCAGTTAGGTGGAAATGCAGTAAGCAGTGTCGCCTATACTAACGACTTGGTCTTAATGGCAGATTGTGCCGAAAGCTTGCAGTCTAATATCTTGGAACTTGAAAATAGGTGCAATGAGTATGGTGTGAAAATTAGCCTCTCAAGGACTAAATTGACGTCAGTGGGTAAGAAATTCAACAGAATTGAATGTCAAGTTTGTGATACAAAGCTGGAACAGCTAGATAACTTCAAGTATTTAGGTTGTGTATTCTCCTAGGATGGTAATATAGTAAGTGAGATTGAATCAGGGAGCAGGAAAGCTAATGAAGTGAGCTCGCAGTTGCGATCAACCGTATTCTGTAAGAAGGATGTGAGCTCCCGGTCGAAACTATCCTTACATCGGTCTGTTTTCAGACCAACTTTTCTTTGCGGGAGCGAAAGCTGGGTGGAATCAGGATATCTTCTTTATAAGTTATAAGTAACAAACATTAAAGTAGCGAGAATGATTACTGGTACAAACAGGTGGGAACAATGGCAGGAGGGTACTCGGATTGAAGAGATAAATGATAAGTTAGGAATGAACTCGATGGATGAAGTTGTAGCCGATTTGGTGGTGGGGACTTGTGAGGCGAATGGAGGAGGATAGGTTACCAAGAAGAAGAATGGACTCTGTTATAGAGGGTAAGAGAAGTAGAGGGAGACCAAGACGACGATGGTTAGACTAAGTGCTAACGATTTAAAGATATTTATCGAAATAAATGAGACCACAGCACTAGTTGCAAATAGAGGATTGTGGCGACGTTTAGTAAATTCACTGAGGCTTGCAAACTGAACGCTGAAAGGCATAACGGTCTATAATGACGATGTATGTATGTATATAGTTAGATGTAATTTACAGCAAGTATCGATAACGAGTTGTTTGAAATGCAAAATTACTGCATTTAGCCATTTTATAATTGTATTCTGTTAGTTCTAATGCGAGTTGAACATACCTTGACTAAGACCACCCCCACGAAACGGTTAGATTCTTGTTGCCGTTATAGGAGTATTCAGTATGTAATGACTTAGTACAATGAAAAGGTAACTTTGTTCTGAACTCCCCTGCGTCATAATACATTTATTATTACATTCACATGAATTATTGAGGTATAATATCATCTGGGTGCATAAATCCAGGATAATTTAAAATAATCCTAATATCGTATATGCCTTAAATGGTCAGTACATATTTATACAGGGTTTAAAATTAATATATTATTGGATTCGAATATTAATGGCTGATTATCTATTTGCATTGCTCCTTAGAAAAACGATTACCGCAAACACCGTAGCCCAGTGATAATTAATATATATCGGAATTAAATAAATTAGATTTTCAGTATTTGTATGACAATCCACTTTATTCATGAATAAAGTCATGAA
Source organism: Anabrus simplex (assembly GCF_040414725.1). Lineage (NCBI taxonomy): Eukaryota > Metazoa > Arthropoda > Insecta > Orthoptera > Tettigoniidae > Anabrus > Anabrus simplex. The sequence goes on from NC_090265.1 coordinate 1,457,716,086, forward strand.
TAAATTGATAACGTGCTAAGTTAGAAATTCTGAACGACTTTCGAAGCTGAACATTTTTAATGCGACATAGAAATCTTTTAAATCTGAATTTATTTAAATCTGAATTTCTGAATATAAATCTGGCACTTCACAAATCGCAGGATTCTTCATGTTCATGGAAAGCTAGTGTACAAAGTTCACAAACACATCAGCTCTCCCGAAGTTCATCCTTCGAGGACTGCACATACATTTTTATAAATGGTATTCAGGATTCTTGTTCCCATGACCTGCGACCATTTTTCGTCCATACTGAAATATGGCAAAAGGTTTATAGGATTGTTTCCTTATATAAAAATGAATGTCATTTTCACGTGATGAATATCTATTCAACAAGAAGTATCTTATATTCTGCAAATTACTGCACTAAGGAAGAGTATTTTAAACTAACAGTGAACGCCTTTCCTCGTATCTCTCAAGTTGCTAAATAGAGCTATGATATGCATCTTTTTGAGCCTTACTTCAAGAACGCAGCGCCATAGTGTAACACTATTATTTGTCACATAGTTTGAATGAATACTGACGTTATATGGAGTGTGGTGTATGCAATGATCCTGTTTTCATATGCATTGAATTCGTGAGAGCAATCCCACTCGCCTGAAATGACCTCTCATAGCCACATGGGAACAACACATTGCGTGGACACCAGGTGGGGAGAATCGTGCCTGAATCAATGGACTAATTTCGAAGCAATTAGCTTCATTAACTATAAACGAGTGCGATTTTTCATTAGTTTCTCTATTATTTTAAAATAAGAGCAGTTAGGTGTGTGATTAATAGGAATACAATTTCAGCGAGTTCAGCTTAATTGCGAAGTAAATTATAGACTTTGGCCAATACTTATGAAATAACGAGTGGAAATGAAACGAGAATTTTTTAATTATAACACTTCGTGTATTACACTGTGTTATTTGAAGCCCACTTAATCCCCACTCCTGATCAGTATTCAAAATCTTGAATATGACAAACAACAACCGTTGTTCACCCATGGAACTTGTATCAGAATGAATCGCTGTGGCAAAAATTAGAGTTACGCACTTTAATAAATCAAATATAACACAACCATATTATTCTTCAGGGGTTAAGTTTAAAGCTAGAAATGTTCGAGGGTAGCCGGTCGCATTGTTCAATCAATATTCTAAAGGCTAATGCCTTGTCGATGCAACCACTCTTTTCTTTCATTGACTGTTCGTTTCAGTTCCATGTTATTGTCACAACCTAACCTCTTATTGATGTCGTCCAAATACTTTAATGTCAGCTTTCACGGTTGCATTCTACGTGGGATATCCTTAAGATTTTTAATGGAGTGGTTTCCCGTTGCCTTCTCCTTCTATGACGATGACCAATATGTATAGGTTCATCCGCCTTTAGGGACAATTTCTCACCCCAAGGACAAGAGAGTGCCCTGACCTCAATTCGTTCATCCACCCTCGGAGGAGGCTGTTGACGACATTGAGGGGAGTCACTTATACCGGTGGCCACTCGATCACCATTAAGTCGCCTTTTACGACAAGCAGAGATTACCGTGAGTGAATTCTAATCCCCAGCCCACACTTTCCAAAAATGAACTGTAGAGTGTTGCATTGTTGTCGTTTGGGAAAAGGAGAAGGGATTATTTTCAATTAGCGTAATATACAAATTTTCGAAATAACAAGACTGTGTCTGCGATTTATATGTAATATAACTCGATTTTAAGAAATTTTCAATTCGTCTTTACCCATCAGGATAACATACAATTGTACATAGTTTACTTTTTATAATTTATGTATTTTTTAAATATAATTTTGTTTCGTGTTTCTCTGTGTCAGTTTCCAGTTGTGATAAGCTATAATTGAAATACATTGTTATAATACTCAAAGTAGAATTTCTAGCGAATCATCTCCTATTTGTAGCATACTTGTTATTATTATTATTAGTCTCCATGGCTGAATGGTCAGCTTGCTGGCATTTGGTTCAGAGGACCTGGATTCGATTTCCAGCCGGAGGCTGGGTTCCAACCTAGTCTGGTTAATGACTCGAGTTAAGGGGCTGCGCATTTGTGTTCGTATAAATACATATCTTACTTTACGTACAAAAACATACATTACACACATCGCTACAAAAACACTCAATTGTGAAAACAAAACACTACATATAACTGGCGTAAGGAAACACATCAGTCCGTAAAAGTGAGCTCATTCACATTAATTCTGGTATTATCTATTTGCTAAAATACCAGAATTGATAATAATAATAATAATAATAATAATAATAATAATAATAATAATAATAATAATAATAATAATAATAACAGGAGGTCATAGAGCTTCAAAGTGAGCATGGGAGAGTATACACCCAATTTCCAAGGCTTAGTAGCCTTTGTAAAAAAATACAAATGTTTGGTACAATTTTACAACCGGGGTGATTGAGCTCCCAATTTTATCGACATAGTTCGATTAATAATCTACCGGGAAGAATGAATTCCCAACCTTCAAGATCTTGATAGCCTAAAATACAAGGTCGTTTCTTATATAATTCTCAGAGATGAGGAAGAGAAACCCGAAGATCTTCCAAGTGTTTACACCCTTGATTCTCTCTGCTCTTATTCAACGGGGAAGCAACAAAATCAAAGCTTCGATCAGAATAATCCAGAACAAGCAGAATCACATAGCACAAGGCCTAAAGTAACTTAAATAGAATGTTTAGTAGAAAAGGGAACGGGATGCTGAACCCACTCAAGCAATCCCATGACATGATCACGATAAAACATAACAGGACAGAAGGCCCGGTGACACAGTGGATAAGCCATACTACATTGAGACTAAGACAGGCAAAGTTAAAGGTCGAAAAGAATAAACTTGGTCAGAATAGATCAAAATGAACAAGGGATACGTGAGTCCACACATGCGCTTCCTTATGACATTACAACCACTTGGCTGATTACATCTGGGCTTGAAAATTTAGAAAATCTACATTTTACAAAATTAAGTTAGTTTATAAATCCTACATTTAAAATGAGTGGACGAGGTTGCAAGTTTACATGTTACGATAAGTAAACTGCCTACCCTAAATGATGCCCCAGTTCGCCCACTGCCTTAAGTGAGGGAGATGGTAATGGTGGAGATTATTGTTTAAAGGGAAAGTACAACTAGGCAACCATCCTGTATATAACACTAATCAGAGGGAAAACATGGAAGGGACACGACACTTGGAAAAATGAAGATATCGGCCAAAGGAAGACAAGGGCCACGAAGGGCATGAAAATGAAAGACTCCCTAGGCCTCCATACGCAATACTGTCGGGGTCTGAAAAGAACAAGAGTTGACCAAGGGAGGTCGGATAGGATAGATGAAAGTGAGGAGCCTGGCACAAGTAAGTGGAAGCAATGTCAGGGCTCAGCTAAGGGCCCCGTGGTGGTGGTGGTGATTACTGTTTTAATAGGAAGTACAACTAGGCAACCATCCTCTATATAACACTAATGAGAGAAAAAAGTGGAAGGGATCCGACACTTCGAAAAATGAAGGTATCGGCCAAAAGAATACAAGGGCCACGAAGGGCATGAAAATGAAAGACTTCCTAGGCCTCCATACGTAATACCTTTGGGGTCTGAAAAGAACAAGAGTTGACCAAGGGAGGTCGGATAGGATAGATGAAAGTGAGGAGCCTGGCCCAAGTAAGTGGAAGCAATGCCAGGACTCAGCTAAGGGCCCCGTGGTTGCCATCCCACGTTCCAAAATTTAGAGCCCCTGGGGCCCTTTTAATCGCTTCTTGCGACAGACAGGGGATACCGTGGGTGTTATTCTACCGCCCCCACTCACAGGAGGATAAGTGAGGGAGACCCTCACACGTCGGTGCACCAATCAAGATAGATACCGAGGGTCCAAGGTCTGTCTTATTTATAATGGTGAGCTCGGCAATGACTGATTGATTTAAATTTGTGAGTTCACTTGTGGCAAACTCTAGTAATGAAGAAATAAACCAGGTAGTGCCAAAAGTTCACCATTAGGATTCTCCACTAAAGAGAGTTAATCCCAGTTCCTAGGTGGCACCCCAAACCAAATTAAGGCCACGCTAACTCCCTTTTCAGTCTAATCTCTTTGCTCTCCAGTCATCACCATAATTCCTGCCTGAGAGTTATGCCATCCTTTCCACGAAACTAACCATGCCTTTACCACCTCGACGGAAGAACCCCTTAAAATGAATATAGACAAAATAGCTTTCCATTTACCTAATAATGACGAAGGGGAAGGGAAACTAGGGAATGCTTTCCACTTTCCTCAATATACTGGTCATTTATTAATTTTTAATGCTTCAGAGTTTTATTAAAGACGCATTCGTTGAGACATAAATCAGTGGGTAAGATGCAATCAGTGATGGCATTAGTACAAGATAAAAGTAACTGGACTGAACTACAGTTACCTGAGAAATATGATACACAACTACAATTACAAATTAATTTTAAAGCAAGTAATAAGTAAAAGTACAACTAAAGCTGCTTCACAAACATCGGTCTTAAGAAAATCACGGGCATTTTTTCCTCGTGCATGGCGCCCGAAAGATAACAAAGTTTGCAAAGGAACAGATAGAGACGTTAAATGGCTATCATCAGTAAGTGAGACTAAGCATGACACCTAGGAACGTTCAAAATGATTTTCCCCATATTTTTTTTCACTTAGTGCCTTCTAGCATTTCAAATAATTTGTAATTTACACACATACATCACCATTATAGACCGTTATGACTTCCAACGTTCAGTCTGCAAGCCTCTGTGAATTTACTAAATGTCTCAACGATCATCTATTTAAAAATAGTGCTGTAGCCCCATTTAGTTCTATACCTCTTATCATTAAAGCGTTAGAAACTGAGTCGTCGCCTTGGTCACCCTCTACTTCTCTTACCCTCCTTAACAGAGTCCATTATTCACGTACGTAATCTATTCTCCATTCGCCTCACATGTCCCCACCAGCGAAGCCGGTACAGCTTCATCCATCGAGTTCATTCCTCAATCCGAGTACTCTCCTGCCATTGTTCCCACCTGTTTGTACAGCAATCATTCTCCCTACTTTCATGTCTGTTACTTATAACTTATGAAGAAGATATCCTGAGTACACCCAGCTTTCGCTCTCGTAATACAAAGTTCGTCTGAAAACAGGCAGATGTAAAGATAGTTTAGTCCGTGAGCTGACTTCTTTCTTAAACATAATACTGCTCATCGCAACTGCGAGATTATTGCATTAGCTTTACTGTACCTTTATTCAATCGCACTTACTATATTACCATTCTGGTAGAACACACATCCAAAATACTTGAAATGATCTACCTGTTCCAGCTTTGTATCACCAAACTGACATTCAGTTCTGTACAATTTCTTACCTACTGACATCAGTTTAGTCTTCAAAAGGCTAAATTTCATACCATACTCATTGCACCTATCTTCAAGTTGCAAGAATTTAGACTTCTGGCTTTCAGCACAATCTGCCATTAAGACCAAGTCGTCAGCATACGGCAGACTGCTTACTACAATTCCACCTAACTGAATCTCTCCCCGACACTTTATACCTTTCAGCAGATGATCTATGTAAACTACAAACAACAAAGGTGAAAGTTTACAGCCTTGTCTAACTCCTGTAAGTACCCTGAACCAAGAATTCATTCTACCATCAATTATCACTGCCGCCCAATTGTCAACAGAAATGCCTCTGATTGATTTTAATAATCTACACTTGATCCCATCGTTACCCAGTACGGTGTACATCTTTTCCATCGGTACCCTCTAGATCTACGAAACATAAACACAACTGTCCATTTCTCTCGTAGCATTTTTAATTACCTGCCGCATACTGAAAATCTGATCCAGAGAGTCCCTCTGTGGTCTGAAACCACACTGGTTTTCATCAAACTTCCTCTCAACCACTGATCACATCCTCCTCTCCCCCCCCCCGCCCCCTAATACGCCAGTGAATACTTTGTCTGGTATACTAATCAATGAGATACCTCGATAGTTGTTGCAATCCTTCCTGTTCCCTTGCTTATAGATAGGTGAAATGACTGCTTTTGTCCAATTTGAAGGTACCTTACCAACACTCCACGCTAATCTTATTATTCTAAGAAGTCATTTCATCCCTGCCTTCCCACTATACTTCACCATTTCAGGTATAATTGGATCTATTCCTGCTGCTTTATGACAATGGAGTTTATTTACCATTCTTTCCATTCCTCAAGCGTAATTTCACCAACATCATTTTCCTTCTCCCTACGAGCTCCGTTGTTAGCAACACCACCAGGATGATTTCCTTTAACGTTGAGAAGATTTTCAAAATATTCCCTCTACCTGTCCAGTGATTCCCTGGGATCTATTATGAGTTCACCTGAATTATCCAAAACATTCTTCATTTCCTTTTTCCCTCCCTTCCTAAGACTCTTCATTACTGTTCAGAAATGTATCCCTGCTGCTTGAACTAGCCTTTCCAGGTTTTTACCAAATATTCACACGACTTCTTTTTGAATTCAACAACAATTTGTTTCGATGTGTTTATTTCATCTATGTACAATTCCCTGTTTGCCTTTGTTGGGATCCATTTCTGATAAGCCTCCTTTTTACGTTTAAAAGCTGATCTCACTTCATCACTCCACCAAGACGTTTGCTTTTTCCCATCTTTACACTGAGTTGTTCCTAGGCATTCCCTTGCTGTTGCTATTACAACATCCCTGTATGCTACCCATTCTCTTTCTATATCCTGAAACTGCTTACTGTCCACTGTTCGGAACTTCTCACTAATTATATCCATGTACTTCTGTCTAATTTACTCGTCCAGGAGATTTTCTATTCTAATTCGTTTGCAGACAAATTTCACTTTCTCTGTCCTAGGCCTTGAGATACTTAGCTCACTATAGATCAGATAGGGGTCTGTTTCATCGAAAAATCCCCCGAAAAATCCGTACATACCTAACAGTTTTCCTGAGAGCGAAGTCGGTTAAGAAATAGTTTATTATGGATCCCTTACCACTACCCTACCATGTGTAGCGGTGAATAGCCTTATGCTTGAAGAATGTATTGGTAACTGCTAAACCCATATTAGCACAGACGTCCAGCAGACGCTTCGCATTCCTATTAGCTTCCATATCTTCCCCACGTTTACCAACCACCCTTTCGTATCCTTCAGTTCTATTTCCGATTCTCGCTTTGAAATCGCTCATTAGCACTATCTTATCCTTGCTATTGACCTCGACTACGACGTCACTCAATGTTTCATAAAACTTGTCAATTTCATCCTCATCTGCACTCTCGCATGGTGAATACTCTGAGACAATTTTCGTCCTATTTCCTCCAAATGCCGATCTACCCATGTCATTCACTCATTTACGTGCAAGCAGAAAGTATGTTGGGTGCAATAGTATTCCTAATGAATGAACAGCCCTACCCATGACTCTACCCTTCCCTTTTTAACACCCATCAAGTTCATTTTATAATCTCGTATCTCTTCCTCATTATCTCCCCTTACCCGAATATCACTTATTCCTAACACATCCAGATGCATCCTCTTTGCTGACTCAGCCAGTTCTACTTTCCTTCTTCCACAAGCCCCATTCATATTGATAGCTCCCCCCTTGAATTCCATTTCATTCGCCAAGTTGTTTCCAAGGAGTTCCTCTCCCGTCAAACGGGAGGGGACTCCGTTACTCCCATAGGTCCGAGGCTTGCTTAAAATATTCTGAACTCGCTAAATTCATGAAGCAGGATGCTACCCTACTTACACATAGTCCAAGTGAGGGTCTGTCCTCTAACGGGTTATGGACTTTCGTTGGATTGTTGGAATGTTATGACTCAGAATATGACCGAGATACTCACTCCTATTCCGTAGCAACTGGTATCCCGTCTCTCAGGATCACTTTCTAGGCCACTCAGCTGTTGCCCATGATTCATGAACTATTACGTGACTATAGTAACTTATAATTTACATTACAAAATAATTTATTCTTAAAATTCTCATCGCTAATCCGAAGTATATCTTTGAATATGCTGAAAGGACATTCTACAAGTGGTCTTGAAGGAATACCTGTGTTTAATTTATGAGAACATCTCCCAGCACTTACGGATAATGTGGAATAAATTTGATCTCTTTGGAAGTAATGGAGGAGTAAGGAAGTACGTCACCCAGCACCGGTGTGGGTACTGGTTCTGCTATACTAGAACGGAATAATTTATCTTCATCATCATTTTTCCCGTTTCTGATTCCATGCAATTTTTATCGATTACTAGAATTAAAAATTACGATTTGTAAAAGTAACGATACAAACAAAAATTACTAAAATTATTTGTTACAGGTAATTCGATTACTTTTACCGGTACCCAATTACTTCCAACCTCTGAATACAAACTATCCTTGTCTCTTTTCATTTTGTGACCATAAACCGAATTGTCAATAAATTTTTATCGCAACGATCGGGAAAGCCATTTGATCTTCTTTATGTCAGGTAAGCTTGAGGTAAAATTTAACTTAGAGTGGTACTAGAAATAGCCTATAACTCTGTGCTATACGACCAAGTGATATTAGAAATATATATAGTTATAAACTGTGCATTCTAATTAAGAATTTTATGTTCATTACTTCCCTAAATTAAAATACAATTTTACTAGTCATAAAAGTTATAGGTACTTTGAAGGACTATTTCATACTATAATAATAATTTCTTGTGGCTATTTCTAGCCGAGTGCAGCCCTTGTAAGCCAGACCCTACGATGAGGGTGGGCGGCATCTGTCATATGTAGGCGTGTTATTGTCTTGGAGGCTAGTGTTATGTGTGGTGTGTGAGTTGCAGGGATGTTGGGGACAGCACAAACACCCAGCCCCCGGGCCATTGGAATTAACCAATGAAGGTTAAATTCCCCGACCCAGACGGGAATCGTAGCCAGGACCCTCTGAACCGAAGGCCAGTACGCTGACCGTTCAGCTAACGAGTCAGTCTACTTCATACTGAAAGATGACGGTGCTTATTATGAGAGGATATTTGTCTTCTTTCCCATTCACAGTGTATTTATTCAGATTATGAGCGGTAGCATTACCTAATCTGAACTCAGCACAAAACGACTCTCCATTGCTAAATATTTTATTTTACTATATTAATTCCTTCTCTGCGGTGTGTAAAATGGTGCGTGGCCTCCGAAGATTCCTGGTGCAGGTCTTTCGAGCTGACGCCATATCGGCGACCTGGACGATTACGGGGATGGGGCTATAACTGTAATGCATGCGAATGATGAAGGCGGCACACACACACACACACACACACACACACACACACACACACACACACAGCCCCCCAGCCATCGGAAGTAACCAATGAAGGTTAAAATCCACGAAACAGCCTGGAATCGAACCCGGGAACCTCTGGTCCAAGGGCTAGCACGCTAACCAGTTAACCATGGAGCCGGACTCCTCTCAGGTAATTATTATGTCTGCTTTAGAAAACGTCCGCCATTTCTTAGACAGAGAAGGGTGAATGTTAAAGGCGATTTGAAATATTGGATTATAATGAACATTTGCCTAGATGACCAAATAAATTGACCATGGGCAGGCCTCAAATCACTGACATTTTAGTTCCGGGTTTTCTCGTGGTATGTCATGTAAGTCTACACAAGTCAGTTTTGCAAAAAGTAATAAATGTCTTCAGGTCAATTGAATATCATATGTTCTTTAAGAAGATTCCTCTTACTTGATATGCAGAGTTGGATCGCTTTAGAAAATTCCTGTTCTCCATTAACACCAAGAAATAAAATAGTCGTACTATTGTGAGTGCTAAGTCGAAAGTAGTGAATGTTTTAGTGATCGTCAACCTAGCAGGTAAAAAAGAGAACAACTTGTTAGCATTGTCGTGTAGAACATCCATTCAACCAAGCGATTAGCTACGTGGTACGAGCCGCGTAGCTGTAAGCTTGTATTCTAGAGATGATGCGTCCGAACCGCACCATCGGAAGCCCTGAAGACGGTTTTCCGTGTATTCTCATTTTCACACAAGACAAATGCTGGAATTGTACTTTCATTAAAGCCATGGCTACTTCCCTTCCCAGTTGTAGCTCTTTCCTACCCCACCGTCGCCGGAAACCTAATATGAGAAAGAGCGACGTTAAATCACTACCAAAAAGAAAGAAAAAGGAACATCTACTCACCGGACGAAAAGAGTCAAATTTCTCTAAAATCGTATAACTAGCTCGTTGAGGAATCTGCTAAATTCTTCTGAATAATCCAAGGACGTTCCGTCACTTTCACTCGAAATATCAACAGACTCCACGACCTCCATATTGTGATAGATCGAGGTGATGGAAATCAGGTAACACCGACGTGAGGATTATCTTTACTGAACACATTATTCCAAACATTCAACTCCTCATTTCCATGGGCCTCAAGCTACTCTACTATACCTTCTGTCTGTATACCCCAAAAGCATTATTCTGGAAATTTCTTACAGGACTTTTTTGAATGATCTGTGGTACTTATTAATGAAATGTGAAATCTTCTAAAAGTAAAATCCCTACATTTGTCTGAAGTATAATTTCAAGGACAAACTTTAATGAGGATGTTAACATGAAATTTGTTTCTTTTCATACCAGCCAATCGAGCCACTAATGCAGAAACGAACATCATTTGATATTAGCGTCCGGATATCGGAGTACTACTGCATTTAAGAAGCAGAATTCTTGTTATTTAAACCTTACATAGAGACTTCATATTCAATACTTTTTAAAGTACATTGGTGTTCACTGAAGTAATTGGCTAATTGCGAGTTGGGGTAATAAAACTCTACTTCATTCATTTTGACATTAGTGCAAGATATATAGCAAACTATTTTAGTTCTATATTTTGCATATTTACCATAACGCTTGTAACACTGCACCTGAATAAGACTAAAGAGCACTAGTCCATACAAATTAATAAAATTGAAGTGTCTGTTTTTAATGACAAAATAGCAGCATTTAACTAAGTGGATATGAAAGTATGTGCGGTACTTATAACTAAAAACCAACTTTAACAATTATTGTCTGTCTGTCTGTCTGTCTATTCCGGCTAATTTCCGAAACGGTTGGACCTATTTTGACAGGACTTTCACTGGCAGATAGCTAATGGTATAAGGAGTAATTTAGGCTACTTTTAAATTTTCAAAACAATTGGAGGGGGGAATGGGGGAGATATAAAAATGATACGCAAAATATCGAATGTGTTGTACAGGGACGAGACAAAGCTCATTTTAAGCCCTTTGACGCAAAGAACAAATCTCGGTAAGCCCTACTGCCCTAAAACCAACCGTTATGGAGATATTGGCACCACATTTGCCCTGCTCTGGGAATCCGATAAATAAAGGACCAGCCGTAACCGTGGCAACGTCAGCTAAGGAATTCTACAGCAGCGAGTTTTGCCACCCAAAATAGGTCCACTTGTGAATTACTATCTGGAAAAATTATACTGAGAACGCTTCTCGGCCTCTTGACTAAAATCAAAGTATAGACCCGCTGGAAGAGATCATGTGTATTGAAGCTCCGCTATCTTAACATCTTTTCTCGTGTTCTATGTAGTGTTAGTGGGTATAAGGGAGTATTTTGCATTTATTTGGTGTGGAGTTGTGTGAATTTTAATTGATTTGAGGGCATGTTTTGGTTTAATTTTATTGTCCTAAGTGCCTCCATATTGAATTTTGTTACAATTGCTCCATAGATAACTTACTAAGAGTGTATTTTGGTTGCTAACCATGCCCTAACAATCACCCACTCGCTAAATTTTCTTGGTCTCCATAGTTAGGGCCTACTACTAACTATATATAAAACTTCACTCTTCCATTAAGGCGTTTCTAAGACAACAGATCTTAGCCTACTTCTGCGAGCCATCTTGGTGGTCTGCAAAAGTATAACAATAAACTAAAGAAGCAGTGTCCAGTTCCGCGCGTTCCCCTTCGCCTCATCGAAAGGCGCCTCCCGCCGCTTCCCCCTCCAATGACTTAATATTACAAAGGCTGGCTGTCGCGCGGCTCGGTACGCACGAGCGGGCTATTGCGGATGGTTGAGTCTCAACGCGCGCCGTGTTTATATTAGTTCGTATTGAGTAAAGTTATTAGTCATGCCTAAAAGAAAATCAAATCTCTCTAAATCACGAGAAAGGCCAAAATTCAAAGATTGAAACGTGAAAATACATCTCAACAGGATAGAGAAAGTCGTCGTACAAATTGTCGATGGAGGCAATCCATGTCTAGGTCGAATGAAAGTAGTTCCGAGAGGAACGAAGGATTACAGTTAGACAGAACCCGTCATTCAGTGTTAAGGACTCAAGAATCTCAAAAGTCTACAGAACAGCGTATAGAAAACGATTGTATTCGACACACTGTTTCGCGAAGCCTGGAATCACACGATTCTAGAAAGCAGCGATTAGAAGGTGACCGTATTCGACACTATGTGTTGCGAAATCTAGAATCGGACGATTCTAGACAGCAGCAATTAGAAAATGACCGCATTCGACACTGTGTTGCGATTTCTAGAATCGGACGATTCCAGACAGCAGCGATTAGAAGATGACCGTATTCGACATTCTGTGTTGCGATGTCTAGAAACATATGATTCTAGAGAGCAGCGATTGGAAAGTGATCGTCGTTATCACCAAAATCCACATGAATTTGAAAGTCAAGAACAACATGACATCCGCATTACTGAACCATATGATCGATACCATAAGTCACTAGGACAGAGAATCGAGTGCTTAGCACAGCTCCGTAAAAGTGTGAGTACCATTCGTCATTCAAAAACAAACTTTGATCGAGAAAGGTGTCTGGTTACTACTAGACAAACGACAAGTGCTATGCAGCATATTGAAAGTGAAGAGAACCGGCGAAAACGATTGAATAATGACCAAATAAGAACGGACAGACGTAATATTGCATGGGAAGAAAAACATAACAGTGGGTTCAATTATGATGCCCGAATAAATTATTCTGCAGCATCAGAGATAGGCCCTATGAATATTTGTTGCATTTACTGTAAAGCTTTAACGTGGAAAAATGAGTCAAAAGGACTTTGTTGTTCTTCTGGGAAAGTGCGCTTGAACTCTATTCAGCAGCCACTTGAGCCAGTTATGACTTTGTTATGCGGCCACATGATGAATCTCAACATCAAAATTCGGCTTTTGAAATTACTTCTTTTGGGGTAAAAGAAGATCATGAAAGGAATTATATGCCCACGTTCAAAATATAGGGGCAGGTGTATCATTTAATTGGTTCCCTTCTTCCAGTAGATAATGCGAGAGAATCATTTTTACAAATATATCTCATTAGCGATTATGTACTAAAAAGGGACGCAAGATTACAGTGTTTTCCAAATCTAACCACTTCGTTAGCAGAAAGCTTGCAAAGTATGCTTATTGAAATAAACAGTTACATTCGTGATTTCAAAACTGCACTTCAATCTTTCACTTCAAATGCAAACGAAAATTACTATTAAGTAGTTATAAATGCTGATCGGTGAGCTTCAGCATACACAGAGGTCGCCATAGCGAACCGACAACAAAGAAAGTATCTACACTGACTGACAGAGCAAATGCAACACCAAGAAGGCGTGGTCAGAACTTTATGCCAATTGCAGGGTAGACTGACGTCACTGAGGTATGCTCATGATGTGAAATGCGCCGCTGTGCTGCGCACGTAGCGAGCGATAAATGGGACACGGCGTTGGCGAATGGCCCACTTCGTACCGTGATTTCTCAGCCGACAGTCATTGTAGAACGTGTTGTCGTGTGCCACAGGACACGTGTATAGCTAAGAATGCCAGGCCGCCGTCAACGGAGGCATTTCCAGCAGACAGACGACTTTACGAGGGGTATGGTGATCGGGCTGAGAAGGGCAGGTTGGTCGCTTCGTCAAATCGCAGCCGATACCCATAGGGATGTGTCCACGGTGCAGCGCCTGTGGCGAAGATGGTTGGCGCAGGGACATGCGGCACGTGCGAGGGGTCCAGGCGCAGCCCGAGTGACGTCAGCACGCGAGGATCGGCGCATCCGCCGCCAAGCGGTGGCAGCCCCGCACGCCACGTCAACCGCCATTCTTCAGCATGTGCAAGACACCCTGGCTGTTCCAATATCGACCAGAACAATTTCCCGTCGATTGGTTGAAGGAGGCCTACACTCCCGGCGTCCGCTCAGAAGACTACCATTGACTCCACAGCATAGACGTGCACGCCTGGCATGGTGCCGGGCTAGAGCGACTTGGATGAGGGAATGGCGGAACGTCGTGTTCTCCGATGAGTCACGCTTCTGTTCTGTCAGTGATAGTCACCGCAGACGAGTGTGGCGTCGGCGTGGAGAAAGGTCAAATCCGGCAGTAACTGTGGAGCGCCCTATCGCTAGACAACGCGGCATCATGGTTTGGGGCGCTATTGCGTATGATTCCACGTCACCTCTAGTGCGTATTCAAGGCACGTTAAATGCCCACCGCTACGTGCAGCATGTGCTGCGGCCAGTGGCACTCCCGTACCTTCAGGGGCTGCCCAATGCTCTGTTTCAGCAGGATAATGCCCGCCCACACACTGCTCGCATCTCCCAACAGTCTCTACGAGGTGTATAGATGCTTCCGTGGCCAGCGTACTCTCCGGATCTCTCACCAATCGAACACGTGTGGGATCTCATTGGACGCCGTTTGCATACTCTGCCCCAGCCTCGTACGGACGACCAACTGTGGCAAATGGTTGACAGAGAATGGAGAACCATCCCTCAGGACACCATCCGCACTCTTATTGACTCTGTACCTCGACGTGTTTCTGCGTGCATCGCCGCTCGCGGTGGTCCTACATCCTACTGAGTCGATGCCGTGCGCATTGTGTAACCTGCATATCGGTTTGAAATAAACATCAATTATTCGTCCGTGCCGTCTCTGTTTTTTCCCCAACTTTCATCCCTTTCGAACCACTCCTTCTTGGTGTTGCATTTGCTCTGTCAGTCAGTGTATATACATACATTTCTTCAGAAAGAATGAACACTTCCCCCATAAGGAGGTTGCCCTTGAGGACAAAGTTTCCGCACTACAATACTATAGTTACCGATTAATGATTGGAGAGAAAGTACAATCATTTGCACTAATACAAACAATTATTTAATCAATACTTAGTTAACGTATTTTAAAGTATACGCTAAAATCGAAACAGTGAGACTCATTTTTATACGAACTAATCAAAAAATTACTCGAGTTGACAATTATATTCACCTTCAAGACGCAATCGATCATAATGAGAATGTAACAGAACTTGGGCCAGTTAGTTATTCTACTACCGGGCGAGTTGGCCGTGAGCGTAGAGGCGCGCGGCTGTGAAGCTTGCATCCGGGAGATAGTAGGTTCGAATCCCACTATCGGCAGCCCTGAAAATGGTTTTCCGTGGTTTCCCATTTTCACACCAGGCAAATGCTGGAGCTGTACCTTAATTAAGGCCACGGCCGCTTCCTTCCAACTCCTACGCCTTTCCTATCCCATCGTCGCCATAAGACCTATCTGTGTCGGTGCGACGTAAGGCCAATAGCAAAAAAATAGTTATTCTACTTTTATCGTTTACGGGAGGACCTATATATATATATATATATGCACCAACGCACACAGGTTGCGTTTTGTTATGTTAGGAAGTATGTGCGTTCCGATATTTTCATAACGTTCACGACCAAACCTATATGGGATTAAATTACAAACGGAATTTTTACTGGGCAGCTGGCTCTGGTCGGCATGCTGTTGTAGCAAGAGTTTTTAAACAAAAACTGAAAAATGACGGATCTCCTGGTGAAAGGAAATAATTACCATTCCATTCGCTGTTTCATATATATTGTACAATGGCAGAAGCGTGGTTAGCCACTTGCCCACATTTTGATATGGTTAGAAAGAAAAATAAGAGCACAGCAAATTGATGAAGTTATTCGAGCAGAATTGCTAGACCGAGAAGCTGATCCAGAACTATTTGAAATTGTAAAAACCTACATAGTACACGGTCCATGTGGCCCTTACGATCCTCAATCTCCGTGTATGAAGAACTATATTTGTAGTAAAAGATTTCCTAAATCTTTAAGTACAGAAACTCTTACAGGTGAGGGTGGTTATGCATTTTACAGACGTTTACCTCAAAACGGTGGTATACGAACGACAATTTGATCACGAACTAACTCTACTGATATCGATAATCGCTGAATTGTTCCATTTGCCCCAGTACTGTAGCGACTTTTAGAGCATACATCAATGTTGAACTTTGTAGCAGTGTAAAATCGATAAAATGTATTTGCAAGTACTGTATGTCAACAGAGGTTCAGAGTTGGCAATATTCGGAGTACAAAATATTAACGATAAAGTGACATCATATCAAAATGCAAGATATATTACTACTTCTGAAGCAATCTGGCGCATATTGTTATTTTATTTTGATCCAAAAAACGTCTTTAGAGTGGTAGAGAATCCGAGGAGTACCACATTGATGCCATTTTCCGATCTGTGCCATTACGATGAATTCGCAGCCAGTTTATTGTAGGAAGGAGTACCAGCTTATTACACATTTAATAAAGAAAATGGCACATTCCAACGACGACACCGAAGTACTCCTGTGAAGAGTCATTCCAGCATATTTCACGAGCATGCTCTTGGTAGAATTTATACACAATTCATCCTAATAATCAGGAATTTTATCATCTAAGGATGTTGTTAAATGTTGTCGAGCGACCAACTTCTTTCTAAAGTCTCGAAAGCGTGAATGGTATTTTACATCCCACATATCAAGCAGCAGCACATCTCAATTGCAAGAGCTATTTGCCATTATATTGGTATTCTGCAATGTTTCTAATCCCTCAGAAATATGGGACATTTTTAAGGATCATTTCATGGAGGATTATTTAAGAGACCTCCAACGACATTGCCCATATGCAGACATAAAGGCTCATTTGCAAAACTTTACTAATCGTGCTCTTTTTGCGTTACAATACATTCTTCTTTCCATAGGCGGCTGGACTCTCCCTCATTATGGTTTACCATCTCCACAGCGACGACGGGATTGTTGATAATTTGAACAGAGAATTTATTGACCACACAAATTTTGATCCAGTTGAACTTCAACGTACGGTAGAATGAACCAAGATTAAACAACGAACAAAATCAAGTTTACCGACTCCTCATTGACAGTGTGAATGCTGCTAACGATGGTGTATTTTTTAGACGCTCCAGGTGGTACTGGCAAGACATTTTTGATAAATCTTTTACTGGCCAAAATACGTTCAGAAAAATATATTGCCATAGCAGTCGCATCTTCAGAAATAGTTACAACTTTACCTCCTTGGGGAAAAAACAGTACATTCCATGTTTAAAATACCAATAGAAGCAGAGCGTATGGAAAATCCAGTCTGCAGTGTATCGAAAAATAGTCAGAAAGCCAAAGTATTACAAGAGTGTGTTTTTGTAGTGTGGGACGAATGCACTATGGCGAACAAAATTTCAATCGAAGCCGTGAAGAGAACAAGACCTAAGAGGTAATACTCCATTATTTGGAGGAGTAACATTTATATTCGCTGGAGATTTTAGACAAATATTACCAATTGCCACTAAAGGTACGCGAGCGGATGAAATGAACGCCTCTTTAAAACGTTCTGTACTTTGGAGACACTCTAAAATGATTTTAGACAAATATTACTAATTGTCACTAAAGGTACGCGAGCGGATGAAATGAACGCCTCTTTAAAACGTTCTGTACTTTGGAGACACTCTAAAATCTTTCTTTAAAAGGAAACATGAGAGAAAATTGAGATGATTCAACATTTAGCAAAATTCTCCTTGATGTTGGAGAGAAGAAGTGTCCAGAGGTTAATGATGTTCATGATATAGAACTACCTACCGGTCTTTGTCAGACTGTGGCGGACATTGAAACTTTAATAAATAGGATTTACGATGATGGTCGCAATCTCAATAAAAGAAGATTCGTGGTTGTGTGAAAGATCAATTTTAGCACCAATTAATGACCAGGTTACTGCGCTTAATCAGCGCACTTTAGATAAGCTTCCTGGTGAATCACAAATATATCTTTCCATGAATAAAGTTTGCAATCCGGATGAACCTCTTAATTATCCAACAGAATTTTTGAACAGTATAATTGTGCCTGGTCTACCCCACAATCTAGAACTTAAAATTGGCGTGCCCATCATACTGCTGAAACATCCACTGTCTGTTTCCAGTCATTCGACACGGTCAGGAATGAAATGAATGAAGCCCCCATCTAGCGGCGAGGATAAGAATTGTGTCGGCTGCCGAAGCCTGTCGCACTCCTCAGAGGCAATGATTAATGACTGTTAGATGAAATGATATTGTTGAGTGTTGCTGGAATGAAATATGACAGGGAAAACCGGAATATCCGGAGAAAAACCTGTTCCGCCTCTGCTTTATCCAGTAAATCTCACATGGAGTGACCGGGATTTGTACCACGGAACGCAAAGGTGAGAGGCCCGCGCGCTGCCGCTTGAGCCACGGAGGTTATCCATCATACTACTCCGTAATTTAAACCCACCGAAACTTTGCAATGGTACTAGACTGCGAGTAGTGTCATTGTAAAGAAACGTTATAGAAGGTCGTATAATATCTGGATGCGGAAAAGGTGAGACGGTATTTATACCACGGATTCCCATCATACCGTCAAATTTTCCATTTGATTTCAAAAGACTACAATTTTCTATCAATACAAGCTCTGCTATGACAATCAACAAGTCACAAGGGCAAACGTTTGGCAAAGCTGACATAGATTTAACTAAGGTTTGCTTTACCCATGGGCAACTATATGTCACATGTTCACGAGCGAGGGATGCCACTAACGTTCTTGTTTTAGCCCAAACAAAAAACATTGTATATAAAGAGATTTTTCAATGAGATTAACACGAAAAAAAAATATCAAACTATTTCAAACATTCACAAGAAAGCTTTATAAGTCAAAATAGCCCAAGGAAATCGTACACCAAATATTGCATATAAAGAGATTTTCCAATGAAATTAATACGAAAAACCAAAAAAATGAAAATACTTCAAAATTTGACAAGAAAGTTATATAAGTCAAAAAAATCAACGCGTTCGAAGTCGCGGGCACAGCTATTTAAAAATAAAAGTGCTGTATTTAATCCAATTTACCTATGTAAAAACGATGTGTGTTACCGTAATAAAATATGTTTTACTTTGCTTTTAAATAAATGGTTTAAAAAATGTAACGGCTGAATTAATGAACGCGGGTGAAGCCGCGGGTACATGCTAGTTAATTACTATAAGTTAACTTCATATTTATTTATTTATTTATTTATTTATTTATTTATTTATTTATTTATTTATTTATTTAGCATATGGCTTTTAGTGCCGGGAGTGTCGGAGACGTGTTCGGCTCATTTAGTCCAGGTCTTTATACTTGATGCCCACGAGTGTACAGTAGGTACGAGACGATGATGACAATGAGGTAGGGAGAGACACATAGCCTACTCATGTCGAATAACATCAGGGGGATCTCTTCGAGGCTTGGCGTCCCCATCCGATAGATCAATCACCGTCAATACCCTAATATGCCTTCACTCCGCATGAATACTGTGGAGAGGTTTAGAATTGAGTCCGGGGTTGTGGCACGCAATCTAGTGATTAGAAATCGTATACCATCACCTCTCTTACGCTGCCGGCTAACATTCTGATGATGTTGTTTTCCACCGACGGGACTCGAATCGGCTAACCACGGTGTTAGACCGTATAGAGCCCGTTAACGATCGTGACTACCAGGTCAACACCACAACTACCACTATAGATGGAATGTAACGCACCTATGTCCGTCTAGCTCAAGTTTCCGGTATGATTTCAATTCACCATGCCTATGTATTTCTTCTGCTCATGAACCTTGAGCATGGAGAATTTAAATAATCAATATTGGCGAAGCACGTCGATAATCTGGAGGGGGAAAATCGTTGTCTTGTTATGATTCAGTACATGAAAAGGAAACGAATAGCTTTTTAGAAAACAGTCCAATGCTAACCATAACTATGAATATCCGACAGATCTCTGTAATATTTTCTGAAAATAAGATTATTTGTCAAGGAAGTGAATATATTTGTACAACTCTTAGAGTGGTATAGTGGGAAAATTACTCTTTCCCAGATATATACAGTATATATATATTAAGATGCTTGACGCTAGAGGTCTCATAGTCTTGCTAACCTATAGTATTGTCAACCTTCGTTTGAGCAGGACAGGCGGTCTGCCACCATTAATGCGAGTTTTCGTGACCACTTAATGATCTCATAGATTGTATAGACTGTCATTTTCCACGTGAATACTCACTAAACCTCTGTTCAGAACTCTAGTGTTTCAAAAGTCTTAAAACCTTGGCCTCGCCAGAAATTAGCTTTGTAGAAAACGAATACCCTTTAATCATAGTCATTTATGAAGAACTGTGACATATTTTTCACAATGAATTTGGTCTTATTAAAATAACTCAAGTATTTACGGAACACATCGTTATGCATCCATTATTAAAATTATGCATGCGTGCGAGAAACCAGCTTGTATAATAATACTGTATATTCCTGGCCACGGTGTTCAAAATTATGGAAGTCAATTCCTTCAAATTTTAGTATTCATTAACTACTGGTTCAGCACAACCTACTTTTAATTCCTTTAAAAATTCACCATTTTTGTTCTACATAATCAATTTTTATAACGGACATGTACAAATAACGCAGAAGAATAGAGCTGTTTTTTACTTTGCATTCGATGTAGGTAAGGATAATGGCCAGCTCTTCTTGTACTGTCTGGACTATTATCTTGAAATATACGAATACATCTGATTGTTGGGCATATTTTGAACCAACGTAGGCCTACGTCATAGCGCCATGCCCGTTTCATCTATATCCAACGTAGTCACTAATGCTCTCCCGTGAAAGTAACCTACAGCTCTGTGAAAAATAGTACTGAAATGAATAATGAACCGGTCATCATTGCTTTCAAAATTAATAAGAAAGAATATCCGTACAAATAAACTAGGGAAAAACCAGCCGTGTTAGTGATAGCTTGACTTAGAATATGTTACTAATTGTCACTTACCAATTCGTAACAAAAATCCTGGTATTAGATATTAGTAGATATTAGTTGGCAATGGTAAATTTGATGTGCCAGCATTGCTTCAGAGGCTGTGATTCTAGAATTGATCTTCATAGCCATTCAAAAATCTATAAACATAAACACCGATGCACTCAAAAACAATCGTTATGTTCACCAGAGAGATAATGCTTCTGATAATGATACTGACAATGATGAATTTCATAAAATTAAACTCGGAAATATATGTGTTCTAAAAATGCTGTATACTTTAATATAAGTGACACCAAGTGTTCATATTTATAAGAACGCACCGATCCATTCTTATTCTTGCACTGAAGGAATTTGAAATTCCAAAGATGTGTTTGTTAAGTGTGTATTACCTGTATTATATATGTATGACATCAATAACTGTGTCCGACTCGTTGGCTGAACGGTCAGCGTACTGGCCTTCGGTTCAGAGGGTCCCGGGTTCGATTCCCGCCGGGTCGGGGATTTTAACCTTAATTGGTTAATTCCAACGGCACGGGGGCTGGGTGTATGAGTTGTCTTCATCATCATTTCATCCTCATCACGACGCGCAGGTAACCTACGGGTGTCAAATAGAAAGACCTGCACCTGGCTAGCCGAACCCTTCCTGGGATATCCTGGCACTAAAAGCCATACGACATTACATTTCATTTATCAGTAAATGTGCGTAAGTTTTTGTGATATTATTCATTTTCGTATCCATGAATCTATAACATTCTTTACATAGACGTTCCGGAAGAAGTTATTGCATTCATGAATTAATTTCTTGCATTCGCATATACGTTTGGCAGTATAAATACATAGTAAACAACGAAAATCTCTCTGAAATATTGAATTTCCACTGTTGTGTAATTATTTCTTGTTGTCCGTTCAATGTCGCACTAACACGAATTTTCAGTGACGCAGGGTTGGGAACAGGCTAGGACTGGGAAGGAAGCGGTCGTGCATTTAACATACAGAATCATTATAGGGAAACACGGAAAACCATTTTCAGAGCTGGCGACAATGGAGTTGGAATCCACTAACTCCTGAATGTAAGCTCACAGCTACATTTGCCGTAACCAACTCACTCGCTAATATAAAAATTGTTCCCAGCAAAATGAAAATTGAGTTTCCACTTCATTGGATTATTAGTGCTTGCAAAGTAGATTTTAAAAGAGAAGAAGATCCATTTGCTCGTGGTAAGAAAGATTGAGCGAATGGGAGATAAGAATGAAGAAGTGCATCAAATCAAGCCAAGTGAGTATTGACATGGTAGGGTTCAATTTACGACTTCCCGTGGCGTATAAAAATGAAAGATGTTTCGCTCTACTGCATCGCCTGACCTCTTCTAAATGTATTGCACACGAAAGAGTTCCTTTTTGTGCGAGGAGAACGCACGCGTGTATGTGCGTGCCAGTGCTGGATCGCAGACGGAAGGAGTGGTCTTTGTCGAGAATGGGAGAAGGGGAAGAAAAAGAAGAGATTGAAGAGAAACGCTTCGGGAGTATTCGTCGACACAGCATGTGAATTGAATTCATCCAGTATCACCTTCTCTGGTGGTATGTTACTGAAAAATAGTCTTTATGACGAGTCAGAATGACGTTTACATTTTGGGAGTTAACTTGAGGTTGGTAGGCTGAATCTCTTTGGTTATTAATTTTTAAAACGTAGAATTTCATCAGCCTTCAAAGTCCGTGTGCTATAAAATACGGTTTGAGTGCCCCTGAAAAGTGATCGATTCATTGTTACAACAACTTCGAGGATCACCTTCAAGTGTGCTTGTTTTTCACCTTTCATCTCTATGTGTAGACTGGTAAATGTCACGAGAGTGTGCATGGTAAGTCCTCTACCTGAAGGCTGGTTGGGTCCTGAACAGCTCCTCCATCATCTGTTATAAGGTACCCTTTGTATTGCCTGCTAGAGAAATAAAGAGTAAGTTTTTAGTTGCTTTCCTCACAGAGCCAGGAGATTTCAGACGATTACAGATCAGTCTGCAACACCACTGAAACTATTCGCGATTGCCATAAACGTTATTATCGCTTCTTCGGGTTCAGCAATAATACCGTCGTTATATGTGGACGATTTTGCTCTGCATTATTCTGTAGCTAAAAAATAACAGCGAGCTATTAGGAGAGTGTAGAGGCAACAGAGTTTCGGGTCCATTGTAAGCCAGTATGCAGGATCAAGTCTACTGTATATGGATGGCGCGAGGGTATCAGACAGAGTGGCTGTTCGTTCATTGTTAGCGATAATAGGTTTCCCTTTTCTCTCCCAGAAAACTGTGATGTGTACGCATCAGAGCTTTATGCCATCTTGTAAGCTTCCGGTTCTCAACCAACACGACCTGTGTTGTTCACTTCTTCCAGAACCGCAGTTTTCATCCCCGTCCTGCTCTTTATTTAAGTGGGAGTTGCTTTTCCTGTAGTAGACATGTGCTGATTTCTTGGTCTTCTGCTCGATAGTAAGTTATCTTGGGAGCCCCACATGCATTGATTAAAAGTCAAATGCTCTAAGAAACTCAACATGTTGAGAAATTAGCGATAAAATGTCGGGGCTGATCTCGCGGTGCTCCTACGCTTTTATAGGACACATATTTTATCTAGATTAGACTCCGGTACTGAGTCAGCAAAACATATTCTTGATAAACTGAATAGCATCCACCACAGTTAGGCTGGCAATGGGAGCTTTTAGCTAAAGTCCCTTAGCAAGCCTGCTCGCTGAGTCTGATGTACCTCCTATATATCTGTGACGCAATAATAATAATAATAATAATAATAATAATAATAATAATAATAATAATAATAATAATAATAATAATAATAATAATAATAATAATGACTTGTGGCCTCCTAAGAGGCCTGATGCAGGTCTTTCGAGTTACCACCGTATAGACGACCTGCTCTTCTGTGAGTATGGTGCCATACCTATGATGAATTCTAATGATGAAGACGGCACACGCCCCCAGCGCCCGAGCCATTGGAATTAATCACTGAAGGTTAAATTCCCCGACCCGGCCGGGAATCGACCCCGGGAACCCCTGGGTGAAAGGTCAGCACGTTAACCATTTAGATATGGAGCCGAACTGTGACGCAATCAAGTGTCGTTATCATACTCTACAAATCTACGGCAGATGCCACTTCATTCAATACCCTTGCGGCTGTACGCTGTTTATCCATAGGCAACGCAGCCGGTTGGAATACGCTTGGATGGCATTTGCACAATGTCTGTGTGTGAAGTACCTTCGGTTCCTTGTTTTATTAGAGCGCCTAGTAATGTACATCGACCTGAAATTATCCTGAAATTTCACACAGGCCCAAAAGGCAACTGGGGCACCTGCATACATCGAGGGTTTTCGGGTCCCTTATAAGCCGGTATGCAGGATCGCACCATGTCTTATGGTAGGGGTAGAATAAGTTTGTTACTTTCATCAAATGACGCAGTAGGATCTTTAATCTTGTCAATTTGAAATTCACAAAGATAGTCCTGGTGGAGGTGGTGGTGGTGCTGTTTTGACGGGTAGTACAACTATGAGCGATTCAAGTAACGCCATTCTTTATGCAGCCAGTCCCCGTGACGAAAGGTATGGACTTGGCTAGTATGGTTGACTTATACATTTCAGTGAGTTTGACAGAATTATATAGCGTAGCACTTTCTGACTCAGCGAAGAAAACAGAAAACGGAATACATACATACATGCTACACCTACGGTTTTCGGAGAATCCGTGCTGCTGGAATTTTGTCCCGTATGAATTATTTTACGTGTTAATAAATGCACATACACGAGGCTGGCGCATATGAGGACCTTCTAATTAATACCATTGGACAAAGAGAAATCTGTTCAATTTTTAGTCTTTAGTCCAAGAAAATAGGTTCCCCTTTTGATGTTCAGTTGATGAAATGGAAAATATTGGAAACTTAATCACTGAATATTCTTAAACTGCTCTACTCTTTGCAATGGGCCATTTACATGCGATATTTACGAGGGACACTGGTTGATCTGAATACGTTCCGCCTCGGATGCTATATACATCAGATTATACCATAGCCATAAGAGGTTTTGGTACTTTCTCATATAATGATTTCAGTACGTTTATTCAGTTAGTATACTTTCTATAGCTTGCGATGACGATAGGATTTCAATGACAAGATGTATAGGAAATGTTTAATGTATAACCACCAGCCAGAACCTTCTCCAGCGACATCACAAAATTGTATTTATGACTTCAATGAAACTATGACAGTGGAGCATAAAATAGGAGCTCAGTGACAGACCTGTAACAGGAGAACATTGGGATGAGGTGCTCAGACTTTATAATTCATTAAAATATCGCAAATATCGAGTTACCAGTAACAGTTAATGCTCACAAAAATAATATGCATTGCATGAGAAATGAATGCACGGGGATGACTTGATTTGCTTGAAATTTGTGACCTGTATTCGGTAACAAGCCGTGAAAAATTTCTCTTTCGTGCTGCCTCAGTGTCAAACACTTTCACGCATCACACCTACCTAATGAGTTTCACAACATAAATGTACTTCATAGATTCACAGCAACAGCTTCACAGTGATTAAATTTTACAAATATAGTGTTTTCCCGTACTAATTTCCCGAACGGCACAAGTATTCAATAAGGCAGACTTATAGTAATTGCCGCCAAGGGAAAAGTAAGGTCCATATTATTCGCAAATTAAGTTAGAGGAACATTATATGAAAGTAGCCAGAATTATATCTGGTAAACACAGGTGAGAACATTAGCAGGAGGTTACTCAGAAAGAGAAGATTAAAGCTAAGTTATGAATGAACTCTATGAATGAACACTGGTTTACGCGGTAGGGTTATGCGACGTGATTAGAGGATGATAGGTTACCTAAGAAAATAACGAACTTGGATATGGAGGGTAAGAGAAGAAGGCGATCAAGACGATGTAAGTTGGACTTGTTTTTAAAGATTTAATATAAGAGGTTTAGAACTAAATTATACTAGACAGTCAGTTGCAAACAGAAGACTGTGGAGACGGACAGTTAATTCACAGAGATGATGATGTCATGCAGTCTCGGGAAGAGGCGTGGTGCAGCCTCCTAATAGGGAAACTTATTTGTACTAACGGATTCGAACAGGCTAACTGCTGTGTCAGACCACAAAGACGTGATGCCTGAATGATCACGGCCATCAGTTGAGCTTATTGGCAACGCGATTCGCCGTGTTCACAAAAATCGTACCAGTTCCTGTCGCAAGTAGAATGAAACAATTCTTCTGCGATCGCCTACACAGAATATCACACACATCTCTCTAATATTTATGTCGCGCAGTGGCTACGCTCTTAAACAAAGACTAATTGATTTTTCACTTCATATTCCATTATAAATTAAAATGTTAAATTTGCTTTCGATTAGTTCGTTATTAACCAATTGATCTGTTTTTTTTTGCAAGCTGCTTAACGTCGCACCGACACAGGTCTTATGGCGACGATGGGATAGAAAAAGCCTAGGAGTAGGAAGGAAGCGTCCGTGGCCTTCATTAAGGTACAGCCCCAGCATTTCCCTGGTGTAAAAATGGGAAACCACGGAAAACCACTTTCAGGCCTGCCGACAGTGGGGTTCGAACCCACTATCTCCCGAATACTGGATATTCGCCGCACTTAAGCGACTGCAGCTATCGAGCTCGGTAATTGATCGTCTTGAAATTATTGTAACCCCTTCTTTGTTTGAAGCATATCACATAACTGAGTTATTGTAGAGCCCATAACACTTGCTGGCGTCAATCGTGTGTGGAGGTATGTATTCACTGTTGCGTATTTCTGGAGTAGTTGGTTGTGTGCTACGGTGTTGTGTATATTGCTTTCCCAGGAAGAGTGCAGCAATCTTGGGCCAGAAAAAGTGCTCTCAGCTTTGTTGTCTATAATCATCATAGGTGCGAATTTAACAGTTTTTTCAGCTGATTGGTCTCCTCGTGAGTTAAGAAGGAAATTGCATATCCACGTAAACTTACCTCAGCTATTGATTGGCTACATGTAGGCCTAACATATTGTCAGCCAGAGTAATATTAACATTGAGGACATTAACGATCTACGAATTGGCAATGGAATTTGAGATTAGAATAAAATGAACATGCCGCCTCTTTGGTGTAGTGGTTAGCGTGATTAGCTGCCACCCCCGGAGGTCCGGGTTCGATTCCCGGCTCTGCCACGAATTTTGAAAAGTGGTACGAGGGCTGGAACGGGGTCCACTCAGCCTCGGGAGGTCAACTGAGTAGAGGTGGGTTCGATTCCCACCTCAGCCATCCTCGAAGTGGTTTTCCGTGGTTTCCCACTTCACCTCCAGGCGAATGCCGGGATGGTACCTAACTTAAGGCCACGGCCGCTTCCTTCCCTCATCCCTGCCTATCCCTTCACATCTTCCCATCCCCCTACAAGGCCCCTGTTCACCATAGCGGGTGAGGCCGCCTGGGCGAGGTACTGGTCATACTCCCCAGTTGTATCCCCCGACCAAGAGTCTGAAGCTCCAGGACACTGCCCTTGAGGCGGTAGAGGTGGGATCCCTCGCTGAGTCCGAGGGAAAAGCCGAACCTGGAGGGTAAACAGATGATGATGATGATGATGATAAAATGAACATAAAATGAACTTCATTGTAAAGCCCGTATTGTCGTAAGTATACTTTGAAGGTTTAGTCAAATGTTCCACCTTTACAATACCAAGATTCTTTACTATCTAATTATTTACAAATCATTTTTAAAACCATCCACGCTGAACTAGTCGCTCTCGAACAGGCGAGAACGGCCCTTTACTGCACATTCCACACACGTTATCATGTTCAAATATTCCACCTAACTTCTCAGCAAGAAATGTCAACATCATGCCAATAAGACGACCTTAACATCCGCTCACTGGATTCCTTACACATCGTTTTTATGCTACTGGATTTAACATTGTGCACCACTTTATCAAACTTTCACCGACACAACAGAATATTGTATTTCAACACAGCACCTTCAAAAAGAAGAATTTTAACGCCAAGTTTTACTGAATCATCCCATATGGACAATTTTAATTTTAACGCCAACAATATATTTTTAAGTGTTGTGCTCTGAACAATCCTGAACACTCTTCACCATTTTAATTGACGTATTCAGCTACCCGAATTATTTTAATGTATTGCTTTGTCCTTGTCCTTGTTGCTTTCTCTTAAAGACTCTTGCGGCTGATGATGTCTACAAATTAGAAGAAACATGTCCCGTCATATTTTTAAAAATGATTGGTAAATAATTAGATAATAAAGAATCTTGGTATTGTAAAGGTGGAACATTTGACTCAACCTTCAAAGAATATGTTAGCAATTATTCTAGTCCACAGTTTCTAATCATTTTTGGCTAAGGACCAAATACATTTAGCCGATTATCAAGAGCGACTGTTTTCGAGGTAAACATTTCCAATTAAATGAAAACCACTAAATCAGTGAAATTATTCATTTCCATAACTGGTCGTTATATTTTATATTAATTGATTACAAAATACAATCACAATCTCAACTGTGAGAATGAAACGAGTAATAACTAGACATTGGAAACTTTTGGTGACTTGAGGTTCCAAAAAGTGGTGTTTCATAAAAAAAATATACTGGTGATTTTTAGAATACACCAAACTCTTAATTAAAATAAATTTATGTTTACAAATACACAGTAAGTATATTCCTAAAGTAGGAGATGTCTAAAAATAGACATTTCTTAAACAAATGTCTGAAAAGGATTTACGTTGTATTCTGTAATACACGAGCCTTCGTGGCTCAGGCGGCAGCGCGTCGATCTCTCACCGCTGGGTTCCGTGGTGGAAATCCCGGTTACTCCACGTGAGACTTCTGCTGGACAAAACGGAGGTGGGACATTGTTTTCTCCGGGTACTCCGGTTTTCCCTGTCATTTTTCATTCCAGCAACACTCTGCACTATGATATCATTTCATCTGTCAGTCGTTAATCATTGCCCCAGAGGAGAGCGACAGGCTTCCGCAACCGGCACAATTCCTATCCTCGCCGCAAGACGGGGGCTTCTTTCATTCCATCCCTGACCCGGTCACTGGCTGGAAAACAGGTTGGTGATTTTCATTTTTTTTGTAACACAATGACGCTTATCTGAAAGTAAATTATCCTATTGTACATAGCAAAAATGTTCTTAATCGAAATTTATACATGGCATCAAAAACAATTGACCAAGCAGTGCACAAAACCAGTATAAATCATTGTCTTCCCATTTAACATTGAGAATATATCCACCTTCTACCAACAGTTCAACCTGATTTTCATAATCTTTTGTCATTCTTCTTCCGCTTCTTTCCGATGAGGCCTGATAAAAACCACTCGCCAATTTCAATTCAGTTCTTCATACTTTGTTGTTTTCTTCCGTCCCTTCCAATATTATTTCATCCTTTCACTATGCTGTTTCTTTCTGTCCTCGGACCACTTCGCACCAGGTTTTCTGTTCAATCTTCCTTGGAATCCTTCCATACTTGCTACCCTCTTTCTGAAAGTCTCTCTGTCCTAGTTTCTTCTTCTCTTATATTATTTATTTGTAAATCTTTCTTTACTTCTTGAATCCAGCTAGCTGCTGCCATATTGTCCCAAAGGTATTTGAAAATCCGTTAATCTGGAATCATCCATTCTATAAATATGTCCAAAAAATTTCAATCTCCTTTTACTTATGGTTTCTGTTATGTTTTCTATGTTCCTGCATATTTCAACAATACATCTTAATTTCCATACTTCTGTTGTTTTCACAGGACCTAAGATTTTTCTCATGATTCTCCTTTCTAGTACCCCAAGTTTATCTGTTTTTCTTTTTTTTTAAGTTGCTTTGCGTCGCACCGACACAGACAGGTCTTATGGCGACGATGGGGCAGGAAGGAGCTAGGAGTAGGAAGGAAGCAGTCGTAGCCTTAATTAGGTGCAGCGCCAGAATTTGCCTGGTATGAAAATGGAAAACCACGGAAAACCATATTCAGGGCTGCCGACAGTGGGGTTCGAACCCACTATCTCCCGAATACTGGATACTACAAGTTTATTTAATCTATAGTTTAGTACCAGACAATCACTTGCATATAGGCATTCCAGTTTCACCACCGCAGTGTACTGCCTTATTTTAAGATTTTTTGATAGATACTTCTTGTTATAGAAATGATTTGTGATACCATATGCTCTTTCCATCTTGTGTACCCTTTCTTCTACTGCACATTTGTCTAAACTATTTTCTTGAATTATTTCTCCCAGGTATTTGAATTTCGTTACTCTTTCCAATAGACCAATATTTGTTGCCAAAAATTTTGGAGCATTCTTGATGTTCGTATTTTTTTTTTCTTTTTACGGAGATTCTCAAACCTGTCTTGCTGGCTATTTCTTCCAAGAGATTGATTTGTCTTGTTGCACTTGTTAGGTTTTCTGACAGTATGGCAAAATCATCTGCAAATCCTAGGCAATTTATTTCAACGCCTTTGTTTTTCCCCCAAATTTACCGGCAACATGTTATGTTCTTTAAGCTGTACTTTCCAAATTCTTACCAGTTCCTCTAGAACACAGTTGAACAGAAGGAGTGCAAACCATCACCTTACCGTACCCTTGTACTTGTCTTCATAGGTTTTGATATCTCACCCATAACTTTCACCTTTGAAATTGTGTCAGTAAGTGTTTCACTTATTAGGTTTGCCAATTTAGTTTTCACTCCAAATTTACGAATTATTTTTTCTATGGTTTCTCTATCAACCGAGTCGAAAGCCTTTTTAAAATCTACAAAGTCACAACAATGTCCTTTGAATTTAGGATTATGGATTTTAAGTTAAATATTTGTCCTGATCAAGATCTACCTTTTTGATATCCAGCTTCATACTCACCCAGTTGCTTGTCAAGTGATATCTCTACTCAATTCAGCAATATTTTTGAGAATACCTTGTACCGGTATGAAATTTTCATAAGAGAGATGCCTCTATAGTTATCAATCTTTTGTTTGTGCCCTCTTTTATGTATTGGGTGTATTAGAGCCACTTTCCATTCTTCTGGAATCCTCTCTGTTCTCCAAATATCTTCAAAGATTAACTGAATCTTTTCAATGATTTTTGATTGAGACCTTTTCAAAAGTTCTGCTGTTATAGAGTCTTCTCCACTAGCTTCTTTTTATTTTTAAAGTTGCTACTTCTTTAATTTCTTCAGCAATGGGTGGTATGTCTTCTTACAGATTTTCAGTTGTTTGAGAGAATTCCAACTTATGGTCAGATTCAGGGCAGTTTAAAATGTAATCAAAGTGCTTCGCAAGTATTTCACAATTCTCAGCATTGCTTAAGCCAAGTCTACCATTTTCATCTTTGAAGCATATGCTAGGCGCTTGATACAACTTTAATTGACTCTTTAAAGTCTGTTAAAAGTTTCGAGAGTTATTTTTAACAAAGCTGTCTTGCAGGACAGTAAGTTGTGATTTTTCAAAAGATCCTTTAATTCCCCTTATTATTCTAGCAGTGTCCTTCCCTTGTTGCTTGAGTTGGTCATAGTGCTCAGCCATTCCAGAGGATTTCCACTTTTTCCATCTTTATATTCTCTCTTGTAATGCATCTTCACATATTTAATTCCACCAAGGTCTTTTTAGGTTTGACTAGCCCAATTGTTTTCTGGGTTGCATTGGTTATTTCTTTAGATAAATCTTGCCACTTCCCATGATGAGATACTTTTATTTCTTCCTGAAATGTATCCAATGTTCCTTGTGTAATCTGAAGACTATTTGTGTTATATTTGTATACTCGTTCCCCTCTTCTGTGGTTTCTAGTGGGTAAGAATTTTAGTTTTAGACAAGTAGTAATCGGAATCAATTTCTATGCTTCTTACTACCTTGGCATTCATTATTTCTTTCATATTTCTTATGGATATGGCTACATGATCCAGTTGAAATTCACCTAGTATGGATTTGTAGAAATCCATGTTTTAGCTTTCCTTGGCAATTTCTTGAAGAAAGTTGACATTAACTTCAGTTGAAAGTTTTACAGATAGTAATTAATCTCATTCCATTAATGTTTGTTCTTTGGTGTGCAGCATATTCCCCCACTATTGGTCTATCAATTCACCCTTCCTCCTTGGGCATTGAAATATCCAAGTAATATAACCACATATTTTGATTTTGGAATTTTAGATAATTCATAATTCATCATCTTTCTGTTGTCTTCATTTATTGGTGCATGACAGTTAATAAAAGCATATTTTTTTTAATTTTTGAACTTCATTGTTAAAAGAGATAAACTTTATGAGCGGCATTTGAATTCAGTAACATTTTCTAATAATCTTTTATGGACATAAAAGGCTGTTCCCAAGAGTGGTATTCCTTTCATAATTTTAATCGCAGGTTTACCTATAAAGATTCGATAATATTTTGTTTCTGTCACATTTTCATCCAAAAATCTCGTCTCCTGTACTGCTAAAAATTGAGTTTCCCTTCTATCTAGTTCTAATTCCTTCTGTTTACCAACCTTCAACAAAGAATTTACATTCAAAGTGCCTGCAAAAAAACTTCTGTTTAAACTTGTGTCTGGACGATTCCAAGGATGCTCGGACTCATCCTTATTGCAGAGGTTGTGTCTCCCCAGAACCCTAGGTCCCAATGCATGGCAAAACGCAATGGTGGATTTCTCTTCCGAGCTGCCACCTGGGGTAGGGCTTTCTTTCAGGGGCTTTTCCATTCTGTAATTGAAGTTGTGTGTTTCAAGTGTAGGAATAATATTCCAAAGTAAGATCAGATTGTTAGTCTGATTTTTTTTTCATGGTTGACTCCACTAGGTTCTTCCGCCCTCTCATCTGTTGAGAAATGAGATTCTTCTTCCGCTTTTTGAGACCGTTGAGCATTTTTCTCTTGACCTCAGTTGATCCGCGGATGCTTATTTGGCATTACCTTATTCACACCTATCCTGCATATCTACAGGAACTTCCCCTATCAACCATATGGGACGCGCCGTGTCGGGGTTGAGGTCTCCCACCCCAGTATCTTATGCAGGGTTACATTTAGCCCCTACTCAATTCAGAGCCAAATCCCCACACAAGCTAACCAGGCACGGCCTTTGTAATTCATTCATATCTGTGATAATATTACATTCTCGCTGAGACTAGATAGACAGATAGATGTATTTATCATCAACAGGTTATTTTCCCAATTAAAGATGATTCAATAAAACATAATATACAACAAATACACGTTAAATAAATAACACTAATTTCCTAAAATAATAACCAAGTTCAAATTAAATCTAGAGACCTTTATATATGCATATTTACAAAATCTTAAATAAATTAAATAAATAAATAAATAAAACTCAATCTCCTTAGGTACGTGACATTATTAAACTGCATCTAGTAACTTTTACATATTTACATATCTTACATATAGGGCCTTACATTCATGAGGTCATTAGGGCATGTCTGGTTTTAGACGGGGGTGAGTGAAAAAGGTCCACTGATTCACCGATCTCATTCAGTGATGATAGTGCCCTCACAAGCCATGAGTTAGCCCGAACCACAGTTCTAACTTTAGACAGATTAAAAATATACCTTAGCCTAGTATTGCAACGAGGAACATGTAATGGAATCAGCTCCAATAATGTTGAGCAATCCACTCTATTCGTCAGACACTTATAAATAAAGAGGGCATTGGCACATCTGCGGCGTGAGTGCAATGTCCTCACGCTCATAGTCTCACAAAAAGACTCATAATCGGGCGAAGAGAGAGAAATACCCAAACCCTTGCAGCTGATCCAATGCATGAACCTTATTTGGACTATTTCCAAGTTTTGTATTAAATACTGCTGAGAGGGTAGCCACACCTCGTAACAGTATTCTAACGATGGCCTGATTAGAGTGCAAAATAAAGTTATTAGAGTTCTGGGAGAAACAAATTCGACACAGTTTCTTTTCAGAAAGCCAAGTAATTTAAATCTTTTCCTAGAAATGTTGTCTAAACTTTTCTCGAAGGAAAGACCGTAACAGTTTGAAAATGTCACACCGAGATAATTTATTTCATTCACACGAGCTATTTGGAAATTGCAAAAATGGTAAGTGAAATTTACTGGTTCCAACTTACGTGACAATGTAATTGCATTTCATTTTGAAGTATTCAAAGCAAGCAGCCACTTTTTACACCAGTTACTTAGGAGGTTTAAGAAAGACTGTAGCAACTTACAGTCCAACTCGCTATTGAACACCTTAAATATCCTTAGATCGTCAACATGGAGAATGCAATTACTGTGGTGTATAAATGATGTTATATCATTTATGAATATGACAAAAAAAAGAGGGTCCAGTAAAGAGCCTTGGGGGACATCTGATGTAGAGTGGTACGGCTTTGACATAATACCATCAGCTTTTACTACGAAAACCCTATTAGTGAGATAGCTTCTAATCCACTTCAAAGCACTTCCTCCTATCCCGTATGCCGACAATTTCATGAGTAGAGCATCATGTTGAACTGAATCAAAGGCTTTAGAGAAGTCCGTGTAAACAACATCCACTTGTTGCCTCCTATCCCGAGATTCTGAAATGAAATTGATATACACCGCCATATTGGACACGGTAGAGCGTTTCTGTACAAAACCGTGCTGCGCTATAGTAATATAC
Source organism: Anabrus simplex (assembly GCF_040414725.1). Classification (NCBI taxonomy): domain Eukaryota; kingdom Metazoa; phylum Arthropoda; class Insecta; order Orthoptera; family Tettigoniidae; genus Anabrus; species Anabrus simplex. Next base: position 1,457,750,824 of record NC_090265.1, read on the forward strand.
TGTGAAACCGAACTGTACAATCTCTTATACACGATCTTCTCTGTCACCTTTGAAATCAGGGACAATAACACAACAGACCTATAGTTATCCTATAGTTATCCAACACCATTTTGTCTCCTTTCTTGAACACTAGTATGACGTAACCTTTCTTCCACTCACACGGAAAACACCCTGACGAGAATGACATATATATTATGATGCTAAGTGGCCTACCTAGCTCAAATGCACATTCCTTCAAAACTATTGCGGGTACGTCATCTGGATCACATGATTTGGAGGTATCCAAAGATGCAAGAATTGAAGATACCTCCGCTGGAGAGGTCACTATTAAAGCTAGGCCTGTATCACACACGGACGAAGTGGATAGATTACACTTTGCGGCAGGTGAGTGATACTTTTCAAAGGTATCAGCAAACTGTCCAAGATGCTCCTCTTGTCCTGTAATTCTTTCCCATTCTGAAGCATAGTAGATGAAAAAGACCTTCTTCCTCTATCAACATGACCTTTAGACGTTAAGACGTTCAGTAACTGAGACGTTAAGATGTTACGATATTCTCGTATTAAGACGTTGAGATATTAAGACCTTCAGACGTTAAGAGCTTAAGCCATTCAGCTATTAAGACCTCCACGAGCTCTTGTCATTATTGTATATAGGCTCCAAAATCTCCCTCCATCTACCATATTACATGGTCCAGTAAGATATGATGTTCCTCCCTTCTTTTTCCATCGCTGTATATCCATGATCTTGTTTTGTAACGTTCATTCACATAGGATGAAAGTTCGCGCGCTTCGTAAGCGTCATGTAGCAAAGTTCGAAAAGTAGGAGTTAACAAGTTTTAACTGTCACTTCGGAATATGCAGGGGACGGTATAATTCTGCAATTTCGATGATGTCCTTTTCCTGGTAAAGGGCTAAAATTACCATGGCGTGACCGTTCGCCTGACCTCGTGCTACTGGAAATTTACTTCAAGCTTTAATACGGGTGATGTTGTAATACTCAAGATTTAGCAGGTTCATTTTTCGTTATTGCCGTGATACAAAGAAACGAAATGATAATGTGAAGTAGATGACTAAAAACGCTATATATAAGCATAATCATTTAGAATGGCCTACCATAAATTAAATATATACATCTTTCCAAATAATTCCACAGTTTGATAATTTCATTTACATGCTGTGATGTTCAAAACATCAAAAAATATGAGAAATATGTTTCATCGTGAAAACTTTTCACTTGTTTTAGGAAGACCTGAAGTAGACACTTGCTGCACCTGTGAAGAGTCGATGTTAAAGATTAAGTAACAAACGCTCAATGATATCGCGAAAATCTAAGAAGTTTTACGATGGTCTACACACTGGCAAAATAAAATCAGATACTGACCCTGGAAGTATTGTTGTATGTTTCGACTACATGCAAAATGTTCAACATCCTCGTGTCCCTGTGTTCTCCTTGCGCCATTTGACTGTTTCGATATTGTGTATACATATCCTAAAAAGTAGGTCATCTCTTTTTATCTCTATCAGCAGGGGAATTAGAAGAAAGGATTAAATTAAGTTTGTACTTTTCTATTAAGCTACTTCAATGAATATATTGCCACAGATGTGAAAATTAAATTTTGTTTTGTGATGACTGTCCGGGACAGAACAAACACAACGCAATTATCCGCCTGCAATTAGCTCTTGTGGAGTTGGACCAGTTTGAAATGATAGAGCATTTTATTACCCGATATGCGGTCACTTAATCCTTTCGTGTCCACCTCCGTGGCTAAGTGGTTAGCGTTCTGGCCTTTGGCCACAGGGGTCCCAGGTTCAATTCCCGAGAGGGTTCGGAATTTTAACCATAATTTGTTAATTACCCTGTCACGGGGACTGGGTGTATGTGCCGTCTTCATCATCATTTCATCCTCATCACGACGCGCAGGTCGCCTACGGTAGTCAAATCAGAAGACCTGCACCAGGCCTCTCCGGATGCCACACTGCAATTCATTTCATTCCGTGTGGTAGGTTACTTGAGGTAATATAAAGATCTCTCAATAGAATAGAGAGAATTTACACAATCCGGGAATTAATGGAAATTTCAGTAAACGCAAAAAGTAATTTCGTTGTGCACTTGATAGACGGAAATTAAATAGTAGACTTACAGAATCATTTTTTATGAATAATTGTGCTTTCTATTGAGACATCAACGCGAGATACTCCAAAGGTTAATACGGTACCAATGTATATTTCAAAATGTCATCATTACTGTCTTAAATCATCGACACCAGGTGTTATAGAAGCAATGGACTCCATTAATGGACTTCAGAGCAATACATTTTCCTTAAAATTTCATCACAGGAAGAAACCAAAATTGTCGAATGAAAAGTGTTACAACGATGGGAAAGTACGTATAAAGGTGAAGAAAATGGAAGACTTTTAAAAATGTTTACCGTTTTGTTCCCTTTTGTTTCGTTTTATGTTTTCCTTCTGTAAACAGTGCTGTCTTAATTGCAAAGACAATCAAACTTGTCCTATTGTAGTTCTGCAAGAGATATAAGAACAATGTACTCTCTTTTACATAAACATAGCTAATTTGTTTTCGTATTTCTTGAAATTTTTAATCCAACAAACATATTGATTTCGAAAACTAAATCCACACCATAAAAATATTTTACAATACAAGCAGCGTGGCAGGTTGATATCAGACACGAACAATAAACTTGTTGAGCGCTACTTAATCCTCTGTTTAAGTATCGTCTCGTTCCAACAATCCATGTACAGTCGCAATTACATTGGTTTTCTTAGTTTTCCTAAAATTAGTGCAACGTGACTTTTCTTCTCGCAGTCAACGATTCAATTGAAGTCTTACCAAGAACTTTCCATCCTTACTACAATCCCTAAATACCCTCAAAACTATGTGAAGAGATCTGCAACAGTTGTCTACGACTTCATTAACGTGATTATCCCAGTGAAGATCTTTCCTTATACTGACACCTAAGTACTAAGTGATCTCCATGGTGTAATAACACTCCATGAACACAGTAATTAAAACTAAGTGGACTCCTTCTCTTTGACAAAACTTACGACCTGACTTAATCTATTTAACATCATAGCATTGCCTGCTGTCCATGTCATAACATTCTCATGGTCTTTTTTGCATTCGCTAACTTATTTATTACTCTATGTAGCATAATCTTCTTCTCTTCCTACCGCTTTTCCCTCACCTGTGGGATCGCGGGTGCAAACTGTGTCGTACATGTGGATTTGGCCCTCTTTTACGACCAGATGCCCTTCCTGACGTCAACCTTATATTGAGAGACGTAATCACTATTGCGTGTTTCTGTGGTGGTTGGTAGCGTGGTATTTTGTCTGAATATGATGAGGAGAGTGTTGGAACGGACACATATACCCAATCCCCGAGGCAGAAGAATTAATCAGAAGCGATTAAAATGCCCGATCCAGCCGCGAATCGAACCTGGGATCCTCTAACCGAAGGCTAGTACGCTGACCATTCAGCCAACGAGTCGGACCATATTGCTACCTTTCCGCCCCACACCATTTGCCGCATAGAACCAAATGACTGCATGATAATCCCTAAAAAAGTCGGGATACCGCCATATAGCACCATACGCCAAAGCGCCTGATGGAAAGGGACCTTTTTAGTCTAGAGTCAAATGCCACCTCATCAGGAAGGAACAAAAAATTCAGAATGATGGGTGAGCAAATGCTCTTCCGACCGTGCAAGGGTCTACTGCACCCTTCCGTTCCAAAGAATCAAACCACCGACCTCCCAAGGCCATGGTACGTTCGCGGCAGAAGATCAAAGAAAATAACACATAGCTAGCTTAAAGGCATAAATGGACGGAAGGAAACCTGGGATACAATGTTATTCGGCAAAATGACAGGCAGGCAAAAATTTAAATACCTATTTATTGAGCCTTGATAAATCAAATTAATTAAAGGTTGATCCTGAATATTTATAGTATATTAATATTGAATATGCAATGTCCAATGGACTAAATACAAATTGTAAAGTGTCAAAAATTTTATTTCTCCTTTACTTCTTTCTTCTTCCCGACATGATGATAAATATTACATCATAATTTGTATAACATACTTTTCAAATAAAAAAAATCAGAAATATCCTTACAAATGCGACGGTTATCATTAGTAACTTTCTTCACTATCAGAAGGAGCAATTATTTATACAACAAATTAAATTGAAGATAACTTGAAGTGGTCACCTAAAAATTAATTATATTACAAAAATAAACAAAGAATAAATGAATGCTAGTCGTTATAATCCTAATCAAAATAAAATGACTGATGTTGGGTCCAGAAATCGAACCCACATCCCAATGGATCCAATGACAAAAATTACGAAAAATAAACTCGATTTGTCATCCACATAAAGAGTGAAACACGACTAAAAGAATGTATAAAAAGGAAAATATGTACACAATATGAAAATAAACAATAACAATATATACATGCAATTGGCTGTATATATAAAAAAAATTTGACAACAAAAATCCATGGTTGCCCCTGAACTCGAACCAATGATATCGAAGATGGCGTCGACAAACGGGACTAATAAAACTGCCTTTCTTAATTAATCATATGGTCAACAAATAAATGAAAATACTGGCGTTCCAGTTAGTTAAATATTATTATAAGATCATACATGAAAAAGTCAAAGAACCCTTTAAACAATAATCGGTGTCATACAGCTTTCATTCTAAGCGGAATAGCTCGAACAATACAACATACGGTAACCCTCTTCAAGAGCCAAACCCTTTTCACTCTCCCCTCATCGTAAATCTCTGGACGTCAAAGCGCGGCTAATAATGGCTCGGTGTGGCAGGAATATCCTTTCAACATCTCAAGGTGAAAGCAAATCGTTTCCCTTGGAACACATATTTGTTAAATAATCTTATTTCATTATATATTCTCATATCATATTTCCAAAGCTCCACTGGCTTATAAATTCACTGTCCTGCCACAATTATATAATACAATATCAATCCACTGTTCATTGTCTCATATTCACATCCCTTAACTCAGAATGACCAGCTTCGATTCCATCCGATTACAGAATACAGCCTAGGTTTTTCCTACATTTTAAAATCAAATCAATAAAATCAAATATGGATTTTAAACATATCCATAAGGATATTCTCATATTCAGAAAGGGAAATTATTCGACATTAAAAGAAAACGCTAATCTCAATAGGGAGGCGTTTGTTCGATGTCTAGGCATGTCACAAGTTACGCATATAATTAATACAGCCGTCTACAAATATATCATCATGCGAATTACATGAAAATAAGAGTGCCTTGCTATCCTAATGTTAACAGTCGATAATCCATTTTTACAAGCATAATCACCATGCATTATGATAATAAGCTTGGATATCACGTAAATAAATTATACGAAATTACGGCTCGGCTCAGTGCCAAAAACAAATCCACTATCTATTACATTTACCTAATCTAAGCACTCTGACTAACTAATATTTTATCATCACGTCAAATACATGCATTACGTTAATTATATATATATTTAAGCCCATGGAGTAGACTATAAATTCCATGAAATGAACATAAATGAATATGAAGACCACTCACAAGTTCTCTTTCTAATTAAAAAGAAATACATGCAATTTACATGTCTAACCTAATTTACGTGATCTGCATAATGAATAACCGCGCATTTATTAAAAAATTATTTCATTTTAGTACTTATCATCATGTCGTACCAATCCAAGGTTCGGGTCCCGGGTAAGACCCTTATTCTTTCCTTTTAAGCTTCCATGGTGTTGACGTTGGTCACGGGTTCATGTCCGTTGCTATTCCCGCTGAGCACGTTCATATTCCAATGGTTATCTTCTACACTTATAACACTTTTTATGAGATTAAGACTTGTTGCGTCACTTTAACACAAAACAGACAATTATTACAATATAATGAAAATACTCGTTGCATCACTTAAAAAGTTACAATTATACCGTTCTGGCGATCACATAACTTCAACTTTTTTTTAAAATACTATTGTTTGTAGACAATTACAATAGTCTCGAAGATATAAACTGTACATTTACAGTCTGAAACACTAAATAGATCAGAACACCATCAAACCGTGGTTCTGCTTTGGATCCTTCGCGTGAAGTGGATGGGTTGTCATCATCGCGGTTCCTTTTATAAACTTTCCCCCTTCCATGCAAGAGACAATGGATAGTCCCCACTACTTTCTTTTAATTAATAGTTCCACGTGTCGTATGACATCGGTAATACTCTCAAACGTGTGACTCAGATTCTTAAGTAGTCTGGTTATGTGCGGAACCTGAAATGTTCGGCCATTTATTCAAAATTAATTATCAAAATAATGCCCCAACAATGTCTTCCATGAGGGTGCTGCGTACAAGGGACGCTTAGCGCGTTATATAATGCAACGATTGCGTATTCTTCCATACGTTAATATATTATAAAGAATTAGAATTTTGACAGATGTCTATAATTAAATCATATAACATCCCGAGGTTTCTCATATTAAATATTATGCATGTCTCGAAATCTCATCAAAATAATGCGATTCGCGAGCTGGCAACATCGTGTTCGGCCATTTTTTCAACGGGTGACGGTATCATTATCGATTTTTCTGGCTTGAGATTTTCTTCCCTCTCTCTCTATCTGTGTATCCTTTTAGTTAAGACGGAGTGGTGTTTAGCAAGTTACAAAGGTTGTGTAAGCATGTGCAACCTAATGCAACTTTTTGTAACAAGTACGAGGGAGCTTTACAAAGGTTTTTCACTGCCAAATAATTAATAAATAAATATGTACATGACCGATAAGGTCACAATATGTAGCATAATATCACCCGCAAAATGCCTTGACTCGAATTCTTTTTTCGTATCATTGATATTTATTTGAAAACACCAAGGTCCATTAAAATACTGCCTTGTGGGACACCCTCTTAATTATTACAGGATCAGGTAATGCTTCACCTAATCTAATTCTCTGAGTTTTGTTTTCTATAAATTTTACTATTTAATCACTCTTTTGTCTAGTTCTCATAGCCCTCACTTCCATCAATAATATCCCATGCTCTACCCTATCAAATGCCTTATTTAGATCAAAAGCTATACACTCCATTCGAGTTCCTAAATTTAAAGTATATGCTATATATTTCTGGAATTCTAGAAGTTGAACCTCACTGGAATAACATTTCCCAGGTAGTAATTTCACAAACATGTCTGATATAATCAAGGAATACTTTCTCGGACCTTACAAGCAACACATATCAAGCTGACAGGCCTATAATTATCCGCTTTATACGGTATTTATTACCCTTTCCTTTGTGCACTGCGGCTACAGTTGCAACTGTCCATTCATTTGGTATAGATCCATCTTGCAAACAGTAATTAAATAAATATGGCAGAATATCTCAACCCATTGCTCCGTTTTACTCTGCTAGGTAAGAGGGTAAACCAGATCTCTCTTTGTCGAACTATGGCTGAGTTTTAATTAATTTTGTCGAATAAAAGCCAAATATATCACCGGAGAATTTTCACATGCCGACATCATATGCCATAGAGCATCGAACAGACTTTATTTCGCTGTTAGAGGCGCACAGCTGTGAACTTGCATCCGGGGTTCGAACCCCACTGTCAGCAGCTCTGAAGATGGTTTTCCGTGGTTTCCCATTTTCACACTAGGCAAATGCCTGGACTGTACCTTTATTAAGGCCACGGCCTCTTCCCACTCCTAGGCCTTTCCTATATCATCGTCGCCATAAGATCTGTCTTTGTCGGTACGACGTAAAACAAACTGTAGGCTATAAAAAAAAGGCCTTTCTTTAGCCCTTCAAAAATCTCTCTAACTTTTTCGGATAACCGGAAACTACGTAGCCTTCAGAAACTTGATGATCTAGCAATTTTAACAACAACCAATATTGCGGACACGGCCTCTTAATTCTTCTTCTTTTTTTCTTCCTTATGTGCCGTGCCTGGCCCCCTAGACGTTGAAGATCACTACGGGATACGCCTTTTAGTCCTGTGCTAGGTGAAAAAAAATTCTGGACATTGTCGATGTTTGTCCATTCTTCGATGTCATTTAGCCGCGTTTTCCTTCTGCAATCAACTCCGCAACGATTCTCAGTTTTCTCTCGTAATAAAAGTTGTAAAAGAAGGAATAACTCTCGATCAGCTCTTGGTCTTCGTAATATTTCATGATTTGAAATTTTTGGGCCCATGAGATTCGAAGCATTCATTAAATGATCAAAGTAGATTTTTAACTTGCACATTTACAGCGAATCAAGAACGAGTCACTGCACCGGTCACAAAAGTTCGCTTCACCAAAATTAATAATGAACACTCCTTCTGTGCAGTAAGTCATTTTGTACTACATTTTTTCATATCGTCGGTGAACTAAGTATACCTCTTAGTCACAATGCTCTTACTATCAATTATCTACCTTAAGACTTGTCATTCCTCCCAACCACATATGGATATGCAGTCCTTCAGAAGAACGTTCGTTGTGTATTTTCCTGTTCGGAAGTGTAAATGAAAGCCAACCTTAAATACAGTATACTATATGAGTGTGTAAGTACGTCACGCAAACGTACGGTCTTACAGTACTGTACGGTACGCTTCATTTTGCTTTAGACTCATGCATAGGAAAAATGAAATGTCGTATGGCTTTTAGTGCCTGGATGTCCCAGGACGGGTTCGGCTCGCCAAATGCAGGTCTTTTATTTGACACCCGTAGGCGACCTACGCGTCGTGATGAGGATGAAATGATGATGAAGACAACACATACACCCAGCCCTCGTGCCATTGGAATTAACCAATTAAGGTTAAAATCCCCGTCCCAGCCGGGAATCGAATCCGGGACCCTCTGAACCGAAGGCCAGTACGCTGACCGTTCAGCCAACGAGTCGGACCATGCATAGGAAAAAGAACACAACGAAAATTATTCTGATGAACTGCATATCCATAAGTGACTGCAAACGTGACCAGTCTCAAGGAAAAGAATGGATAGAAGACCATTGTGTCATACCAGGTTTTGTTTCTTCAACGATAATATGCTTTCTTCCAAAGTGTTGACACCTGATCGTCATTGTGCAAGTTCAAAGGCTGCTTTGAATCATTTAGTGAATTCTGACAATGACTAATTTTGTGAAATGTTCCTGTTCGTTGGTGGATGCATTCTGCACCACACAACAGTAACATTTGTACCTTTTTACTGTGATAAGTTTTTCCAGTGGCATCTAATATTGCGCATGCTTACAAGACGCTGTTGGACGCCTTAAACAATATCGACAACATTGTGCTTTCTCGACTGCGAAGTGTGATGAATCCCTCGTAAGTAATATACTGTAATATTACTTACTCCTGCCGTATTGTAATTGTGTTCAGAACCACTTAATCTCTCTACAAGGTCATTAGTCCGGAGGCTGGTTAGATCCTCAGTTAGCATCACGAAATGTTATAGGGTTGTAGAGAACCCCAGAACCCGATGACGCCGCCATAATGAGGAGTGAGGTAGTTCACCATTGTCTTTCTCAGTGGGCTAGAAAGTGCTATTGCAGTACACTTGCCCTATGAGTAACACCTATTATAACATCCAAATACAGTAGTTGTGCTCCGAATATCAATACACAGCACAACCGATACCTCAGCAGACTTCAGTGGAAGCTGCTATATATTTTTCTCTGCCCCATGCCCAGAGAAAACCGGCCCCGTGGTGTAGGAGTAGCGTGCCTGCCTCTTACCCGGAGGCCCCGAGTTCGATTCCCGGCCAGGTGGGAGATTTTTACCTGGACCTGAGGGCTGGTTCGAGGTCCAATCAGCCTACGTGATTAGAATCGAGGAGCTATCTGACGGTGAGATAGCGTCCCCGGTCTAGAAAGCCAAGAATAACGACCGAGAGGATTCGTCGTGCTGACCACACGACACCTCGTAATCTGCAGGCCCTCGGGATGAGCAACGGTCGCTTGGTAGGCCAAGGCCCTTCAAGGGCTGTAGTGCCATGGGAATTGGTTTGGTTTTGGTTTCCATGCCCAGAGACGGATGTAAAATAAACTGCAGCCATCAAAAAATAGCAAGGCGGACCCACTAAATAATTCGCTCAAAATCTGTTCATATTGCATGAACTATAGTTAAAAGTGATAATTAAAGAACAATAACACCAAACTTTACTAAACGTATCCTGACTGTGTGTCCCTAATTTTATGAAAAGAACCTTCAAAACCGTAATATTTTGTCCTTGCGAATGCAACGTTAAAACCTATGCCAGAGTGTACTTTTTAATGTTTCATCTGCTATATATGAGCAGACTTGGAGTTATTTTCCCTGCTTAAAAATAAAAAGACAATACGTACCTTTTCATGTTTTAGTTCTGCCTGCCACGACTTGCAAATATTTGGCAACAGATGTTTGTGTGTTTGTTTATTGAGTAAATAGCGCCACTTGTTTCCGCTCGGCGCGTGGGAAAGTTTGCATTCTGTTTGCTCACGCAGAATATGGAGCTCACTGCATTGCTAATAAAGGGGCTCGTTTCCTTGTTTGCTGTGACTACCATAGGAAACTGAGCTATAAACCACCGTAAGCAGAATTCCACACTAATATTATGATCTGTAATACCACACACAAATCGATGAATAGGTTACAGAAAGGAATTCTTTCCTTCACTTTTCGTTTTTTCAGTCATACAGCTCATAGAAATACGAAAATCGAAGTTTTACATGAACATTAATTTGTGAGTAACCAGGTTATTGGTATTCATTTAACAAATTATAATAGACAAGAACCTCGTTTATCCGGATTAAGTGGGACCGGGACTGATCCGGATGATCGAAAATCCGCTATATATATATATTATATAACATGTACTGTATTTGTTTTCTAGATTTTCCGGATTAATATATTTACACAAGTTGTACAGTAATACCTTTTGTTTTCAATTGTACAAAAGAATATATAAGAACACTTTTCTCATATTTACAACTCTGTTTTATGCACTAAAATAATGTGTGAGCTTTTTTCTATTTTACATTCGTATAGCGTTTCTGCGCAGCACAACACAAAGACGTTTTACTAAAATCAGTTCTGTTGGTGTGGTTTCAGTCTGGAATTCTAAATAGGCCATCATTTCTCCCAGCTGAATTGTTTCATCTCCATGAGTCATTGTTTCTTCTGATGGAGCTCCGGTTTCATTTTCCAATTCACCATCACTCTCGCCATTACCTGTCGAGGAACAAGAGGCAATAATTTATTCCTCTGTAATTATACCGTAGCCTGAATTATTCATTTCACAACCAGTCATTTACGTCGTTCACATCTACATCCGAGCATCCGGGAATGCGTGCAAATGTGTCAAGGAAAGAGTCCACGGTTTCCCACTCACATTTCCAGGCGAATGTCCCGACGGTACCTTTGATAGACCGTGGCCGACTTGCTTGCAATTCCTGTCCTTACCTATCCATGGCGGAAAGGACATTCAAGAAGAATCGACCCCGTAAAAGAAATACTGTACAAGTAGAAATACATTTTTATTATTTTCGATCCGGATAAACCGGAGATCCGGATTAATGAGGGCCGGATAAACGATGTTCTTGTGTATTAAGAAGAAGAAGTATCGCATGGCCTCAGCTACTGCTTTCAGGCATTTTAATTTGACGCCATCTGAACCGCCTGCACGTGAATTTCGATGCTAGGTGTTACTCTACCAACTCCGCAACGATTCTCAATTTTCTTTCATAATACAAGTTGTAAAAGATGGAATTTGTTTCCTTAGATTACTTTCAATAACTCTCGATCAGTTCTTGCCCTTCGTAATATTTCATGATTTGAAATTTTTGGGCCCACGAGAATCGAAGCATTCATCTATCGGCCCACATATCGAAAGCTTGTCTGTGAATTTCACCAAGCGGTCATTCGTTAGAATTCACTAAATGATCAAAGTATTTTAACTCGCACATTTACAGCGAATTAAGAACAAGTCACTGCACTGATCACAAACGTTCACTACACCAAAATCAACAGTGAATTCCTTCTTCTGTGCAGTAAGTCATTTTGTACTATATATTTGCATATTGTCGGTGAACAAAGAATACCTCGTATATCACTATGACAGAGTTTTAATTAATTTACTAGTAGTTTCCCGCTGGCTCCGCCCGCAATGTACAACGTATGGTGTTATTCGTTACTATCCTCACGATGTATTTGCAAAGTTTCGAGTTAATCAAATAAAGCACATGATCTGTTGTGGTAATAGAATGTAATATCATGTCAACAAAACACTTGAAAATACATCACACAAAGAAATTGAATTAAACCTTCCTTGGAACAACACTACGCGCCGAACTGTTAAAAAGTCCTTCAAAGAACTTCATCATGGAGACAAATGTACTCATAACTTTTCTCAGATTCTACCAAATTAAGTAGTTATTACCTGAAAGGAAAGCGCTTGATCCACTGAATGTTTTAGACCAAAACGAACTGCGTACCTTAATTAGAACGAAAGATATGATTGCTTCAATGAGAAAAAATATTGAAGAAATGAGACGTCAAATTGAATGTGCACTATAACTTTCCTCAGAATCAACCACTTTGAATAGTTAAGAGCTGAAATGAAAGAGCTTGATCGACTGAGTGTTCTTAGGCCAAAACGAACTCCGTATCTCAATTAGAACCAAAGATATGTTTGCTTCAAAGAGACAAAAAATTTAAAAAGTCAAATAATTTGAGGAAGGCGGAAGTTAAGTGATTTATAGTACCTGATGACAAATCTGTGCATGAATACCTTGCAGATAAAAAATGAAGGAAATAGACCGGAGAGAATGGCTGGACTGACTGACTTTAGTTTTCATAATTTTTTTAAATATATAGATTTTGTCGGATTAAAACCAAATATATCGCCGGAGAATTTTTACATGCCGAAATCGTATGCGATAGAGCATCGAACAAACTTTCTTTCGCCCTCCAAAAATCTGTCCTGACTAATTGTGAATAAACGCCCAGGAAAATCTACCGGACACAAAAAAATAAAATATTGGGGATACATTACAGTGTAGGTGTTTACTAAGAAAGGGTTTCAAGAAATTACACTCACAAGAGGATGAAAAGCGTAGGCCTATACAAATCTGAAAACAAAATATTTATTCCTCCGAAACCGTTCACACTTTGGTTGCTACTGTATGTACTATATGTTAAATAAGACAAGTTTAGAAAAATTCAGACCTTAAGGCGTCAAATGGGAGTTAATATACGAAAGCAAACTTATTCCTTAATAGGGTAAAATAGCTATTATAGAGCCACTCGGTGGCCTCATCCTCCAGACCGGCTGCACTTCCCAACCTCAGTCCTTGGCGGGGCTCTTTTTCTTTCTTTCTTTCTTTCTTTCTTTCTTTCTTTCTTTCGTGTAGCTATTTCTAACCGAGTGCAGTCCTCGTAAGGCAGACCCTCCGATGAGGGTGGGCGGCATCTGTCATGTGTAGGTAACTACATATTATTGTGGTGGAAGATAGTGTTATGTATAGTGTGTGAGTTGCTGGGATATTGGGGGCAGCACAACACCCAGCCCCCGGGCCATCGGAATTAACCAATGAAGGTTAAAATCGCCGGCCAGGCCAGGAATCGAACCAGGGACCCTCTGAACCGAAGGCCAGTACGCTGACCATTCAGCCAACGATTCGGACCTTGGTGGGGTGATGTAGTAACAGTGTCATTTTCTAAGGATGGCAGAATACTGCTGTAATAGGCGACTAGAATAGGAGCTTACAAACTTTCTTCTTAGGAGCATGGGTTTATCGTTATAGGACCTCTAACTGAGTCTGGCATTATTATAGTCTTTTTCTCTGAAAAGGGAAACTAGAGTTCAGCTCGGTGGCATATTTTAACTATTATGACTCGAAACCAACCTTCCATTGCAATAACACGTTATTTCCTATATACAGCTGATACTGCCTACCCTCGCAGAGACAGCTTACTCGGAGACTAGGCATTTCTCTCGAGGTGGTGCTGTTTCGCCTGAATTTTTGGAAGTGAATTGCTAAGACAGATAATATTAGGAGATTAGTACACGTGAAGAGTTGCAAACTTTGCGAGTTTGCTATGTTACCACGCGCCAGACCGCTAGCTTTAACGATTTGCTGACTACGGTCTCGCGAATCTAGAGGTAACAGCTGACGTTTTTAATTTATACACCGTTAGCATTTAGAATTATATTTCTGAAAGTAAGACATACACAGCTTACCTAATAGGAGATTCAAGCCCCTATCTCTTAACGTGAAGATTTAGGTTTCGATTCTTAATGGTGGCGGGGAGGAAGGCATTTATTGTTAGTTTGAATGGATGAAAGTAGGGTAAAATAGCTGGAGCTGGGCCAGGGGCTAATCAACATGATGGCGGCCGCATACGACTACCTCTGATACCCTGCTGCAGTCCGGCTCCATGGCTAAATGGTTAGCGTGCTGGCCTTTGGTCACAGGGGTCCCGGGTTCGATTCCCACCAGGGTCGGGAATTTTAACAATCATTGGTTAATTTCTCTGGCACGGTGGCTGGGTGTATGTGTCGTCTTTATCATCATTTCATCCTCATCACGACGCGCAGGTCGCCTACGAGAGTCACATCAAAAGACCTGCACTTGTCGAGCCGAACTTGCCGTCGGACACTCCCGGCACTAAAAGACATACGCCATTTCATTTCAATTTTACCCTGATGCAATAGAATGATGACACCCATTTCGCTTGCTTTCTCCCAGGACCTAGTAGTATGTCACGTAATGTTTTTTGAGCAGAGGACTATGTTGTAGATAAGTCGCTTACTTTTTTAGGATAACTGGATACCTACTACGTACCCTACTTTCCTTCAGAGAGGTGATGACCTAGCTGTTCTTAACAACTAATACTTCAGGCTACTTTTTTAATAACTGTATGAGTTGGAAGGACAACTGAAGCTATTATTGCTAAATTCCGTTTCAAAATTACTGATCTTACTTTTAATTGACGTAATTCTACCGATATCAACTTGCGAATGGGTGGCACGCAGAATGGTATATTTGACAAGGGTATAAATGGCACATAATGACGGCCAAGTGCAAGAGAAAGAAAATGATTTTGACTTAACTCGTTACCGTAGCCATTATAAGACTTTCGCCTGCAAGGGAGTTGTACACCTTTTCGGGGCATAGGCTTTCATGGCTACCTCTGATACTGTGACACAATAACATGGCGTCACCCATTTCGCCTGCTTTCTCCCAGGACCTAAAAGTCAACCATTAATCTCAGCATCATTGCCAGAGGTGCTATTTCTCACTCCAAGAAGCTTCCCTTTTATCTTCAACCAAACTTAACTCCTGCCTAGGGCCGGAAATCAGTCGCCAAATAATTCTTCGACTGTAGGCTAATGCAGTAAGCTCACCGTTGCGATCAATTCAATAAAATTCAGTAAAAAGGAAGTGAATTCGCAGTCGAAATTATCGGTACAATGCTCTGTTATCCGACCGACTTTGCTGCACGCTAGTGAAAGCTGGGTATACTCAAATTGGTACAAACAAGCGGAAAAAGGAGGGTACTCATGAAGAGGATATAAAGGACTCAATGGATGAAGCTTGTGTATGAACTGGTTACACTGTTGGGATCAAAAGAGGAGAATGAAGAAGTATAGGGTACCTAGAAAAATAAAAGAGCAGAGAAAGGGACCAAGATGACAAAGTTTAGATTTGGTCACAGAGTTATTTGCAAATAGAGGATTGTGGAGACGCATAGATTTCACAGAGGCCTTGAGACTGAACCCTGAAAAGCATAATACTCTATAATTAAGATGTAGAAGAGTTTTACAATTGGCTTTACGTCGCACCGGCACAGATAGGTCTTATGGCGACGATGGGATATGAAGGGGGTAGGTATGGGAAGGAAGCCACATGCGACATCGTACAGCCCATGTGAATAGCCTTCATTCGAACATTTTACAATATGTAAAATCCCATGGTTGTATATAATTGAGTAGCTGGATGCAACTTCTTTTCATAGAGTTTCATCAGTTTTGTGTAGTTATAGGATTATTGCATTGCTTCGTCGCATTATGATAGAAAGTATCGTATCGTGTCATTACAACCCTGTCCGACTCGTTGGCTGAACGGTCAGCGTACTGGCCTTCGGTTCAGAGGGTCCCGGGTTCGATTGCCGGCTGGGTTGGGGATTTTAACCTTAATTGGTTAATTCCAATGGCCCGGGGGCTGGGTGTATGTGTTGTCTTCATTATCATTTCATCCTCATCACGACGCGCAGGTCGGCTACAGGCGTCAAATAGAAAGACCTGCACCTGGCGAGCTGAACCCGTTCTGGGATATCCCGGCACTAAAAGCCATACGACATTTCTTTTCATTACAGCCCTCGGTAGCAGACTTCAGTATCAAGATGGCTGTGCCTAATCCGACGACTAGTTACATGCGCTTCTACAGGCCCTAAAATAACGTAAACAAAGACCTCATACTCCAAGTAGCTGGGACTGAAGTACGAATCGACATTTCATTTGACGCAGACTGCAGCATGTAGTTCGCAGTATTTGGCGCTAGTGGAATGAAGAGCGCTCTTGTCATCCAACAGAACTGCACTCAAGCGGAAGCTTTATTGAACTGCTCTCTCCCCTGTAAGCCCCTGCAATAGCATGACCATCTCAAGGCTGGGCATTGTATCGCCATCTCTCGGCACACTTACGAAACAGAGCTTTGGAATTCTATGAATTCTAGATGGCATCACTTCAGAAAGTCTACATAACGGAAGTTGTGGTCGTATTATTATTATTATTATTATTATTATTATTATTATTATTATTATTATTAGCTTTTCGCAGTATTAATTCAGTGAAGACTCCGTGGCTCAGGCGGCAGTCACTCCATGTGAGATTTGTGCTGGACAAAGCCGAGGCAGGACAGGTTTTTCTCCGGGTACTCCGGTTTTCCCTGTCATCTTTCATTCCAGCAACACTCTCCATCAATATTTCATTTCATCTGTTAATCATTAATCATTGCCACAGAGTAGTATGACAGGCTTTGGCAGCCGGCACATTGCCTATCCTCGCAGCTAGATAGGGGCTTCGTTCATTCCTTTCCTGACCCGATCGAATGACTGGAAACAGGCTATGGATTTTCATTTTCAATTCAGTGAAAAGGAGAATGAGATTTACAAGTTAAAATTTAAAGAAATGGAAATGCCGGGAAAGAACAGATACTGAACATAAAGATCACGGTCACATTTTACCCGGTCCAAGAACCAATTAATTAAAAAAATAATTATCTTACACTGACTAAATACATCGGGGTAACATCAAATATGTTCCCAGCCCTTGCAAGAAAAACTGATACCCAAACAAGAATACCCTGAGAACATGTTTCAGTAAAGAGTACCTTACAAATTCAAGGACATGACGGATATTATTTGAGCCGACCTTTTCTTTTTTCAGGATTTTTGGGCGTAGAATATATCGCGTGTGTATTAGGTGGGCGTTAGAAATAAGTGAATGGACAGTAGAGTTTGTAGAGTGTTTCTAATTTTTCAATCAATCAATCAACCTTACCGTACCGCTCTCTAGGAATGTATGTTTGTATGGCGTATTTACGCACTCCTACAGTAGTACGTATTTAAGGTTAATTTTCCTTTACACTGTCGCATAGGAATATGCACACAATGAATTTTTTTCTAATGGACTATGTTTCCATATGCGGCTGTGAGGCGTGACTGGCCTTAAGGACCGGCCGCGCAGCGACCATATGATCTTTTCTGCCTTTAAAACTCCACTCAAGTGTATTCGTCTACTAATGTTATTCTACGCCATTTCTCTATTGACACTTCAGAACAGCAGCTCGTCTCCTTATTTCCAAGTCTTCCCAACTCCAAAGTTTGAAATATTTTCGTAACACTTCCGTTTCATCGGAAATTACCCAGAGCAAATCATTCTGTTTTCCTTTAGATCTTTTCCAGTCTTCGTATCGAGTTTTCATGGCTTGTGTACCAAACACTGGAAACACACAGTACTCTAATTGGAGTCTTTCCAGAGAATTATACGCCCACTCCTTTTTATCCTTGTTACAACACCTAAATACTCTCAAAACATACCGTTGGTATGAGATCAAACAATTCCCAAACTCTATCAACTCGATGACATCATATTCAGTGTTTTATGACGGGAGCAATAAGCGTGTTGAACTCAGTTGTGGCTCGTGGCCTTCGACCATCTCGGCTTTCTTACGGAGTACACTCGCGATCATTCGAATTTCGAGTGAGGAGGGAATCTGGTAACGTTTGGGCGTAGATTTTAGCCATCGCTGAACATGGAGTAGAGACAAGCGGAGTCGCGTCACATATCGATGGCTTTCTTTTAAAACCTCGTATGTCCAAATGTTCTTCCTACCCATTATATTCCTTAAGACTGGTCACGCCTCCCGGTCATATATTTGTATGCAGTCCATCAAAATAATTTTCGCTGTGTTCATTTTCCTTTCCTAATGTCTAAAGGAAAATGGACCTTACCGTACCGTATTGTAGGGATATTGATTGCATGGCAAATTTACACACTTCTACAGTATAATGTATTTAAGGTTCATTTTCCTTTACAAATTGGCAGAGGAAAATGGCCATAACGAAAATTATTCTTTTGGACTGCATGTAAATATGAGACTGGGAGGCGTGACCAGTCTTAAGGAATATAATGGATAGGAAGAGTATTCGGACTTACGAGGTTTTTATAGAAAGCCATCGATATGTTCGTCTTCCAGGAGGTGTGGCTTGTGGCGTCATGCACTCACAAGTCACTCCTGCTCGCTTGGTATTTTTTCGGGAACTGTTTAAGACGTTTCTAAGATTTAATATTCTGGCTATACTGGCTTTTCCTAATCAAGGAAAACAATCATTAACTGTAATTTCACTGTGAAGAAATGTGCACAATGTAGTCCCGCTCCAATACATATGGCATTTAAATGTTCAATCAGCACTGATAATAACACCGTACGAACCGTTTTTCAAACACCCTTGCGTCTCTGAATATCATATGTGTCTAATACCCAGTTAGTTTTACTTTGGTTGTTGATTTATAAAAAATAATACGCAATTTGGGAAATAACCACAACAGTTATTTAAAATTCAAGGCCGTATTTATTTTACGTGTTTTGAGTTGTACGTTAGCAATCTCCGTCTGTGTTAGGTATTTTTATCAGTTAATATATCACAGTCCATGTTGAAAGGTAAGTTTGATGACATCATTTTCTCTTTTAGAGAATGAAAATGAATGAAAATCAACAGCCTGTTTCCAGTCATTTGACCGGGTCAGAAATGGAATGAATGAAGCCCCCTTCTAGCGGAAAGGATGGGAATTGTGCCAGCTGCCGAAGCCTGTCGCACTCCTCTAGGGCAATGATTATTGACTGACGGATGAAATGAAATGATAGTGGAGAGTGTTGCTGGAATGAAAGATGACAGGGAAAACCGGAATACCCGAAGAAAAACCTGCCCCGCCTCCGCTTTGTCCAGCACAAATCTCACATGGAGTGACTGGGATTTGAACCACAGAACCCACCGGTGAGTGGTCAGCGCGCTGCCGCCTAAGCCACGGATGCTTCCTTTTAGAGCACGAGGAACATAATAATTATTACGCCACTACCATACTTGTGTTACAAAAGACGGATAGCGTTCGTGGAAGCATGACCTTTAAGGGCCACGAATGTGTTTTCGTTTGATTTGCAGTGGCCTGTAAACATGGCTATATTCTATAAAAATAATAATAAGAATATGTTTTATTCCTTCTGGCAAAGTTAGGGCTGTACTCCCTTTCTTACACATAACCAGTCTTCACCTCGAACACTGTTAATAATAACTCTTGATGACAATAAGATGAAATATATTAACAATAATGGTATTAAAATAATAATAATAGTTTCTAGGCGGTTGCAGCCCTTGTAAGGCAGACCCTCCGTTGAGGGTGGGTGACATCTGCCATTTGTAGGCAACTGCGTGTTATTGTCGTGGAGGATAGTGTTATGTGTGGTGTGTGAGATGCAGGGATGTTGGGGACAGTACAAATCACAGCCCCCGAGTCATTGGAATTAACCAATTAAGGTTAAAATCCCCGTCCCGGCTGGGAATCGAACCCGGGACCCTCTGAGCCGAAGGCCAGTACGCTGACCTTTCAGCCAACGAGCCGGACAATAAAATAATGAAACCTAGTGATATTAAGGAAGAATCATGAGAAATGAAAACCTACAACCTATTTTCCAGTCATTGGCC
Organism: Anabrus simplex; assembly: GCF_040414725.1. Lineage (NCBI taxonomy): Eukaryota > Metazoa > Arthropoda > Insecta > Orthoptera > Tettigoniidae > Anabrus > Anabrus simplex. Next base: position 1,457,771,085 of record NC_090265.1, read on the forward strand.
GGGTCAGGGATGTAATGAATGAAGCAGATATAGGCTATTAGTGCGATGGGTTCGCCACTTAAGGAAGTATCATATCATATGTAAAAATGTCATATCATCTATACAAAAATTGTACGTAGTAAAAACATATATAAGTTTAGAAAGAAGGTGGGAAGTGGTAGATACGGTATGACCTGGTCGACTGAATCCTTCAGAAGCGTCGAAGTCCTGTGATATTCCGCGGACTACACTACATAGACAATGTACTGTGCCCTCGGCCCCCTCTGTCAAGGAAGGATAATCCACCCAAAAGTCTTCTCGCATTGATGTTTAGAGAGTGCTTCTCCACAACATATTGCATGAAAAATAAATCAAACTTAAACACCATCCGTAAACAGAGAGTGTATTTTGACATCATGATTTTGTGTGTGAAATGTGCTCACAAGCATCATTTTTATTGATGGCCATATTACAGGACTGTCCTCTAAAACGGCCTATGCTGTTCTGTTACACAAAAATTACAAAGAAATAGGAGATTTTGAGCCCTGATTGAATTGAAATATTTATCTTCGCTCTTCAGTTGTGTCTGTGGCTCTTATCTGACCAATAAGAGAAGGAGAGTAAACGTGTACTGGGCGGTTCGGAGGGTTGCACAGTTTTCCTTGCCTGAAATGAATATATCTGGCCGTTAGTTACTAATGATCGTGAGTTTACATGAGCTCTCCTACTCTCACCCTTGGACATTCTAGATATGGATAAACACCCTTAAAATCATTATGCCGTAGGCCTATACTTTTTTTAACATATAACTGTAAATATCCCGTGATATGCCTGTAGGTGAAACACAGGTTAGTAACTAATGCCCAGATATATTCATTTCAGGCAAGTTTATACTTGTTTTCATCTGTGTAAGATGTAAGCTTGACCTTTTTCAAAACTGAAAGACAATGAGACAGCTTGGAAATTTTCAGAAACTTCTCCAACATTTTACTGTTTTTCACGCACCTAGTTAATTATTCCCACAAATATTATTACTCGCGTAGAAAACAAGAGTGACACCTCACGGAACATGCTATCAATTTGCGATCCACAGTTATATCCACCAGGACTGACCTCTAATGTGACCGCAAAATGCGAATGTGCGCACTACTTGCGTCATCTAGCTTTATACACAATTTAGGCATACCCTTTTGGACCTTCATCTCTGCAACCCATTTTTACTAGTTTCTATAAGCTATGCAATTATTGAAGAAAGTCGGGTATCCACTTTTTGGGACACACGGATGCTTACCGAGGGACCTAATATTGGAAAGAAACGATAAAGTATTTTACCTCAAGAACAAATTCATTGTGGTGTTAAAATGGCCCTACTGAAGGAAAGGTGGAAGACAGTTTTAAGTTGTTACCAATATGGCTGCACAAACCCGTGGTGCAACAGCTCATTAAGGGACTCGCCCTGCAAGAAGACTGCCGCCCAGTCAGATGCCTACTACATGGTCAATGTGACGATATCCTCAACCATACTGATTAACTTTCGAGACCAGGCCCTCTGCCTCACATGTTAAATAATTCCTCACTCGATATCTAAACGCCAATTGAACCCCGTTCTAACCCACATTTCGGAATTAAATTCCTTGGACTGCCCAGAATTACGGTGATCACCGGCAACAGGGTTGCTTAAGTCCAGAGAAATTATTCGATCTGCCAACACAAGTATTTGCAATAGCCTTAAGTGAGAAACCTTGTATAATCAACTATAACGATTTTAACGAGTTTAAAACTCATGAAACAGAATAGTTAAAAAAATTAAAAGTATTCATTGTCTATCATATATTTACAAACTCCTGATTTATATCTTAGTACTGGAATGTCCAACTCAAAATTGATCAAACCTGAATCGAACAACATTACTTCTATTATCGACCAAACTCGCTCAGAACGTTGTAATGCCAGATGTGGGAGTTTCGTTTCGAGAGGCAAGTGGAATAGAACCTCCCCCCGTTGGTCATTGTTGAAATTATCTTCCGTGGTTTTCAACCCTAACTCGATTAAAATGTGCGGACTCTCCTTAGTCAATTCGTAAACCCAAATACTCTCACTGAAAGAGATACGGCATTTACATAGTATCTGTTACTTTCAAATATTAACTATAGGGAGCTGTTGATCCTACGCTCAAATTGCCGGACTGGTGGGCACAGACGGTAAAATAATCGGCCTTCTAAGCCCAAGTCGGTGGGTTCGATTCCACCTTAGTTCGGTGGTTCTTGAAGGTGCTTGTCGGCACATAAAATAACTACTGCAGAGCAAAATTCCAGCACCTCAGTGTCTCCGAGAACCGTGGAAATTGTTATTGGGACGTAAAACTATTATTATTATTATTATTATTATTATTATTATTATTATTATTATTATTATTATTATTATTATTATTATTATTATTATTATTACGTCCCAAAATTGAAACAACGTATTTCTCCGTTTAAACGATTCGTAATATCCTATCTGTCGTAAAACAATACATTACGTCAGGAAAGGTTCTGTCAAGCCGGTCATTTCTCAACAATAATAACAAAAATTCGGACCGACAACCTTAAGCTCGATCTGAAGCGCTGTGATTTTGAAGTATGGGATATGGTTTCGATCAGAACGGCCGCCTCAAGGGAGGCCTTTCAAATATTCGCCCTTTTTTTTTTTTTAATAGAACACCCTCAACTTTCTAGGAATTCGCAAGAAAATGATCTTTTGTCTAGAAAGTGTTCCAATGTGCTGTACAAGGGCCATTATAACGAAATGCCAGATCTAGTGAATGATACGGTATTATTAGCATGTTTCGCAAATCCCTGATGAATAAGTATTCGATCGGACATATATATTACCACCTGATATTATTATGAATGAACAATAGAAATGCGCATGAATGTTATTATTGTATGAATTAAGAAATTCGCGATTCACTTTCTGAAACAGAAAAGATCCGTACAATAAACCTTAAAATATTCCTCGTAAATTACATCATGTCCGCCATTGTGGTGTAGTGGTCAGTGTGTTTGCTGCCACTCCTGGAGGGCCGGATTCGATTCCCGACTCTGCCACGAAATTCGAAAAGGGGTACGAGATCTGGAACGGGGTACACTTAGCCTTAGGAGGTCAACTGAGTAGAGGTAGGTTCGATTCCCACCTCAGCCATCCTAGAAGTGGTTTTCCGTGGTTTCCCACTTCTCCTCCAGGCAAATGCCAGGATGGTACCTATCTTAAGGCCACGGCCACTTCCTTCTCTCTTCCTTGTCTATCCCTTCCAATCTTCCCATCCCCACCAAGGCTCCTGTTCAGCATAGCAGGTGAGGCCGCCTGGGCGAGGTACTGGTCATCCTCCACAGTTTTATCCCACGACCCAATGTCTCGCGCTCCAGGACACTGCCCTTGAGGTGTGATCCCTCGCTGAGTCCGAGGGAAAAACCAACCTTGGAGGGTAAGCTGATTGAGAAAAGAAGGAAGAAAGAATCACATTATACTGTATCTTTTTAAAATACGAATTTTACTGTTTCATAAAATATTAAAGTGTTATTTATTTTTTTATCTATTTATTTACTGTAGATTATTCTGAAGTATGATTCGTCCACACTATTGCAACTTTTAAATAATAATAATAATAATAATAATAATAATAATAATAATAATAATAATAATAATAATAATGTCATTTGCTTTACGTCTCACTAACTACTTTTACGGTTTTCGGAGAAGCCGAGATGCCGGAATTTAGTGCCGCAGGAGTTCTTTTACGTGCCAGTAAATCTACCGACACGAGCTGTCGTATTTGAGCACCTTCAAATACCACCGGTCTGAGCCAGGATCGAACCTAGCACGTAGGTGTTAGATGGCCAGAGCCTCAACCGGCATTTCAACTTTTACTCAATTAATTTCTTTACTACAAAGTGCAAAATGAAGTAAGTTGACTTGTGCAATAAATTAGAACATTTGAGGATAAAAGTGTGAACGATTTTGGTAGTAGCTCTTCAAGCAGTTCTAACATACTACATTAATTATGACTTTTATTAGGAGTACGTAATTGTTAACTTCTGTATTTTTGCATAGAACATAAACCATCACAAAATGGAATGATAATATACAATACATTGATTGGGACTATTATTAGTAAAGTGGCTTTGATGCTGACATTCCTGCCTGACAACCCAAGTTCAAATTCTAGTGACAGCAGAATGGAAATTTCTCATCATGTCGGGAAGGGCATATGGCATTAAATAACCGGCCAAATTTCTTAATGAAACAAGGCGGCTTTAGTGACACCAGAAGAAACTGGGAAATACTGGAAGCGGTTTATTTTCATCATGAGGGAAATTTATATATGTGTTTTTCTCTTCTTTCAGAGACGTAAACCCACAGGAGGAGGTGAAACTGGAGCATCGCTTCATGCCACAGAAATCTGGCAGTTTGACACTTATAGGAACTTTCTACTCCAAAGAACTGCTCGACATTACTGGCTCCGCTAAAATGGAAGTCTACGAGGACTGAAAATGATGGTTATAACATCAGTCACACAAGAAAGAAGTGCTACAAAATAATTTATCATATATTATTTTATTATATTGTTATTTGAAGTAGCCTATTATAAGTGCAGCATGTGTATTAAATATCATATTCATAAGAAATGAGATAGGTACTAAAGATATAATCTCCATTTATTTTAAAGTATAATATATTTTTAAAGCTATAAGAGCAACACATCTTGTAGGGAAAAGAACCTTTGCCATGTGCCATCTATTTAAATAGCTTATACATATGTCAGTACATTGACACTGAGGCAAAGGAACTTTCCTGCAGCAGTCGATATATTTAAATTTCATAATTTGTCTGCATTGTTATTGAAATAACTTCCTTGTATATTATGTGACTATTTCAGTTGAATTTTATATTTTGTAAAGAATGTTATATCGTCAATAAAGTCACACTTAATACTCATTGTTCGTCCATAGTTCCATGGAAAGTTGGAGGGTGGTATGCTCCCTTTGGCCGTTCGGTAAGCCCAAGTTCTCAAATTTGATCCCAGACAAGGTAGTAGAATTCTGAAGGGCAAAACATATGATTTCTTCCACTTGTTCTAAGTTCTCGTTCCAGCTTCCTCATTATTATTTCATCCATACATCCTTCGTGGCCCTTTCTATCCTTTGCCGATATCGTCCTTTCTCAAAGGATAGGACCTCTTCCCTCTTACCGAGCGAGTTGGAGGCGCAGTTCGAGTCAAGTACTTGTAACCTTGGTTTCGCGAGATGAGGGGTTCTAGCCACAATGTCGGTAGCCTTTAAGATTGCGTTATGTGGATACAAATGTTGAAAACTAGAAAAGTGGCTGGAATTGATCAGATTTCTAGGGATATACTAAAGACAATGCGCTGGGATATAGTACCATATCTGAAGTACTTATTTAATTATTGTTTGGTTGAAGGAGCTATACCAGATGAATGGAGAGTTGCTATAGTAGCCTCTGTGTACAAAGGAAAGGGTGATAGACATAAAGCTGAAAATTACAGGCCAGTCAGTTTGACATGCATTGTATGTAAGCTTTGGGAAGGCATTCTTTCTGATTATATTAGACATGTTTGTGAAATTAATAACTGGTTCGATAGAAGGCAATTCGGTTTTAGGAAAGGTTATTCGACTGAAGCTCAACTTGTAGGATTCCAGCAAGATATAGCAGATATCTTGGATTCTGGAGGTCAAATAGACTGTTTCGCGATTGACCTGTCTAAAGCATTTGATAGGGTGGATCATGGGAGACTACTGGCAAAAATGAGTGCAATAAATTGGACTAGACAAAAGAGTGACTGAATGGGTTGCTATATTTCTAGAAAATAGATCTCAGAGAGTTAGAGTAGGTGAAGCTTTGTCTGACCCTGTAATAGTTGAGAGGGGAGTTCCTCAGGGCAGTGTTATCGGACCTTTATGTTTTATTATATATATAAATGATATGAGTAAATGAGTGGAATCGGAGGTAAGGCTTTTTGCAGATGATGTGATTCTCTATAGAGTGATAAATAAGTTACAAGATTGTGAGCAACTGCAACGTGACCTCGAAAATGTTGTGAGATGGACAGCAGGCAATGGTGTGTTGATAAACGGGGTTAAAAGTCAGGTTGTGAGCTTCACAAATAGGAAAAGTCCTCTCAGGTTTTAATTACTGCGTTGATGGGGTGAAAGTTCCTTTTGGGGATTATTGTAAGTATCTAGGTTTTAATATAAGGAAAGATATTCCTCGGGGTAATCACATAAATGGGATTGTAAATAAAGGGTACAGATCTCTGCACATGGTTATGAGGGTGTTTAGGGGTTGTAGTAAGGATGTAAAGGAGAGTACATATAAGTCTCTGGTAAGACCCCAACTAGAGTATGGTTCCAGTGTATGGGACCCTCACCAGGATTACCTGATTCAAGAACTGGAGAAAATCCAAAGAAAAGCAGCTCGATTTGTTCTGGGTGATTTCCGACAAAAGAGTAGCGTTACAAAAATGTTGCAATGTTTGGGTTGGGAAGAATTGAGAGAAAGAAGAAGAGCTGCTGGACTAAGTGGTATGTTCCGAGCTGTCAGTGGAAAGATTATTTATTTATTTCTTAATACATCCATAACGGGGTATATCCCCAATTACAATGGATGGTACAAAATACATTCAATATATAAATGGCACCTATATGTACAAAATAATATATAACAATTAAAAAACCAAGATTGCCTTGACTAAATTAAGAATAATTTAAACACATTTTCAATAAAACATACAAACATATAAAGTATTAAAGTTAAGGAAGATAAAACAAATAAGCAGAGAAAAAAGAAAAATATTCAAAAGAACAGCAAATACACGGACACATATACATTTGAAAAATAATAGTGGCATTACATACATCATATTTCAGTGCTGAATTTTCTCCAATAAATTATTCATTATAATGTAAATATTGTTTTAACATTTTTGAAAATAAAGGAAGTGATAAAGCAAAATCTATTTGTCTGCTGTCTGAAGATATTTTGCTATATACTTCACACATTTTTACAACAGGTGAATTTTTATGATGTGAGGTGCTTGAGAAGGGGCAGTAAAATGTTTGTCTCAAACGAAGAGTTACCCCCTTGGTACTGAAGTTCATTCTTTTAAGAAACTCTTGGTTATCTAATATTCCATTAACTGTCTTGTAAAGAAATATCTGTTGAGCTAATATTCTACGTGTACTGAGCTGCATTAAACCAAATTCATTTAATAGAGTTCTATAAGAAACTCTTTGATGATATGACGATCGGTTATATTTTTTTTAAATATAAATATCGCAAAAAATTGTTTTGTATTTTTTCTATTTCGTTAATTGTACACATGTACTGAGGAGACCACACTACACATGCATATTCAAGTTTACTTCTAACAAGATGACTGAATAAGATTTTTAAAGTATATTCATCGCTAAGTTCCCGAGTATTTCTAATAATAAACCCTAATTGTCTAAATCCATCATTTGTAATTTTGCGAATGTGACTGTTGAATGAAAGTTTTGAATCAAGCATAACACCCAGATCATTTACTAAATTACACCTCTGCAAGATCTCACCATTTATACTGTAGTTATTCACAGTCACATTCTTATTACGAGAAAATGTGATCACAAAACACTTTTTAATATTAAAAAAAAAAGCCTGTTTGCAACACAGCATTTGTAACAGTTGTTCAGATCGGCTTGCAATTCCATAGCATCATCATACCCGGTAATTTGCTTATAAATCCTTAAGTCGTCAGCAAAGAGTAATCATTTTGAATATTTTATTACATTCGGTAAGTCATTTATAAATAATAAAAAGAACAATGGACCAAGGTTTGAGCCCTGAGGGACTCCAGAATTAACTTTGAACTTGAATGAAGTATTTTGTGCGTAAGATACAAACTGTTTTCTGTCTAATAGATATTAAGAAATTAATTTCAGAAATTCAGAAGATAAACCAAATAATGATAATTTTCTCAAAAGAATACCATGATCAATTTTATCAAAAGCTTTTGCAAAATCAGTATAAACTGCATCGACAGGAAGCCCTTCATTCAATGAATCAGAAATATCCTGAATAATGTTTATAAGATTAGTCGTAGTAGAACGCTTGGGATAAAACCCATGCTGAAATTCTGATACGTATGGTTTGATATGATTAAATATTTTAACATAGAGTATTTGTTCAAAAAGCTTCGCTGGAGCACATATTATTGAAATAGCTCTGTAGTTCTCAATTTTCGGACTATCAGCAGATTTAAGGATCGGAGTTACTTTACTTATTTTCCAAATTTCAGGAAATATTTGCGTCTTTAGAATTAAATTATATATGATACATAGTGGAACCATTAGCACCTCTGCACATCCTTTAATAATGTAAGGAGGTATGTGATCAATTCCCGCCGATTTAGAAGCCTTAAGTTTTGTTACTGCATCTTTATACTCGTCTTCGCGTATAGGACCCATCTGCAAACTATGAGCAGTAATCATTGACACTGACTCGGAGGCTATATATAAAGAAGGCTGGGGTGCATAAACAGTTTGAAAATAACATGCAAACGCATTGGCTATTCCTTGCGCAGTTACAAAATGGTTTCCACCATATGTCATACACTGTTTGAACAAACTATTATTTCGTTTACTTTTTATAAAACCCCAAAACGTTTCCGGATCATTTTTATATTATCCTGTGACTGTAATATATACAATTTATATGCCCTTGCAATAAGTGTCTTAGACTGTTTTCTTAATTGTTTCTACATGTGAGCACTGTATTCAGAATGGTGTATGTGCTTCCTGTGAATCTCCTTTAATTTCAACATTTTAATTATATCTAATGTAAACCAACAAGGGTACATTCTTTTCTTATTCACTGTTTTTCTTAGGAACATATTTTCTGAAAAGGTTATTAAGGACGTCATAAAAATAGCTTACTGCATTGTTGGGGTCTTTACTCAATAGTAACTGATTCCAGTCATACTTTTGTAACGATGCATACAACTCATAAAAATCGGCCTTCTTGAAATTGTAGATGCTAACAGGTAATATTTTGACTCTTTCAATGTTAGCAACCAGTTCAAAATATAAAGCAGGATGATTAGAATCTTCAGGCACAAGGGGATAATCTCTTCTGAATACATTAATATTTCGTACATCGTTGGACAGAATTAAATCAAGTGTTTTACCATTGGCATTTTTTACGTTATTAAACGAATTCAGATTGAGTAAAGCAATAAAATTAGCCAGAGCAAGACATTTTGGTCCACAGTTAAGTAAATTACAGTTACTATCATTGATCATAGGTAAGTTAAAATCACCCGTTATAATAACATTATAATGTTGTATGAATTCGATGTTTTCAAGTACAGCAAAAAAATTATTATAAGTTTCTAAATCAGAGTTTGGTGGAAAGTAAACAGTTATCACGAGATATACCACGAGATGGCGTGGAATGACATTAGTAACCGAATAAGTTTGAGTGGCGTTTATAAAAGTAGGAAAGATCACAATATGAAGATAAAGTTGGAATTCAAGAGAATTCAAGAGGACAAACTGGGGCAAATATTAATTTATAGGAAGGGGAGTTAGGGATTGGAGTAACTTACCAAGGGAGATGTTCAATAAATTTCCAGTTTCTTTGAAATCATTTAGGAAAAGCCTAGGAAAGCAACAGATAGGGAATCTGCCACCTGGGCGACTGCCCTAAATGCAGATCAGTATTGACTGATTGATTGATTGATTGATTGATTGATTGATTGATTGATTGATTGATTGATTGATTGATTGATTGATTGATTGATTGATTGATTGATTGATTGATTGATTGATTGATTGATTGATTGATTGATTGATTGATTGATTGATTGATTGATTGATTGATTGACCAGTTGTAGCTCCCGGGACATGCAGATTCATAGGAGAGATTTAAAAAGAAACACTGAATCACACGTTAATAGACACGGTATACATGTTTTCCGTCGCCTGCAGCGCTGCTTAAAGCGGGAGCGTGTAAACAATTTCTGGTCCTCTTTGGTAGTTTTATACGCGCAAATATCCGGTGTTAACTTTCCGTGAACTGAAATGTGAAAAATATTAAGTGCTAACTGATGTACCTGTGTTTCGCTGCGGGATTCTCAGAAAGACTCTTTTTGTGATTTTCCTAACTGAAGCCAACATAGTTCATTACAAAAACGTCAGTAGGAATATAGCGATTAAAAGCAATGCTATCATATAAAATATTAGATCAAATGAAACCGCACTTTTTCTCACTTTTAACGAAGAGTACTACGGTACCGATGTAACAGTCCGAAGTTCTAGAGCTGGAATGACCAGGCCGCAGACAGCTGTGAACACTCCTCTGCCGTTATTCCGTTAAATATGCACACTGCTCATACCAATCAGTGCCTCGGAGTAGGAATTCAATAGCTCAAATGCTACGATGAGCCAGTGTGTTACGTACCAGCAGTATCAGAAAATTAATGAAGCAGAGGAATGGCATGCTAAAGAAGAAAGTTAACTAACTCCCCAGCTACTTCCCGCCAACATTTAGCCAGGCTGTCAAACTCGGTACGACCGGGTGAGTTGGACGTGTGGTTAGGGGCGCGCAGCTGTGAGCTTGCATCCGGGAGATAGTGGATTCGAACTCCACTGTCGGCAACCCTGAAGATGGTGTTCCGTCGTTTCCCATTTTCAAACCAGGAAAATGCTGGAGCTGTACCTTAATTAAGGCCACGGCCGCCTCCTTCCCACGCCTGGCCCTTTGCTATCCCATCGTCGCCATGAGACCTATCTGTGTCGGCGCGACGTAACGCAAATTTTAAAAAGTACTCTGCACGCAGCAGTAATCCTATCTATACGATATGAGTGGCATCAGAAGACACAACTCACATCGCAACAAACAATGGTCAATGCAATGCTATTGTTGATCAATTTTATGAGCTTGCTATATTGTAGGCCTCCACATTTAGTTTTCTTTCGACTATGTGATATTAGGGCGTCTTAAAAAGTAAATTATTTATAGTTTAGACTGTAGTTCCTTATTCTCTGATTCTTACGTACCAATTTTCATTTTAAGTTCCGTTTACCCATTTTCTCGTGACTCGGCGTTGATATGAACAAAAATCCAAATTCATGAATATCTCTGTGATCACAGCCGGAACGGTAAAAATGTAGGGAGGGACCCTCTGATCCTGTAGATTTTTACACCAGCTAATGTGGTACGAATGGGTTGTTCATCTGTTGACACCATTTGAAAATATGTATCCCATACTGTTTTTACTTCGGACCTAACCTTATTGCTGGTTTGTTCCTCACGTCTTGCGTTCGCTAACTTCTGCAAACGCAGTTTATGCAGTCTTCTATACACTCTATGACCATGACATTGTCGAATGATGAAAGAATCGAGCACTTGGCGTGAATCTCCGCCAGTAGCACCAGGCAAAACAAGAATTTATTGCTTCTTCATAAACACTTGATCTATAAAACCGTGTATCACAGCCTTCTAAATATATCCCGAACAAGTTTGCTTGAAAGAAATCCACGGAATCGTTCTTCACCGATCTAGTATTGAAGTGATGCTCTTATCATAGCCGGTACGATAAAACTGAATAAAACATAATTGTATTCCCTATAACTTGTGTTATGTAGTACTCTTCAATAGGACCAATAACATAGGTTTTTAAAAATTCAATTTTAAGCGCCTTCCCCTAATCTACAATTTCATCCAGGGTGAATAAAATTGTTTATAGTGTGCCCTACTGGACCCTGAAGTTCCGGCCAGGCGGAAGCCGGTCTCGAACCCAGAGTACAGTAGTGAAAGAACTCTCACAGACGTGAGCTGGTGCACATAGTCTTACCTGAACATATTCCTCTTCACTCAGCCGGATAAGCGTTCTTCTCAGGGATAACATGGGTATAACGGGGCAACAAAAGATCAACACGAGGATATGTGACTAATCAGGTAAGAATCGGCTAAATTAAATAAAATAAAATATCTAACAGAAAACATCGCTGCATTCAAAGTTTAACAAATAGGGATTTATTACATAAAATTGAATTATTTACAAATGAAAGAGCTTTTCATTATGATAGGGTAAAATAACGCTGAGCCGATGACAACCAGTTCACTGCCTTCACGAAAACAGCTGTTCTGTAACAAGCATGTTACAATAGTGTAAGTACCGAACTCTAGAAAAACGGATATCTGCTGAAGTACACATTATTGAATGACTCCCATAAAATTTACTATGCCTCGAACCGTCGAACGCCGGTGCAAACAAATATCACCACAAAATGTACAATGACCTGACTCGGTCACGAACCCTAGTCCCATGACGAGTAAGGCGTATAAGATACATATGCAAACAAAATAAAAAGGACACAGTCAACATATACACGGGTATCAATATCAAACGGGCCAGTGTTAAAAATTTACGTAGAACAAATAGGACATAAAAAAGATCTCTTCCTGCTTTCAAAACATCAAGGTCCTCCTCCCCTTCGCACACTTGACAAGCTGCAGACGACAAAAACCAATTCTCAAGCCTGTGACGTCAAGCTCAACGACCTTCACCCTCACCACTCCACTAGCGACAGTCCCCCTAATTTATGAGCTCATCTGGGCGGCAGGCTAAAAATCTCGCCTTTCAAAGAAACACCTCACGTAATCTGCTGCTAAAAGCCCTCTTTTAAATACACCTGGGCGATTTGCCCTCGTCTCAATATCACCAGCAGTATCGCAATTCTTACTTCCGCCTCTCATGGGCTCAACCTTGGTGCTACAAAAACACTAATCATTAAGCGATAGTCACATGGCCATACTAGGCATCTCCAAATACATCCAATATACTCTCAATTGTGCTGGGCTCTCTCATATCAATCGCAAATCTTACTTCTGCCTCTCATGGGCTCATATCTCTCAAATATTCGGACTCGCTCGCTCTATCAGTGAAGCTGGGTGGATTACGGGTTCATACTGGTCTCAACTATACGTATCTACGTCTGCAGAAACAAATGCCTAAATTCGATATAATAAAAAGTGCCTGCCTGTTAGACTAACCTCCTATGACCAAAGGAGTACGATCAGACCCATAAAAATCACACGTACGTTAAAATAATACACTCGAAATAAAATACAAACACGCTAACAAGGAATCTACACATATCATCTACCCTAATGTACGGGGTTCGAGCTTGAGGCCTAGCTCTTAATTACAAGGAAAATTTTCCTACCATAACTAATCTGTTGACTGACGGCCCCCATATTCCTATCTAAATTTAAATGACATGCTTGAAACAGACTTGGAAAGCTCTGACCTTATGTTATCGATGACATAACGGAGCGGCCCTCCCTGTGGACCACTGAATTTACCACATCATGATAGACTGCGGCGCTGGCATCAGATACTGTTGACCACTAGGAGACATTCTTTCTTGTGTGGCGCCTTCGTACAGCTCCCTCTGTAGTTGGAAGGTGTCCCCTTCGATGTCGCGCTAATCAGGTGCTCCCAACGTTCCTGGATCGATGCCCGTTGTCGTGTTGGCTTCAGCTCCTGGTTGTGGCTTCCTTGCAATGATGATGTCAAACACTCGTTCTGACTTGATGCTGGGTAATTCCTCGCAGAGATAGCAGTACAAGTAGTCTGTGCAGCTCGAAGACAAAGCGTTGTTCTCAGTACCAACACGCAGTATGACGACTCGTTCAAGCGGCCTTCTGGTCCAAGAATGAGACTGATATGCCAGGCGGCCTTATTTTATAATCCCGTATAGCGTCATCACGCCGCTTGATCGCGTGCAATCTGCGCGCGCCCGCGAAGTTTTTCCCGCATAAAGTACACCATGAGCTCTAATTAACGAATGCATTTATGAATGCAGCCCTAATGCATATCAAAGTAAAGCAGAAATTATACAGGTTGCAATTCTTGTCTCAAATCCAATGCAACTCTTCCGTAACCAAAGATATTAATTTAATTCTTTCTTCCCTCCTACTATAAGTTTTGCCGGGATCTGGGAAGCGTCCCCAATCTTCATCAAGAGGCTTGGCTTGGGACATAACTCCTTTTAATGAGTTTCTGGAGATTTCTCATAATGACGCTCTCGCTCACTTCACACAAGAACGCTTCTTCTGGACTCCTTTATGACATATACTGTAAGACACTGGCTTCGTGGGTGGCCTCGTGTGATACTAATATCCAATACTAAAATTAATACAATTGTCCCATGAACCGTATGGTTCATAGCCCCCCGTGAACGACAAAATAAAATTTTGTCAAGAATTTTATTTTCCTAAATGTCGAAATCATCTTTCCATTGCAATCCTTTCTGCTGTCAATTTTCAAAACTTCATGGCACGGGACTATCTTCAGCTACAGACATGATAGCCTCCCTATCCTTCCTACCTTGGTAATAGGCATCCAGCAGAGCGAGAAATCTCCGGTGATTACTCTTGCAGTCTTGACACTCCGTTTCTTCGCGCTACTCAGATAGCTGTTTAGGATTGTTTCTGGAAGAAATCATATTTACTTCTTCTTCTTCTTCACCACTGGGTACCTCTGGTTGTTCTTCTTCGCCGTCATGTTCATCTTCTTCCGGAATGACAACCTCCTCTCCTGCAATATCTTCGGTGTCTTCCTCCCCAAGTTCTTCTTCCTCTTTTTCGCCTCCTTCTTATTCTTCTTCTTCCTGATTGTCTAATTGGTATTGGCCTGGTCGGAAAAAGGGCTTAAGATTTACTGAGTTAAAGACCTTTGTCACCGTAGCGTCCAAGCTTTGTACCTTGTATGAGTTATTTTCATAACTATGAATTATTCTATACGGTCCAGTGTATAGCTCAGCGAACTTGTGGTAGTATCTCTCCGTAGGGTTAGAGACAGTGGGTGTCTTAACTAACACATATCTCTTGAGCTAGCTGAGGATCCCTGCTAATTTCATCTTAAATTCTCTCCATTCTTCATAATATTCAATCAATATAATTCACAACAATAAATTTATATCTACTGGTTTTCATAAGTTTTCATTTACTATACTATTTATATACAGTGGTATACATCTATATGGCTCTTCTATTTGCCAAGCTTACAGAAGTTCCCTGTATTACGGCCGTTCCGCAAATTTCCTTACACCCTGTCTCATTCAGGCTGCCTTCTAGCCTGCGGAAGTTCACGCCACTTCGTGTTTGTTTACTTCTGTAGTTAGAGAGGTTCCCTATCTCTGTTCCGCTCTTTATTTTGTGGAGTAAGAGATATTCCTTTCCCGCGGTTTTCCAGTCAATTTTCTTCCGCCTTATTTCACGACATGCGGAAAGCCACCTCTTCGCAACTGTACGTTTTCTCCTCAACTGTTCCACGTAGCTTCTTGGTTTAAGCATTCGTCCCTCTTTCATATCTTCTTTTCGCCGCTTCTTCTTTCTCCTATTGGTTCCAGTCTTCCCCCTACGGCGTATTCTCACTTGTCTTGCGAACCAACCAAACTTGTATCGGTATTTTGGGTTCTCCTTGCGTCTCTTGTATGACCTACTTCTCTTTCCTTTACTTTGCTTCGAATGCTGGTTACACCATTGATCGTCCCCTTCATTTCCGGCTGCTATCTCTTCAAGATTCTTTCCACCCGTTTCCTTTTGACTATTTCGTGCGTCCCCGGTCGGGTCTCCATTTTCTATATGTACAGAAATCCCATTAACGTTGTTTGCGACTTTCCTTCCTACATCACCTGCCTCGACCTTGGATACTGTGACACATTCCTGACTCTCTTCTTCCACGGCAGAATTTACGAGGTCTTTGCCCTCAGACGTCGTCGCGTAGCACTTGAGCTCGTCCCCTCCTGACAGGACTATGGCTAGGTTGCCAGATCTCTGCACCCTGAGATTCTTTAGCTGTTTTTCTTCTCCTTCCTGTAGCCAAACCAAAGTTGCCATTTCCCCAGCTTCCTTGCTTTGGTCTGTCTCCACCCCCGTGCTTGCTGTGTCATTCACTACTTCTTCTAAGGCTACTGTAATCTTCTCGTTTCCTGGCGTGTCTTCCCTTTCTGCTTCTGCCTCCTGAACCATTGGACTGTTTGTAGCTGATTGCTCCATTCGCGCCACATCGATATCTGGCGGTTCAACCGGTGAATCTGACTGCTGCACTTCTTCTTTCTGCTCTCCTTTTGCTAGCCTCTCTTGCGTATAATCTATGCGATCTATTGATGCTACCAGGTCTTCTTTAACGGTTCTCGGTTCAGTCTGAGTCTCCTTGTCCTTTTCTTCTATAAGCTGTTTTATTCCTCCGATACTGCCCTTTACTTCACACATCTGTTCATCTACTGTCCTGTGTGACTCTTCCACCTGTCTATTCAACTCCTCTGTAGTGGTAACACATTGTCTACTATCGGTCTCTATCTTCATTTCTAACTTGGCTACGGTTCGCCTAGTCGCTTCATTTCTGGAGGCCAATTGCTTCAAACGCATGCTAGGATGTTCCTTAAACTCAGTTATTTGGCTCGTTATCCGTGTCTCTGTGAGTCTTAATCGTTCGGTCAAGTGTTCCTTAAGTTCTTTCATTTGTTCCGAGTTCCTAATTTCCTGTTCTTTAAATTTCATACTGACTTGGTCGTTCGAACGCTCACCAAGCGCCACAAACTGTACCTCGCTTTTGGTACACTGTCTAGTGAATGGCTCACTATTCCTAGTCTTTTGTTCGTTCCTAGCTCGTACCTCCTTTATAATTTCGTTGAGCTGATCGCTCAGGCGCCACAGCTCCTCAACTATGTCTACCGACATTCAACTCACTTGTCATAAGGTCCGGAGGAAAAAACCGCTCCGTATGTCATCGATTAAATTTCAACTACTATCAATTTCCCTCAACTCTAATTTTTCAAAATGTTCCTAACGACTACACTCTCGAACTTTCAAAGCCTCAGTAGGCTACCTCACTATAACATCATGTCATTCAAACATAGGGTAACCGTCAGCACAACACTATGATACAAAATATATACAACACAAACACAAAAATTCTCCAACATATGTCATAAACAGCGCAAAACTACAACATGCAAAAATCAAAGAGATACGATTATACACCTGTGAAACACAACATCCTGCAGGTCAAATCCCCGCACGAATATCATCCAGCACTCCATGGTAACCACAAATCAGCACAGCCTCGCTAATCAACCTCAACAGCAATATCCATATTCTAATAGTAAGACCAAGGACATAACATCACAAAATACCCCTCTGAACTGGCAGTCATTCAACCTCATAAGTTTTAACAACATACTCCTAATACACCACAAAGCTAACAGTACAGATCAAAGACCAAACATGGTATACCTGCACAACACATAATTGAATGCAGCTGTCGAAACATATGCCTGAAATCAAGCCTTGCACGACCTTTATTTACCGAAATATCAGGTCCTGCTTTTATAGACACAAGCTATGACCTATAGCCCTATCTTACGGGGAAAATCAGCAAAATACAACTTGGCTATGTGAGCTCGTTTACACAAATATCAAGCATCACCTGACGGCATAATAAAACAAGCTGTACGACCCTCATTACTGCAATATCGGGTCCTCAGTTAGCCACACCAAGTTCACAATGTAGACAATGGCGCTATGGTCCCTTTTACTGAAACACCGGGCCATTCGTTGCTCTGCGCCATTACTACTATGGCGCTATGGTTAGCCCTCATTTACAGAAATCTCGAGCCACACCGTTGCTTGGCGACAAAATACTATGTCGCTATGGTCAGCCCTTTACGAAAATTCGGCCAACACGTTGCTCGGCGCCATAAATACTATATCTGGGTAGCCCTCATTTACGGACATATCGAGCCCCACAGTTGGCCTGCGCCAAAAATACTATGTACCCTACTGGACCCTGAAGTTCCGGCCAGGCGGAAGCCGGTCTCGAACCCAGAGTACAGTAGTGAAAGAACTCTCACAGACGTGAGCTGGTGCACATAGTCTTACCTGAACATATTCCTCTTCACTCAGCCGGATAAGCGTTCTTCTCAGGGATAACATGGGTATAACGGGGCAACAAAAGATCAACACGAGGATATGTGACTAATCAGGTAGAAATCGGCTAAATTAAATAAAATAAAATATCTAACAGAAAACATCGCTGCATTCAAAGTTTAACAAATAGGGATTTATTACATAAAATTGAATTATTTACAAATGAAAGAGCTTTTCATTATGATAGGGTAAAATAACGCTGAGCCGATGACAACCAGTTCACTGCCTTCACGAAAACAGCTGTTCTGTAACAAGCATGTTACAATAGTGTAAGTACCGAACTCTAGAAAAACGGATATCTGCTGAAGTACACATTATTGAATGACTCCCATAAAATTTACTATGCCTCGAACCGTCGAACGCCGGTGCAAACAAATATCACCACAAAATGTACAATGACCTGACTCGGTCACGAACCCTAGTCCCATGACGAGTAAGGCGTATAAGATACATATGCAAACAAAATAAAAAGGACACAGTCAACATATACACGGGTATCAATATCAAACGGGCCAGTGTTAAAAATTTACGTAGAACAAATAGGACATAAAAAAGATCTCTTCCTGCTTTCAAAACATCAAGGTCCTCCTCCCCTTCGCACACTTGACAAGCTGCAGACGACAAAAACCAATTCTCAAGCCTGTGACGTCAAGCTCAACGACCTTCACCCTCACCACTCCACTAGCGACAGTCCCCCTAATTTATGAGCTCATCTGGGCGGCAGGCTAAAAATCTCGCCTTTCAAAGAAACACCTCACGTAATCTGCTGCTAAAAGCCCTCTTTTAAATACACCTGGGCGATTTGCCCTCGTCTCAATATCACCAGCAGTATCGCAAATCTTACTTCCGCCTCTCATGGGCTCAACCTTGGTGCTACAAAAACACTAATCATTAAGCGATAGTCACATGGCCATACTAGGCATCTCCAAATACATCCAATATACTCTCAATTGTGCTGGGCTCTCTCATATCAATCGCAAATCTTACTTCTGCCTCTCATGGGCTCATATCTCTCAAATATTCGGACTCGCTCGCTCTATCAGTGAAGCTGGGTGGATTACGGGTTCATACTGGTCTCAACTATACGTATCTACGTCTGCAGAAACAAATGCCTAAATTCGATATAATAAAAAGTGCCTGTCTGTTAGACTAACCTCCTATGACCAAAGGAGTACGATCAGACCCATAAAAATCACACGTACGTTAAAATAATACACTCGAAATAAAATACAAACACGCTAACAAGGAATCTACACATATCATCTACCCTAATGTACGGGGTTCGAGCTTGAGGCCTAGCTCTTAATTACAAGGAAAATTTTCCTACCATAACTAATCTGTTGACTGACGGCCCCCATATTCCTATCTAAATTTAAATGACATGCTTGAAACAGACTTGGAAAGCTCTGACCTTATGTTATCGATGACATAACGGAGCGGCCCTCCCTGTGGACCACTGAATTTACCACATCATGATAGACTGCGGCGCTGGCATCAGATACTGTTGACCACTAGGAGACATTCTTTCTTGTGTGGCGCCTTCGTACAGCTCCCTCTGTAGTTGGAAGGTGTCCCCTTCGATGTCGCGCTAATCAGGTGCTCCCAACGTTCCTGGATCGATGCCCGTTGTCGTGTTGGCTTCAGCTCCTGGTTGTGGCTTCCTTGCAATGATGATGTCAAACACTCGTTCTGACTTGATGCTGGGTAATTCCTCGCAGAGATAGCAGTACAAGTAGTCTGTGCAGCTCGAAGACAAAGCGTTGTTCTCAGTACCAACACGCAGTATGACGACTCGTTCAAGCGGCCTTCTGGTCCAAGAATGAGACTGATATGCCAGGCGGCCTTATTTTATAATCCCGTATAGCGTCATCACGCCGCTTGATCGCGTGCAATCTGCGCGGGCCCGCGAAGTTTTTCCCGCATAAAGTACACCATGAGCTCTAATTAACGAATGCATTTATGAATGCAGCCCTAATGCATATCAAAATAAAGCAGAAATTATACAGGTTGCAATTCTTGTCTCAAATCCAATGCAACTCTTCCGTAACCAAAGATATTAATTTAATTCTTTCTTCCCTCCTACTATAAGTTTTGCCGGGATCTGGGAAGCGTCCCCAATCTTCATCAAGAGGCTTGGCTTGGGACATAACTCCTTTTAATGAGTTTCTGGAGATTTCTCATAATGACGCTCTCGCTCACTTCACACAAGAACGCTTCTTCTGGACTCCTTTATGACATATACTGTAAGACACTGGCTTCGTGGGTGGCCTCGTGTGATACTAATATCCAATACTAAAATTAATACAATTGTCCCATGAACCGTATGGTTCAATAGCTTAGACTATAGTATCTTATTCCGCGACTCTATATACCGATTTTTCATTAAATTATGTTAACCCATTTTTCCCTCCTCTGCGAACTATGTGACCTTGCCGCTGTGGGGAGGCTTGCGTGTCCCAATGGTGCAGATAGCCGAGCCGCAAGTGCAACCATATCGGATGGGTATCTGTTGAGAGACCAGACTAACGAATGGTTCATCGAAAGGGAGGTAGCAGCCTTTCAGTAGTTGCAAGGGCGGCAGTCTAGATGATTGACTGATACGGCCTTGTAATAATACTCAACATGGCTTAGCTGTGTTGATACTGCTATACGGCTGAAAGCAACGGGAAACTACAGCCGTAACTAACTCCCGAGGACATGCAGCTCTCTCTGTATGAATGATGTACTGATGATGGCTTCCTCCCGGGTAAAATATTCCGGACGTAAACTAGTCCCCCATTCGGATCTCCGGGTGGGGACTACACGAGAGGGGGCGATCATCAGGAAGATGGATACTGACATTCTGCGAGTCGGAGCGTGGAATGTTAGAAGTTTGAATCGTTGTGGTACCGTAGGTTAGAGAATCTGAAAAGGGAGATGGATAGGCTAAAGTTAGATGTAGTTGGTATAAGTGAAGTACGTTGGCAGGAAGAACAAAATTTTTGGTCAGGCGACTACCGAATTATCAACACAAAATCAAACAGAGGAAATGCAGGAGTTGGTTTAATAATGAATAAGAAAATGGGGCAGCGGGTAAGCTACTACGACCAGCATAGTGAAAGAATTATTGTCGTCAAGATAGACACCAAACCAATGCCCACCACAATAGTGGAGGTCTATATGCCTACTAGTTCAGCGGATGATGAAGAAATCGAAAGAATATACGAGGAGATAGAAGATTTAATACAATATGTAAAAGGTGACGAGAATCTAATTGTGATGGGAGACTGGAATGCAGTGGTAGGCCAAGGAAGAGAAGGTAGTACAGTAGGAGAATTTGGATTGGGACAAAGGAACGAAAGAGGAAGTCGGCTGGTTGAATTCTGCACCAAGCATAATTTAGTCCTTGCCAATACTTGGTTCAAACACCACAAACAACGGCTGTATACGTGGACGAGACCTGGAGACACTGGAAGGTATCAAATAGACTTCATTATGATTATGCAGAGATTCAGAAACTAGGTGTTGGATTGCAAAACTTTCCCAGGAGCAGACGTGAACTCTGACCACAACTTGTTGGTCATGAAATGGCATCTGAAGTTGAAGAAATTGAAGAAAGGAAAGAATGCAAAATGATGGGATCTAGACAAGTTGAAACAAAAGAGTGTGAGGAATTGTTTCAAGGAACATGTTACACAAGGATTAAATGAAAAGGCTGAAGGAAACACTAATGAGGAAGAGTGGATAGTCATGAAAAATGAAGTCAGTAGGGCTGCTGAAGAAATGTTAGGAAGGAAGAAAAGATCAACTAAGACTCAGTGCATAACTCAGGAGATACTAGACCTGATTGATGAACGACGAAAATACAAGAATGCCAGAAATGAAGAGGGCAGTAAAGAATACAGGCGATTAAAGAATGAAGTGGATATAAAGTGCAAGGTAGCTAAGGAAGAATGGATGAACGAGAAGTGCAAGGATGTCGAAGTCTGTATGGTCCTGGGAAAGGTAGATGCTGCATATAGGAAAATCAAGGAAACCTTTGGAGAAAGGAAATCTAGGTGTATGAATATTAAGAGCTCAGATCGAAAGCCACTTCAAGGGAAAGAAGACAAAGCAGAAAGATGGCAGGAGCATAACCAACAGTTGTATGAAGGTAAAGATGTAGATAATTTGGTTCTGGAACATGAAGAGGCTGTTGATGCTGATGAAATGGGAGCCCCAATTCTGAGGTCAGAGTTTGACAGAGTTGTGAGTGACCTCAATAGGAACAAGGCACCTGGAATTGATGACATTCCCTCAGAATTACTGACTGCCTTAGGAAAAACCAGCATGGCAAGGTTATTTCATTTAGTGTGCAAGTTGTGTGAGACAGGAGAAGTCCCATCCGATTTTCGGAAGAATGTCGTTATACCTATTCCCAAGAAAGCCGGTGCTGACAGGTGTGAAAACTACCGCACCATTAGTTTAGTATCTCATGCCTGCAAAATTTTAACACGTATTATTTACAGAAGAATTGAAAAACAATTTGAAGCTGAGCTGGGAGAAGATCAATTTGGCTTCAGAAGAAATGTAGGAACACGTGAAGCAATCCTGACTTTACGTCTGATCTTAGAGGATCGAATCATGAAGGACAAGCCCATCTACATGGCATTCGTAGATCTAGAAAACGCATTCGATAATGTTGATTGGACCAAGCTATTTATGATTCTGAAGATGATAGGGATCAGATACCGAGAACGTAGAATTATCTACAATCTGTGTAAAAATCAGTCTGCAGTGATAAGAATCGAGGGCTTTGAAAAAGAAGCAGCAATCCAGAAAGGAGTGAGGCAAGGCTGCAGTTTGTCCCCTCTCCTTTTCAATGTTTACATAGAACAGGCAGTAAAGGAAATCAAAGAGAAATTTGGAAAGGGAAACACAGTCCAAGGAGAGGAAATCAAAACCTTGAGATTTGCCGATGATATTGTTATTTTATCTGAGACTGCAGAAGATCTCGAGAAGTTGCTGAATGGTATGGATGAAGTCTTGGGTAATGAGTACAAGGTGAAAATAAATAAGTCCAAAACAAAAGTAATGGAGTGCAGTCGAACGAAGGCATGTGATGTAGGAAATATTAGATTAGGAAATGAAGTCTTACAGGAAGTAGATGAATATTGTTACTTGGGTAGTAAAATAACTAAAGATGGCAGAAGTAAGGAGGACATAAAATGCAGACTAGCACAAGCAAGGAAGAGCTTTCTTAAGAAAAGAAATTCGCTCATTTCAAACATTGATATCGGAATTAGAAAGATGTTTTTGAAGACTTTTGTGTGGAGCGTGGCATTGTATGGAAGTGAAACATGGACGATAACTAGCTCAGAAAGAAAGAGAATAGAAGCTTTTGAAATTTGGTGTTACAGAAGAATGCTGAAGGTGAGATGGATAGATCGAATCACGAATGAAGAGATACTGAATCGAATTGGTGAGAGGAGATCGATTTGGCTATATTTGAAGAGAAGAAGAGATAGAATGATAGGACACATCTTAAGACACCCAGGACTTGTTCAGTTGGTTTTTGAAGGAAGTGTAGGTGGTAGGAACGGTAGGGGTAGACCAAGGTATGAATATGACAAGGAGATTAGAGCAGATGTAGGATGCAATAGTTACGTAGAAATGAAAAAGTTAGCACAGGATAGGGTGGCATGAGGGGCTGCATCAAACCAGTCTATGGACTGATGGCTCAAACAACAACAACCCATTTCCTTGTGGCTCGGCGTTGGTATGGACTAAACAACAAAAATACAAATTCGTAAACATCTGTGTTATCATAGCCGGTACTGTAAAAATGTATAAGACATAAATGATCGGATATTTACTTCTATATAACTTTAGGTACGTAGCATTTATCAACAAGGTCACTAATAATATAAATATTTGAGAATTAAATTTCAGGCCTTCCCCTAAACTACCATTTCACTCAGCGTGAATAAAATGATGTAGAGCCTAGATTGTAGTGGCTCATCCCCCGACTTTACATACCTATTTTCATTAAATTCTCTTCAGCCGTTTTCTCGTGATGCGTGTACATACATACATACATACATACATACATACATACATACATACATACATACAGACAGACAGACAGACAGACAGACAGACATACAGACAGACAGACATTAAGGAAAAGTAAAAAGTGCATTGCCTTGTTATTGTGGACATGACCGATGCAGAAATACCATTCATTTCAAATTCTGAACAATGTACAGATAAAACTCTTATTTTATATATATATATATATATATATAGACTAGCTGATGTGCCCGTGTATATATATATATATATATATAGACTAGCTGATGTGCCCGTGCTTCGCTACGGGATTCTCAGAAAGACTGCCTTGTGGCTTTCCTAACTGAAGTCAACATAGGTCATTACAGAAATGTCAGTAGGAAAGTAGCGATTAAAAGCAACTTTATCATATAAAATACTCAATCAAACGGAAAACCGCACATTTTCTCACCTTTTAACAAATAGTACTACGGTGCCGATCCAAGGTAAGGTAACGGTGTATTCTGCCCGGAGGCAGGTCCGAACCTCCGCAACATTCCAAAGTTCCAGAATTGGAATGACGTGGCCGCAGACAGCCGTGAACACTCATCTGCCATTATTCCGTTAAACATGCACACTGCTCATTCCAGTGCCTCAGAGTGGGGATTGAATATCCCGAATGCTATGAAAAACCAGTGTGTTATGTACCAGTAGTATCAGAAAATTATCCGGCTCCATGGCTTAATGGTCAGCGTGCTGGCCTTTGGTCACAGGGTCCCGGGTTCGATTCCAGGCAGGGTCGGGAATTTTAACCATCATTGGTTAATTTCTCTGGCACGGGGCTGGGTGTAGGTGTAGTCTTCATCATCATTTCATCCTCATCACGACGGGCAGGTCGCCTACGGGAGTCATATCGAAAGAAGTAATGCACATAAAATCAATGGTTGTAGAACTGTAGCTAGTAAAACATCGAAGGTAATTAACAGTCCATTCAGAAGTAGGATTTTGAGTTGCAGAATTCGTACTAGTGAGAAGTTTCAAAGCACTGAAAAATTTAATTCCGTTAAACCGGATGTGCAACGGCTTCTTAACAAAACATTGTCAGATCTTAATTTATTTAAAGTTAATTTTGAAATTTTGCAATGTATATTATGAGCACAGATGAAAGTGAAATAACGAATATTAAATCATTTAATACTAAGAATATAGTTGTGAGTCAACTGATTTTAGTAATATTTCTGAAAATATCTCAAACGTAAAATTGAAAAGTTTCTAAAGAAGGAATCAGGGTGGGCTTTAGTTGAAATTTCATACTTAGAGGTTAATATCGATAAGTAAAATCCCTGGCTAGGGTCTTCATACATCGAGCTACCAAAACTCTTCAAACGTCGAAAAAATTACGAAGCCTGTTTTGCATGAGCTGTTATGTCGGCTTTAAACCCAGAGAAATGGAATGTCGCGAATAGAACATCACCGTATCTTCACTATTCAACACAGCTAAATTTAGAATGTATACAATTTCCTATGCAGTTTAAGCGCTTAGAACAACTAAATAATATTAGAATTAATGTGTATGGGGTAGGCGAAAAGCCTGTGGTAGGACCTCTGTATTATACAAGTGAAAAGAAAGGCACACATGTTAAGTTACTCTTTGTAGAAAATAATGAAAATACTCACTATTTGGATTAAAAACTTGAGAAAACTTGTTAGCAACTGGTTATCAAAAGAAAAATGTAAAAGTGGGCTATATGATGAATGCTTGCAGTATTTTAGAACTGAATATCAGTTAACAAGCCATTCCAAAAATGACTGTAATCATGTATGTACAGAGATCCCTACCACGGGTAATAATGTTTTGAAATGTACAAATTATGACAAGCGGCCCCGAGCGACTTTTATCTGCGCAGACTTTGAAGCAAACCACAAACCACTTACCACATGCGCAACCAATCCTGACATCCCTTTTACTAATACTACACACATGCTTTGCGTGTAGCCAAGTGTAGTTATGATAGTAATAAGTTAGAGCTGCATAGAGGCCCTGATGCCACTAACGTAGTTTTAGAAAGACTTGAAAGTGATGCAATACGTCTTAGCAGTATTCTAAATGCTAACATTCCTATGAAACCAGTGACTGAAATTCAGTTACAATAACTTGAACGTGCTACAAAAGTAGTATGAGCTGTGTATGTTTCAAAAAAATGGATGCTGAGTCAGCATTTTCCCTACGTTTTTTTGAGTAGTAAAGCTATATAGCTTCGAGATCATTGACCTAGTAGTAAAGCTTTGTACTTACTTACTCGGGATCAATGAACTATTTGTGAGGTTAAGATGTGGAATAACGTCAGAAGCTTGCGTACGAGAGCAAGCCTAACCTCACAGACTCTATTGGAGGGGCCTAGTTGATCAGGGAATGATCTGGGGTGATTTTAACCCCTAGGTGAGGTTATGACGTCATACCCATGCGTTTGAGGGCAATGCTAACCTCACTGGCCAACCTGGAGTATTGTTGGACCCTACGTGAGGTTATGACGCCATACCCCTACGTACGAGGGCAATGCTAACCTCACGGGGCACTTTTGAGGAGCCGAATCGGACGGGCCCCGTTGCAAGAGCCACAAATCGGTTTGGTGACCTTCAGATGAGGCGAAGATGTCATTATGACGTGTTAACCTAACCTTGCGCACAAATGCTAACCAAACCTCACACAGGCTCCTTATCGGCTCACCTTGGTGGAGTCCAACCGGTTAGGTGACTGGTAGTTGACATTATAACGCCATGATGACGTGTTTACCTAACCTCGCTTCGAGGTATGCTAACCTAACCTCAGACAGGCTATATACGGGCCCCCTTTGGAGGAGCCGAATTGGTAAGGTGACTTGTAGGTGTGGTTAACACGTTTCTTAACCTAAATTTGGCCACCAACGATGATTTAAAATGCGGACTGCTGGCTAAGGGTGCATGATGTTATAAACTAACGCGTGTCCATTCCTTGTCCCGTTTCTTTACAGTGTTGGCTTTGTGATGAGATGAATCTCTCAAGATGGATTTTTATAACTGGATGCCATTCTTGACGTCAACATCACCAGGGAAGACAATAAAATGAATTGAAGGACATGAGGTCTGCTCAAGGCTTTACGTCCCCACACGAAGAACAAATCACTATCAACAGCGTTATATGCCCTCACTCCATATGGGCACTACGGACAGGACTGGAATATAATCGAGGCGTTTTGGCACACAATCCAGTAATTAGAAATTGCATACTACCACCGCAATTGCGCTGACAGGCTGAGTGGTTCAGATGGTTTAGATGCTGGCCTCCCGTCGCAAACTTTGCAGGTTCTATCCTGGCTCAGCTGTATGTAGAAAAGACAAATCAGCGGACTCTCATGGCGTATTCGTGAGCTACTGTAAACAAATAGCCCGTTAGATACTCAACAGTGCGCTCTTAGGAAGACTTTCGTGAGTTACTGTACAAAAATGACAATGGGATCGGGCTAGAGACATATCAGTGTGCTCTCCCGGCGATTAAGTGAGTTACTGTAATCAAAATACTATCAGATCCCGCTAAAGACATAACAGGGGGGAATAGCTAGTGCGAATGTACATCAGCTTGAGGTACACTCTGACGGTGAGTTTGCAGGCTACTGTAAAACGGATTACACACGCACTCTGTTAGCCATGGGAGAAAGAAGTTTTTCTTTTTTGCTAGTTGTTTTACGTCGCACCGACACAGATAGGTCTTACGGCGACGATGGGACAGGAAAGGGATAGGAGTGGGAAGGAAGCGGCCGTGGCCTTAATTAAGGTACAGCCCCAGCATTTGCCTGGTGTGAAAATGGGAAACCACGGAAAACCATTTTCAGGGCTGCCGACAGTGGGGTTCGAACCTACTATCTCCCGAATACCGGATACTGGCCGCACTTAAGCGACTGCAGCTATCGAGCTCGGTAGAAAGAAGTTTTGTGGGGGCGCTATCTAACTAAAGAAATGACAAGCAGTTCTCCATCTTTCGGTCAGGTGTCGCATGCATGTATGCATGACGGATGACAGGCGCTTTTGCATGTATGTGTTCAGAAGCAAGGGGATACTTTACGGTCGATATCGAAAGAGCAAGAGGTGACTAAAGGAGGTTGAATAGGAGCGTGATAAAGGACGACAACTGTTGTGTCAAGCATTATTCTACTGAGGAAGTACAATAACAACTGACCCTCTGTTAAAGTAGAACTGATTGTCACGTGAATACTTGTGTTAACGCATTTCTTTTAAAATCTATATTTCTTATGCAAGATACAGTATAGCATGTTACAAGTAACATTTGTACTTAACGCTCTTTATACTACGTATTTCCTTCTACTTACTTATCTTATCTACCTGTATATCCTCCCCCTAACACAGAAAGTTATATCCTCCATATAGGACTAGTAGCTTATAACAACCTCCTCATATACTTAGATTTCCTCCTTATCCCCCTCCTTCCTCTAATCCTCTTCCTAAAACGCATCTGTACTTAGTTGAGCACCTGTGCAGGAGTTGACTCCGTTTCAGGCCTTGTACCACATTTCATATTATGTAACAGAGTAGTAAATCAAACACATTGTGCATAGTGTATAGTTCCAAAATATTGATAGTGGGACTGAGAATGTGTCATACAAAGGTCGCGCTGTTTTAACATGCAGCGATGACGCCGACATGGTTATGCATGTTTAGACTTGCTCGTTATCAACGTCACTCTGTAGTAAACTCAAACCTTTATATATGCCATAAGTGAGAATATTTTCTTTAGTCTCTAAGATACTGTGATAGAGAGTGGAGCGCTTTATTCCATCATGACAGGAACATTAATAGTTGATGTACAAGTCTTTAAAGTGAACGGGAATAAATTTGTATTCAAAGAGGTGGATGTGTTGGTTTCTACTGTATTGTGTATATCAATCAATCACTACTGATCTGCATTTAAGACAGTCGCCCAGGTGGCAGATACCTTTTCTGTTGTTTTCCTAGCCTTTTCTTAAATGATCGCAAAGAAATTGGAAAATTATTGAACATCTCCCTTGGTAAGAGTTTCCAATCCAAAACTCCCCTTCCTATGAACGAATATTTGCCATCATTTGTCCTCTTGAATTCCAGCTTTATCTTCATATTGTGATCTTTCCTTATTTTAAAGAGGCCACTCAAACATATTCGTCCACTGATGTCCTCCCACGCCATCTCTCCACTGACAGCTTGGAACATACCACTTAATCGAGCAGCTCGTCTCCTTTCTCCCAAGTCTTCCCGGCCCAAACTTTGCAATGTTTGTTTAACGTTACTCTTTTGCCGGAAATCACCCACAACAATTCGAGCTGATTTTCTTTGGATTTTTTTCAGTTCTTGAATCAGGTAATCCTGGTGAGGGTCCCATACATTGGAACCATACTATAGTTGGGGTTTTACAGAAGACTTACACGCCCTCTCCTTTACATCCTTACTACAACCCCTAAATACCCTCATAACCATGTGCAGAAATCTGTACCCTTTATTAACAATCATATTTATGTGATTACCCCAATGAAGGTCTTTTCTTATATTAACACCTAGGTACTTACAATGATCCCCAAAAGGAACTTTCACCCCATCAACGCAGTAATTAAAACTGAGAGGACTTTTCCTATTTGTGAAACTCACAACCTGACTTTTGGTCCCGTTTATCATCATACCGTTGCCCAAAGTCCATCTCACAACACTATCGAGGTCACCCTGCAGCAGCTCACAAATTTGTAACTTATTTATTACTCTGTACAGAACAACATCATCTGCAACAGCCTTATCTCTGATTCCACTTCTTTACATATATCGTTGATATATATCAGAAAACATTAAGGTCCAATAATACTGCCTTGAGGAATTCACCTCATAATTATTACAGGGTCAGATAAACCTTGGCATACTCTAATTCTCTGAGTTCTATTTTCTAGAAATATAGCCACCCATTCAGTCACTCTTTTTTCTAGTCCAATTGCACTCATTTTTGCCAGTAGTCTTCCATGATCTACCCTATCAAATGTCCTTGCTAGGTCAATCACACTGCAGTCCATTTGGCCTCCTGAATCCAGGATATCTGCTATATCTTGCTGAAATCCTACAAGCTGAGCTTCAGTGGAATAACCTTTCCTAAACCCAAACTGCCGTCTGTCAAACCAGTTAGTAATTTCGCAAACATGTCTAATATAATCAGAAAGAATGCTTTCCCAGAGCTTACATGCAATGCATGCCAAATTGACTAGCCTGTAATTTTCAGCTTTATGTCTATCACCCTTTCCTTTATACACATGGGCTACTATAGCAACTCTCCATTCATTTGGTATAGCTCCTTCAACCAAACAATAATGAAATAAGTATTTCAGATATGGTTCTATATCCCAACCCATTGCCTTTAGTATATCCCCAAAACTCTTATCAATTCCAGCTGATTTTCTAGTTTTCAACTTTTGTATCTTATTGTAAATGTCATTGTTATCATAGGTAAATTTGAATACTTCATTAGTATTACTCACCTCCCCTATCTGGACATTATCCCTGTAACCAACAATCCTTGCATACTGCTGACTGAATACTTCTGCCCTTTGAAGATCCTCGCATACACACTCCCCTTGTTCATTAATGGTTCCTGTAATGTCCTTCTTGGAACCTGTTTCTGCCTTAAAGTACCTATACGTACCCTTCCATTTTTTACTAAAATTTGTATGACCATCAGTTATGCTTTCCATTATGTTATCCTTAGCTGCCTTCTTTGCTAGATTCAATTTCCTAGTAAGTTCCTTCAATTTCTCCTTACTTCCGTAACCATTTCCAACTCTATTTCTTTCCAACCTGCACCTCCTTCTCAGTCCGTTTACTTCTCTGTTATAATATAGTGGATCTTTAACATTCCTTACCACCTCTAAAGGTACAAACCTACTTTCACATTCCTCAACAATTGCTTTAAACCCATTCCAGAGTCTGTTTACATTTTTATTTACCATTTTCCAGCGATAATAGTTACTTTTTAAAAACTCCCTCATGCCTGTTTTATCAGCCATATGGTGGGCGCCATAACTCGTCAGTTTATTATTTAGCCCACATTTCCCTTACTGTCTGCAAACAGATGACGACAAAAAGCAGGCCCAATGGTTAGAAAAATTTTGGTCTGCAGTTAGAAGAAAAAGGAATACCTTATCGGTTTCTAGTCATGATCATGAACGCTCATTCGTTAAGAACATATCACGTTTTTAAAGGGTTGTGAAAATAAGGAATATTTGCGTGAGTATCTACCATCGACATGTGAAATTATCGACTTGCATGAATGTCCATGATTTAAAATTCTTCTCGAAGAGCATAATGGAGAAACAATTAAACAGTCTTCACGCCATACAAGAACAGTCAACTTTCTCAAACGTAAAGTGAGAAATGAATGAAACAATGGTGAACAAAACAATAGGATCAGATCTCAATAATAACCCTGGCAGTGAAAACAGCTGTTGGCGTCAGGAAGAGCATTCACCCGTAAAACATGGTCAAGTACACATGTGCGACTCAGTTCGCACCCGCGAACCCACAGGTGTGGGGAAAGCGGTGGAGTGTTTGATTCACCGCGTTTCTGAAAACAATTCGAAATCTCTTTAATAAAGAGTATTTCGTCCTTAATATTTCAGTACTTCCTCAATAATTTCTCCTTAAATATTTTATAACTGCTATTAGCATTTAAATTTAAAATTTTAATTTTGGTTTAAAACATAAAAGAAAAATTCGTTTATGAGGTTAGCATTTGGAGCGGCTTCTGCAGCTCTTTTGTGTGTGGTTAAGAAAGATTCACATCTTGCTATGACATAGTCTAAACTACAAGATGAACTACAGTTTATTTCGTGTAATAGTTGTACTTGAGCATATTCGAATATAGATCATAGCTCAGTTTCAGATATTTTAATTAGTTTCTAAGAAATGTACATTATCAAAAGATATTTAATTTGTTATTATAAACAATTAATTTGATAATTTACTATATAAATCGTTTTTAAATCGAACAATGTCACTGTTTGAAAGGCAAGAATAGTTATTATTAATGTTTAATTTAATGGTTTCTCCTTTGTCTTTGTAATGAACTAGGCATGTTAACAATATTTAGGCTCACAAATAATGTATTATTTGCTTGCTTGTTGTTTTAAGGGGCCTAACATCGAAGGTCATCGGCCCTGTATTATTTGGAGTAGACTTACAGACATTAAAAAATTGTCAGCGTTGACTGCATCCTGCATGAGGTGTGGTAGTCTGTTGCCTTCACTGGTCGTCGTGACGGTCCGAAAGGCATCTGGTCAGCCGTGTCCGTTCTATCCGGACAATTGCCCTTGTCAGCAGGCGGATGTGTTGAAAGACCCCTTTCTTGAGGAGTTGTCGCTCGCCTCCGACAGTCTATGTTGATGGTGTAGTCGAAAGGCCTCTGTCGGGATTTTCGTTCTACTTCCTTCAGAGAAGCTTGAATTTTTTCGCTGAATTGCACCAGTATTGCAAACAGCTAATTTGGCGTCGCTAGTAAAGTCACGAAAGACTTCTTGTGAAGTTATCATTAAGACTGTACTACCTCACTCGTAGATTATCGCAGCTGTTTAGTATCGCAAGTAGAGTGACGTAAGGTCTCGTTGTGAAATTATCAAAACCCTGAACTAGTTACTAGATGGCTGGATAATCGTTAGCTATCCCGGACGGGCCTCCAGTTAAGTTTACGGTAGATTAACAGTATTTAAATTTTTTCCGTATACTGAAGCTTTCAGGTTCCGAAAATTCAGTATCGCACTGCGTGGTATTCTGTCGAAAAAGTAAGAAGTCCTGATGTTAGTAGTTTAATAAGATTTAAGAGATGTCCATTGAAATACAATCATCTGAATTACACGACAGTTCAAATGTCCGAATCCAGAGTGTAGACCGTGATGTACAGACATGAAGCCAGAAGATGTGTGAACAAATCGTGGTTAGCGACTGGTTACGTTACACCTCAACGCCGCTGTCTTATATAGTATTATCAGACTGGTTTCACGTTTCAACATCTTAGAAAATATGTTTTCGACAAGGATGACATATGTCGTCTATATCTTACAATAACAAGTTAGTCAGTCTTGTGTGCAGATTCATTGTGACATAATGAGGAAACATTGTGAGATAGTGTTGAAATATTGTATGATACATCATAAAGCCTTTTGGCGGTAAGATTTTATTGGAAATTAGCCTCTTATCGTATCTTTTTTTCTTACAGTTGAGTCAGTTATGAACAAACTGAAAATGAAGCAACAAAGCTTGCTTCATATTACTTCAGAGAATAAGACTTAATATTTAGAATTCAAACTGTCTCATAACTCGAATTTCACTACCGGTATTGGTACAGTATATGTACGTGTTGTCATCTCCTAGTAATCTCAGTAGTTTCTCCCAACAGACTTGGTGAAAGCAATAATTAAAGAGCAGCTTGCAATAATGGCTGAACATACACCAGATAAGAAAATCGCAATACTTTTGAAACGTCCTGGGTTAGATTCCCAGCCGGGTCAGTGATTTTAACACTCGTTTGTTAATTATTCTGGCTCGGAGGAGTGGTTGTATGTGCCGTCTTCGCCATCAGATTTCATTTTCGGTAGACTCCTATCCTCACAGTTCGCCCAATGGCATCAACTCAATAGACCGCCAGGCCTCTCCGTAGTTCTTAAGTCAAAAAATGTTGATAAAATATTTTTATTGCAACTTGTACGTTACCTTGCATGTGACAAAAGACCTTAAAATAAAAAATATTTCCTTTAAAAATGGCATTCTATTTATATCCATGTACAGCAGGGCCTCTCAAACGCCCAAAACCTCGCGCGTGCAAATCGAGGCGCAAGCGCTCCGTGCACTGTGCATCGGTCCCGCTCGGTTCGCCTCGGACCAACTCTTCGTCTCTGTGCTACTCGGCTAAGCTCGGCTCAATTCGGCTCGGATCTGGAGCGCTACGGAGCAAGTGAGGAAGAGGGAGACAGGTGGAGCGAGCGAGACAAGCGTGGGGAAAGAGAGAGACAGCGCTATTGCTCCAAATCGAGGAGTGGGGGTCTACACTCTGGTCAACCAAGCGAAGTCGTTCTTACACCGTGCACAGTGCATGCACTCTGAGAGGCCCTGATGTAGAGGATCATGCCGTTGAAATAACTCGCTTTTAACCTGCAGAGAAAAAAGAATGTCTGAAAGTGTTTTCAGTAATAAGTCGTTGGTGATGTACTTTTATTTATATTTCTGACATTAGACTGCCTCAAGGCAATTATTACCAGGAAGAACAAAGTAATAACTATGTGTAACAAAGATGCCACCACGAACATCAATTTCATTTAATGGCATGTGGCACCGAAGAGAACTGGTGTGCGCAAGCGACCTGCGCGTCTGTGGGGATGGGGCACTTACCTATTATGAATTCTAATGCTGAAGACGGCGTACACGCCCAAACCCCGAGCCATCGAAATTAACCAATGCAGGTTAAAAACCCCGACTCGGCTGAGAATAGAACCCGTGACCATCAGAACCAAAGGCCAGTGCGCTAACCATTTAGCCATGGAGCTGGACAGGAACATCAGTACTGATAAGCGTAATATGAAGAAATAGTAGACTATGGTTTTCTCTACAGATGTATAACTATCCGCTTTATGGGTATTTCCTTTACTCGTCTGTATATAGACTATATATAAATGCCATTATATGTACGTATGTATTCCTCCTAAACCACTGGAGCGATTTACACCAAACTTGGTACGCTTAGGCTACGACTTAGTATCAGGAGACAAACCAAGTGAGGGTAAGACACCCGAAGTACTCTTAGGGGCGGGAGGTGAGAGGGTGACTTATAAAAATTTTCGAAAAAAGTGCCGAATCCCTACTTTTCGGGGTCGCTGAGATGAATAGTGACACTCCGGAATGTTTTAAACTCAAAGTTCAGTTCCGTTTGGGGAGGGGGGCGAGGGGAGAGTGATATAGGACCAAATAATCGAAAATAGTGTCGAATCCATACTTTTCGGGGTCGCTGAGATGTATAGTGACGCTCCGAGTTTTTTTTAATTGTTTAAGTCCAAGTTCAGCCCTCTTTGGAGTGGGAGGCGAGGGGAAGTGATACATAAAAATAATCAAAAATAGTGTCGAACCCATACTTTTTAGTGTCGCTGAGATGAATAGTGACACTCCGGAATTTTTAAAGTCCACGTTCATCCCCCTTTGGTTGGGGAGCGAGGGGTAACTGGTATACAAAAATAATCGAAAATAGTGTCGAAACCATACTTTTCGGTGTCGTTTAGATCAATAGTGACACTCCAGATCTTTTAAAGTCCAAGTTTAGTCCCCTTTAGGTGGGGGATGACGGAGGAGTGATATATAAAAATAATCAAAAATAGTGTCGAATCTATACTTTTATGTATCGCTGAGATGGATAGTGACACATCGGATTTTTTACAAGTCCAAGTTCATCCCTCTCTGGGGTGGGGTGCAAAAGGAGAGTGACATAAAAGTAATCGAAAATTGTGTCGAAGACATACTTTTCGGGGTCGCTGAGATGAATGGGGTCACTCCGGATTCTTTTAGAAGTCCAAATCCAGCCCCCTTTGGGGTGTAGGCGAGGGGGGAGTGATTTATAAAAATAATCGAAAGTGTCGAATGCATATTTTTCGGGGGTCGCTGACATGAATAGAGACATTCCGGATTTTTGTTAAGTCCAAATTCAGTCCCATTTGGGTTGGTGGACGAGGGGAGAGTGATCTATTTTTATAATAATCGAATATAGTCTCGAATCCATACTTTCAGGGGTTACTGGGATGAATAGTGGTACTCCGGATTTCTTAATTCCGAGTTCAGTCCCTTTTGGTGTGGAGCGCGAGGGGGAATGGTACATAATAGTGTCGAATCTATAGTTTTCGGAATCGCTGAGATCAACAGTGACACTCCGGACTTTTTATAAGTCCATGTTCAGCCTCTTTGGAGTAGGGGGGGGGGTGAAGGGAGTGAGATATTGAGTAATCGAAAGTTGTGTCCAATGCATGCTTTTCGAGATCGCTGAGATGAATAGAAACACTCCGCATTTTTTATGTCCAAGTTCAGTCCCTTTGTTGTGCGGGGTGAATGGGGAAGTAAGATATAAACATTCATCGAAAATAGTGACGAGGCCATAATTTTCGGCGTCACTGATATGAACAGTAACATTCCGGATTTCCTAAAATCCAAGTTCCGACCCGTTTGAGGTTGCGGACAGGGAAGAGTGATATACAAAAAGTAATCGAAAATAGTGTCGAATCGGTAGTTTTCGGGGACGCTGGTATAATTAGTTTAACTACGGAGTTTTTTAAAGTCCAAGTTTAGCCCCCTTTTGGGATTAGGGCGAGAGGGGCAGTGATATATCAAAACAGTCCAAAGTAGTGTTGAATCCGTAATATTCGGCCCCCTTTGGGTGGGGGGCGATGGGTTTGATATACAAAAATTAATAATCGAAAATAGTGTCGAATCCATACTTTTCTGCGTCGCTGAGATGAATAGTGACACTCCGGATTTTTCATAAGTCCAAGTTCAGTCCCTTAATGGGACACGGGTTTAAGGGGGTAGTGAGATATAAAAATGAATCGAAAATATTGTCGAATCCTTACTTTTCGCTGTCGCTGAGATGATTAGTAACACTCTGGATTTCTTATAGTTCAAGTTCAGCCCCTTTTCGGGTGGGGTCGAGGGGAGAGTGATATATAAAAATAATCGTAAATAGTGCCGACTCCATAGTTTGCAGGGTCGCTAAGATCAATGGCAACACTCTAATATTTTAAAAGTCCAAGTTCAGCCCCCTTTGATATAGGTGGGAGAAAGGGTGAAGAAATTACCAAAATAACCGAGATTATGGATATATCTGTGTATATTCCAGCCTAGCTGACAACTAAATTTGGTGCATATATTACTTACTGTCTGTAAAGAGTGACGTGGGGGCAAGATACCCCTAGAAACCCTATGAGAAGGTGTGAAATGTAAATAAATAAACACTAATAATAATGTCGAATCTATATTTTTAGGACTACTAGAGAGATTTGTACCAAACTTGGTACAGTTATGGCTTACTATCATGAGACTTAACCGCAAGATGGAAAGACAAACTTGGAGTCTTTAGGTGTGCTGGAATTAAAATTGAAAATAGTTGTGAATCCATAGATTTCGGGATCGCTGAGCTGAAAAGTAACACTCCGGAACTTTTAAAGTCCAAGTTCAGCCCACTTTGAGGTGAGGGGCGAGGGGAGACTGATATATAAAAATTAACGAAAATAGTGTCGAATCCGTAGTTTTCGGTGATGCTGAGATAATTAGTTTCACTACGGATTTTTTATACGCTCAAGTTCAGACTCCTTTGGGGTGGGGTGGAGGGGGATTGATGTATGTAAATAATCGAAAATGGTGTCAAATCCACAATTTTCTGCGTTGCTGAGATGAATAATGACAATCTACATTTTTTATAAGTCCAAGTTCAGCCTTTGTACCGAGGAAGGGGGGGGGGGCGTGAAGGATATACAAACAGTCGAAAATAGTGTCGAATCCATACTTCCCGGGGTCGCTGAAATCAATAGTGTCTTTCGTATTTGTTAAAGTCCAAATATAGACCCCTTTGGCATAAGGGCTGAGAAAGGGTAAAAAAAGAATTGTCCAGTGGACGTAGCATTCGTATGTTCCAGCGTAATTGTCAACCAAAATTGATACAAGTATGAATTATTATAAGGAGGAAGTACTGTTTACGATAGGACACGCCTAGGGGGCGCGAATGTTATACAAACAGTCGAAAATAGTGTCGAATCCATACTTTCGGGGGTCACTGAAATGAGTAGTGACACTCCGGATGCCGTTTAAGTTGAGCCCCAATTTGCAGGTAGATGAGAAGGAGTGAAGAAAATAAAATGTCCAAACGACCGCGATTTTGGATATTTGTGTGCATGTTCCAGTATACCTGTCAACTAAACTTGGTACAAATATTGCCTACTATCTGGAAAAATACTGTGGGGTCAAGACACCCCCAGAGACCCCAGGGAAGGAGGCGAAATATAATTATAACCAAGAACGACCGATATTAGTATTCGACCCATACTTTTCGGGACTACGGAAGTCATTTCAACCAAATTTGGTACACTTCTTATGACTTACCATCAGGAGATAAACTGCGTGGAGGTATGACAACCCTAGCATCCCTACGACGGGGTGAAATGTAGAAATAATCGAAAATAGTGTCGAATCCACTGGTTCGAGGTCCACTCAGCCTACGTGATTAGAATTGAGGAGCTAACTGACGGTGAGATGACGGCCCCGGTCTCGAAAGCCCAGAATAACGGCCGAGAGTATGCGTCGTGCGGACCACACGACCTCTCGTAATCTGCAGGCCTTCGGGCTGAGCAGCGGTCGCTGGGCAGGCCAAGGCCCTTTCAAAGGCGTTAAGTGCCGTGGAGTGTGGTTTGGTTTTAAGATACCCGTAGCCCCCTAGGGGCAGGTATAAATTATGCCAAACACAGAAACACAGAAAAATAATAGACAACGACAAATATTAATGTACAGTCCATAGCTTTCGGAGTCGCTAACGTGAATAATGACACACCAGATGGCGTTGTTCAGCCCTCATCGGCATGGAGATGAGCAGGGGTGGACGAGAAAATGTTCAAATGACCGTAATTGGCGATGTATGCGTGTTTTTTCCAGCATAGTCCTCATACAAATTTAGTACATATAACGCTATGTGAAAAATAATACTGTTGGAGTAAAACACCCCTAGCGCTCCTAGGAGAGGTGGTGAAATATAAAAATAAACAAAAATGACTTATATTAATGTCGAATACATTGTTTACGGGTCGCTGAGTTGAACTGTGACACCCTGCATGATTAAGTCATTTTTCAACCGCAAGCAGTATGGAGGTTAAGAATGGATGAAAATGAATGTAAAAATAACCGAGATTATGAATGTATGAGGGTATGTTCCAGAATAGCTCTATAATCACCACTATTACCACCACCACCACTCAAAGAAACTTGGTACATACAGTGACTCGCATAATTATTCGGACAGACATGATTGATTATAGTTTTCTTTGTATTAGTGGTTTCAGTAATAATAAAGCACTCATATAAATTAGATACAAGTTTCTGTATGGAATATAAAAACTAAACATCCATCATTCTTCTAATGAACACGCTCAATGAAAATACAATCATTAAAAACAAAATCAAAACCAAACCAACATTCCACAAAATTATTCGGACACTTGCCGTTTTACTTATGGTCCTAAAGGTTCAGTATCTGGTGGGCTTTCCTTTCATTATAATTACTTCCCTGAGTCGACTTGGCATGCTCTCCACTAATTTCCGGATGTAATCGGGAAATATCTTCTACCACTCTTCTTGAAGTCCATTTTTCAGGTATTCTCTAGCCGTGATTGTTGTTTTCCTTATTTCTTTATCCAGTTTGTCCCAAAGATTCTCAATCCCATTCAAGTTTGGTGATTGAGGGGGAGGATGAAGCACCTTTGCGCAATTAAACAATAACCACATCCTTACATTCCAGGCCATATGCTTTGGGTCGTTATCTTGATAAAACTTGAAATGTTCACTAATCCCCATATTTTCGGCACTCCTTTTCATGTTGTCCCTCGGTATTTTAAGGTATTGAAAGTGGTCCATTTTACCCTCAATAAAAACCAATTCACCAACTCCATTCGCCGACATGCACCCCCACGCCATTACATGTTCACCACCATGCTTCACAGTTGCTTTCAGTTGAAGCTCAGTATTAGGACGTCGCCAAACTGTTATCCTGCCATCAGATTGAAATATGTTAAATTACTCTCATCAGCAAATATAACGTCATTCCACCACTCATTGTATTCTTTAACATGCTCTTTGGCAAACAGCATTCTCTTTCTTCGATTTACTTGATTTATAAAGGGCTTCCTTCTTGCAATATGGCCGTGGAAGTTAACTCTTCCGAGCACTCTCTGTATTGTTTCGGGATGCACTTTCTTTCCGGTGTATGCGGCAATCTCCGTAGCGAGTTTTGGAGCACTTAACTTGGGTGCCTTTTTCACTTTTCTGATGATATAACACTCTTTCCTCACAGAAAAAAATTCTTAGACGTCCCGTATGCGGTAGATGTCAATCCTATCTTCCTCCCGGAATCTTGTGATAATGTCAGAGACTGTACTTTTCTTCATTTGTAACATTTCAGAAATTTTACGACAACTTTTGCCTTTACCATGGTGAAAAATTACTAGCTGCCGCTGTTCGATTGTGCTCTCTCTTCCTCTGCGGCCCATTTTCACCTACGTTGTACGCGGCACTCTAACACACTGAATGTTTACGTTCGCACTGTCCGTGGCTCTTTTACATACGACCTCTGCACGGCAACTGACTTTTGTCCGAATAATTTTGTTGAACCACGTTAACTGCGTTCTGAGGTTCCGTGGTCACTGGTTCTCTCCTGTTTTCTAAAAGTACACATTTGAACATCGTGTTGAATCTGTCAAACTGGGTTCTGTCAGAAACTAGTTTGCGTATACGATATTTTCTCTGAAATATATGGCCAGTGTGTAGCAAAGACTATAATTACTAACTTGTCCGAATAATTATGTGACTCACCATCTGGAAAAGAAAATTCTATGGAGATGAAAGGTCACAGCACCCGCTGGGGGTGGGCAATGGGAGGGGATGGCGTTTAAAAATAATGGAAAACCCATATTAATTTCGAATCCATTGTTTACGTGTCGCTGATACGAACTTTGACATTCTGGATACCGTTTAAGTCCACGTTTAGCCTCCATTGAGACGGGAGACTGATTGTGAGAAGAGCTTTAAAATTAGACAGTCTAAAATGAACGAGATTAGTAGTGTTGAATCCACTGTTTTCGGGGACGCAATGCTGATTGGTGACAGTCGCAATAACATTGAAATCGTGTACATCATATCTATAGTACGATCGGAAAATATATATAGTTGTCACTTATAATTTTTTGAAAGGATCAACAACTTCCCATTCAATTCGTGCTTCCACAAGGACAGCGTTTTACTCTGAAACTAAATAATCTAAAACTTGAAATAAAACACATCAAAATAACTCTAGAGCTACATACTGTAATAGATCGTGAAATATCAATCAACATCTCAAGAAGGAATGCTATAAAAAAATTTACATCACACATAACTAACTGGTAATACAAATCTTGAAGGTAAACATTGAAACACTATCCGAGCAACGCTGAGTACTACAGGTAGTATACCATGCAGATGTGTCCGCAAGATCGGTATGGATCCCGTCAAAGAAAGAAGAGGGGTGGTCACATTATTGACTAGCTACTAGCTGATGGAAAACAAAATCCTGCCGAGATTTAGAAATATTGTGAAATTGTCCCACGGTTGCCAGTCATCAGTTCCGTTAACAGTACCTTTTTGCGCGAAGTACTTCATCTTAGTATTTTCACATACGGGAATGGGAAGAATTGAGTTTACCGTTAGGGGAAACCGGGGCAAGATGACGAATCTACCATAACTTTTGTAGTATTGTGTTCACTAAATTAGCTACTGTGTGACCTTGGGTCCGATATCTCACACGTATAACTTACACATAGAAGGAAATTCATTTCAGTGTGTAACAGGCAGTGGTAGGGGATTGTCTGTCTGGCGCTGTCACACTAAAATATCAGAGGTATGTGCAGGAAGCCTCTACTACTAGTGTGCTCACAGAATTAATTAACCGTCTTATTTTTTTAAATGTCAATGTACTTCCAGCTTACTTCAGTGTTAACCGAATCTTGATTGCAAGACGTCTATTATAAGGGCAAACCGCTTCCTAAGTAGCCGGGGGCAAGATGACGGGGGCAAGTTGACGAATTCGTCACCTTACCCCAAGTCAGGTATAGACTATACGTAGTCACCGTGCCCATACGCTAATTACAGAAATTCCTAGAAATTATCAACGGAAGATGGATAGATGGGACTGGGATGAAGTAAGCATGATAGCTGAAATGCATGCTTTCAAAGAATCTCAGATGACTCGTAATGCAACTATGAGCAAAGTTATTAAAAGATTTGAAGCATGTGGAATTGACCAATTCAACCCACAAATATTTTATGAAGGAGATTACTCTCCAGCAGTGACAACAGAAAGATATTGTGAAGAACAGTGAATAAAATTAGCCTATGTTCATCCTCTAAATGACTGGATCAGTGTGTGATGATTGTGAACTGTGGTGGCATGAAGACTACTCAAGTTATGAAGGTAGTATATGGTTTCTCTGTGATATGTGCTGAGTTTATTCCAGTTTAAAACTGTTTTCTTCAGAGTTCTTCTACTCAGTGTAGTGCACAGTAGTTATTAATTTTAGCAGGAACGTATACAAGTTATTTTTAATTTATTTTAAAATATTTTAAAAATTTTCTAATTTATGTTCTTCAGAAATGTATGTCCTCGTGTAGTACATAATTAAAATGAAGGTACTTCACGTTTTGGTGGTGTGTTTAACAAATTCCAGTGAAGTTCCGTGTTGAAACATTTGAGAAGTGTGCTCGTCATCTTACCCCAATAGGTTCGTCAACTTACTCCGGGCACGGGGCAAAATGACGAATTTACATTATATTAAACTTTACTACTTTATGCAAAAGCTATTTAAACAAGAATTTTGAATATTGCAGAACCGTTGCGCGGGAAGGTAAGCAGTAATCAGCATGTCAATCACCGCCGTGAAACGCGCCATGTTTCGGCGGAATGTCAAAAGAAAGCTTATCATCGTCAACTTACCCCAATCTCCCATGTCCCCGCTAAGATTTCAGTAAGTATATCATCAATTCAGGACGTATTACTTACTGACCTGGTTTGTAGAGACCTTTTATTTTTTATCGATCTTCCCACGCGTTTCTCTGTTGAATAATATAGCCTAATAACGTGTTCCTTGCGGCTTATTTAATACCGGTACCTGATATTTGAGGAAGTTTTTTAATGAAATATTGAAAAACGAGTTTAGATTTAGTTTATTCACAACATCCACATCACAACTAAATAGAAATAAATCATACTCAGACAACACAAAGACAATTTTCTTTACACTTTTACTATATTACATTATTTCAGAAACAATTCTGACAAATAAATAATTTCCTGGATTAATCTACAACATGAAATCATCAGATGAAAAATCATATATGAATTCTTCCAGAGAAATATTATCATTTGCATTCTCATCATAATATAAAATGTCTGGTAGACACAAGGCACAGAAAACAACCAAAAACAACATTGTGCAAAGCAGACATATAATCATTCGTTTCCGAGGAGATGTTTCAGATTTATATCGAGCTGGAGTATTCTGTAAAGAAGAAGTAATGTCGTTAGTGTGAATAACATGAGGATAATTATTTACAGGGATGTCTAAACACTGTGTAATTATTTCTGAAATTATTCCCCCTTCCGCAGAAATAAAAACTCGGTGAGTTGAATTTTCAGTACACATCTGATCTTGTGCTACATCTGAAAACATTTGAGAATATCCCTGATGGAGAGGTGTACCTGGAGTTTCGTCAGCTGCTAGCAGTCTGGAAAGATGCTCTCTAGATGGATCAGTATCGATCGT
Source organism: Anabrus simplex (assembly GCF_040414725.1). NCBI lineage: Eukaryota > Metazoa > Arthropoda > Insecta > Orthoptera > Tettigoniidae > Anabrus > Anabrus simplex. Next base: position 1,457,814,752 of record NC_090265.1, read on the forward strand.
AGAATATGTTGTGTCAGTATCTGTTTCGCCTCTGCGTGCATATGCTGCAAGTAGGTGAGTATACAGTGCCTCGTAGTCGCAGTCGAAGTCTGATCCCGACCCCGATCCCGATCCCGATCCCGATCCAGAAGGTGAATTCGAACCCGTCTCCGATATGCTGATATTGTCGTGATTACCGACAGACTGAGTGACCATCACAGACAATGACGATGAATCGCGCCGATCTTGCAGGTTATAAGCTGGGACAGCTCGCATAAGATCTTCCAAGTTCAAAGACGCCCAAAAATCATGTTTATTGTCTGTCTGTGCATGAAGAGGAGACGAGGTACCATCACCAGCTCCGTCAAGATCTTGTTCTACACTGGATTCTGCAGGATATAGTGGTTCCTCCTCATGAGAGGAAATTTCCTCCTCCACCTCGTGAACAGAAACCTGATTCCACTCGTATGCTATGTAAAAGAGATACACAAAACGTAAAACCAATGGAAATTTAATATTATAAACTTGTATCTCTATTTCAGAAACTCCATATGTCACCTCTCTTCCCATAACTTGAAGTATATTCCTTAGCCCTTCATCTTGCACAGTTTCTATCGATTCACGTATATAGGAGGGTGTGGATATTATATCAGAAGGATATATATCATTCATTAAAGAACTATTGGACGAAAGTAAGGAATAAGCATCCATAACATCCTGCATTGAGTCTGGTTTAGGTGAATCATTAAGTATTTCTCCTTCAAATGCTTCTGGACTCAATAAACTGTATTCTCTTGATGAATTGGCATGAGAAAGAACTGATAGAATGCACTTAAGGGAACCTGGTGATACCAAATCATGCACTGTAATTTCATCTTCACTGGTAACTTCATTAACTGCGTTATCATACTCGCTCGAGATATCTCCCATTGAACGCATCGGATGTCCATACCACAAAGAACACTCATATTCACAACCAAGATTACCTTCTTCATTACTAGTACCGTATGTTTCTAAGTATTCCATTAAACACTCTTCTTGGGCCAAGTCCACTTCAAATGCCCTTCTTAAGACATAACTGTGACACACTATAGCCGTTCCTACATTCTTGGTGTATTCAACCTTTTCATCGAGAGACAAATCAATGATAGTCGTCCCCTCATCACTCGTAGTACTTGCTGCATCAGCACATATTTCCCGTGGCTCGACAGATATGGTCACGGTATTTGATGTATTGCTTAATTTCAATTTTACAATGTTCGGTGAATTCGTCCCTTGCTCTAATGACGCCACGCCAATGCGTATTTCTGTAAAACTTCTAGATGAATTAACTTCAATAAAGTTGTCAGTTTCTTTACTGTTAACCATATTTCTGGTAACAATGTGAAATTTGTCGACATTTGCTCGAGAATTCAAATCAATAACTACGTTACTTTTATCATCTGTAATTGGAATTACTTTTTTCGATTCTGCTACTGTAAGCAGAGAGGATGAAACAATTGTAGCCAAATTGTTAACACTTACGATAGATGAGCGATTTCGAGGAATGTCTGATATCGAAGGTATTTTATCTCCATCATCAGCCAAATCATCCGATTCATCACTGGATTCAGAATCATCTATAATCGCAAGAGAAGAAAAGTCAGATTCCGATCCAAATTCAGATTTTACTATGCTTGTTTCTGAGAATAATGACTTCAGTTTTACAACTAGGGATTTTGATAAGTTTTGAACATTTGAAGCACTCTCATCACCTAGAATATGTTGTACTTCGGATGATTCACAGTCATTCCTTAGGGACAGAAGTCTATTTAGGTGCTCCTTGAATCCTTGAGCAAAACTTTCCACCGTTATCTTACCACTAAATAAGCCCGGTGTGTCCTCATCATTGCAAGTACTTTCGTCATCACGGCTTTCTTCACTATCGGCTACTGATGTTTGAACTTCTTTAGATACGTATTCGGAATCGAGCATATCGTCTCTATCGACTACCTTTTTAACTTCAATCGTCTGCACTGACTTACAAATCATGAGTTTACTATCTTCTTTATCGTACTTATTATCTTTGACGTCTTGAGTCAGTGCTATTGGTTCTGAGTCGGAGAAATTTTCTTGAGGTGTGCTAAGAAAAGAATTCATAGGCTTAATGAAATTTCTGTCACAGTGACTTCCATTTTCCATTACTTGCTCATTTAACGGCTTTATTCTCGATTCAGAAATTGACTTATCCCAGTTATGATTTATCACAAGAGGTGGATAGGAATTGAGTACATTTTGTCCATCAAGCTGTTTTGATACCTCGTTAGGATCAGGAAAAGCATATGGTTCCCCTAAAGGAATAGGTGAATTTCGTTTTAGATGTTCTTCTTTCTCATTATTTTTCTCATCAGTTCGAGACATATCTGCTGTACGCGATAAATGAGAGGAAGTAGATTTTTCAATGATACCAGGCATGGAAACTGAGTGGTTTTCCCGTTCTCCCCGACGCAAGACACGCTTCTTTGCTGTTGTTCTCGGTTTTACGGTCTTTCCTGCGGTGGATGTTGAACGACTCCCTTTTATGTGTGGCTTGCGATGAGCTTCATTCCCTGATTTTGACTTTAACAACACCGATAGTAATGCTTCAAACGGGGCTGATCTCTTCTCACACCTGTAAGTATTAAGACGTCTGTTAACATTCAGAGAAGGGCGTTTTTGTATTTGTTTATTGGGAATAGGTTTATTACCCGGAAGAGGTTTCTTTTCCTGGGAGTTGTTCGTTAGGTTCCGTGATAATGAAGTCAAAACATTCGATTCCAATATTTCTACCCTAGTTACCGTTACTGTTTTCGATGGATTCAAGTGGTCGGTGTTCTCATTTTCCACAGTTAAAGCTTTATCCTTTTTCTCCTTAGATACATCCTTTCGGGAAGGGCTCGCACTCCGTGGTATTGAAGCCGCTTCAACATCCTTTATAGGAACTAAGGATGAAGATTGTCTATTTGAGCTCTTCACTGTTAAATCTGGTTCTGCTGTAGATTTTCGTATTCCATTTGCTATTACAGGCTTTCGTTTCCTTGATTGAAAACATTCTTCAGTTTGTACCTTTCTTGTGCGTATGAATTTCTTCTCATTTCTGTCCCGGACTGGTGGAGAATGAACAGGCCTCATTTGGGTGCGAACGTAGGAGGAGCACTGTATTCCCTTTGTCGACATACTTTCACCTCCTACTCCCATAAATACTACACCACCGAGCTCAACGCTCCTGGAAACCGGTGGATTGGACGACCGAATGCTCTTCGTACTACTCATATATTGGTATGAGCGTAATAATTTCTTTGCATAACTTTTGTACTTCAAACCATCAGAAGGCTCATTTTTTGAATTATTACAAGAGTTTCTTGCCACATTCGAAGATCCTGTTTTCTCTGTTTTTGGTGTCGACGCTGGGAGTGCAGCGTTTATATCCGTTTTAGTCATAACCCATCTACTCCAGTCGTTATGTTCGTCTGCATCGGAGATAGAGTCACTGAAAAATGAAGAACACAAAGTTAGTTTCAGAAAGTAGAAGCAGAAGACGGAAGGTACTCTCCGTCTCAAAAGGAAATTAAATAGCACATTTAGTAATAATGTCTTTATTAAACACCTATGTTCATAAGAAAACCCACTGAAAAAGGTGAACATGCATTTATATTTGAGACGCATAGTACATTTTGGTCATTTCCATACATCTAATTACAGTAACCAGACTCTCTCTCTGAATGTATTAGTCTATCAATTTTACTCTGGTATCTCACATTACCCCCTGAGGTTCACTCAGCCTACACCAAAAATGAGTACCAGGTTAATTCCTGGGAGCAAAGGCGGCCGGGCGTAGAGCTAACCACTTAACCCCATCACGTGCCGAGGTTAACAGTGGTGGAAGCATTTACCTTCCACTCCTCTAAGGGCCTTCATGGCCTGTACGGAGGTGACTTTGCTTTTACTTTGCTTTTATCTCACATTACCATGAAGAAAAGTTGATTAGATTCGACTGTTTGAGGAATTATAAACACAATCATCTATTTCTTTAAAAAAATTGAAACTAACTTTTCATCTAGACTTCATTGGTGACAACCGGTCAAGGGGATTATACATATGTTCATTTATCTTGAACAGAGATTATTTAGGGATAAAACAACTTGATTACACAGTACATCAGTTAATTGCTCTCAGACACAAAATATATCAATTACCATGTTTTCGGACATGCTGATCACAGAAATAACTTTAATTTTTTCGTACCACCTAAAATTATTGAGATACTCGTATTTGTATCGCATCTTATAGCAGGACTGTTACTTTCTTCGGGAGCGGAAGGCGCTGTTTCTCCCTGTGAGGGCAATTTTCGTTTTATACCTCTTGGTTTTATTACTCTAAAGGATTGTTAAACCCCCCAGTTGCCTAATCCGTTATCATGAAAGAAACATACGATAGTATGTAAACAATTCTTAAGGCTTTGAACCATACAGAACACAGGTGGCAAATTTGTGCAAATATAAAGGTGAGAGAAATGCTAACAGGAACGCAGCCAGGATTCAAAACAATTTTGTTGATTTCTCTGTGAATGGGACAGTCGAGAAATGCGTAATCGTTATGAAATTAGAGTGTGACCATCGAGAGGAAGTGTATGTAGTAATAGGACAAAAACATTAAAAATTTGCCACTTGTTGAAGTCACCAAAATAAGTTTTCCCATTCGATATAAAACTGGGATTGATGAAGAACTTTGTTAAGGCGTTAGACATATCAGGAAGAGGTTTTCAATATTTAAGGGAAAATTCCGAAGTTTGAGTGAGGCGAAACAAAAGGAAGGTTTCTTTACAGGGTCATAAATATGCAATCTTTTACATGATTCTGTATTCGAGAGGAACTCTCATTCCTGTTGAAAAAAGTCTACATTGTCTTTAAATCGGTTTGTGTGAATTTTTCTGGGAAACTATAGAGCAGACAATTACAGAGAGATGGTGGAAGATTTGATGAGGACTTACAAGACAATGAGATGTAACATATCCCTTAAGATTCACTTCCTCCATACACACTAGAATTTCTTTCCGTCGAACCTTGGTGAGGTCAGTGATGAGCAAGAGTAAAAGTTCCATCAGGACTTATTAGAGATGGGACAGCGATACAAAGGGAATTCATTGTCCAACATGTTTGCCAATTATTGTTGGCAACTTATCACAGATGTATCGGAGCCATCTTATAGGTGCAAATCTTGTGGGGAAAATGGTTTAAGACGATAAGAATTTTTACTGTATGAAGTCTTAATTGGATTACGGATGATGTGGGTTGAAATTACATCAAATATAATAACAGTAATAACAGTAATAACTGCAAATGAACAACAGCGAACTATATAGCCTACGCAGTATGTTGCAGAAAGTTCATAATGTCCTCTCAAATCAACTGTTAGTTCTTAGAGAAAAACGAGCTTTAGATTCGAAATCAGCACATGCGAATTAACTAAAATTGCACACAGTATATTCATTTCTGAGAGCGAAAAAGTGTAAATTTGATTTTATTTATTTCGTATGGCGTACAGAGGGTACAGAGAAACTATATATAATATACACTTAAAACTATATACACTTAAAGTAGATAAAAACAACAATCGGACAAAGGATCAATCAATGGCAATTACAGGTGTTTGTTGAAGACTTCATTTGTAAAGTATACTAAAATGTTTTATTTATAACGACCTAACCTGTACAGTGTAATATTTCATAACGTGTGGTATTTGTAAATAGTAGAATTCAGTTCTATATTTACTAGAAGTATCCAGAAAGATGTTACATGAATTTTTGAACAGGGTGTGTTGCCATTTGTTGGTTATGTATTCTAGAATGTATTTTTTGACTATTCTGGAAATCGAAGATTCGCGATCGTGCGTATTCGAGAAACTTATTTAGAGTTCGCGACTGAGGTAGAAATTGTGATTGGTGAATCTAGGTGGCGATAGGCGGACTCATGCATTCTGATTGGCTACCCCAAGGCCACGGTTTACCTTATAAAGAGAGCGAGGCAGCTTTCGTGATGGATCTCGTCGATCTTACTCTGACTAGTCGGTCTTGGTCTGTCTGTGGTCTGTGAAGAGCCTACCTGGTTGTCCGAAGTTTTGACGTCGCCTCGCTAACGGGATGGGCGACCTTTGGATAAGCACTCTTGATTTCCGTTCCAGCTTAAAATGTCCGTAATGTCCGCTTGCCATTTCGTATAGGAGTCTGCCCTAGCCTCACCTAGATTCACCACTCAATTATTTCGGATGCCTTAGCTTTAAGCTGGGCTTGCCTGTTTTGTTTTCGAGGCATTCCCCGTTCCCTGTTTCGATAAATATGTAAATTGTAGTTTAATATATTTAATTTGGGGTTTTGCCTCTGGTAGTTCAGTGTCATTTGATGTATGTTAAAGTTTTTCGAACCGGGCGAGTTGGCCGTGCGCGTAGAGGCGCGCGGCTGTGAGCTTGCATCCGGGAGATAGTAGGTTCGAATCCCACTATCGGCAGCCCTGAAGATGGTTTTCCGTGGTTTCCCATTTTCACACCAGGCAAATGCTGGGGCTGTACCTTAATTAAGGCCACGGCCGCTTCCTTCCAACTCCTAGGCCTTTCCTATCCCATCGTCGCCATAAGACCTATCTGTGTCGGTGCGACGTAAAGCCCCTAGCAAAAAAAAGTTTTCGAAAAGTATATTTAACTTCACTGTAGTTTGTAATAGCGTATTACGTTTCTTTTTTCCTACTAAATTGCATTGTACAACTGGATTTGTAACTAGATGTATAGTTGGTTTGAATTTTTGAACTTGTAGGAAGGTATTATCAAAGAACCTCTAAGTTATGTGTATCACAGAACATATAGTTCGTAAGTTGCAAGTTGGGGGAAATTGTTCTGAATTATTTTGTAAAATCCATTTGTATAAAATATTTTTCAAAATTAAGGATCACGGTTGATTATTTCTGAATTTGCAATCTAAGCCATGTTCCTACCCTCGGTAGGTCCTAGGCCCTTCCCACTTTCCCAGTTTAGTGTCCCCTAATTGGCCCTACTGGTATTTACAAAGTTGTTGCCGGCGGAGATCCGCGTAGTTTCAGGTAATGTTTCACTGTGTGTGCAGTGGATTCTGGTATTGTGTAGCTGCTCTTACTTTCCTCCCTTTATTGTGTTTAGTGCTTTGTTTAGTGTAACCACCGTAGTAGCGGTTACATTTGGTAGCAGAGGCAAGCGCTAGGTTGCCGACGGACAAAAGTGAACCGTGATAATCCCTAACCTAAAACACCGTAAAAGTTGTGATTCGTGTATCACTTGAAATCTTGTTTCTACCTGTCAGGATGGTTCGCGCTGTTCCTAATCCTTTCCATTTGAGAAAAGCTGAACTCGTTTATGAACTTCGTATCCGAAAAATTAATCCAACAGGCAATGTCAGAGATGACACTAGCCTATTGAGACAGTCGCTTAACTTACCTATAACCAGACCTGAGTTAACTACAGACGAGTTGCGTGAGTCTTTGGCCGTGATTAAAGATATGTTAGCTGAATTTAACGCCATTCTTGTGTCCTTTTGTGCTTCTAAGCCCTCGCATGGCAGTTAGCGCGGATTAAGGGGCAGATAATACATTACTTAGACAGAATTACGTATTTCTTGTCTCTCGAATTGCCGAAAGTTGAGAGACAGATTTTTCAAGCCTTACTAGTATAGTTTTCGAGAATTTTCGACGGAATTAGTGGTTTGCTTGAAGGCAATAAGTTAAATAACACAGTTTCTGAAATTCAAGTGTCTATCCCATCTGAAATGAGTGACAGTGTTTACTCTGGTGATGCATCTGTTGCTGCTCAAGTGTGCAATCTGACACCTAGTGCTGGTGTTATTCAAGAGTCTGAGGTGACTAATGCTGCCCTAGGGTCTTCTGTTTCATTGTCTGGAATTTGGACACCTGTAAGTCATTCTAATATATCTCGTTTGCATGTTGGTACCCGTACAAGACTTCCTGTGGTAACTGGTAATTCTGTGGTGGCTCAGTGTTCGCCCTCTGTTGTTAATCAGCCCGGTTCTGATTCAATGATGCAAAACCACCACCTGTCTTATCGCCACCGGTATCAAGTGGTATTTTAGGTTGCATAACCCCTACACAACAGGTTAATGCCCTGATGGTCTCTCAGATTAGTGAGAACCTTTCACAAATGAGGTTGTCTGCGCCCGTAACGTTGCAGGCTAACGTTAGTCCTAACCTAACCTGTACTCCATCCTTTTCACAAAGCACCCGAATCAAAGGTACGATGCCTCAGTAAACCCTCTGGACTCTTCTAAGCCTTCCCAAGCACTCCCTACACCTGTTTTTCCCCAGAATTTCTCCAATCTGCCTCACCCGTTGACCACTATGTTTAAGGGAGTCTCTAAATTTTCAGCTAACTCCGTTGATGAAGTTATTTCCTTCCTTCGCTTCCTAACTGAGTTCAAGGATCAGGCAATAGTGTATAATCTCAGTAACGACAACGTATTTCAAATTCTATACCCGCATGTCTCTGGCGCTCTTTTTGAGCATATTGTCAGGGCCATTTCCGAAAGATGGTCTGTAGATCAATTTCATGCCCATCTGCTTGAATATTTCATTTAAGCTCGTGCCTTGTCTGCATTAGTGCAGAAGCACTATTTCAGAGTACAACATCTCAACGAGTCATTATCGGAATATATTCAAGATATTAAGCTCCAGGCTAGAATTTTCCGGCTCCACTATTCAGAGGCCCAGATGGTTGCCAACATTATTGAAGGTCTCGCGCCGAACTATAGATCGTATCTGGCTCTTTCACCACAACCAGCAACGTTTGCCCAGTTGGAAGCCGTTACAGTGTCTGCTGAAGGCATTCGATATGCTGACCAGTTACGCTTTGCATTAGCCCCACCTCCTATAAGCGTGCCCTCTCCTCAGGATTCTAAAACCACCCCGTCACCTGCTTCCAGCTAGCGTAATCCTCGTTCGTGCTTCAGTTGTGGCTCCACGGCTCATCTCAGGTAAGATTGTCCCAAGGCCGGGGCATTAGGCAATGCGAAACCTGCCATGGGTAGAGGCCCTTCCACCAATTCTTCTTGCCGTAACTGTGGATCAACTAGGCACTTCTCTAGGCAGTGCCCACGTAACACTTCTGGCTCTGGACCCCCAGGCCATAGTAGTGCTAGAGGACTAACCGCCAGTTCTGATGGTAAACCCAAAAACATGGCTTCTTGTCTTGTCGATCATGACTGTACCTTGGATGATTTACTTAATTCTGATTGCTCCCAGTCTGACTCTTGTGTTTATGTCTTGCAATCTTGTAGGATTTCTGACATACCTTCTTGTAAACTACCGTATTTATGCATAGACGTAAATAGTGAACCTGTCTGTTACTAGACTCTGGGAGTAGTGTCAGCTTGATGAGTGAGACCTGGTACGATTCTACGAAAACTCTTTACAAGTTACCTACATTACAACCCGTGTCCTTAAACTGCCATACTGCTAATTCTAATTCATTGAACATTGTAGGATCACTAGAGGTCAAGATTAGAGTCCGTGATTTCACCTGGAAAATGCCAGTACTAGTGGCAAAAGATTTATCCTGCCAATTCGTATTGGGTGCCAATTTTATTGTTTAAACAGGCATGATTTTGGACCTCCAGTTCAACAATTTCCATTTTAAATTTTGTGCAAGAACCTTTGAGCGGTGTGATCACTCCCCTATTCTGCCTTGTCACGTTAACGCTGTTCCTGAAGATTCTGATGAACCCAAGGCTTTTGATTTTAATCACTTACCCGAAGAGCAGGCCAATAAACTTAGGAAACTCTGCGATAAGTTCCCTCATGTCTTCACCGACAGGTTAGGTGTCACCAATATCTTAGAATACAAAATTGAAGTTACGAATAACATACCTGTTCGTTCCCCTCCGTATCGGTTGTCACCTCCCAAAGTGAAAGCCCTGAAGGCTATCATTGATCAAATGCTCGCTGACGGAGTGATACGCCCGTCCAAGTCAGCCTATTCTTCTCCTATGTTTATGGTCCCTAAACCGCAAGGTGATTATCGGCCTGTAGTTGACTATCGGATGTTGAACCGTAAGGTAGTCCTCCATTCCGTCCCCCTTCCTGATTTGCACTCTTATTTTTCTTGGTTCGCTAATGGAAAAATTTTCACCACCTTCGATTTCAATCAGAGCTATTACCAGATACCTCTTGCCGAAGAATCCAAGCATCTCACAGCATTTGCGACCGATTGGAACCTATATGAATTTGAGCGCGTCCCATTTGGCCTGGCGACTGGAGCGGCTGTCCTTACACGGTTACTAGATTATGCTTTATCTGACATTAAGTTCAAGTTCGTTTATAATTACCTTGACGATCTGGTAATTTTTAGTGACACCTTCGAGGAACACCTACTCCATCTCAACGAAGTGCTTGAAAGACTGCGTAAAGGAGGTCTAACCCTCAAGGCATCCAAGGTTTCCTTCCCACAACCCCAGATGTCCTTCTCAGGACATATTGCGTCGGGAGGGTTGTCTCAATCGATCAGTCTCGTACTACCGCCATCCAGAATGTTTCCCCTCCAAAGGACGTCAAAGCATGGCATGGTTAATTTTTCTCGCAAATTCATTCCCAATTTTGCTGAACGTGCAGCCCCATTAACTAGCTTGAGAAGAAAGGATGACAAATTTGTGTGGGGTGATGCCCAATGCGAAGCCTTCATGGACTTGTAATCTGCCTTATGTAACGCTCCTGTACTGGCTATGCCAGACGTTCCTAAACGCTTCATCTTTCAGACTGACGCCTCTTCCTCAGGTATATCCGGTGTTCTTCTTTAGGAATTTCAAGAAGGGCGTCGTCCTATTCCTTATGCTTTGCGTGCCCTGAATCCTGCTGAGCGAAATTATTCCATGTATGAGTTGGAAGCCATAGCTGTTGTCTTCTCTTTAGAACGCTTCAGAATGTACCTGGAACATCTTCCTTTCGATCTGGAAACTGATAATCAGGGGTTGGGTACTGGCCAAGCCGCGAAGGACCGGTCGTCTAGCACGTTGGGCAGTGCGCATCTCAGCCTTCCAATTTGAAGCCCGCCACTTACGTGGCACGGGAAAAATTGTGGCTGATGGCCTCAGTGGGGTGTTTTATCCACGCAGCTCTGACCCTCAATCAGAGCCGGCAGACCCATCTCCCGAACAAGTATCAGCTTTTGTCAATGTAGTTCTCACTGACTCTCCCTTCCTTTTCAAGGATATAACCAAACATCAAGAGGACGATGCTGAGTTAAAAGCTATTATCGAACGGATTAAATCCGGTGAGCATGTTAAGCCCTATATTCTTAAGAATGGTGTCCTGTGTTGTCCTTCTCGCGGTCGCAAAGACCCCAAAATTGTAGTCCCAACTAACCTGTTCCCGGCTCTCTTCAAATATTTTCATGAATACCCAGTGGGCGGTCATCTGGGCGTTTTCAAAACAAGAGAGAAGATTCGTAACCACTTCGTTTGTAAATCCATGGATAGTGAGATCTGTACCCTTGTCAAGTCCTGTAAGATTTGTAACATCAGCAAACCCGCCCCGAATACTCGTCTAGGTCTCTTGTCTTCTGAGCAAGTTTCTCGCCCAAGGCAAAGACGGTTCATAGACTATATCGGGCCCTAACCCGAGATCTCGGAATGGTCATCGTTTCATACTTGTGTGTGTTGACGCCTTTTCGCGTTTTACGTGGCTGTTCCCCACCCGTATCGCTAACGCCAACACCATCATCTCGTGCTTGAAACAGATATTCGCTTCATTTGGACCCTGTCAATTTTTGGTAAGTGATAACGCAAGAGCCTTTACTTCTGTCCAGTTCCGAATTTCTGTTTTGATCTATCCATTGCTCATGTAACCACTACCACGTATTACCCGAAGCCAAATTATGCTGAGAGAGTGAATCGTAACCTGCGATCTGCCCTCATCGCTTATCACTCCTCAGACCACTCCAAGTGGGATTCCTCACTAAATTGGTTGTCGTTTGCATTTAACACTGCTGTCCATGAAAGCCACAAGCAAACCCCTGCTTCGTTGATGTTGGCTTTTACCCCAAATTCTCCTCTATCTAATCTGTGGTCAGTTAATGATCTTCTGCCCAACGATGCCAGCCCAGAAAAGATCCGAGCTAATTGGCACCGTGCACGAAAGGAAGGTTTTTTATTAACCACGGGCGAAGACCGCACGATCTGTCTGCGGGTGACCAGGTGTTTATTAAAACTCACCCCATCAGTAATACTGCGGACCATGTTATCAGTAAGTTGGTCCCCATATTTCGAGGTCCTTGCACCATATTAAAGTTCCTTACCCCGGTGACATTATTGGTGAGTGATCCCGAAAGGAAAAGAATCAGCAGAGTCCACCTCTCCCAGATCAAGGTACCTTAAGTCTGGTAGGGATGGGTAAATACCATTTTTGGTGACCATGTAGATTTAGTTGTAAACTATTTGTAAGAGTTTAGTTCTAAGATAATAAATTTTTGTGAGTTATTTATAACGTTTTAGTTATAACGTAATAATAAGTTTTGTTGTAAGTTTTTTTGCTAGTTGCTTTACGTCGCACCGACACAGATAGGTCTTATGGCGACGATGGGACAGGGAAGGGCTAGGAGTGGGAAGGAAGCGGCCGTGGCCTTAATTAAGGTACAGCCCCAGCATTTGCCTGGTGTGAAAATGGGAAACAAAGGAAAACCATCTTCAGTGCTGCCGACAGTTGGGTTCGAACCTACTATCTCCCGAATACTGGATACTGGCCGCACTTAAGCGACTGCAGCTATCGAGCTCGGTGTTGTAAGTTAGTTGTAAGTGATTATGTAGGCAAATACTTTAGCTATCCTCTAGTGTAACGGATTTAGTATTATAAGTTAGGTATGTTTTAGCCTAGGGTCACTCCTCGGAATTTATTCCCCTTACTTTCAGGTTTAGGGTAAACTCCTATAGTTTCCTTTCAACCCCGCCGTAATCTTGTCAAATGAATTATAGATAGCAGTGCTTACCCAGGGGCTAGTGCCCTAATATCCCTGGTGTGCGAGGGAGAGTCCCTACTGCATACTCATTAAGCCACCCATTGGCGGACTCTACGCAATATCTTTGAGCCCTTCAGCATACTTTCCTTAAGTATTCCCCTGTCTGCTGCGGTTTGTTTATGTTACAGTGGCTGCAATGACCAGCTTCTTCTGACGGAAACCTGAAGTGCCAAGTTGGGAGGCGCACTCAGTGCCTTGGGCGCTACCATCCCGCCCCACGATCCCGGGACGAACGTCCTAATGGTGGCAGTCTGATAGGACGGTGTCTCACCCAGCTGCTTATCAGGTGCAATATACCACTGGACTGCAATTACATAGCTACCTGGGTCGGACTGAAGTTGAATGGAGGCTAGCGGCAAACGGTCGTCTCGGCAGCCGCATCATCAGCGAGAACCTGTGGCCTAGCTGTGCTGAGAATGGTATGGAAACGTGGTGCAAAATACTTAGTCAATAACTTGCCTAAAGTGAGGCTTTGAACGCTGTTTGGAAAAAACTGAGAAGTTTCGGATTTACTAACAATTGGCACAAGGAAAGTGTGTGCATCCTTTGGTGGACAGAGCAGAAATTGTCTAAACAATTGTAAAAGGTTCAGAACGTTTTGAAATGTAGTGTGACTATCCATGTGGACTTTTATTTGATATTTAATAAATAGATGGGTCTATGAACACCTTTATAATTTTTGAAAATTATCGGTAACCGTAAACTCCTGGCCACTAAAAGGACCTTTGATGTAGCGAGTGTTTGTTTTGTTTGTTGTCAGAAAGTCAACTTCAAGAAATCATGATTGTTAGGGTAATATATATTTATTACCTGTACTGTGTGAGAACGTTTTATCGCTTTCTCCCCAGTGAAATTCTGTTAATGGTCGAGCGTGGCTCGACTTTCGGTGGTGAGGAAGATGTTACAGGTGAACAATGTAGTGGAAGTGAAAAGTGTTTGTTGAAGACTTTATTTGTAAAGTATGGTAAAATGTTTTATTTGTAACGAGCTAACCTTTACAGTGAAATATTTCATCACATGTGGTATTTGTAAATAGTAGAATTCAGTTCTATATTTACTAGAAGTATCCAGAAAGTTGTTACATTAATTTTTGAACAGGGAGTGTTGCCTTTTGTTGGTTATGTATTCTATAATGTATTTTCTGACTATTCTATCGAAGATTCGCGATTCGTAAGTTGCAAGTTGGGGGAAATTGTTCTGATTTCTTTTGTAAAATCCATTTGTAAATATTATTTTTCAAAATTAAGGATCACGGTTGATTATTTCTGAATCTGCAATCTAAGCCATGTCCATGCCCTCGGTAGGTCCCAGGCCCTTCCCACCTTCCCGGTTTAGTGTCCACTAGTTGGCCCTACTGGTATTTACAAAGTTGTTGCCGGCGGAGATCCGCGTAGTTTCAGCTAATGTTTCACTGTGTGTGCAGTGGTTTCTGGTATTGTGTAGTTGCTCTTACTTTCCTCCCTTTATTGTGTTTAGTGCTTTGTTTAGTTTAACCACTGTAGAAGCGGTTACACTAATTAATTTTTAATTTAATGTCCAGAGATTTTAGCCATTTCACTGCCTCTTCACTGGCCTCATGAAGTTCGTGGTATCCTCTCTGGAAGCTCCGAAGTGGGCACATCGTTACAACATGGTGGACTGTCTGAGCCATGTCACCACAATCGCAATGAGGGCTGGAAATTTTTCTCCACTTTGGAGCCAGAAGTTGTAAATTTGATGGGCTGTGTTAATAGCCTGTGTTAATTTTTTAAACGTTATACGTGCTTTTCAGTACCTTCAGTACTGGAAACATTGTTAAATTATATTATAGTTAATAGGAATTTGTAACAATAACAGTTGAATAATTTTTTAAAGCCCAGATAATTCTATGAAGGAGTTATGATTTTTCCGACTTACTTTTTCCCAGGATCCAGTTTTATTAGCTACCAGCAAGATACCCGCCCTTTGCTACAGTTTTAAACTGAAATTTATTATTCCAAGTTTTACATTTTGCAGAGTCCACTGTCGGCTGAGCCTGAAAATACACTATCAGTTCGTATTGAAGCATATCATATAAGCTTCAATTTATTTATTTATTACAACACTGTAGCATAATTTTATTCAAGCGCTCAATAAAGTCGCGGGAAATGAAGGAACCCTGGATGGCCGTGCTATAGACTGTGAGAACCCCGTAGTGCTCCGATAGGAACGAATTCCGCTTGTTTGACCTCAGCAGCAAGCCGTGATCTCAATCATGTAGACCACATAGCCAAGTACCCATGCGAACAGCAAAGTTTGGAGGGGGTGAGATTTGAACGAGGGGATGCACCGAACATTTGTCACAGGTTGACAAACTTCTCTTTTCCAGGACTGGAATGATCTGAATTTTAATCAGTTAATCCGCTGCTAAGCTAAATTCCACAAATCTGACACCGCACGTAGTTAAGATGACAATCATAGAGAAACAGGAGCTGACAAAACTATTCACTTGTACTAAGCAGAGATATATGCGTATTAACTTGAGCAGCCGTTAGCATCTGGCGAGCTTTCACAAAGGAAGAGGGATGTTTGTCCGCACTTCCCCTTGGAACCGGAGACCTCATTAGAATCTAAAGGCTGAGTAGACAAGGGAAGCACTCTTCTATTGCATTTTGAACGGCGACAGTGAGGTGTCGTGAACGCGACCCGATTAGACAATAACTTTGTGAAGTTCCTGGTAGACTTGAACTAAAATCGTTGTAGCTCACAAGAACTAGTGACAGTCTGCACTTATAAGTAAGATCCGGTGCATACGCGAAGTATCTAATTAACGTTTACGATTCGTTAATACATAAACGCTGACAAGGACAGGTAGCAACCGGGCCTAGTTTCCCTTAATTTAGTACCGCGTAGATCAGACTCAAACCCAAGCGGCGGCTATAGTCAATTATTAGACAATACTAAGGTTGCGATCGTGCATTCGAGCACACTAAGCGGAGAAGTAGATGTTTCTAATTTAATTCAACAGTTGCAGATACAGCCGACATCAAGGAGACAGCAGCCATGAACTATCCAGTAGTCGACAAGAGGACATTCATCCCTGTGCTGCGTGTCGTAGTCATGGGCTGAGCCCGCATGGCATAGCGGGATGTGATTCGCCGCTGACGGAGAATTGCCGCCAATTTAAGTCCATTTGTTCTTTAAGCATGTGAAGTGATAGATTCACTAGGCGAGGTCGTTTTAAATATGTGAATTAACTCTTAAATGTAAACTGGAGTGGCACTTCAATTACTCATTTCAATAAATTTGAATATGTTTAGGGGTGCTTGCATACCAAGTCCCCGATCTATGTATCGTAAATATTTATATGGGAAAGAAGGGAAAGAATATGTTAGATATAGGTGTGTGTTATTGTTATTTGCATTTTATTCCATTTTATTTTGAATTAAGATAGAGCTGTGTGGGTAGATTCTTCATGAAAAATCGATGGGCTGTACGCCACCAGTGTCGAACCGGTAGAAAGGATTAGACTAGAGACATTATATGCTAGGATGTTTTGTTGCATATTGCATGAATTTCAGCTGTGAGAGGACACAAGGGGAGACTTTTCAAGGTCGAAAGTAGAGGAGGGTCTTTAAGTGTGGTGGCAGGCGAATTCATGGATATGTGCCGGTCGCCGAACCGAGGATTATTTATGTGAGGTTAGAGAATTGCCTGAAGATATTTAAAGGCCGAGATGCTAAGATCCCGGCTATGAAAGCCATGATGTTATGTTTGGAGCTGTGATGATAACGAGGTAATGAGCCGGCCTGTTAAATGTAAGATTAAGTACGGCTGTGAGCCGTATTTTGCTGGCCAAAGTTGTATGCTTTTCTGTAGCACCGAGTATGCTGTTAAGACCGGATGAGCCATTGTTCTTGCCTTAGGTAGTCGCTGACAGTCAACTCAGCCGTACGCTGGTCAGGGAAGGGTAGTGAAAGTTTTTACAAATAGTCCCGTTTTGTTCGATAATTGCCTGTCCAAAAGACCTAGTTAGTTGTTATTTATGTTGCCAATCAGCTAATTTTCCTGCCGTGTCAAATGCTACTGCTATGCTGCATCTATGCTGGACTAGACAAAAGAGTGACTGAATGGGTTGCTATATTTCTAGAAAAATCTCAGAGAATTAGAGTAGGTGAAGCTTTATCTGACCCTGTAGTAATTAAGAGGGGAATTCCTCAAGGCAGTATTATCGGACCTTTATGTTTTCTTATATATATATATATATATAAAAATAATATGAGTAAAGGTGTGGAATCGGAGGTAAGGCTTTTTGTGGATGATGTTATTCTCTATAGAGTGATAAATAAGTTACAAGATTGTGAGCAACTGCAGCGTGACCTCGAAAATGTTGTGAGATGGACAGATGGTATGTTGATAAACGGGGTTAAAACTCAGGTTGTGAGTTTCACAAATAGGAAAAGTCCTCTCAGTTTTAATTACTGCGTTGCTGGGGTGAAAGTTCCTTTTGGGGATCATTGTAAGTATCATTGGGGTAATCACTAAAATGGGATTGTAAATAAAGGGTACAGATCTCTGCACATGGTTATGAGGGTGTTAAGGGGTTGTAGTAAGGATGTAAAGGAGAGGATATAAGTCTCTGGTAAGACCCCAACTGGAGTATGGTTCCACTGTATGTGACCCTCACCAGGATTACCTGATTCAAGAACTGGAAAAAATCCAAAGAAAAGCAGCTCGATTTGTTCGGGGTGATTTCCGACAAAAGAATAGCGTTACAAAAATGTTGCAAAGTTTGGGTTGGGAAGAACTGAGAGAAAGAAGAAGAGCTGCTCGACTAAGTGGAATGTTCAGAGCTGTCAGCGGAGAGATGGCGTGGAATGACATTAGTAGACAAATAAGTTTGAGTGGCGTTTATAAAAATAGGAAAGATTACAATATGAAGATAAAGTTGGAATTCAAGAGGACAAACTGGGGCAAATATTCATTTATAGGAAGGGGAGTTAGGGATTGGAATAACTTACCAAGGGAGACGTTCAATAAATTTCCAATTTCTTTGAAATCATTTAGGAAAAGGCTAGGAAAACAACAGATAGGGAATCTGCCACCTGGGCGACTGCCCTATATGCGGATCAGTATTGATTGATTGATTGATTGATTGATTGATTGATTGATTGATTGATTGATTGATTGATTGATTGATTGATTGATTGATTGATTGATTGATTGATTGATTGATTGATTGATTGATTGATTGATTGATTGATTGATTGATTGATTGATTGATTGATTGATTGATTGATTGATTGATTGATTGATTGATTGATTGATTGATTGATTGATTGGTCTACATGAGATATGCGACGTCACGTGCCCGGATATGTTGGGTTCTTGACCCGTCAGCTCTATCACTTTCAGTGTGTATATACCGTGTGATTTATTTTATAGGTTTGGGTTATTTCCTATTGTATTTTTGTATGTTTTGCCCAGTGTGCAATTTTCTTTGTTGTGATGTCATTTTTTCAATAATGGGAAGACATAGGCGATGGCTATCTTTTTGAAGAGAGGTTCTGACCTTATTTGTGATCATAGGTTCGGACCGATACGGTAGAATCTGTGACCATTTTGGAAGGGTGGTTCAGATGCAGTCCTGAACAAGTGTTTTATACATTTGTCTCCGAGTGATCGGAATATGTATGTAATTTCGGCCATTACTAGTGGATCGGGTATTACTATCACATATCATGAACGGCTTAGAAATCGAGCACTCGGGCAAAGAACTAGGGACTTAAAAAAGTGCGCAACTTTAATTTGTAAATTCAGACATGTTCCAGTCAACTAAATGTTCACTTAATATCTCGGTTCGTTACACGCTTTGTTTGTAAACGATTTGCTTAATAATGGTAATTTATGTGAAAATTCGTGTGATTTTTCTTCGATTTACACAATCAATGGTTGATTGTTTTATTTGATTACTTTTTGGGTTAGTATGATTTTCTGTATGTTTTTAGTTTAATAAATCTCTTTTACCCCATTATCTCTAGTTCTGATTCACTAAATTTATATGTATGTATTACTGTGGAGTGAAGGACAAAACCCTACAAGACATTGTTCAAGAGTGCCCACTTCGTGCATTTGACGCTGGTCTGAAGACTCTACACCAAGTGACACCATGTGCTCTGGAATGGTTGTCAAATTTGGATATTTCCATTTGATTATTTGTAAACTTTTGTGTACTTGTACAACCATACGATATATATATACACCTGTCCATATATTTTGGTGTATTTCATAGTTAGATATATTTTCTCTTATTTGCCTTTTGACCCTAATCCGAAGCATCACGCCCTTCTAACCCTGAGCTAGGCCGAAATTAGAACAGAATACGGTACAGTACGTCGAACGTTATTCGAGGAATGATTATTCATTTTCTGATCTAACACTCATTTGAACCCCGTACAGAAGAACCGAAATGCTTTAAACCCCATCATATTTAACATCTAGGACGTAAAAGTGAGCAAACTGTGAAATTTTGATTTTGTACGTGAACAACAGTGGGCAATGGATGTTTTGAGGTGAATATTTTTAAACATTCATTAACACCTGGGACATGGAAGACCGCGTTTCATGTACAATTTAAAGTTCGTGCCGAAACCGGTTTCGGAGGAGGGGATAAATATTTTGAAGTATACGATATTTTACACCTAGGATATAAAAGAACAACCTTATCGTAAAATTACGACTTTGTACATCAAGCGGTTTTGGAGGGATGAACAATTTCGTTTAAGGACCAAACCCCACCTAACACCGTAGGGGTGGAATATTTTTAGAAATTATATCTTACACCTAGGATTTAAAGTATATATCGCTATTTGAAATTTTGTCTTCGTACGTTAGACGCATACGGAGGAAGGAAATAATATATTTGCTTTCGGATCTTAACCCCCATTTAACTCTCTGAGAGGCTACATTGGTTTCAAACCTTCTGTTATTTAACACCTAGGATATCTTGAAATGTTAACTTCGTAATACAAACGGTTTCATAGAAGTGAATATTTTCGTCATCATTCCTCACCTCCAGACAAAACCCCTTAGGAGTGTATTGTTTTAACCCATACTCAAACTTTGAGGGCAAAATTTGTTTCTAAACTAATGTTACTTAACATCTAGTTTATAAAGGAACAACCATTGAATGAATCCAATTCTTTTTCGGTGCACGGTTCCGGAGTAATGCATATTTTGATTTTCAGGGTATTATTTCCGTTTCATCCCCTTAGAAGTGGATTTCTTGGAACCTTTCCGTAGCGGGTGCCTACACTGCAATAGCAATGTATCCCCAAAGTTTAATTTATTTATCTTGAGCAGTTTTGCCTGGGCGTTGATTGACTCTCAGTCAGGACATTGCCTTTTATATACCAGGTGGCTCACGAATGCCGTACTTTCTACTTGTAAATGTCCCGCATGCAAGTGATGAGTGGGGTGTCTACCAGCTGATTTTCACAGGGGCACTACTGCCAGCGGGTAGGTTACGTCAGAATATGAAGAGATAAGTATCGGCTTGTCGCTCGCAGCATGTTACTCAGCGGTACAGGTCTAATGCACCCCTTGCATTAGTGAACCTCTTTTCTCCACCGCATGGTTCTAGGCTGGTGTATGATACAGCCGCACAATATTTGCTGTCTGCATTTCGGCAATGGCTATTGTGATCAGCAGCGATGAATATACAGACGTCATTTTAAACTGCACAACCTGGTCGCAATCCAACCGAAGCTCCAAATAGACGTCTGCCTTCTACACACGTATTTCGCAGAACAGTATTAGTTTTTGTTTCATACAAGTAACTCTTTTATCGAGTGGAATGTCTACACGTGTATAAATTAATAATTTATTACATTTTCTTTTCTGCATCTTTGGCGTGTTTACAAACAGTAGTGGCGATTAGGAGGTGGGGCGAGGAGGGACAGTCGCCCCCCCCCCACTTACATTTTTATTCCACTTTAGTCAGCTGGAACTAGGAATTATTTAAGAAAAGCTATTTTTACATGCCTTTCTGTCTTATCTGCTAATTCTTTCCTTTATTTTAATGCTTCTTATTCTTAATCTATTTACCGTCCAGGGTTAGTTTTACCCTCGGACTCAACGAGGGATCCCACCTCTACCGCCTCAAGGGCAGTGTCCTGGAGCTTCAGACTCTGGGTCGGCGGATAGAACTGGCGATGACCAGTACCTCGCCCAGACGGCCTCACTTGCTATGCTGAACAGGGGCCTTGCGCGGGATGGGAAGATTGGAAGGGATAGACAAGGAAGAGGGAAGGAAGCGGCCGTGGCCTTAAGGGAGGTACCCTCACGGCATTGTCCGACCCGTTGGCTGAACGGTCAGCGTACTGGCCTTCGGTTCAGAGGGTCCCGGGTTCGATTCCCGGCCGGGTCGGGGATTTTAACCGTAATTGTTTAATTCCAATGGCACGGGGCCTGGGTGTATGTGTTGTCATCATCATTTCATCCTCATCATGACGCGCAGGTCGCCTACGGGTATCAAATAGAAAGACCTGCACCTGACGAGCCCAACCCGTTCTGGGATATCCCGGCACTAAAAGCCATACGCCATTTCATTTTATCCCGGCATTTGCCTGGATGAGAAGTGAAAAACAATGGAAAACCACTTCCAGGATGGCTGAGGTGGAAATAGAACCCACCTCTACTCAGTTGACCTGCCGAGGCTGAGTGGACCCCGTTCCAGCCCTCGTACCACTTTCCAAATTTCGTGGCAGAGCCGAGAATCGAACCCGGGTCTCCTGGGGTGGCAGCTAATCACACTAACCACTACACCACAGAGGCGGACTTTTTAAATTAACATAATTATTGGCGTAAATACGCACAAACTACCGTTCGTCGCGGCTAACCGATTTGTATAGCACTACAGCAAGTAGGAGAGTTTGCTTGTGCTTTGAGGAAGGGTAGTATGGGTACATATTTTTTGCCAAGGTCGTGGACACTGAGTTATAATTCACCCGCTTGTCGCACGCATTCTGTTCTCTGGCAGTCTCTTTAGTTTCCGTTAGTTTCTTAGTGTGTATTCAAATATTAAATGATTTTTAATTGCATAATCATGCAGTACATCTATTTAATTTTATCGGGCGAGCTGGCCGTGTTGTTAGGGGCGCGCAGCTGTGAGCTTGCACCCGAGAGGTAGTAGTTTCGAATCCGACTCTCGGCAGCCCTGAGGATGGTCTTCCGTGGTTTCCCATTACCGCACCAGGCGATTGCTGGGGCTGTACCTTAATTCAGGCCACGGTCGCTACCACTCCACGCGTAGCCGTTCCTGTCTCATCGTCGCCGTAAGACGTATCTGTGTCGGTGCGACGTAAAGCTAATTCTAAAATAAAATTCATTTGTAATTGTGATTTCAACGGGTGATAATACCAACTTTCCCTTCACTGGGCTAAATTATTTCTTTTGTGTTGTGGTATTTATTAAATAAATGTATTTGACCTTCCCCCTGGTTTGTTTGTGAGACCTGATGAAAATTTTATTATACAGCATTGAATCAAAGTCTCAAAAAAGCTATTATTACAAATAAACCACGGGGCAGGTTAATTACATTTACATTATAAATAACATAACACAAACGAAATAATTTAGTCCGATGAAAGCAAAGTTTGTATTATCTCCCGTTGAAATTACAATTACAATTTTTTTTTCATTTTTTTTTTTTTACAATTGACTTTTCGTTGCACCGACACAGATAGCGCTTATGGCGACGATGATGCAGGAAAGGGCTACGCGGGGGAAGGAAGAGGTCATGGCCTTAATTAAGATACAGCCCCAGCATTTGCCTGGTATGAACATGGGAAACCACGGAAAACCATCTTCAGAGCTGCCGAGAGTGGAATTCGAAACTACTATCTTCCGGGTGCAAGCTCACAGCTGCGCGCCTCTAACCCTACGGCCAGCTCGCCCGATACAATTAAATAGAAGTACAGCATGATTATGCAATTAAAAATCAGTTAGTTTTTGAATACACACTAAGAAACAAACAGGCACTAAAGAGACTGCCAGACTGACGAATGCGCGAGGCAAGCGGGCGAATTTTAACTCAGTGTCCACAACCTTGGCAAAAAAAAAAAAAAAATGTGTACCCCTACTACCCTTCCTCATAGCACAAGCAAACTCTCCTACTTGCTGTAGTGCTATACAAATCGGTTAGCCGCGACGAACGGTAGTTTGTGCGTATTTCCGCCAATAATGTTAATAATTTTAAAAAATAAAGGAAAGAATTAGCAGTTAAGACAAAAAGGCATGTACAAATAGCTTTTCTTAATTATGCCACTTTGGGCCTGTGTCACTAAGCTCCAGATTGGTATTCAAAAATAACAGCTGTCGAACTTTTTCTGCACTGAGCCGGTTATGACGTTCAGCTTTTGAAAAGATCCGCTTGCGTGGGACCGAAGTTTCTAGAGCCACTGTCTTCGTTTTGTAAAGGCCGTACAGTAGCTCCGAAGACGTCACGCAAAGAGGCCAACTGTTTCCTCCGTCCGACCCGTGCATGATACGTCCGTACCTTGTAATTACGAAATATTCATAAATGTTGTATTAATATGACACGAGCGATCATTAACATATGCAATCACATCATATCTCGTAAGTTAGGTCCATGTAATTTTAGGAGAAGTAGGTTTCAAGAGTGATCCATGCGGTCAAAGCTTGAGGGTTTTATTCGTAAATATACCCAATAAATAATTTGTATGCATTAATAAAAATATGGAGATATATCTCCAGATAGCCATAAATACAGTAGCTTTCTTGGTTTTTCTTGACACTCCTGGCACTATCTTTCGAAGACTTTCATACAGCCTTCTTGTACACAAACATTCGTATCATGTTTTGTTTAGGAATAGCTCATGTTTTTCCAAATATTAATGAACTGACCAGGGAGATCTGTTAGTTTTCCCCCACATTCACGGAAAGTGCCGCGGAATAATTCCTTGATAAGTAATAATTTCTTAATGATTAAGCTGATTGCATCTAACAACTAAATATTATCTACCAGCAGTAGCTTGTGCCCGCTCACACCTCCGCAACAGTTTTCAAAAAGGCGCCGAGTGGAGGTATGGCCCATTTGATCTATAGGAAGCAAAGAATAGAAACCAGTTGCGGTGACATAGAAGGCCATACACGTCATGGAACGGTCGAGTATTGAGAGTGAAACGGACAGTGGACTGTCTACTGTATTGTTTTACGAAAAAGTAGAAAACTTGGGATTGTTAGAAAAACTCCATCTTAATTTTTCTCAACGGAGAGTGAAGACGGAACTACCGACCGCGGTATAATTTTTAAGGAAGAAGAAAGGATCAGAAGCTATACTAAAGGAAAAAGTGTCGGAAACGAGAAGAAAACAAGTCAATTCACCGAAAAATAACCAGAGTTGATTAGAGATATATTTAAAAAAAGGAATCAGCTAAGTACCACGAGATACGCGTGGGTGGATACAGAGCGCAGTTGATCTATACTCTGCAAAGGGAGACCAAGCCAGCATCTAAAAAAAAGATACCACAAAGAAGAGATACATCTCGATTTATTGAATCAGAATAAAAATAAGTTTCCCAAGATCTACAAGAAGCGGCCGACAGAGATAGATTCACTGAAATCAACACCAACGAGATCGAAGATATACGTCGGAGAGCCAAAAAGGAAATAATAAATTTAAGGATTACAAACTTCAAAAAGAATCATATAATGGCTGTTCACTGCACTACAATCCTTATTTTAGTTGCTGACAAGAATACCATGAGGATGATGTGCTAAATATACATGATGGAACAAGCTGGAGACCAGTACATCTTGCTATACGACCGAGCCATGATGAGGAAGGCGACGGGAAACCATTCGACCAACCCATGATGAGGAAGGCGACGGGAAACCATTCGACCAACCCATGATGAGTAAGGCAACGGGAAACCAGACAGCAATCCCGTGATGAGGAAGCAGATGGTGTATCAGATGACCAACCCATGACCTGACCGCAGACCCAACTACATCCATTTGGGAGCAGAACAGCTGGACCAGGACCAACCATGAGCGAGCTAAGTCATTTACAATACTTAATCGCATAATTTTTGGTTTGCCTACACACGTGCCTTAGGCATGTGCCGATGGGATAAATATAAACCGATATATAAGAAATGCAAGTGAATGTTACCAATGAAGTGTGAGATACTTAAGTCCGTAGTTACATGATCTAGCAATATAGCATAAGATTCTAATGTTTTGGTATATATACGTCATCGTATATAGGCCAAAATACACGGATGTAGCGTGAGGTTTGAAAAAGAATTTTGGAAACAGCTGATTGTAATGACATACTGGCAGATTACAGAAATTGGTAATGCTACAAGTCGACGTCACATTTGGTTGCGCGCGGTGTAAAATAAACATATGGAATCACGCATTATTTTGCTTTGCAATAAGGGCATTGAACTCAATCATAGGTTATGAGATATAGCAACTTTAAAATGTTGGTTTAAGAAACATAGTGTGGTAGCTTTGACATGGACATGTATATGGGAACGCGACGAGTTAATATTGAGGCTACGATGTTAAGATATTATATGAATGTTGAAATAAGGTTACAATTGTGCTAACTTGAGGAAAAGTATGAGTTATATAGTGATATGAGGAGTTTTATACGCACTGCGTAGGGACCATTGAGTGCCTGCAGTTTAAGATATGCCACTCTACATTCTTTAGATTCGTATACGTGAGATTGCCCACACCGCAGGATTGACCTAAGCCAAGGTATGAATAGAATTTACTATTGTAGAATTATGCTTGTGACGGGATCGTATGTCAACTTTAGATGTGCTGTAATGAATATCGGAATACCACGATACGTTTTATAGCTGTGTTTTGACCAAATGCATTCACGACACCGATAAATATGATATTATGTTCCTGAATACAACGACATAGCGCTTGTATTGTAACTGCGCGTATGAATAAAATAGCTTGCATTGAAGTAGAATGTTATGGAATATAACGAAGCAAAGGGACATTGAGCCTAAAAGACATGTGTATGACAGCCAAAGGTTGTGTTGAAGTTAGTTAGATAGCTGAATAGATTAACATATACTCTGTTTGAACTTGCATTTTCTCAACGAACAACATCTAGGGAAATGTTAGAGTAGGAGCCAAATTTAACAGGCACTAGGAATAAATGCCTTAGTCCGTAAGTGGTTATCCATGCACAACGTGAAAGCAGTAATAAAGCATGAGTTCGGATTTATTCATATGGATTTACGCATTCAAATTTACGCATCCGGATTTACTTATTCGAGTTTACTTATATGGACTCACTTATTAGTGACTCGTCAGTTACTGAGTATCAGCTACAATTTACTATTTAATATTCTCAACGCTCAATTCTAATATGATTGGCGATTGAATATAACTGTGATATACAGTTCAGTCCTGCAATTTAAAGTTATAATTTGGTTTAATTTCAAGTGTGAGCTTATTAGTGGACTTTATATACACTTCAGCTTAACCGTGTGTTTTATTCAGACTTGTTTAATTAGTCTTAAAGCAAATGAGCTCTCGTAACAACTTAATTAGTATGTTGGTGTTGTATCTATGACTTAACTTCAGTATGGACCTTAGATGTCCAGTGATCGATTACAATTATGTACATACTCAATTTTTGATTTCATGATGGAACTGATCTACATAGTTTAATACTAGATATTATTTCTCTTTCTACGAGCCAGCGCTGACTCACAATCCACACTTGTTAATACGCAATGACAAGTAATGCCTTGGATAAAATTCCAATTTAATAGTCCAATATTTAGTCAATAAATATCTTGTTTATTTTTCTACAATTTTATGTGTCATGAATTCTTTCATTATAGCCTAGTTGGTAAGTTAGTTGCTCAGTTAAGTGAATTGTTGATTAATTAAGTACTCCATTTAGTCATGAGCAGTTCTCACGTAGTTAAATACACTGATTTAAAAAAATTGGTTGACGGTTATTACTATTATGTCATGAGTTCCTATAGGCGTCACCCGTGAGTTGTTAATCTCTTCATACTCACGTAAAGCGTAACTTGAAGTAAGATTTCATGTCTTACTTGGCATTTGAACACCCTGGGGTATCCGCTGAGCGACCCCATTTCATCTGATAGGCAGCCCAACTACTAGTTCGAAATGGAGGTATCAGGTAAGGAATGATAACGTTCGAATTGACGCCCGAACAGTTACATTTAATTGGCGCTCCAACGTTGAGCAGAAGAGAAAGACACCGCGGGAATGTGATACGCTTAATTGACCTTCCAAAGGGGGACTCGAAGAGAAAGACACCGCGGGAACACTAAGAAATCAATCGTTACATTCAATTGACTCCCAGACGCGTGGCGACAAGAAGAGGAAGACACCGCGGTATCGTCAAGAAAGAGATTGAATATTAATATATTTTAACTAGCTCCCATACTTGAGGCAAGAAGAGAAAGACACCGTGGGAATGTATTGCGGTGAAAAACCATAGAATGAGAACAGATAATTGTACAGTTTGAGATAAAATATGGCTGAATATAGATAGTAATATAGAGGTATTGCGTTGAAAGGATTCCTTAGGAATGTAAGATTCGCACGACACATGATGAGATTTAGTGAAGGAGAGGAAGGTGTAGTAAACATGAGTATACAGTTGTATCAAATGAAATGGACAATGTTGAAGAGTAATTGATAGTTGTCAAATGATTTTTCCCTGGTTATGTTAATAATACAAGTTAATTTTAAGTTTATTTTTATTGATACTGAGCAAATATTAAAGACTATGTAGGCTTATGAATATTGAATGAAGGTTAGATGCCACATAGTAAAAGAATTTAGTTTCTTCTCATGAGATCAGTTCCGAAATGAACTCAAAATGATAAATCCGAACTCATGGTCTAGTTGTTCATGGTCTACCTGGTAAGATGATGCTGTTCTCCAGCAAGTTCCGTCCATATCATAAGTGATTGGAAACAAAAACTTTAAACTAGTGTACAATAGTGATACAGTGGACTATTTTAGCATAAGTAGATTAAGGAATTGTTGATTGTGTCATAATATATGTGTTTATATCTTGTGAACTTGGAGAATTATTAGGAAATTTA
The DNA here is from genome assembly GCF_040414725.1 of Anabrus simplex. Taxonomy (NCBI): domain Eukaryota; kingdom Metazoa; phylum Arthropoda; class Insecta; order Orthoptera; family Tettigoniidae; genus Anabrus; species Anabrus simplex. The sequence goes on from NC_090265.1 coordinate 1,457,842,891, forward strand.
GAGAACCGTATGAAAAATAGAGAAACTGTTAGGAATTTAGGGAAATCATATTAAATAGAGTTATACTTAACGGAAACATGGCAATGCATGGAAGAGTACAGACCAGAAAGGGACAGGAAGAAGAAAGGAGAGAAATACAGCAAAGAGACGAGGGAACCCCCATATGATTCCTAGAGTATTTGAAAAAGCAGGATGAAAAACAGAAGGAGGAAAAGGAACGCGAAGAGAAGGAGAAAAGGCAGGAAGAAAAACAGAAGGAGAAAGAGGAACGAGAAGAGGAAAGACAGAGAGAGAAACAAGAGCGTGAGAATGAAAGGAAAAGGCAGGAAGAGGACAAGGAAAGAAGACGAGCAGAAAAGGAACTAAGATTAGAAGAATGGCAACAAAAAACAAGTTGAGGATAGAGGAAAGGAGATACAGGAATTATATAAGAAACAAGAAGAATGGTAACAAAGACAAGTTGAGGATAGAGGAAAGGAGATACAGGAATTATATGAGAAACAAGCTGAAGAAAGAAAAAAGAACGTCACGAACTAATACAGGAGTTGGATAAGAAACAAGAAGAGTGGCAACTGAAACAAAAGGAGACTTTGGAGGAAATCGTTAGCAGAATAGAAAGTGAACATAAAGGGATGATCCAAGAATTAAAAGGGAAACAGGAAAAGATGACTGAAAAATTTTTTGGAGTCAGGAATGAAATCCAAGGTTTGCGTGCCGAGTTGACCGAAACCATGGAAAATAAAAATAAAGAGATGCGAGAGGAGATAAATAGAATGAGAGCAGAGGTGGCACAGAATGCAAATATCATCACAGCACAGGTGGATGAAGAAATTGCCAAACTGACTACTAAGCTGGAGGAAATCAAAGGCAGTAATGAGAGGAAATGGGAAGAAGTAAACGAAATAAAGAAATAGATAACAGAAAGTCAGGAGACCATCAAGAGGTTAGAAGAAGAGAAGATAAATGAAATAATGAAGGGCATGGAAGGACTAAGCATGAAACAACAAGACTTGGTAGGAAAATTTAATCGAGCTTCAGAACAGGTAGCTGATAAGATAAACGAGCTAAAAGAGAAAATAGAAAATGATAGGGCTGATTCGGAACGGAAGATGGAGAAGACCGAAGAAGAAATGAAGCAAATAAGGAAAGAACTACAGGAGATGAAGGTGGAAAACCAATCAGCGAAATCCGTGATTTCGAACTCCAGCGAACGGCAAAGAGCTATTGAAACGCAAGTACATGAAAGGGAAAACACCCCTTCGGCAATAATCGACCCGAGTAGGCGAGATATGGAAATGATGAACGGAAGCAACCAGAGTTATAGCACTCCCATAATTAACATCATCAAGAATTATGATGATCGACCCAAACATTTCGACGGCTCAGCGAAGACCTCTCCCAAACAATTCCTCAAGGATATCGAGGAATATTTTAAAGAAGGGAGGATACAAGAGGATAATAAATTACGCATAATTGAAAAGCACTTAGATGGGAACCCGAACATATGTTTTCAAGCATTTAAGTACAGTTTTCACACTTACGATGAATCCAAAGCCGCTTTTCTGAGAAAGTTCTGGGATCCAGAAATACAGCAACAGTTGAGGTTGGAACTCTACTCCAGGAAATTCTCCACTGCAGGGCAAATGCGCTACAGTGATTTCTTTTCTTACCAATTTCATCGCTTCCAAGATCTAGACTCCGCGCCGAGTGAGTTAGAGGCGATCAAGACCATACAAAGACAATTCCCGTTAGAGGTACAGAGATTGTTAGTCGCCAAAGACATACAGACCGCTATAGACATGGAAAAACGACTGGGGCAGATTGATTTGACATCATCATGCCTGGTAGAAAGAAATCACAGGAATATCAGGCAAGTCGAGGCGATCAACACCATGAGCCCTGAAAGCACGAGCGGTAGAGTAAGCAGGACCGATCAAGGTAGGACGGAAAATCATCTTAGCACTCAAGATAAAGAACGAAAAAGATATTGTTGTCGATGCAGCGGGGAGCAACCTACGAGATGGGAACAAAGAGATAACAGGAGTAACCCACAATACAGAAATAACATCCGTCATAATAGAAATAGGAGCCAACCGTATCCTAGAAACAGAAGATGGTATAATGAAAAACGACGGCCTAACGAGTATAACAGAAACGAAGAAAATAGAAGATATATACAAGAGCTCAGGGAGCAGAGGCAAAATAAAACCCGGTGGGAGGAAGCCATTAGAGATAAAGATATCAATGGTGACCTCGAAGGGGCAGAGGGTCTCGAGCTCCAGAATTACAAGAGGAGAAGAGAGGAGGAGAGATGGAGAGAGAACAACACGCAGAGGGGTGCGACCGACTCCGAGTCATCGGAAAGAAAAAAACGCCGATGGAACATTAGCTCAGCAGGAAAGTGTAAATAGTCTAGAAAGTAAAAACTTCATCAAAATTAGCAATTGGATAATAACACAATTTGACCACTGGGACATCCGACCAGAAGACTTTGTTCGAGATGATACATGCGACACCAAGGAACCAGTATTTAAATTGCCAGTAATACTAGTCAGAGTGGCTGATATTAGGATATATTGTTTGGTTGATTCTGGGGCCACCATCAGTGTCATATCAAATACGTTGTTCCAATAATTGTCAAAGAGAATAGAAATACCCGTAATACCCGTATCTGGAGTTAAGATCAAGGGTGTCATACCAGATAAATCAGTGGAGTGCAAGACCCAAGCATATCTAACCATAAGAATAGGCAGACACGAGCTCGAACACCCATTTCTGGTAATGAAGAGGATAAAGTACAGTATAATATTCGGAATAGACTTCATGATGAGTTCCCAAATGACTATAGATACGGAACGTTGTGAAATTCGATTTCCTATCATAGAGAATGATGGGAATAAAATAGTAGAAACGATCCAACTTAAAGACACGTTGCAAGCTGAGGAATACTTGAAGATTGAGGGAAAAGAAGTTGACTTATTAAGTAAAGAGGACCTAGCCTAGGTAGAGAAAGATGGTGAGCAAGAAATGGACACCGAAATGACTAAAAGAATTGAGGAAATCATAACCATTGAGGAAGAAAATGATGAAAAAACAGAGATCTGGGAGGCTCTTGCTCAAACCGACGTACCACCAGAAGGAAAGCGAGTACTGTATGGGATTATCAATAAGTATATCGACGTTTTTGATGACAAACCGGGGCAAATACCGAACTTCAAGTACAAGCTAATAGTAAATGACTGGACCCCATACAAGGGCAAAGTACATGACGCACCAGAGAAGCACTTCAGTGAAGTGAAGACGATTATCCAGCAAATGTTAGCCGATGGTATAATCATGAAGACCATCACACCCTACGTAAATCCGATCGTAATTGTAAGGAAAAACAACGGGAAACTGAGATTGTGCCTAGACGCGCGAGGACTCAACGAAAAGCTAATTCCTGAGTATAATAGGGCTCCTAAGATCAAGGAGATAGTAAAGAAATTTCGAAGTCAAATGTACTTTTCGAGCATGGACTGCACGGCCTCATTCCATCACATTGTCGTCGAGGAAAGGTCACGGTTATTAACCGGGTTTATGTTCAACAACCAGACTTATACCTACTGTCGCCTCCCATTTGGATTGAAAAATAGTTCTGCTGTTTTGGTAAGAGCATTGGACAGGAACCTTACCAGTGAAGTGAAGGAATTTGTTAACTGTTATGTTGACGACATAGTCTTCGGGAGTTCCACCTTTGAAGAGCATTGCGTTAACCTAGAGAAATTGCTGAACAATCTCCAGAAAACTGGCTTCAAGATAAATATGTCAAAATCAAGATTTTGCCAAAGCCAGGTACTTTTTGTCGGACACGTAATCGATGGCGAGGGAATAAGACCTAACCCTGTCAAAATTAAAGCTATTTGCGAGTTTCCACGGCCGACAAAGGTCAAGCACGTCAGACAATTCCTAGGAATGACGGGATTTTTCTCAGACCACTGTGAGGGGTATACTGAGACAGCCGCACCACTACACAATTTATTAAGAGCCAATAACAAATGGAAGTGGAGTGACGAGGCTGAACAGGCTTTCAACAAGATGAAAGAAATGATGAAACAGAGCATAAAACTGAGATATCCAGATTATGAAAAGAGATTTATAATTCAGGCAGATCCATCGGGTGTTGGTGTAGGGGCATGCTTGTATCAAGAAGACGAAGAAGACCAGAAAAGAACATATCTGGCATTTACCAGCAGGAATTTAAGGAAACATGAGATGCACTACACTACTACCGAACTCGAACTTCTAGCGATAATCCAAGCGCTACAACAGTGGAGATGGATCGTTTATGGATACCCAGTTACCATAAGAACTGACCATAAAGCGTTGACTTTTGGGTTGAAGGCAGTCATGGTAAGCGAAAGGATAACACGCTGGATGCTACACGCAGCAATATGACTTGAAGATAGAGCATTGCAGTAGAAAACAAAACATCCTAGCTGACGCATTGAGTAGAAACCCTCCAGAACAAGAAGAACACATCTTAGAGATCGAGTTAGATATTCGAGACCAAGAACTACTGTGAAAACTCGAAAATCTGAAGGAATTCCAAGAGTCTGACAAGGAATTAAAACTTACCATCGACAGGCTAACAGACAAGGAACCGGAATCTGAATGGCAGAACAACTATGAGATTGTAGATGGAATACTGATCAAAGTAATGGACAGAACTGACCGAAAGAAAAGGATTATAATACCACAAGTATTGCAAAAGGAGCTGATTTGGCACACCCATAACATTACGGGACATGCAGGCATAGACAAAGTGATCAGTACGTTAAAAGAAAATTTCACTTGGAAGGGATTGCGAAAATCTGTCAGGAACCTAGTTAAAACTTGCGACATATGTCAGCGAGTCAAACACAACAACTATGTATGCGGGCATAAACCAGTACCAATCATTCCATTAAGAGCACACGAGATATATGCAGTAGATATCTTTGGGAAATTACCAACCGCAAAGAGAGGGAAAAGATACATACTAGTGGTTGTTGACATATTCTCCAAGTACATTTCACTGCAAGCTATACAGAGAGCCAATGCCAAACAAGTCATACGGGCCCTAGTGGAAAACGTTTTCCCTGAAATGGGAAAGCCAGAAAAAATACTCACAAATAGGGGGACACAGTTTACATCTGAGATATTCCGCGGGCGTATGAAAAATGAAGGTATCAGACACACGTTGTGTTCGGTACGTCATCCAGAAGCGAACCCTGTAGAAAGATACATGAGGGAAATCGCCAAGTTCGGCAGGATATATTGCAACCAACAGCATTGGAAATGGGTGGATATATTAAGTATTATTGAAAGGAGTTTGAATAATACCATTAATCAATCCATCGGACAGATTCCCAGCATAGCTCACAAGAATATACATCCGGAAAGGAGTTGGGACAAAATATTCACTATGCCCTTGGAAAGGAAGCCAGATCCACAACAAATAGAATCGATGATACGGGAAAGACTACAGGAACAGTCACGAAAACGATTAAAGAGAGTGCAAAAAAGAAATTCCATGTACCGTACGAGCGAGGTGATCTTGTATTAATTAAAACTGTACCGATGTCTAGTGCACCAAATAGAGTGTGTGCGAAGTTCCTACCATTGTACAATGGCCCGTATAAAATTGAGCGTGTGCTAGGAAACAATGCATACGAATTAGCAAGCATGAATGGAAAGTACCGTAATGTACACAATGCTTGTAACATCAAGCTTTATCACCAAGAAAATGAGCCTAAAGGAACGGAACTAGAAGAACAAAGGGGCCAAGAATGAATAAACCCCATACCATTATGAAATATGCATTTAGAAGTCATTTGAAACTTTCATTTAGTATGTATATACGAGGAAAGAATCAGCTGATTATGTGCACGGTCAAGCAAAGCAAACGGCATCTATAAAATCAGGATCGATAACAACCAGTTGATGTTTTGGAAATCGTTTAGCCAGTCTATATACGACAAAGAACCTATATAAGAAGCAAAAGCACATTTATAATTCGAGTTTAAGAAAGGAAAATATATTGTGACCAATATATTTGTCCGTGACGGGGGACAATAAATGTGCCCGATCACACCTCCGCGGCAGTTTTCAAAATGGCGCCGATTGAAGGTATGGCCCATTTGATCTATAGGAAGCAAAGAATAGACACCAGTTGCGGTGACATAGGCCATACACGTCATGGAACGGTCGAGTATTGAGAGTGAAACGGACAGTGGACTGTCTACTGTATTGTTTTACGAAAAAGTAGAAAACTTGGGACTGTTAGAAAAACTCCATCTTAATTTTTCTCAACGGAGAGTGAAGACGGAACTGCCGACCGCGGTATAATTTTTAAGGAAGAAGAAAGGATCAGAAGCTATACTAAAGGGAAAAGTGTCGGAAACGAGAAGAAAACAAGTCAATTCACCGAAAAATAAGCAGAGTTGATTAGAGATATATAAAAAAAGAATCAGCTAAGTACCACGAGATACGCTTGGGTGGATACAGAGCGCAGTTGATCTATACTCTGCAAAGGGAGACCAAGCCAGCATCTAAAGAAAAGATATCACACAAGAAGAGATACATCTCGATTTATTGAATCAGAATAAAAATAAGTTTCCCAAGATCTACAACAAGCGGCCGACAGAGATAGATTCACTGAAATCAACACCAACGAGATCGAAGATATATGTCGGAGAGCCACAAAGGAAATAATAAATTTAAGGATTACAAACTTCAAAAAGAATCATATAATGGCTGTTCACTGCACTACAATCCTTATTTTAGTTGCTGACAAGAATACCATGAGGATGATGTGCTAAATATACATGATGGAACAAGCTGGAGACCAGTACATCTTGCTATACGACCGAGCCATGATGAGGAAGGCGACGGGAAACCATACGACCAGCCCATGATGAGGAAGGCGACGGGAAACCATTTTACCAACCCATGATGAGGAAGGCGACGGGAAACCATTCGACCAACCCATGATGAGGAAGGCGACGGGAAACCATTCGACCAACCCATGATGAGGAAGGCAACGGGAAACCAGACAGCAATCCCGTGATGAGGAAGCAGATGGTGTACCAGATGACCAACCCATGACCTGACCGCAGACCCAACTACATCCATTTGGGAGCAGAACAGCTGGACCAGGACCAACCATGAGCGAGCTAAGTCATTTACAATACTTAATCGCATAATTTTTGGTTTGCCTACACACGTGCCTTAGGCATGTGCCGATGGGATAAATATAAACCGATATATAAGAAATGCAAGTGAATGTTACCAATGAAGTGTGAGATACTTACGTCCGTAGTTACATGATCTAGCAATATAGCATAAGATTCTAATGTTTTGGTATATATACGTCATCGTATATAGGCCAAAATACACGTATGTAGCGTGAGGTTTGAAAAAGAATTTTGGAAACAGCTGATTGTAATGACATACTGGCAGATTACAGAGATTTCGTATTGGTAATGCTACAAGTCGACGTCACGTTTGGTTGCGCGCGGTGTAAAATAAACATATGGAATCACGCATTATTTTGCTTTGCAATAAGGGCATTGAACTCAATCATAGGTTATGAGATATAGCAACTTTAAAATGTTGGTTTAAGAAACATAGTGTGGTAGCTTTGACATGGACATGTATATGGGAACGCGACGAGTTAATATTGAGGCTACGATGTTAAGATATTATATGAATGTTGAAATAAGGTTACAATTGTGCTAACTTGAGGAAAAGTATGAGTTATATAGTGATATGAGGAGTTTTATACGCACTGTGTAGGGGCCATTGAGTGCCTGCAGTTTAAGATATGCCACTCTACATCCTTTAGATTCGTATACGTGAGATTGCCCACACCGCAGGATTGACTTAAGCCAAGGTATGAATTGAATTTACTATTGTAGAATTATGCTTGTGACGGGATCGTATGTCAACTTTAGATGTGCTGTAATGAATATCGGAATACTACGATACGTTTTATAGCTGTGTTTTGACCAAATGCATTCACGACACCGATAAATATGATATTATGTTCCTGAATACAACGACATAGCGCTTGTAGTGTAACTGCGCGTATGAATAAAATAGCTTGCATTGAAGTAGAATGTTATGGAATATAACGAAGCAAAGGGACATTGAGCCTAAAAGACATGTGTATGACAGCCAAAGGTTGTGTTGAAGTTAGTTAGATAGCTGAATAGATTAACATATACTCTGTTTGAACTTGCATTTTCTCAACGAACAACATCTAGGGAAATGTTAGAGTAGGAGCCAAATTTAACAGGCACTAGGAATAAATGCCTTAGTCCGTAAGTTGTTATCCATGCACAACGTGAAAGCAGTAATAAAGCATGAGTTCGGATTTATTCATATGGATTTACGCATTCAAATTTACGCATCCGGATTTACTTATTCGAGTTTACTTATATGGACTCACTTATTAGTGACTCGTCAGTTACTGAGTATCAGCTACAATTTACTACTTAATATTCTCAACGCTCAATTCTAATATGATTGGCGATTAAATATAACTGTGATATACAGTTCAGTCCTGCAATTTAAAGTTATAATTTGGTTTAATTTCAAGTTTGAGCTTATTAGTGGACTTTATATACACTTCAGCTTAACCGTGTGTTTTATTCAGACTTGTTTAATTAGTCTTAAAGCAAATGAGCTCTCGTAACAACTTAATTAGTATGTTGGTGTTGTATCTATGACTTAACTTCAGTATGGATATTAGATGTCCAGTGATCGATTGTAATTATGTACATACTCAATTTTTGATTTCATGATGGAACTGATCTACATAGTTTAATACTAGATATTATTTCTCTTTCTACGAGCCAGCGCTGACTCACAATCCACACTTGTTAATACGCAATGACAAGTAATGCCTTGGATAAAATTCCAATTTAATAGTCCAATATTTAGTCAATAAATATCTTGTTTATTTTTCTACAATTTTATGTGTCATGAATTCTTTCATTATAGCCTAGTTGGTAAGTTAGTTGCTTAGTTAAGTGAATTGTTGATTAATTAAGTACTCCATTTAGTCATGACCAGTTCTCACGTAGTTAAATACTCTGATTTAAAAAAATTGGTTGACGGTTATTACTATTATGTCATGAGTTCCTATAGGCGTCACCCGTGAGTTGTTAATCTCTTCATACTCACGTAAAGCGTAACTTGAAGTAAGATTTCATGTCTTACTTGGCATTTGAACACCCTGGGGTATCCGCTGAGCGACCCCATTTCATCTGATAGGCAGCCCAACTACTAGTTCGAAATGGAGGTATCGGGTAAGGAATGATAACGTTCGAATTGACGCCCCAATCGTTACAAGCTTAATGTCAATGTTTTAAAATAAATGCATAAAATTGCTAAAATCGTTTAACAGAAGGTTAGATTTTCAAACTGCATTTCATTCTACATGTACAGACTGGGTTTTGCTTTTACTCGCATTAATTTTGGTGAGAACTGGTAACGCGTACTCAACATTATTAACCCAAGAAATAACCCTATGATGATTCACTTACTTGCTTATTATTTATGTGACTTTCATGCCTGTTCCATATCAGCAATAAAACGACTTGCTATTACTCTATGTAACAAGAAAGTAAAAAGCAAACTCACCCTCAGCTCGGAAAATTGAGTAAAACATACTCCTGTATTCTTCGTAACAGGTACGTTTTCGGTTGGGATTTTCGTTTTTCGTAAACATACCCTACTCGCACACGAGGAAAATGAAAATATTAGTGTATATTTACATTTATAGTTGTATTTTCGCCGTTGTACGGACGTCTTAGCATTGTGGCAACTACGAAATTTCACGCACTGTATTTCAACCCTCAGCAGATTATATTTCCACAAAAACATGTATACGATAACAATTCAATGAGTAAATTCCACGAGAATTATCATGTCCCTTGAACTTACATTACTCATCAAGAGAAGATAACATACCTATCCTAAACTATGAGGTCTCATTATCTTAATAACAGCTGTTTACATAATTCCTGATGTGATAAAATTTAGAGTACTGACATGTAGTATACTTAAACATAAAGGTCTATCTTTCAACAGTCACAATTATCCAAAGAATGCTCCCAATCCTTATGCATTACACTCACAACTCACATCGTAACATTCGCTTAGCTCGCCTCAATTGATCAGCTGATAGGCTTGGCGCGCTTTCCATAGTACGGCCTGTACTTTACGAAAGCAGTGCTAGAGCACAACATTTTTCTTTCACTCACTCAGATATCTGTGACCATGCCACTATTTCAACGGGTCTTCATTATGATCGATAATGGCGTCTTCTAGGTACCTCTCCATTTTAATAATACTGTAGTTCTTAACTAGCTGATGTAAGTACCCCTGCTTCGCTACAGAATTCTACATCGTATACAGAATTCTAGGTTAGGTAGTGTACAGTACACGTTGTGAGCAAGACTGTACTAAATGGCATAGCTCTTAACGATACCCTAGAAACGCGACGGGGAAGTCACTAAACGTTTTTCTCATATGAAGACTGGGTTAGGGAATTTTCATTGTAACGGTAGGCCCGCTTACCTACCAACAGTCATAATCAGGTTGGTGAGTTTTCATTATAATGGCGGACACTCACTCTCCACCTGCATTTTTACATCCTCAGAAAGACTGTCTTAGTGGTTTTCCCAACCGAAATGAACATAGGTTATTACAATGAGGTCAGTAGGGATGGCGCGATTAAAAGCAATGCTTTCATATGGAATACTCGATCAAATGAAAAACCACACATTATTTTCTCACTTTTAACGAACAGTACTACGCTGCCGATCTAACAGCACAAAGTTCCAGAGCTGGATTGACCAAGCCGCAGACAGCCGTGATCCGTGTACACTCTTCGCCTTTATTTGGCGGGGGGAGGGGAATCGATTAGTGGAGAAACCCAGGGCAAAAACTACGCCATTTTACTAATCCTTTTCCTGGGAATTCCCGATGAGTTGGAAAATCTCAATTCACAGCCAGTACACTGGCAGCGGGATAATATATCTGAATTGGAGGCAAATTCTTCCTCCCAGCTAGAGGAGAAACCCTCTCTTCACTGCTGATTTGGAATAAAATTAATGTGGAATTTAATAAAAGTGTAGAAGAAGACGCTTTTCTTAAGAAACGGCTCTTTTCAGAGTTTAATTTTGAGTTATTTAGTGAATTGTGGTGCTATAATTTGGAATAGGCCTAAATTGTAATTCTAAACCAGATAATACTACTACTGCTACTAAGTGAGCCTCCGCCTTAAGTGTGTACAATCCAAAACAGCGCGTCAGAGTAGGGATGGAATAGCTGCAATACTATGATGAACCAGTGTGTTACGTACCAGCAGTATCAGAAAAATTATGAACCACAGAAATGGCATGCTAGAGAAGAAATTTTTCTACCTCCCCAGCTATTTCCCGCCAATATTCAATCAGGATGTTATACTCGGTACGCAGCAGTAATCCCATCTATCGGAGTTGATTGGCAGCATAAGAGAGAAGGAGCATCACAACAAACAATGGTCAGTGTAATGTCATTGTTGATCAATGTTATACACTTTCGATATTGTAGGCCTTTAGATTTAGTTTTCTTCCGACTCTGAAATACCACTCTTACCATAGTTGGTAAGGTCAAATTGAACTGTATGTGTGTATGTTCAGTCTTCAGCCCTAAGGCTGGTTGGATCCTCAACAGCTCTGCCATCAGCTGTCATAGATGGCCTAGGCATCACTGAAGAGGCGTACTAGGGAAATGAGGAGTGAGGTAGTTTTCCGTTGCTTTCCTCACCGAGCCAGAAGTTGCTATTACATATCAGTCTGCCAAGCCCACCGAAATGCATGCATCAACCGACCCTATGATCAATGTTTTCACACCATTCATAGCAGGGACTGGCTGCATAAGGAATGGCATTAATAGCATCACTCATACCTCAGTCACTTTCATATTGTCAAAGCCAAGGTCAAGACAGAGAGAGATCATTGAAAGTAACAAAATTGCTCTAGCCCATACCAGAAGACATAGTGCACTGTAAACACTAGGTCCTTCCAGCAAAGGCATACAAATTGAACTACACATAAATAATCGGAAATTGTATTCTATATAACTTTAGTACTTTTCGATAGGACTAAAACATAGGTATTTAAAAATTACATTTTAGACGTATTCTCCTAAACTACAGTTTCACTCAGGATGAATAATATTTTTTCTTATTCCCCGACTCTATATACCGATTTCGATTGAATTCTATTCGGCGGTGATATGGACTTAACAACAAAAATACAAATTCATGAATATCTGTTATCATAGCCGGTACGGTAAAAAGGTATAAGACATAAATGGTCGGAAATTTAATTCTATATAACTTTAGTTATGTAGTATTTATCAGAAGGACCACTAATAGTGTAAATATTTTAGAATGAAATTTTCTCTTTGCCCTAATCTACCATTTCACTCAGCATGAATAAAATGATTTATAGCCTAGATTGTAGTGGCTCATGATGCGTTTACATACATACATACATACATACAGACAGACAGACAGACAGACAGACAGACAGACAGACAGACAGACAGACAGAGAGGATAGTTGCCTAGTTGAACTTCCTCTTAAGAACAATCATCATCACCACCACCACCACCAGACAGAGAGACAGACAGAAATTACGAAAATGTAAAACTTGAATTTCCTTGTTACTGTGGACATGACCGATTCAGAAATACCATTCTTTTCAAATTCGGAGCAATGTACAGACAAAACTCTTATTTCATGTACAGCATATAGATGTTGTCGTAAGCTTGATTTATTCAATGCCGTCTTCTTTATGAAAGAGGGCCACACCGAGATGATATCCTGGTCCTGAGAGTGGAATGTGAACTGAGAGATTCTTGAAGTGCTATCTACCTCCGCTGACACCCTATGGCTTATCACATTCATAATGCGTTGTTTCGTCGCTTTAGCTGCTGAACCGTATTGGAAAGCGTGTAGTTTAAAGCGAAAATTCAGGAATGTACAAAGAGATCATTTTTTACTGTATTCAACATGACCCATTCTTGAAGCTATATAAATTTTGAGGCTTTTTAGTACCTTCATTGAAGGTTCAGACCAATTATAATTTTTCTGCAGCTGTTCCAAACATCGAGCAAACATCCTCTAAGAAAAATGACCAAGGATGCAGTCATGAATTCCTCTCCACTAATTTCCTTATTCGCATATTCAAAGGATTTCAAATCACACGACATGTTTCAATATGATCTAATCGTTTGCATTTAAAGTAGGCAATTTGGTATCTAATAACGCAACTGTAGGTCCGAAGAGCATTTTCCATTTTCTGTCATGTAGGGCCTAGTAGATCGAATTCCAATCAGTGACGACATCTTGGATGACTTTCTTTCCTTTAACCCTCTACTGCATACTCTTGCCATTAGGCAACAAATAACTTTTCACCTGTAAAAATGGATAAATATTATAGACAGAGGTAGTTTTACGGCACACCTTCAACTGTACAGTCAATTAAACACATATCCCAGTGATGCCTTGTTTTTTTTACATAAGACAAAACAGCCCTACAGCCAACGGTACTCCTTCCACCCCGTCAACAACCACGCAAACCCAACCACCGTTTATTTTACGTGGGCCCTCCCCATCATATTACCACAGGCTTCAGGAGTACCTCTGGCTCAACCTCAAAGACTTTACCGACCTACGGTCGTGCAAGTATACTTGCGCCCTGCAATACGTATATATATATATTCCAATATGGCAATCCACATCACATACGAGTGTTAAGCTATTAGGCCCAGTTAAGAATTGCTGGTATATCTAAACCACTGAGCGTATGTTGAACATTAAAGCTTGAAATTTTCTTCACCAAACGGAAACGAAAAATAATTCATGCAGTAGAGGGTTAACATCCCCACTCTCCCGGCCAGAGAGAGGTTGTTGCTCTCTGGGTGGTCCGCCTCACCCCTTCAGGGTGAAGAATGAAAGCATTAAAATAATTTTAAACATAAAAAATAAAAATACTAATAATACATCCTTCGTCGTACTGAACACTTCTTTAGGCAGCTGTCAGAACTACGTTTGTATTCATTCCAGTCCGTCACGGTGGTTCATAGTCACTTGAAAACGTGGTCAGCCAGGCGGACCGAGTAGTGTTTTTTACGAGGCTTCACCTCCGGACTTCACATCATATCGCCTTGCCTCGTTTCGAGGTTCAAAACTCCATTTCTTCTTGGAGTCTAGCTGTATCCCCCTCACTTCGAGGTTCGAAATCCCATTTCTTCTTGGGTTATTTCACATCACACCGAGGGCAGGACTGCCTGTGACGTTCCCTCTCATTTTCTCCCCTTTCTACAAGCACAATCATGTACCCGTACTCACACTACACCCCAGTCACTACAACCATCATTACCACCATGTCTAGCCCTGGTCATTCCGCAACCGAAGCAGTGGCTGTAGGTTATCATACGGAATTAAGGTCGCCTCATGCCCACAATCCCATTTACCCCAGACATCGTCCCCACTGTCCCTCAGTACAATCCACGCGTGCAGTATAAGCGGTCAGCGTCTAGCACCCCTCCTGAAGCTGCACCAGCCTCTCACCGTATTGCTACTGATCTACCACCGCCGCAAACCTCAGCTCAGGAAAAACAACTCAGTTGGAATCGACACCCACGACAACTAACGTTCCTTTGGATTCAGAATATCCACACCTTCCTCCATTCCAGCGCTCAATCACTTCCATTCACTCCATACCACCTCGCTCACAAGGCTCTCAAGCGTTACTTCTAGTTAATCCCACTCCTGAATTCCGCTGTGCTCGAAAAGATTCTCGCCACACTGCTCCACTTCAACATGAGATAGCAGGTATTCAACCAACAGGGAATGGCATCATGATCAAAGTGAATGGCGAAGAAGCAGCTCATAAACTATCAATACAATTAGTGCAGTAGAACTAGGTTCTTCTACACCCTTTCAACCACTTAAACAGCCCACATTCAAGACCCCACCTCAATCCCCTCCCCACCGTCTAATCAGCTGCGTGGTCCGAGGGGTTGACCCTGCCCTTATAGAAGAAGTCATCGTACAAGAAATAAACGCCGACGAAATCCCCGTCCAAAAGGCATTCCGAATAAGGAACTCCTCCGGACCAACCTTCATTATCCACCTACTACTCCCGACCATCGAAGACGTCGATCGCCAGCTGTCAGAAGGGGTCTACATCTATCGGCAGCATTATCGTGTGAAACCAACGCTGCTTGCAGTACAACAGTCATAGGACCAAACACTGCGGCGCAGAGCGCCCAAACCACGGATACTGCAGCCAAGCACACTCCACACCCAGCTGCCCAAATATTCAGGCACCACCTCTATGCCACACTTGCGGCCAGACTCACGCTACCTTCTCAAGAAAATGCAAAGCTATTCCTGCACCACTGATGGATAGACCGGATTTAGTCGCTCCACTGAGGATAATCGACACCCCTACGCCCGCAATAGAATCTCTTTACTCACCGCCCACCATTGAAGATATAATCAGGTTCACCACTCTTTCGCTCATTAACATTTCCCGCTATTATCATCCATTTGTTTTAAGTCATCTACAAGCTAGAGCCAACCATGCACTAAATTTACACTTTCAAACAATACACTCTGGTCTGGGTATCAACATTCTATTCCATCGCTTAGAAACCCTAGTTTAATCCTTTGTATATAAGTTGTTTTTAAAAATGACGGAAGGATCATCACCATAGTACTAAAACGCTCTAAATAACAGCTCATCGAAAAGAATTATCTCTCCATCCAGACCCTCCTCTAATAATTAATTCATTCAGTCATACATCCTCCTATCACCCCTTTCTTGCACCCTTTCATTTATGAATTCATACATACATCCATACCGTAAATTATCAGCCAAATTAAAAATTAATAAATAAATAAAAATAGCAAGCCCCCAGATATTCACCCAATCAAGCCTAGCCAAGAGCTAAACAACTTTCCTACCACCTTATTATTCACATCGCTCCCAACCACCTTCTTTAACCCTTCACTTTTCCATCTAATAGCCCGAATCTATTGGCCAGAGAGAGGGTGTTATCCCCTGAGTGGCCCGCCTCCCCCTTCAGGGGAGCAATGAAAACTATTTATGATGGTACTAATAATACGTCGGTAGATGCAGAGTGGGTCACGGCCCCTAAGTGGCCACGGCTGGTCCGTGGTCCAACAGCTCTGTACTCTGACCGGCCAACCGAGCAGAGGAGGGGTGGCCACGGATCTACCTTGGCTCTACACCTCTGCATTCTGGAGATGGGACAGGGCTGGACCTCATGGCTGGCCCCAACCGTCGGCTGCCCTGAGAATGGTTTACCGTGGTTCTCCATTCTCCTGCACTAAGGCGAATGCCAGGAAAGTCGCTAGTATAGGCCACGGCCGCCAACGCCCTCTCCTTCTCCGAGCATCTTCACCGTAACAAATCTCCCGGCCTGAGAGACGGCGTCACCGTCTAAGAAACTCGCCTGTCCCTTCATGGGAGGAATGAAATGAAATGAAAATAGTAGTAGTACTAATAATAGTTGAAATAATGAAAACAGTGGCGATGGCACACACACACACACACACACACATATATATATAGCTTTAATCTAAATCACATTCCATAAAAGTCGGTGAAATGGGGAGTTGTTGGCGAACTGCAAGAGAGAACGCCTTGTGTTTTAAATATATATATGGTCCGCCTCTGTGGTGTAGTGTTTAGCGTGATTAGCTCCCACCCCCAGAGGCCCAGCTTCGACTCCCGGCTCTGCCACGAAATATGAAAAGTGGTACGAGGGCTGGAACGGGGTCCACTCAGCCTCGGGAGGTCAACTGACTAGAGGAGGATTCACACTTCTTCTAAATTAAGGCCACAGCCGCTCCCTTCCCTCTTCCTTGTCTATCCCTTCCAATCTTCCTATTCTCCGCAAGGCCCCTGTTCAGCATAGCAGGCGTGGCCGTCTGGGTGAGGTACTGTTCCTCCTCCCCGGTTGTATCCACTATCCGAAAGTCTCACGCTCCAGGACACTGTCCTTAAGGCGGTAGAGGTGAGATCCCTCGCTGAGTACGAAGGAGAAACCAACCCTGGAGGGTAAACGGATTAAGAAAGAAAGATATTTGTGAGGTTTCAAAATTGCTGAGGTACTCTAAAGCCATCAAGTAAGTCGTACTATATATAGTACACTAGGGATACAAGCATCTAACATGAAGCAACATTAAATCTAATACCGTACTCACAAACGAGCAATTCCTGTATATACTAGCTTTCTCGGAAACTGCTCTAGAGATTTCGATGAAAATCACAAACTAGAGGTTTCTTGAGACTAGAAATCGAACGGTATGGGTCTCATTTTCAGGAAACGTCATTTATCTGGAGTGGATGACAAAAACAATACAGTGATGACCATGATATCTACTGTTGACTTAAAACGTCCTGCTGCACGCGTAATGCCCGTGATTATTAAGACGTTTAGTTCGATGTTATAACGTCGTGCCCAGCTTAGAGGGTTCGAGCTCCAGTGCTCGCAGGATTTTTTTTACCATAAGATTGTTGGCTGGTAGTTTAGGGCAGATGGTGGTAAACAATTTCTAAACGACCACTTCCTATTTTCAGAAGTTAACGTGCAATTTTTATACATCGTCACAACCAGTGACTCTTAAACTGGAAGTAACAGATTTAAAATCAAGAATGTTTACTCGTACAAATAAGTGATAACATTGGCAGGAGGATACTCAGAATTTGCATATAAAGCGAGAAATAAATTAGCTGGTTGAAGTCGCACGCATAGAGGAGGGTGGAGCAAGAGGGACATGCGAATCCACCCTATTTAATTTTTAAAACTGTAGGATTGTCGGATCCTGTGGGATGTTACATGTTGTGCACCGAGCTCGATAGCTGCAGTCGCTTAAGTGCGGCCAGTATCCAGTAATCGGGAGATAGTGGGTTCGAGCCCCACTGTCGGCAGCCCTGAAGATGGTTTTCCGTGGTTTCCCATTTTCACACCAGGCAAATGCCAGGGCTGTACATTAATTAACGCCACGGCCGCTTCCTTCCACTTCCTAGACCTTTCCTATCCCATCGTCGCCATAAGACATATCTGTGTCGGTGCGACGTTAAGAAAAATGGCCAAAAAAATGACATGTTGTGCGATGTGCAGGTTGAGTTAAGAGACGGTCCGCAGCGAAAATTTGTGAAGTTTTCGGTGTTTATTTCTCCAAAAAATGTAACATATCATCCATGTTTCACTTCCATATAATGCCACGCTCTAGATGAAAGTCTTCAAAACATCTT
Source organism: Anabrus simplex (assembly GCF_040414725.1). Lineage (NCBI taxonomy): Eukaryota > Metazoa > Arthropoda > Insecta > Orthoptera > Tettigoniidae > Anabrus > Anabrus simplex. Next base: position 1,457,861,268 of record NC_090265.1, read on the forward strand.
TCTAATTCCTATTTCACTGTTCGAAGTGTGAAAATTTATTTTCCTAAGAAAGGCCTTCCTTGCTTATGTTAGTTTTCATTTTATGTCCTTCCTTCCATCATCGCTAGTTATTTTACTACCAAAGTAACAGTATTCCTTTAAGTACATTACGGGCCGATGACCTAGATGTTAGGCTTCATTAAAAATAAGCATGGTTATCATCTAACCCTTGAACCCATTACCTTTGAGTCATAAGGAGCCAGAGTCCTAAATTCTTCACATGAGGCACCATGTAATTCCAGCGCGTCAGGTCATGAGGAGCCCTAGTTACATTTTTTAATTTCTGATCAGAGACGGCACGTGGAGAACAGGTGGGATAATTCTCATTGTCACGCAACAGAAATTACGTCACCCAGACCTGTAGAATTTGCAGGGATACAAAGGAATTTGGAAGGGAAATATTTTTGCTGAAATTGCGTTTTGAGAAGAAACCGCCGTGGTAAACATCAAGAGGTCGAAAATGAAACTATATGGTTGTTAGTGGTAAAGCCTTTAGGCCGCTAAGTAGCCCAAGAAGGAAAATTACCGAAGGGACGCCCTGTGTGTTTAAACTCCGTTACATCGACCAAAATATAATGCCTTGCTTATCAGTTAATGCAAAGACTCAAATGTGTTAAGAGAATCCCTTAATGCTTATTATCAGCACCGCTACTAAACTAAACAATTATGTTTCGTTTCAGAATCAGTTCCAGTTACAATTTCTGTGAGGTAAAAACGGTGTCAGTAAACGTTTGGGGGGAAATGCACCCAGCATGAGAGTGGGAGAAAAATGCATAAAACCACCCCGCGTCATTTGCAATCGCCCATTGTGTCCAGTGAATTTGAGGCGACTCCGCGCATTTAAGAATGATTTTGCAAACTTGTTGGGAAGACTAAGTCCCAAAAGGAAAGTTTGGTTTGGCCGAAGGTGGTTATAACATCTTCTCCAAGTGGAGATAGGTTAGAAGGTAAATCTACGGTATTCCAAAATGTGGAAACATCATTCCGATTCAAGTTCAGTCAAGAGACGATCATTCTAATACTGAAATCCTGCAGTTGAATTGAAAAATATCATTTTATCATAAAATATTGCGTGTGCGGATCGATGATTTCACAAACGTGTTCGGTCGGCAAGGAAGAAACGTGTGAAGGGCATTTATATATTTTATGTCATTATTTTCAGATGAATGATATAGAAAAAAGCCACAAAACATTGTACCCCTGATAGGAATCCTAATGAAAGGAAGAGTATGTTTTGTAAAGCCACTATCTGTTGGGATGGCTAGATAAGAGATGCAAGGCCACGTACGACTTCCAGTTATGTAAGCTACCGATTGTAAAATGCATTTGTTTATTTCATTATGTTACCAATATTTTTTGTGTATCTGTGGCGCACTTTGGTCACACTATTTATTTCGTGAAAATTTCAGAGGTATACGACGAAAAGTCATTTTATATTTCTTGGATTATCGGTAGAGCCGTGATACTAGCGGGTGAAATGTTGTACAGTAGTAGATTTGATGGTTGTAAAAATAATGTAATGTGTAGAGCAGACTATAATCGCGGTACGTTTATTCCTATATTTGTTGTTGCCCAAGTTAAGATATTAATTATCACGAAATTCTGTTTAGTGTAAAGATGTCATTTCCGTAAGTGTAATCCGTGGTTTAACATTTAGAGCGATTGTATAGTAGTGATGGAATGCCAGCTGTTGCGGAGAGCACGCCATAATGTGTTTAGGAGCAGTAGAATTTGTCGAACAATCTACGAGGTGAAACTGGCGTGTGATCTGTGAAAGGAAAGTGTTATTCCAAAGGTCTATTAAAATGTGTGTAGAATTGATGAGGAGAAAATAACGGTAAAACTTTTGTAAGTCAAGTTGTGAGTTTCGGTTTCGAAATAGTTTGTTTTCAGACTCAGATATGCGAGGAGAGATGGTTAATTTGTCACAGGTTGTTTTATGTAACAGCACAGTGAATCGCAAGAGGGATATTCCGTATTATTGTCGTGTAGAGAATTTGAGGTAGCAAGTGGTTCAGATCTTGCAGAGTTAGGAGGAAATGTGGCTCAGGTGGTTGAAATCCTGTAGTGAAGAAGATTTATTTGTTGTTGGGATTTTTTTACTGTAGGGAAGTCGAGGATTTATTTGTGTATTTAATGAAATGGAAATAGGGTCATTCCATAATTGGGATCCCACGTGAATCCGTAGACTCGTGGTGCTAGGAACATTTAAAGTGACGTTTCAAATAAACGTTTTCGCATATTCAGTGTTGATTACCGTAAGTATTGTCTTTCACATGAGTTGTCAACGAGGCGAGATTTCATTTTTGATACAGTAAAGAGAGATAACGTGTTTGCTTTCACAGAGGTCACGAGAGAAGGGTCTTCCTTTCAGATTTTCGGCGAGCAAGCCAGCTCATTTGTCAGAAAGGAATTGTAACTGAGATTTTGGCATTTATAATGAATTTTTGGAAATAGATTTCATTACTTAAGAAGAGAATCGTCTGGTAGAGAACTTTAGATTTATTACAGGTGCGACGGAAATGATACGATGTTGTGTAATGTAATAAATAACCATTTTCAGGGGTGTAAAGATATGAGAATCCATAGTGATGTTGCTTCGTGTTGTTGAGGATTGTCCACGGTCTTGCGATTATTTTATTTGAATGTCACGATAGCCTGTCAATCCATAGAGTTGGTTATGGATGAGGTGTTGTCCTTGTTGGTTTCCAAGGCACAAGTGTAGGTTCGCGTGGTATGAGGTCATGCCTGTGGAGCACATGGTGGTGCAATCGTCTATTCACGCTATAGTTCGGGTGAGGAGCCTTACGACATTTCAGCCTCACTAGCATAAAATCATATCGGGAGAAGTTACCGGAATTAGTCCAAGGGATAACCGTAGACGTCATAAGAGATTGAAAAGTGTTGTTTTATTTTGCGTTGCGTGTAAATTTATGCAGATTATAGGATATAAGGTTACTATTATCCAAGCCAGTGTCTTAATAGTTATTAGCGTTATAACGTAAACTTGTTGAGCGACATAATGAAATAAACAAATAGTCCCGGTAGTTATGACCATGTCTTTCGCATTCCAGCTGCGAAACAAGAAAGCCATTAGAATAAACAAATAGTTAAGTATTGCTTATAAAGGAATGTTTCTGGTAAACATGTCCAGGTGATAACGTAAATTTAATTGAAACAGGTAGGGAGTTTAAAGAAACCACTTCGTCCGGGAGAGATACATTTGTTCTTAATTAGGGTTATGAGATTACTTCATTGATTAATTTATTAAATTCAGTGAAACCGTATTTTGAGGATTAGCTTAAAACCAAGTGACTAACTTGAAAATGTATTCTGTAAATCTTAGTTTTATTTGCTGAGAAAATTCAACTTATTAACGCAACGGTGAAGATGACATGTCCTATAGCAAGGGACTTTACTACCACAAGTGTTGTGAGTATTTGGTGTTGTAATTTCTGTTATATTTGATTTTGAATTTTTGAGCACCAGATGTGCTGGGGAATTTTACTAACCTGGAAACCTTGGTCATCAACTATTTTTACTTATTGTGTTAAGCCTTCAGGCTAGAAGTTTGGATGGTCATTGGACCATCAACCTCACCGATTTAGATTAGGGCCATCTGCCATTATAGCATCATTCCTCTTACAGTCATCATCCACAATGACTTTGACGTATCACAGAGATGTCAGTCCATGACATAGTCGCAGGTCACATCGATTCAATTAAGAAGGGTCCATGTCGTAGAGCCACTGTGTGGCACATAGCGATTAGACAGCCTCAATTATACCAAGAGTCCAGAGCTCGTGTTACGGGGGCGGGATTATCACGAATCACTAGGGTGGTACATGCAGTCTCACCTGGAAGCCGATCTTAGGGATCTCCAGAATTTATTTTATTCTTAATATAAGACGGTGGTTTCTAGTAAGGATGCCCCTCAGGCAATTGAGTTAAAGTCTCCAAAGCCAGAGTTTCTTATCGTCGTTGTTATTATTCGTTTGTTTCTAAACGGGCAGGATTGAGTTCATTGATTAGCTGGTGTGAAATGCCACAAGTGTTTCAGATTTCGTTTCCAATGGTCAATAAACCTACATTTTTTAAATCGAGTGTACTCATTGTAGATATCCGTTTTAAATGGCTGAAACCCGCCTCCTACCTAAGCAAGTGACGAAGAATCTATAAGCGACCCAAGAGAAAGATCTCACACCGATTGCTGATAGGTAAGGAAGGTACGGTATCCTTTGAAGGGCCTTAAATGGTTCAGCCTTCATTTCCTAATCCTATATTTCCAGCATCACCCGTTTTCGTTCGACTACACTCCATTACTTCTGTTTTCGACTAATTATTTTCATATTGTACTCATTCCCGAAGGCTATGTTCACATTATTCAGCAGTTTCTACAGATCTTCTGCAGACAGTATTATAGGCAAATCTCGGAGTTTTGATTTCCTCCCCTTGGATTTGGATTAACTTTAAAATCCTCTTTGATATTCTTTACCCCCTGTTCTATAGGCCAATATACACTGACTTAGCAAATGTCAGGGGATAGTCACTTAATAGCGTGTGGGGCCTCCTCTGGCCCTGCGAACTGCAGTGAGACGCCGTGGAAGTGAGTCGACAAGTCCCTGGTAGTTCTCTGGACGCAGCTAACACCAAATCGTTTGCTGAGCGGTCGCCAATGCTGGTCTGTTCGTGGGTGCAAGATCCATGGTACGGAGCCTGCGTTCCAGGATATCCCAGATATGCTCGATAGGGTTTATATCGGGGCTCCTGGGTGACCATGGCAGTCGTTGGACCTCCGCTGCATGTTTCTAGAACCATTCCCGAGTGACGTGGGAGCGATGTGGCGGCGTGTTATCATCTTGAAACACTGCAGAACCGTCTGGGCGCTGGAAGCCCAAAAATGGGTGGCGATGGTCTCCGAGGAGCTCAACATACCGCGTACTATTCAAAATCTCTTCCAGAACAACTATGGGACCCATTTCATACCAGGAAAATGCACCCCAGACCATAACAGACACACCAGCGCCCTGGACCACACCTTCGAGGCAGGCGGGATCCTTCGCTTCATGTGGTCTGCGCCATACACGGTGCCTCCCATCGACATGGTGCAGTTGAAATCGTGATTCGTCCGACTATATCACGTTACACCACTGCTCCAGTGTCCCTGGTGACTGGCGACAAATGCGCGCCGTTGTGCCCGATGACGTTGGGTTAACAGTGGCACATATGTGCGGCGCCGGCTCTCATATCCCACATAACCCATGTTCCTACGGATTGTCCACTAGGAGACGTGTCTAGTACGGCCTGTGTTGAATTGAGCTGTGATTTGTTGCACGGTTGCCCGTCTGTCACTATTGACAACCTGTCTCAGATGTCGCCGGTCACGGTCATCGAGGGTGGCTGGACGGCCGGTCGTTCGTCTGTTGTGGACGGTGACACCCACATACAACCATTCACGATACACCCTGGACACGGTTGATCGTGTGAAGCTGAATTCCCGCACCACTTCCGAAATCGCACTTCCCATCCGTCGGGCACCGACCACCATACCCCGTTCGAACGGTGTCAGCTCACGACGACATTCCATGTTACACCTGTCACATGCACAGCCACTGTTCACAAGGTCTCCTATACAACTGCCGCTGGCACAGGGGGCATGTGGTGCGCATCAGTGTTCCGCTATCCCATGACATTTGCTCAGTCAGTGTACAAAAAAAAGGAGGGAGGAAAAATGGTAGCCTTGCCTCACTCCTTTCCGGACTGCTGCATATTTTTCGAAGCTCCTGATTCTTATCACTGCAGACTGATTTTTGCACAGATTATAGATAATTCTTCTTTCCTGGTATCTGATACCGATCACATTCAGAATCCCAAATAGCTTGATCCAATCTATATTATCGAATTCCTTTTGTAGATCTACAAATGCCATGTACTTGGTCTTGTACTTCTTAATTCTGTGATGAGGTGATGATTATTTTTTAATATGAAGTACAACTAGACAATGATATTCTATTAACACTAATCAGAGGGGAAAATGGACGGGATCCGACACACCGAAAAATGAAGGTATCCGCCATAGAAAGACAAAGACTACGAAGGCGTAAAATTGAAATACTCCATAGACCTTTAATGCTCTCATACAGTCGGACTCGAAAAATAACAAGAGTTAACCAAGGGAGGTCGGATGGGATAGATGAAAGTGTGGCACCTGCCACAATTGGGAGCAATGCCAGGACTCAGCTAAAATGTCCCGTGGTCGCCAACTCACTTTACCCAAGTTGAGAGCCCGTGCGTCCCCTTTTAGTCGTATTTATAGAGGGTGGGACATACCGTGAGTGTTATTCTACTACCCGCACACACAATGGCGTTCTTAGTTCGGTCATCTGAGATCAGACGTAAAGTCAGTACTGCTTTACGTGTTCCTGCATTTCTTCTGAAGGCAATTTTGATCTTCTCCCAAACCAGTTTCATCTTGTCTTTCCATTATTTAAATAATATGCGTTAAAAATTTGCAGGCGTATGATACTAAATTAATAGTGATGCAGTTTTCATTCTTGTCAGCACCTGCTTTTTTTGGGAATAGGTATAACAACATTCCGCCGAAAATCGGATGGCACTTCTCCTGTCTCATACATCTTACACACTAAATGGAGTAACCTCGCCATGCTGGTTTCTTCTAAGGTAATTAGTAATTCTGTGGGTATGTCATCAATTCCAGGTGCCTTGTTCCTTTTTAGGTCTCTAAATGCTCTCTCAAATTATGACCTCAAAACAGTAGCGTGCATTGTGGGTATGCAGGCTAAGCCGGGCTTACCCGTTGGACTTGAGAAGCAAAGTAAGCAGTAATACAACTGTAAAGTGCAACAATAGTTATATCTTGTCAGTTGGCAATAATTTTTTTTTAATGAAAGCAGTTGCTGCAGTAACGATATTCTGCAGTACGAATTTCTGCATTAGCGAGGGTACGCGACACACCTACCGCTTGGCTCGCCCAGCGTTGAGCTCAAGGTGACGCATGCGTAGTAACCGCGCCAGTAAGTGAGCTTGGTAAGCCGACAACTCAACGCTGCCCGGCTTGATCGCATGGTGTAGCAGTGTGAAGCAACTTTGTGCGGGTTTATGATACGTTTATTTATTGTGATTTGGTTTATTGCTGAAACAGCTCTTGCGAGTGATAACTGACAGCAGTGAAGAACGTTTTAACAGTACGGATATCCAGTTCATTTTAGAATGAAAATTAGCTTTTTCTTAAATGTAACGGTGTGAGAAAAACTTGTCTACTAGTAGGATGCAGCGCTGTTGTGGACCATGTGGCGTGTTTGTGAGGGCGTACGTTCTAATGATTTTCATTATAATAACATGCAACGTGGACAGTGCTGTGTCGTGAGTGTGTAACTGTGTACTTACATAGAAGTATTTATTTAGTGAAATATACGGTAATTTCTTATTAGTTTCAACTATCGTAATATTTGCGATGGCTGACTCTTATTTGTGTGATTGAACAACTCTTGGATAAACCGTTTCGTTTTAGGAGCTTATGTGAGAAACTAGAAATTGTTCAATCTGGAAAACCTTCTCCAGATATGTCCAACCTTAAAGGGACGCATAAAAACAAAAGTCAAGAGTACGTTCGTCATTTTCAAACTTCACAGTACATTAAAACAGAATGGCTTGCTGGAAGTTCCAAATTTAATAATATAATAATGTTATTTGCTTTACGTCCCACTAACTACTTTTGCGGTCTTCGGAGACACCGAGGTGCCGGAATTTAGTCCCGCAGGAGTTCTTTTACGTGCCAGGGATTCTACCGACACGAGGCTGACGTATTCGAGCACCTTCAAATACCACCGGACTGAGTCAGGATCGAACCTGCCAAGTTGGGGTCAGAAGGCCAGCGCCTCAACCGTCAGAGCCACTCAGCCCGGCAAAGTTCCAAATTTAATAAATTTTTTTGCTGGCCATGCTTACTCTTTGCAAGAGACCGAACTGTTTGGTCTGATACTGGTTATGATAATTTGAGTAACTTGCACAATGCCATTCAAAAGCATGGGAAATCGCAGTCACACATTTCTGCACTATTACGGCTGAGAACGTTTGGAAAATCTAGAATTGATATTCAGCTTGATGCTCAATTGCTTGCAAGCACTGTACAATATAATGAGACCGTTCGGAAAAACAGAGAGGTGATCAAGTGATTGAATGATGTTGTGTGTGTTTTCAGCTACTCACGAATTACCATTCCGAGGACATTCTGAGAGTGAAGGTTCTTTGAACAGGATTAGGGTCATTTTTTCACAAGTCTTCTAAACGATCTCGTGGACTGAAAGAATTTACCGCAAAAAGGATGCCTAGAAATGTTCCAACACTGTGGAATTTTTCATCTCGTCTTGTTCACACAGTGAAAGAACATCGCACTTCATTCCTTGAATTCTTTCGGAATGTTTTAGATGAAAGCTCAAACTGGGACAGTGAAACAGTAGTAGCGGCACAAGGTTTCATGACATTTCTAACCAGCACTGAAACTTCCTTTTTGTTACTGATTTTTAGCAACATTTTTACCTTCACCGATATCCTTTTCAATATCCTTCAATCTAAGCATTTAGACGTCCTATATTGCTCCCAGAAAATTCAGGAAATCAAAAGAGAGATACTAAACCTCAGGAATAAGTGCGACGTAATTTGGGCCGAGACTCTGGTCTATCATGGTGTCGAAGACTCTCTACCAACTAAACGACAATGTCGGGGAGAAGATACAATAATATCAAAGAAATGCCTTTACCACTCTATTTTGGACAACATTATTGCACAATTAAACGAAAGATTTGGGTCATTAAACCAATTACAGTTTACTTCCTTGTTAGATCCTCTGGAGTATGAAGCGTACAAAGCTACTTTTACTCATTCCGCTTTTGAAAATCTTAAACTCTCCTTTAAAGACTTGTTTGATTTTATCCGATTGAAGAATGAACTCGTGCTGTATTCGTTTGATGAATTTTATGGTCAACACCCTCATCAGTCAGTGTGTTCTCTGAAAAGGAAACGATTAGATACAGCCCTGCCTGAAGTGTATAAATTGGGTGTACTTATAGTAACTGTTCCAAGCACAACAGCATCAGTTGAAAGAACATTTTCAGCTCTCAGGAGGATTAAGACTTATCAGAGGTCAACACAGAGTCAAGAGCGGCTTTCAGGCTTGGCAGTTCTGTCCATAGAAAAGGAAGTTCTGCACCAACTGAAAAGCACAGACACATTTTACGATGATGTCAACACATCACTCACAAAACAAGAGAGCGACTGGATTTCACCTTCAAGTAGACTCAAAGCAACCAAAAATCTTGTGGAGGGACTTAATGCATAGTTTTGTTAGTAGTAAACCATTCAGTGGACAATAGAAGAACTTCTCACAAAAACGTAGCAGATAAGTTACTATCGTTTTTTGATAGGCCTATGTGTACAATGTAATATGCATGGTACTGTTGCAATAGTGTCAGAGGTATTTCAAGTTGGCTTCTATTCTGAAGGGTGAAAAGTGTAAAAGGACAGAGAGTATTCTGATACATACATAAGAGATCAAAGAGTTTTTAACTGAATAGTGACGGGGGATACATGAAATAGACGCGATTTCTACTAATCTATGCACTTTCATGTAGGAATCTGATTAAAATAAATAAATAGACACAAACGCAACAATGACACGTTTGTCTTCCTTTTTTTGCGAATTATGCACTGTCATTGGGAATAAATAAACTATTTCTATACATCTCAATAAGTTAATTGCAGCTTTAAAAATATATCGATTTCTTAAATCTGTAGATGTGATGTCACTAGTTATTTTATGTTTCCTGAAAAGCGAAGGATTTGACATGATACAGTACGCTCTGGTTAGAAGTCCTTCAATTTTCATGAGATTACACATATGTAAGTCTATATGGTTACAGCTTGGTTACATTCCTTTGTATAATGATGTTCGTTAAATTATACTTCCTACGTCCGGTAATTAGTACGTCCTACTTTGGACAGCATACCCACGTTTCAAAACCACCGCACGCCACTGCCTCAAAAGTATCTCATTTCATCAACATCAACAGCATCTTCTTGTTTCAGAACCAAATCTTCTATATTTCTACCTTGATACAACTGCTCGATATGTTCCTACCATTTTTCTGCCTTGTCTTCTATTCCATCTGAGCCCTTAATATTCATACACCTAGTTTTCCTTTCTCCAATGGTTTCATTAATTTTCCTGTATATATCATCTACCTTTCCGAGGACAATACAATCTTCAATATTCTTGCACTTCTCATTCAACCATTCATCCTTAGCTGCCCTACACTTTCTGTCTACTTCACTCTTTAATCGCCTATATTCTTTTCCTGTCCTCATTTCTATTCTTGTACTTTCGTCGTTTTTCAATTAAGTCTAGGGTCTCCTGATTTATCCATTGACTAGTTGATTTTCCTTTCTTCCTAACCTTTCTTCGGCAGCCCTACAGCCCTCATTCTTCACGACTGTCCATTTTTCATCTATTGAGTTTTCTTCAGACATTTCGTTTAGTCCTTGTGCAAAATGTTATTTGAAACCATCCCTCACACTATTTTCTTTCAACTCGGATGCCACATCCTTGCATTCCTTCCCTTCGTCAATTTCTTCATTTTGAGGTGGCATTTCATGACCACCAAGTTGTGGTCAGGTTCCACGTCTGCTCCTGAGGAAATCTTGCAATCCAACACCTGGTTTCTGAAACTCTACCTAATCATAACAAATTATATTTGATATCTTCCAGTGCCCCTTGGTCCCGACCATTTATACAGATGTCATTCGCGGTATTTGAACCAAGTAATGGCGAGGACTAAATTATGATCGGTGCAGAATTCAACCGGGGAGCAAGGGCTGATGATGCGCAATACACAGACTCTCTCAGCCAAATGTCAAACCCAACCTTCTCGTGGTGCTCCCTGTTACCACAGATTGGGTCAATAGCGACCGAGTACCGGCGGTATAATCGAAGTATACACTGTTAAGAAGAGGAGAGGAAATGCTCTTTCTTCAGTATATACACTAACATCTGTGTAAGGGCTTAAGACGGCAGCCCCACGAAGGCACTCGGAGTTTGTGGGCTAATAACCTGTAAGCTCTTAAATAAACCTATTAAAGAAACACAGACGAGAAATGGCCGGACGAACAAAAAGCTGACGACCTTTGGCACGAAACAGGTAACAGGCAGGAAAGACCTGGGGAGAACTACATCGGATGGCCCGCAGCAGAGTCCGCTGGCAAAAATTCATCGAAGCCCTATGCTCCTGAAGGAGCCACAGGAAATAAGTCAAGTAAGTCAAGAATTCAACCAGCCGACTTCTTCATTCATTTTTTCCAAGTTCGAATTCTCCTGCTGCATTACCTTCCCTTCCTTGGTCTACCACTGCATTCCAGTCCCCTATCACAACTATATTCTGTCTCTTTTTTATATTGTATTAAATTTTCTATCGCTTCATATACTCTTTCGATATCATCATTATCTGTCGAGCTAGTAGTCATATATACCCGCACTGTTGTGGTGAGAATTCGCTCAATATCTATCTTGAAAACAATAATCCTTTCACCATGCTGGTCGTAGTAGCTTACCCACTGCCCTATATCCTTATTCATTATTAAACCAACTCCTGCATTTCCCCTTTTTGATTCTTTGTTGATAAATGCCTGCTCTTCCCGCCAACATACTTCACTTATACCAACTCCATCTAACTTTAATCTATCCATTTCCTTTTCAGATTCTCTAACCTACCACAACGATTCGAATTTGTAACATTTCACGCTCCGACTCTCAGAACGTCAGTATTCATCTTCCTGATGATTGTCCCCTCCCGTGCAATCTCCACCCGGAGACAAGAATGGGGAAAGAAATTATGTACAAAATTTAAAGACACAACAATTCCGAAGGAAATAAGGGGTATCCTCAATAACAAATCTGCCAGAATTAAAGAAGAAACAAACACTGTTTTAGAAGTAGAATGGAAACCTATAAAAGAACCACTATTATCCATGGCCAGAGAGAAATCAACGTCGATTTCTGGCAGAAAATTGAATTGAAAGTTTGGAAGAAAGGAGAAAATGTAGGAATCATTTTGAAATACTGTACAATATAATCAGATCCACCGCAAAATTAGGAGCAAAAATAGAGGCAAAATAATTAGTTAACAGAACAAGAGCAATGTAATGAAATTAATAAATTAATGCGCAAGAATAATATGTTCAGCCTACATAAAAAGACAAATATGCTGCAAACTTATGGAAAGGAAGAATCATGGGTGGAATTACAGACCAGGAAAGAAACACTATATGCAATGTAAAAACAAAATAAGAAGAAGTGAAGAATATATAAAAGATCTGTTTGCAAGTGAAAAAACTGATATGTTAGGAGTGGTCGATGATTCAGTGGGTCTCCCCATTACAAGCGAAACGGTCCATCTACATTGAACTCGTTACCAGAATAAGCTAAATACATCAGCAGCATTCTGGCCTGTCTGCAGCATATGACAGTGTTTGGAGGAGAGGACTTGTTTAGAAACAACTAAACGTAGTACCCTGCAGGAAAGCAGTGAACATAATAAATAGTTTTGTGAGTAACAGATTGTTCACAGTATATCTGAAAAACAAAATCAGCAGGAAGGTCAAACTAAGCAACGGTCTGGCACAAGGATCTGTTCTTGCACCACTCCTATTCAATCTTTATTTGTATGACCTGCCGAAACTCTCCAGCTGGAAAGTTGGGTATGCTGACGACTGGACAATGACCACACAACATCGATTCTTTACTGTGACTGAGGAAACACTGACGACTAATATGGACATACTGGCTGACTGTTTCGAAAAATAGGAGATTCTGACCTAAAATGACAATATCTGAAGTGTGTTGTTCCGTCTGAGTAAACAGGGAAATAGCTGTTGTCTTTAATTGCATACAGCTTCACCCCAATATACACCCTAAATATTTGGGTGTGACATTGGATAGATCCTTGACCTACCGTCAACACTTTTTTTCAGACTTCGTCTAAACTAGGAACAAGAAATAGCATCCTGTGCAAACTGACGGCCACTTAATGAGGCACTCAAGATAATGTACTCTGGACGACTGCATTTGGCCTAGTTTACTCCGTGGCTGAATATTGTGCGTCAACTTGGCTCAACAGCTGCCATGTTAAGAAAATTGACGAACAGTTAAACCATCTATGAGGTTGATATCTTGGACCATTAAATCCATCCCAGTTTTACTGGTTAGCAACTCTCTGTGATATTGCTCCTACACATCCAAGGAGACAAAAAAAATGTGTGTCCGTCCAGCAGTTCTGGGAACTTCAAGAGCTCATCACCTAACTCGTGTGTAGGTTACTACGCTAAGAAGGGTACAGTTGTATCCATAGTAGAGTTGGATCGTTCGTGATGCACTTATTCATGGATGAACTCGGATCGTTTATTTGAGCTGGTACGAGTTCGTTCAAATATTTTGAACTGGTCGTTCACGCGAGCACACTGTACAGTACCCGCTCACGAGTGAACCATGAAAACGGCACAAATGAGTGACAAAATTAGTTCGCACACAAGAAGCCAATGGCGTGCCTTATAGTGGCCACATGATAGCACATTTCCTATGACGCCTCTCAACTGTGGGAGGAGGAGGAGGAGGAGTTGCCGATGTGTGAAAGCTGGCAGGCCTCTCTCTCCCTGTCACTCGTAGATACAATTTATCCACTGCGGCGGGCTAGCAGCGGCACTACGCTTTGGACAGCTGCTTTTTCCCGTGCTAGTAAAAACTATATACACAAAATAAAGAGAATGTCGTCCACCTCTGTAGTGTAGTGGTTAGCGTGATTAGCTGCCACCCCCGGAGGTCCGGGTTCGATTCCCGGCTCTGCCACGAAATTTGAAAAGTGGTACGAGGACTGGAACGGGGTCCACTCAGCCTCGGGAGGTCAACTGAGTAGAGGTGGGTCCGATTCCCACCTCAGCCATCCTGGAAGTGATTTTCCGTGGTTTCCCACTTCTCCTCCAGGCAAATGCCGGGATGGTACCTAACTTAAGGCCACAGCCGCTTCCTTCCCTCTTCCTTGCCTGTCCCATCTAATCTTCCCATCCCTCCACAAGGCCCCTGTTCAGCATAGGAGGTGAGGCCGCCTGGGCGAGGTACTGGTCATCTCCCCCGTTGTATCCCCCGACCCAGAGTCTGAAGCTCCAGGACACTGCCCTTGAGGTGGGAGAGGTGGGATCCCTCGCTGAGTCCGAGGGAAAAACCGACCATGGAGGGAAAACAGGTTAAGAAGAAGAAGAAAATGTCAGTAACATACGGTACAACGAACTAACTCGCACTTAGAGAGGAGTAGCGAAACAATACAATACTGTTATTACACGGTAATAGGCACGAAACCACAATACTATATTATGGATATATTCACACATGTTATACTACGATGAGCGTGTCGAAATAATATAAATATATAAAATAAGTAGAATAACATTTATATGTTAAATGTTTACCAATGCAAACGCTTATAAAGTACACAGGCAGAAGAGGTGTCTACAACACCAGCAGGAAGGATCAATGCTCCAGAGATATTGTTGAATACCGAGTGGTACAGACGGTGGAGCACTGGCGATCTGAACCCAGTGTTGTGAGTCCGATCCTGACTCGTTCCTATGGCATTTGACAGTATTAAAATACGACAGGCTTATGAGAGAAGATTTACTAGCACGTAATGGAACTCCTGCAGGAACAAAATTCTGTCACTTCGAAGTCCCCGGAAACCATGACAGTAGATGATCGAACGTAAAACTAGTATAAAACAGTTTTGATGTTACCGTTAAAAAAAAAATAGCTGCTCAACTCTACTTGTTGTGAAACAATTCCTATTCTCGGTCAATGTCTGACCAACCTTCGAGAATATCGTCACAAGGAACGGATGTCGCCGCAATATTGAAAGAGAACCTTTCGCCAATTCGTAGAGGGACGGATAAATCTGTTTCCTTCATTACCATCACGACAGTGGATTTAATTTACTGGGCAGAGGAGGTTCCTGGTGTAATTTATCTTCCCTCACAACTGCAGCAGTTTTTGGTTTGGGTTTCATGCGATTAAAGTAACAGATTCATTTCACTCGTTCCAAATGATGGACACTTCCTCGATAACTACTGTCGGCGCTAATGTTGACACTATGCTTCAATGAAGTAGGCCTAATCTCTTACAGTGACTATAAACGGTGGCTGTTTGTCCCTTTCAACGTTTCTAGTATGAGAGAAGCGTAACTCTTAATCTAGGGTCGATTAATGTGGCCTGCGTGAACACATTCCCTCCGATGCCGTCAAAACTCTTATTAAGAGCTTCAATGAGTTTCTCGGCTATCTGCAGTACACTGGCCGTCACAGTAGGTGTACCGAGCTCGATAGCTGCAGTCGCTTAAGTGCGGCCAGTGGCCAGTATTTGGGAGATAGTAGGTTCGAACCCCACTGTCGGCAGCCCTGAAAATGATTTTCCGTGGTTTCCTATTTTCACACCAGGCAAATGCTGGGGCTGTACCTTAATTAAGGCCACGGCCGCTTCCTTCCCACTCCTAGCCCTTCCCTGTCCCATCGTCGCCATAAGACGTACCTGTGTCGGTGCGACGTAAAGCAACTAGCAGAAAAAGCACAGTAGGTGTCATGAAATTAGAGCATCACTCCTTTTTCCATTTTCGTAATTAGAGCTGTAGAGTGTTAAGAAAGAGGAGATTTACTGCAAAATCAGTTGATCTGGTAGTGGCGAGTAGCCTTTGGAGAGGCCTGGTGAAGTTCTTTCGAGTTGACGCCGTATAGGCGACCTGCGCGTCTGTCAGGATGGGCCCCTTCTTAGGATGATTTCTAATCTTAAGAAAACACAAACGCACCGAGCCCTCGAGCCATCAGAATTAATTAATTAAGGTTAAAATCCCCAAACCTACCAGGAATCGAACTCCGAACCCCCTGGCGAAAATGCCAGCATCCTAAACATTTAGCCATGGAACCGGACGAGTTTACCTGGTAACAGTGGTAAATACCGCAATTAACAGTTTAAATGGATTAGTTTGTTTTTGGGAAACCCTGAAATAAGGGACAAGTACAGCTACAATTTAGGTACGCCCTTCAAATTCCTAAAAATTAAAAAAAAAATCTCTATCCGGAGACAAAATTATGTTTCAAATTTCACGACTGATAAAGGTAAGACGAATGTTCTCGTTATTTCTACCATCATAAACCGCGTAACACCTTTATTACATACATATATACATGCATCTCCATTGTAGATTGTTATGCCTTTCAGCGTTCAGCCTCTTTGAACTTACTAATCGCCGCCACAATCCTCTATTTGTAACTAGTTCTATAGCCTCGTTTATTTCTATATTTCTTATCTTTAAATCGTTGGAAACTGAGTCCAACCATCGTCAATTTGGTCTCCCTCTATCCCTCTTACCCTCCATAATAGAGTCCATTATTTTGCTAGGTAACCTGTCCTCCTCTATTCGCCTCACATGATCCCACCGCCGAAGCCGATTTATGCCTGTAGCTTCACCCATCGAGTTCATTCCTAACTTAGCCTTTATTTTCTCATTCCGACTGCCCTCCTGTCATGTGCCCACCTGTTTGTATCAGCAATCATTCTCGCTATTTTCATGTCTGTTACTTCTAAATTATGAAGTTAATCTAAGTTATCCTGAGTCCACCCAGCTGTCACTCCCATAAAGCAAAGATGGTCTAAAAATAGACCGATGTAAATGTAGTTTAGTCCAGTAGCTAAATTCCTTTTTATAGAATACTGTTGGTCGCAACAGCGAGCTTACTGCATTGGCTTTACTGCTCCTCGAATCAATCTCAATTAATATACTACCATCCCGGGAGAACACACATCTTAAATACTTGAAATTATCTACCGGTTCCAGCTTTATATTCCCAATCAGACATTCAATTCTCTTGGTTTTCTTACCTACTACAATTTAGTCTTAGAAAGGCTCATCTTCATACCATACATATTGCACCTATTTTCAAGTTCCAAAATATTTGATTGCAGGCTTTCGGCACAATCTGCCAATAAGACCAGATCGTCAGCATAGCTAGACTGCTTACTGCATTTTCACCTAACTGAATCCCTCCCTGCCACTTAATACATTTCTGTTGATGATCACAATAAAGGTGAAAGATTACAGCCTTGTCTAACTCCTGTAAGTACCTTCAATAATAACTCATTCTACTCTCAATATTCTCACTGCAGCCCAACTGGCAACAAATGCACTTGATTGATTTTAATAATCTACCCTTAATTCCATAATCCCTCAGTATTGCGAACATCATTTCCATCGGTACTCTGTCAAATGCCTTCTCTAGATCTACGAAACATAACTGTGTATTTCACATCAAGTGCAATTTCACTAACATCATTGCCCACCTCCCCATGAGCTCGGTTGTTTGTAACATCTACAAAGAAGATACCCTTTTACATTGAGAAGATTTCCGAAATATTCCTTTCACCTCCCCAGTGATTCCCTGGGATATATTATGAGTTCACCTAATTTACCCAAAACACTATTCAGGTATCCTTTTTCCCTCCCTTTCTAGCCTTTCCAAGGTATTAACAAAATCTTCCCACGACTTCTTCTTGGATTCAACAACTATTTTTTCGCTCTTTCCTCTACACGCAATTCCTTGTCTGCATTAGTTCTTGTTTGGAGTTATTTCTGATATGCCTTATTTTTACGTTTACAAGCTGCTCTTACTTTATCTGCCCACCAAGATATTCGATTTTTCCCATCCTTACACACAGTTGTTCCTAGATATTCCCTTGTTGTTCCTACTACCATGTGTATAAATAAATCTTTTCAGGTTTCACTAAGAGATGGCGCCAGTGAACATTACGCAGCGTACGAATTTGACACATACGTCAGTTTGTTCGCCTGACATTAACCTACCAACACACACAGGTTGAGTCCGACAAACACTAGTGTTTGTGTTGTATCGTTCAGTGACCATGTGCCTGAATAAGAACATTTGAGGCACTCATTGCTTTTCTTATTTAATCAAAAGAAACAGGCTGTGGCAAGTTATCGTTTGCTGGTAGAAACATATGGTGAAATGGCGTATGGCTTTTAGTGCCGAGATATCCCAGGACGGGTTCGGCTCGCCAGTTGCAGGTCTTTTTTTATTTGACTCCCGTAGGCGACCTGCGCGTCGTGATGAGAATGAAATGATGATGGAGACAACCCATACACCCAGCCCCCGTGCAGGGAAATTAACCAATGATAGTTAAAATTCCCGACCCTGCCGGGAATCGAACCCTGGACGCCTGTGACCAAAGGCCAGGACGCTAACCATTTAGCCATGGAGCCGGACGAAACATATGGCGAACACGCTCCATCGATTAGAACATGTGAGACATGGTTTCGATAATTTAAACGTGATGATTTCAATGAAAAAGACAACGCGCGCTCTGGTAGACCACAAAAGTACGAAGACTCCTGAAACCGTTAATGCATAACGCTGTCGCCAACAAATGATTAATTTAAATCACGCATTGGTCGAAATACTACCGGAATGGGCCAGAAGATATGGCAAAGTGATTTTGTTACACGACAATGCTCCGTCTAACATAGCAAAACCAGTGAAAGACACCTTGAAATCCTTCCATACGCGCTGTACTTCCTAACCTGGTGCCATCTGGCTATCACCTCTTCACATCAATGGGGCACGCGCTCACAGAGCAGCACTTCAGCAATTTCGAGCAAGTTGGAAAATGGCTGGACGAATGGTTTGCCACAAAATACAAGCAGTTTTTTTCTGGCATGGTATTCATAACTTATCTGAAAGATGGGCGAAGTGTGTAGAAGCCGATATTTAGAAAAAAAATGAATTTCCCATCAAAATTACGTGTTTTCTTTATCACAAAAACCGGTAAAACTAATGCATACACCCGGTACAGCATCCCTGTATGCCATCCATTCCCTTTCTACAACCAGAACCTGCTTATTGTCCTCTGTTTGGAACTTTTCACTAATCATGTCCATGTACTTCTGTCTAATTTCCTCGTTCTGGAGATTTCCTACCCTTATCCGTATACAGACAGATTTCACTTTATCCTAGGTCTAGAGATACTTAGTTCACTACATAACTGAGCGTGGTCTGTATCATAAAAAACCCACGGAATATCCCACATTCCTGGCAGATTTCCTGAATTCAAAGTCGGTTATGATATAGTCTATTATGGATCTGGTGCCCCTACTCTCCCATGTGTAGCGGTGAAAAGCCTTTTGCTTGAAGAATGTATTTGTAACTGATAATTCCATACTAGCACAGAAGTCCAGCAATTACTTCCCATTCCTACCTTCCATATCTTCCCCACATTTACCAATCACCCTTTCGTATCCCTCAGTTCGATTTCCAACTCTCGCACTGAAATCGCCCATTAACACTATTCTATCCTTGCTGTTGATCCTGACTACGCCGCTACTCAATGCTTCATAAAAGTTGTCAACTTAATTCTCATCTGCACCCTCACATGGTGAATACACTGAGACAATTCTCGTCTTAATACCCCCAACCGCCATATTTACACACATATTTCGCTCATTTACGTGCCTAACAAAATATTTTGCGTGCACTAGTATTCCTGATGATCGTTCCGTTTATAACTCCCGTCAAGTACACTTTATAACGTCCTATCTCTTCCTTGTTGTCTTCCTTTACCCGAACACCATTAACTCCTAACACATCCAGACGCATCCTCTTTACTGACTCAGCCAGTTCTACTTTCTCTCTTCCATAAACCCAATTAATATTGATAACTCGCCATCGAATTCCATTTTGTTCACCAACTTGTTTCCGAGGAGTCCCTCGCCTGTCAAATGGGAATGAGACCCTTTTACTCCCATAGGTCCGAGGCTTGCTTAAAACGTTCTGAGCGTGCTCGATGAAAAATTCTGTGAAGCAGGATGCTACCGTTACTTACACATAGTCAAAGTGACGATCTCTCCTCTAATGGGGCAGGGACCACCGGTAGATTTCAGAGTCCTAACTGCCTGAGTGCATTGAAGGCCATGATTCAGAAAATGTCTCAGTTGCCCACTCCTATTCCATAGCAACTGGTATCCCGACTCTCAGGACCACTTACTAGGCCACTCAGCCGTTGACCATGGTTCACGAACTAGGACGTGACTACAGGAACCTACACCATATTATATCCATACAAATATATCTTAACCTAATAATATGGAATAATACGTTAAGTAGAGTCACGAGTTCCCATTTCCGAACAAAATACTGATTTTTCAATTCTGAACTTAAAACATTCTTCAAAAACTACAATTACTGTTAACCTACCAATGGCAGAGTAAACCGTGCCTCTCTTGGGCGATCAATGATGGAGTAAATATCAAATGTGTCACCCGAGATCTTTGACAAGCCGTCATCGTAAGACATAGTGTCTAATTGACTTTTCCACCCTTCAAAAGTCTGACTGCGATCTTGGGATTCGGAGGTCGACACACTATCAATACTCCATAGAGGGAGCTTTCTCGTACTCTTTTTCCATGTATGTTTGTTCATCACTTAATCGAATACAAAATATATCTACCGTATTAAAACTTGAATACTATGAGAATTTCAGCAGCGCTCATGCTGAAATTCACTGTCAAATTTTAGTTTCTAAAAGACGACAGGTGGTTGATCGCTCTCAAAATGTGAACAGTCTTTCAAGGAAGTGACCCTCACGATAACACGGAAACTAAAGGTGTCAACGTTTTAAAACATGAATTTAAGCAGAAAATGATACAGTGGCGAAGAAGATTTTTAATTAATTTGACAGGCGAGCAATTTAACAATGAGATTAACATTTAGTGTGAGTTCTTGGCTCCAGCGATTGATTTACTCCCTGGCCCAAACATCCGTCACGGAAATACTACCAATACAAAACAAAATCACAAACCACGGACAAGCAAAGGAAATATCATACAATCAGGCAACCAATCCTGAACGGATAACAAGACAGGACCAGATAAAACGCCGCGAAAAATACAAATATCAACCTACCCAGTACCACTTTTACAATCACCGCAGAAAGGCTATTAGATCTGTTTTAACTCCAATGTTGACAATTGTACAATTCCTTCGGGTAGAATATTGCATCATTTCTTTCAAATTCTCGGGAAACCAAATGACATGATTCGATCTGAATATCCATCTCATAAAAGTGATATTGATAGGGAACAAAATGACATTTTATTTAATTATACTATACGCTCAGATGAAATTAATTTTGCTTTTAATCGTAGAGCCATAGACACATCACTAGGCCCAGACCACGTTCTCGTCAGAGTTATCAAGGACAGTATAGTAGTCGACATAATATCCCATATTGCTACACGTATGTTGAAAACTGGGGTTGTACCATCCATATTCATAAAAGGGCAGGACTGTTCTAATATACCGGTATAAAGGTGGAGGTACACTCAATATTAAGAACTGGAGACCTATCACAATCTGTTCCTGACAGGCTTCTCCGTGAACCAGATGTCTTAAACCCCAATCAACGAGTATTTAATCAACTCCTCTGCCACGTATGCCAACACGGCCATACTTGACTCTCATCTCCGTGAAGCAAAAAACAAACAAGCCAATCGGACTACTACATTTTCAGATATACAGAAAGCCCTTGACAAAGTTGGTCATGCTCATTCAAATGAGACACTAAAGGCGTTACCAATTCCAACCAAACTTGCGAATTTCACACGAATTCAGACACAGGGAAGCAAAATAAGACCTCTCCTGAAAACTAGAGGAGTTATGCAACGTTCTCCTTTGTCGCCAATCCTGTTGTTTAAGAAGCCTTTCTCGTGGACAGTCGAGAATTCTTCTGCGAAACGTTAAGAATTTCACCTTATTTTCTTGACACGGCACAAGCCCAAAAGCCTATAAAATATCATGTCTGTTTAATCTTGCCATCAATCACACTCTGGATGACCTCAGCGAAACTTCGATAGCTACCCAATATAGCGTTCTATTGAGTCCAGACCATAAAAGTTTTGCCGATGATGTGGTCATTATTGGAAAAAAATCTGAGTCAGATTTATTATTTGCTCATGCCGCCATACATCAATTACAAGAATTTGAACTTAACATCAACACTGGAAAACTTAAAGGAATATGCATCAAACATGATCACCTATCAGAAGAAAAACTATTCACGGCAGATGAAAAACAGATACCATTTCCGAAGAAAGGAGAATCTATTAATTGTTTGTGTGTAAATTTAGCCAGTGAAATTACTTTCCAGTCCGTTGAGGCCCTAATTAAGCTCAAAACCAACACAGAACTCCCCATTTCTTCACCGCTTTTGCAGTCCAATCAACAATTTGTAATCATGAACACTTCAGTCTGTCCCAGTTTACTATACAAATTTTAGACAGCACCACCACAAAAAATTCCAGTCATACAAATTACGCCGAATGATATACGCTAAAATGAAATTTAAAGGTCTGCATTTATTTTTTGCATCATCGAAAATGTATCTGCAACATATTAATGCATGCAACATGTTGAACTCTTCCAATAACATTGTTTTTTACACTCAACGAGAAACTCATGTCAAATCAGTAGGAGCCTCGCCGCATTGAATGTACCAGAAACAGAATCTATTCGGGACGAAATGCATGGTTATGTAGATACAAGGAAAGTTCGACTCGAATTGCGAAGAAAAGCTTTTGTCAGCTGGAGCAAGAAAAAGCCTAAAGGCAAAGGTGTAGTACTATTTAAGCAGTATATCCCAGCGAATCATATAGGCTTGTCTTGCAATGAATGGCGTGAGGCAATAAAAATGAATACTAATATCTCTGCTGTGCATACGGTACCTAACAGATCTCAGGGCAACAGCCTCTGTCGGTGTTGTCACAGGGAGTTCGAAACTCTTTCACTTGTCCTGGGAGCCTGTCCACATGGTGATTTACTACGCACTTCACGCCGTAATGTAGCCACATCAATGATAGCTATCGCTTTGAGAGTACAAGCTTATTATATATATTAAGAAGTACACGGTCTCTCGAACAGAGGAAGCAACTGACGCCTTGACATTATTATTTTAAGCCATCCTGTTCGGAAGATATCATCATTGATACAACAATTAGATCTGAGACCAAATGAAACCTGTCAGAAGAGGTTGATGCGGGGAAAGAAGAAGAAGAATTCATGAAGAAACGTTGGACTTCTATAAGCAAACGTACAAGCTCACATCCATCTCTGTAATCGGTTTGATGTTAGATACTCGAGGAACCATTCCTAACATTTTTGTTATCTTTTGCAATACCTTTGGAATGAATAGAGATTGCATCTATAACATCGCCATTACTACTTTCAAAAAGTCCATCATCATCTTCAAGAACCATGCTTGTGGACCTCAGAAAAATTTTCGACGTGCCTCACTCTTTTGCCTACAATTAACTTCATGCTATCTCGTATATCTATCTGTATTTATTATTGTTCTTCACATAATCTATGTCCTTGGGCAACCTGCAGCTGTTTCAGGAAGATTGTACTGTATAACAAAACAATAAGAATTTTAAATTACCGTGCATTCTTATGATCAACTGAAACTTAATATCTTGTTTTACTTCCTAAAATAGCAGAGAACTACTTCTTTTTTACTTTACTTCCTTTGTCTGATGATTTCTAATGAAAAAAGAAATGGTGCATGGCTTTCAGTACCGGGAGTATCCGAGGACAAGTTCGGCTCGCCAGATGCAGGTCTTTTGATTTGACGCCGGTAGGCAACCTGCGCGACGTAATGAGGATGAAATGATGGTGAAGACGACACATACACCCAGCCGCCATGCCAGCGAAATTAACCAATTATGGTTAAAATTCCCGACCCTTCCGGGAATCGAACCCGGGACCCTTGTGACCAAAGGTCAACACGCTAACCATTTACCCATAGACATGGACATTTCTAATGAGATTACATATTAGCGATTAATATTTGTTGGTGATTGCTCGAAACTGTAGGTCATAATTTCAGTTATGACCACCCTAAATACACTGTAATATTACTTAGTTATTCGGGAACATTCCTTCATTCATTATTAAGAGGATGTTTTCCTTAGCTTCGTCTTCTGCTTGTTTTTAATAGCTAAACAGGACAATTATCATCTTAGAGCAATGTTTTCCCGTGCGAAAAGCCGATAAACAAATTCATACATCTCTCGAAACTTGAAGCTTTAAACATGGTGGTCAGTTATTCATATTAAAGAAGAGCGAAGAAGTAAGCGGATGCAATGTAAAATGCACGTACTGGCTGGCGAGATGCATGGAAAACTAGCCCTCTTTTATTTAGGTGCCTCTATGTTAGCTCATAAACTACCTCGTTCTTTTGAACCAGTTCATTTGAACGAATTAAACTGACAAACTCCAAATGAACTGATTGAACCCATCCCTAATCCATTGTTATTTGCAATGCATCAGACACTTACAGATATATAAACAAAATAATACTAAATGCCACCCTGTATGAGCTTGAAAATTAGTTGTTTTATGAAGAGAGTATTTGGATACTTCGTTCCTCCTATATTGAGGAATGAGGAAATTTTTGCTTAATATCTTACCTGGATATTGTGGTTACAGTGGTTGTAATGTTGTCTTCAACTTGGTCCATACTGCAACAGAATTCATCTGGCGGTGTACATTCACGTGGTTCGCGGGCTTTGGTTGCAGATGGAATAGGCATAGTGGCCGTGGCTGAGGTCGAGGACCCCTTGGACATGTTGGACAAGAACCACCTGTGCAGGTAAACGACAAGACTCATTAACATTGGATCTGCTCTAACATTTTCCCGAAAGTTTTTGGTGGATGGCTGGTTACTTATTTATGTATCCGCAATCGTTTTACCCATAATATCTAACAGAGGTAATATATTTACTTCCTGTCCAATTTTAACTTACAGAGAAACAAGGAAATGCCATTTGGTCCTTGTTTCAATGACGGTGAAATCCTGACATTCACCTCCTCGCGGTAGAGAGGGGGCAACGACTGCATATAAAAATTATATTTTATATGCAGGTGGCTAACGAATGAAGGGACCGATTATCTCCCGGTATAAGGAGATCCCCTATACCAAGTGCCAACAGTCTCTTTGAGAGTGGATGAGCGGGTATGGGTAAGGGCACTCTATTGTCCAGGGGACAAGAAATTGTTCCCAAAGGCGGAGGAACCAGTTTGGTCAACGGCATTAGGATGCAGAAGGCAACGGGAAACCACTCCATTAAAGATCCTGAGAGATATTCCAATAAATCAACATGGCATGGCTGCAACGTCAAGATCGGAGCTGGCCATGTGGATCGTCTACCTCCGTTTGGAGACGACGGCTTAAGAAAAATAGCACTGATGGAACTGCCATTCGAACCAGAAATGGAATATTTTCCTGTCCCAACACAAGTTTAGAAATTGCTGTCAGTAACAGGAACGCAAGCTCATAATTGCTACACCAAAGACTCAACCTACAGCGAGTAACCTATAGAGTTTTAAACAAAGTATTAGATGTCTGATGAGTGATTGATTGCCCATGGCAACGAATGTAACTATTTGTTATTAAAAAAAGTGGTGGTGGTGATCGCTGTTTTAAATGGAAGTACAGCTGCATACTATAAACGGCGCGATGCATTCTTTCAACTCAACGTGAGCGATAGTCACGTTTTCGTGAACATTAGTGCAATAGTGTCACCGTTAATGTTAACATTGATGCTTTCACGGCCCGTACTTGTAGACATGATATGGGATTTTGGGCTTATACCGTGTTAGAATAAAACAACAAGGTGGAAGTCTTTACGTTTCGCAGAGAACTTTGCTCTGCGTCGTCGGAAGAAAAACTTGACTGTTCGCGAGGAAGACTTCCACAGTAACGTGAGTTTGAATTTAAGAATGCTTTACCGTTGATGCTTTAGTAGTACGCTCGTTCGTCACCAGGTGGCTCGATGTATGCCGGCACAGCGCTCCAAGCGGTAGCTGACAACAACATTAAGCTCCAATTAAGATGTTCTTTTTTTTTTTTGCTAGTGGCTTTACGTCGCACCGACCCAGATAGGTCTTATGGCGACGATGGGATAGGAAAGGGCTAGGAGTTGGAAGTGGCCGTGACCTTAATTAAGGTACAGCCCCAACATTTGCCTGGCGTGAAAATGGGAAACCACGGAAAACCATCTTCAGGGCTGCCGACAGTGGGATTCGAACCCACTATCTCCCGGATGCAAGCTCACAGCTGCGCGCTCCTAACCCCACGGCCAACTCGCCCGGTGTGCGTGTGAGAAGTAACAGAGAGGACATCAGAAGAATCAGGGACAAATGTGGTAGAAGAAGTAAATAGAAACAAATGAAATAAAATGCAATGAAAAACATCAGGTTAGAACAAAACAGAGCTTAGAAAACCGTTATTTATGTGCAGAGAATTTATGTCTGAGATCAGGTGTTTCTTGTTCGTGTTACCTTTGTGTTAATGGAACTGTAGTCTCTTTATGGAATGGTAACCCATCAGAAGAAATCGCAGGAATTGATCCGTTGTCATAGGAGAAGGATTCTACATTTTTTATGTTGTAGAGAAAAAGATAAGTCGAAATAAATTTTAAAACTTGTAGGTCGTGTACCACACGCATCGTACATATCATATCGAATAGATGTTAAATAACCGGGCGAGTTGGCCGTGCGTGTAGAGGCGCGCGGCTGTGAGCTTGCATCCGGGAGATAGTAGGTTCGAATCCCACTATCGGCAGCCCTGAAAATGGTTTTCCGTGGTTTCCCATTTTCACACCAGGCAAATGCTGGGGCTGTACCTTAATTAAGGCCACGGCCGCTTCCTTCCAACTCCTAGGCCTTTCCTATCCCCTCGTCGCCATAAGACCTATCTGTGTCGGTGCGACGTAAAGCCCCTAGCAAAAAAAAAAAAAAAAAAAAAAGATGTTAAATACTGAGCAAAAGTGGCTTTGGCACTTCTGTCAGCAATACTGTAGAGAGTGCGCGTCAACCGATGTGGGCGAATTAAATAAATATTTAATTTTCACGACCGCATTTTACTCGTAATAAACTTTCAATGTATTAGATCGTGTATAGTATATGCAGTACATATCGAAGTAATGTTAATGTTAAAATAAGGAAGCTTGAAAATAATTGCTAAGGCTGTAGGTAGAAAGGATTAAACAGCGTGTAACTTTGATAGTCAGTGTGAAAAATCCACAGTTCTGGTCCTTCAGGCAAGCAACTCAATGTTGAAAATATCCTCGGTATATGAGCTACGAATTATAGGTAAATAAAATAAAGTATAAGGAAATATTCTTTATCTATTTCTAAAAATTGCAATCCTTTCCTTAATCATCTTTATCCGGTCGATTAGATTAGCAGTTTGCCTTTTTGTACTCGTACGTGCGTTAATGTAAGTCAATGCATTGTTTCACTTAAGCACCACTACGAGCGCTGATGTGAGTCGATGCAGAGTTTCACTTAAGCCCTTGTAACTACATTCCGTGTGGACATTTTTCAAAAAATCAAAAATAGCCTGATTGGTATTGAACCAAGGAACGCTTTACAGAAATAATTACGTACATTTAATTTGCCTAGGATTTGAATAAAAAAGAAAACGAATAAAGAAAAAGCTATTATAGGCTGTTTTTCCGGAACTGCATATAGACCGGAAGTGATTTTCGAAATTGTTCTTAGTTTGATAGAGCTATCCGAGACTCACAATTTGAAACCTTTCCGTGATCTTTAGCCCAGTAAAATTGAAGAAATTGCTTAATTTTACTTTTTCATGGTATAGGAACCCCTACTTTGTCCACTGAGAAATGTTTTCAACAGTAAATCCGGATAAAGACGGGAGTTAAATCCTACTTTCAGGTAAACATTGATCACGCCCGAAGAAGTCATAACTGGGCGATTTTTGTAAAAGTGTTGTAGGCTTAATATTTTTTGGGATATTGTGAAGTACAAAATAAAGTCCTAATGGTGCCGTGATGCATTAATGGAGTACGAAGGTGATAAGTTTACAAAGTGATAAAAATAATATTCTAGGTGTGGCAGCCAGCGACTTTGATAGGTTGGACAGACACGGTTGATGAGTCAAGCAATACAGTAGAAGATTTTGACATGGATGTTCTACTTCAGATGATGCGCATTTAATGTATTACCATACCGGTACCGAAGGTCTGCGTGAAGTTGTAGTTTTTAAGTAGATGAAACTATTAGCCTCGGTAGCATGAAAGTATGTGATCTGTATTCTGAATTATAAGTCCATTTACAATCGCCAATAGCCTATTAGTCATTCCTGTCCGAGCAGTGGTAGAGAGCAGTTCGTTGCGCTTTGCTCGTACTACGGGAAGTACACTGACTGACAGAGCAAATGCAACACCAAGAAGGAGTGGTCAGAACTTTATGCCAATTGCAGGGTAGACTGACGTCACTGAGGTATGCTCATGATGTGAAATGCGCCGCTGTGCTGCGCACGTAGCGAACGATAAATGGGACACGGCGTTGGCGAATGGCCCACTTCGTACCGTGATTTCTCAGCCGACAGTCATTGTAGAACGTGTTGTCATGTGCCACAGGACACGTGTATAGCTAAGAATGCCAGGCCGCCGTCAACGGAGGCATTTCCAGCAGACAGACGACTTTACGAGGGGTATGGTGATCGGGCTGAGAAGGGCAGGTTGGTCGCTTCGTCAAATCGCAGCCGATACCCATAGGGATGTGTCCACGGTGCAGCGCCTGTGGCGAAGATGGTTGGCGCAGGGACATGTGGCACGTGCGAGGGGTCCAGGCGCAGCCCGAGTGACGTCAGCACGCGAGGATCGGCGCATCCGCCGCCAAGCGGTGGCAGCCCCACACGCCACGTCAACCGCCATTCTTCAGCATGTGCAAGACACCCTGGCTGTTCCAATATCGACCAGAACAATGTCCCGTCGATTGGTTGAAGGAGGCCTGCACTCCCGGCGTCCGCTCAGAAGACTACCATTGACTCCACAGCATAGACGTGCACGCCTGGCATGGTGCCGGGCTAGAGCGACTTGGATGAGGGAATGGCGGAACGTCGTGTTCTCCGATGAGTCACGCTTCTGTTCTGTCAGTGATAGTCACCGCAGACGAGTGTGGCGTCGGCGTGGAGAAAGGTCAAATCCGGCAGTAACTGTGGAGCGCCCTACCGCTAGACAACGCGGCATCATGGTTTGGGGCACTATTGCGTATGATTCCACGTCACCTCTAGTGCGTATTCAAGGCACGTTAAATGCCCACCGCTACGTGCAGCATGTGCTGCGGCCGGTGCCACGCCCGTACCTTCAGGGGCTGCCCAATGCTCTGTTTCAGCAGGATAATGCCCGCCCACACACTGCTCGCATCTCCAAACAGGCTCTACGAGGTGTACAGATGCTTCCGTGGCCAGCGTACTCTCCGGATCTCTCACCAATCGAACACGTGTGGGATCTCATTGGACCCCGTTTGCAAACTCTGCCCCAGCCTCGTACCGACGACCAACTGTGGCAAATGGTTGACAGAGAATGGAGAACCATCCCTCAGGACACCATCCGCACTCTTATTGACTCTGTACCTCGACGTGTTTCTGCGTGCATCGCCGCTCGCGGTGGTCCTACATCCTACTGAGTCGATGCCGTGCGCATTGTGTAACCTGCATATCGGTTTGAAATAAACATCAATTATTCGTCCGTGCCGTCTCTGTTTTTTCCCCAACTTTCATCCCTTTCGAACCACTCCTCCTTGGTGTTGCAGTGTCACTGTCAGTCAGTGTAGATCAGTTTGACAGTGGTGTTGTTTTGTGTTGTGTGACAGCTTGAAAGTTAAATATGGCAAATTTTAGTATTAGGAAAAACACAATTAAATGCGCATTTAGGACAAAGCCAACAAACCCGGCGCAGCATAAATACATGAATGGGTACAAGTCACATTAAAACTGGAGATAAACCAATTGGCAGCAATCCAGCTTGATAACCTCGAGCAGGGCCTCTCAGAGTGAATGCACCTGGTGCATACACGTGCACGGTGCAAAAGACGAATTCGCTTGGTTAACCAGAGTGCAAACCCCCACTCCTCGATTTGGAGCAATAGCGCTGTCTCTCTCTTTCCCCACGCCTGTCTCGCTCGCTCCGCTTCTCTCCCTCTTCCTCACTTGCTCCGTAGCGCTCCAAATCCGAGCCGAGTTGAGCCGAGCTTAGCCGAGTAGCCCAGAGATGAAGCGTTGGTCCGAGCCGAGTCGAATGCGACCGATGCACTGTGCACAGGAACTCTGCTCCTCGATTTGCACGCGTGAGATTTTGGTCGTTTGAAAGGCCCTGACCTAGAGACAGCACTCTACATCGAGCTCACAAGTAAACTCCTCGTGGAGAAAATCCTGTCCATGACTAACGGAAAATCTCAGGTTCGTTAATTCAATGGAACATTTTCTGGAGTGAATATCAAATGTACAGATATAGACACTAAGTTAGTCAGGATAGGATAGAACTGTCAAATGAGAAAATATTGAAGTTTTCTCCAAGTACGAGAAAGTGAGGGAAATTCGTAACGGGCAATGGTCCCCAACATACATATTTAAAATTTATAGCGGGATCAGAGCAATGCGAATATGATTTAAATCACCCATACTGCCAATTATCACACCTGGCGGTTATAAGACACAGGTTATATATGATGGACAACCTGGAACATGTTTTCATTGTAATGCTACCGACCACTTCAGGAGGAGTGCTTTAGGCGGATTAGCAATAAAAACAAAACAGGCCCTATGCTGTTAAGCGAGATAGTAGCGATCACTGAAAACAGTTCGGATAGCGCATCGCGCTGGAGGCCAATGCGCCTCATCACACGCTTGTTGCAGAACAACACGAAAAGGGCAGGCACGTTACCTTATCGCCTGCATTAGTCGCAGCAGGTAATACAACCACAAGGAGAGGACCAGACACGGATAACATAACAAGACATACAACATGAGCAACAGGAGATCAGTTCGTGCTGAGCAGGCAGGTTGTAAAATGTTGTTCCAACAAGCTGTTTGCGTACGGTTTCGTACCGATTCATGGACTGATGTGTCCGGCTCCATAGCTAAATGGTTAGGGTGTTGGCCTTTGGTCACAGGGGTCTCGGGTTCGATTCCCGGCAGGGTCGGGAATTTTAACCATCATTAGTTAATTTCACTGGCACTGGGGCTGGGTGTATGTGTCGTCTTCATCATCATTTCATCCTCATCACGACGCGCAGGTTACCTACGGGTGTCAAATCGAAAGACCTGCACCCGGCGAGTCGAACATGTCCTCGGACACTCCCGGCACTAAAAGCCATACGCCATTTCATTTCATCGACTGATGTAAGCGCATACGTGAGCTATGTACTCGTTGGGAACCATCGCCAAACAGCAGTCTGTTGGAACGGTTCGCGAACGGTCAAGAAAAATTACAATGCGCATGAGTTCGCGATTACGCGGGAGATTCGTGCTCAGCAATTTTGAAGATAAACAGTTCTTGTTCTTCTCTGCTTGTTAATGCTCTTTGAACATTTCATTATCATAGCAAAGCACTGTTTCTTATATACTGTATACATAGAATGTCAGGGGTATACGTTCAGATATTAAGCTAGTCGGCAAAGAACAATACATCTCACAATCAGTGGCAGCTGGTGGTTTAAATATTCAGTAGGGCACAATTTTTACCATTGATATAATATGATTACAGGCTAATTTTCAAATCCATATACATTAACAATACGTTTTATTATTAAAAATCAAACAATATTTTACATTTCTATTTTCAGGAATATTACTACAATCCAGTAATTTTTTAATTTAAAAACTCTTTTACCATATTGAAATGAAACACTTTGAGGTAGCCTAATTCCAGTTTGTATCTGGTTTCGAAATTAAACGTCGCGTGGGCCTACCCATTCGTTTCACCTCGGATTTTTCTTCGGCAGTCCGTTGTGGAAAGGGCCCAGACATTAAAGACTGCACAGAATTCATGATCTGGTAAAATACCACTAACTGATAAAAACGCACAATAATAAAAACACACACGCTGACACAAATGTTTACACAGTGAAATCAATAAGCTACTTAGCTTGTACGCTCATAACAAAGCTCACAACCATACTGAAAGGAATGACGGTTTTTATTTTCAAATTTGGAGCCATTAGTTATATATCCAACAGGTGAACTTCCACTCAATGCCGCTAGGTGACATCCGTGCTCTATAACAGACTCTCACATTGAGCGCCAACGGTCTCTAGCGACTTTACTAGTAGTTGGTTTCGTAGGAGCACGACCGACTGGATCCCTCGCTGCGCTGCAATGAGCTAGCTGGAGCGACGCATCAAGTCGGCCATGGTAGGAGGAGCCAGGTTGATAAACCTCCATTTAAGCAATGTATAAGAAGCCACGCCTATCTCTTCCTCTCCCCGCACACCCCTCGATCAGCCCCGCGCACCCCTCTGGCAGCCCAGATTTCATCCTACCTCAGGTTGACTCTCTGCTGCAAACTTTCCGGCTTTCTAAGTGTACCGACTTGTAGTCTTCTGTAGTCAATATTTGCTCTTTCAAGCTCTTGAAAGATTTGCCTTATTGAATGAAAATACCGTTGTTGAGTAATCCAAGTTATAAAACTTTATCTACAATAAACATAAAAAATTAATGGGGGTAGCGCAAACCTGCAACCTTATGGAGAAACCGCCCCTGCTCACAATATATGCTATGTACTTTTTACCTTGTCCTATTAGTTGCCCCATAAATGAGCTAAACATTTCAGGACCTAATGTGTTTTGAACGGCCATAGCAGGATACGCCGGTTATGTCATTCTGTCCACGCGTAGTGGAAGTACAGTAGCAGAGTATAGGGCTTGTTGAACCTGTTTCTTATCGCAGGCCAACACATGTTGTTGTGCACTTCCCCTAAAAGCTTGGCAAGTAGGAGAGGTTGACTCACGTGCCAGGCCACTTGCTGTACTCGAAAACCGGTCTAGGGTAGTCTGCGTGAAAAGTACACAGAATCCTTACAGTGACGTCGAAGATCCGTACCTGCACATGCATGCGAATCAAGTGTTTATAAGACGTCAATGGCATTACTCAGTGATTCAAGCTGACAAACTGAAATGAAATAGTTAATAAGTAAATGAAAAATGGGCGCAGCATTTCTGTGCTGTTATTGCGACAGTCTACGATGAATCTCTGGCAATAGACAATGCGGTTTGTCTACGCTTATTCATAAAATTTTCATGTCAATGAAAGGACAGCGGACACAAAGAAAAGGCTATAAATATTTTGTGAAATTGTTATTAATGAAACAAATTTCAAAAACCGTAGTTGCATCCATGCGTGAACATTGCTCGAAGGAAAAAGAGCTACTGTGGAATTGCCACCGGGCATTTAAAATAGAAGGTGTATTCCTCTTTTTCCTGATCTGTTTGCCCTCCAGGGTTGGTTTTCCCGGGGACTCAGAAAGGGATCCCACCTCTACCGCCTCAAGGGCAGTGTCCTGGAACCTGAGACATTGGGTCGGGGATACAACTGGGGAGAATGACCAGTACCTCGCCCAGGCGGCCTCACCTGCTATGCTGAACAGGGGCCTTGTGCGGGGATGGGGAGATTGGAAGGGGTAGACAAGGAAGAGGGAAGGAAGCGGCAGTGGCCTTGAGTTAGGTACCATCCCGGCATTTGTCTGGACAAGTGGGAAACTACGGGAAACCAATTTCAGGAGGGCTGAGGTGGGAATCGGACTACCTCTACTCATTTGACCTCCCGAGGCTTAGTGGACCCCTTTCCAGCCGTCGTACCACTTTTCAAATTTCCTGTCAGAGCTGGAAATCGAACACGGGCCTTCGGGGGGTGGCAGCTAATCACACTAACCACCACACCACAGAGGCGGACAGAAGGCTTATTACTGGACAGTAAGTGCCGATAGGTAAAATGATGACTGTAATGGACCCGTTTAATTAAAACTTCCGTAATACTAATTATACTACTACTACTACTACTAATAATAATAATAATAATAATAATAATAATAATAATGTCTTTACATTCCACTAACTAATTTTCACGGTTTTCGGAGACTCTGAAATTCCAGAATTTTTTTACCGCAGTATTATTTTAATGCAAGTAAATCTACAGACACGAGACCGGCGTATTTGAGCACCTGCAAATACCACCGAACTGAGCCACCATCGAACCTGCCAAGGTGGGATCAAAAGACCAGCACTCTTATCGTCCGAGCTACCCAGACCGGCATTGGAGCTTAGAGTAAGTTGGTCGTGCGGTTAGAGGCGCGCAGCTGTGAGCTTGCATTTTGGTGATAGTGGGTTCGAACTCCACTGTCGGCAGCCGGGAAGATGGTTTTCGTTGTTTCCCATTTTCACATCAAGGAAATGCTGGGACTGAACCTTTATTAAGGCCTCGAACGCTTCCTTCCCACTTGTATCCCTTTTATCTCCTATCGTCGCCGTAAGACCTGCTTGTGTCGGTGCAACGTAAAACAATTTTAATAACAATTCGGACTAGTTAAAAGTTAACAATTTTTTTTTTTTGCGTTTTCTGACAGATTACGAGGTACGAAGTTTGAGTGGGGCGTTTAACTTTTATTTTCATAATAGTTAGTAATAAAAGACAAACAAGTTATTGTTATAATATTGCTAGTTGCTTTACGACGGATGCAAACTGACAGCCGCTCGTTCCTAATCGCACGGACAACTCGCCCAGTAATAATAATAATAGTAAATGTTTACGTGCCAATGAAGACGCGAGGTATCGGAATTTTGCCCACAGGTATTCTTTTACGTGCCTGTAAATCTACCGATCAGAAGCGGACGTATTTGAGCACCTTTAAATACCAGCGGACTGATCCAGGATCGAGCCTGCTAAGTTCATGAAACTAGTGCTTGAACCGTCTGAGCCACTCAGCCCGTCAACGTTTATTTTGATACGTTTAATAGGCACTGCAAAAGCAGCAGTAAGCTAGAATGCTTTAATTTGCCATTAAACATGTTCTTTTCGTTTGGAAGTACGAAAGGAAGGTACGTTTAATTTATTTATTTTTATAACATGTCCCTTTTTGTTAAGGAGGAAAACGTTCGATGTGCTTTGACAATTCAATTCAGATACTACTCACTTGGAAATCCTATCCCATGCATTCTTTCGTTGACGTAAGAAACATTATTTACGTACACGTCAACGCGGGGTGTTTCTGCATACGGCGAGTTGGCCTCCCAAAAATCCATGGTATTGAAATCACATTGTGAGAGAATATTCCACGTAAGCAGTTCGACAAAAGCACTAGACCTGTCACGAGCCGGTTCGGTTGTCTGCTGTTCCTAGCGACGGGGATGTGGTAGGACGGGTTCCCGCCCCTACATGAAACCGGACTCCAGGTATGAGCTGTCTGTCTGACCTTGACCTGAATAACAGCTGTCAGAGAGGCGAATTATCGCCCGTACTTCTACGCGAGTTACCTCGTAGTAGTAGTAGTAGTAGTAGTAGTTTATTTGCTAGGGGCTTTACGTCGCACCGACACAGATGGGTCTTACGGCGACGATGGGATAGGAAAGGCCAGTATATGAATACCACGAATACCATGATATGCTGCTAGTGTATCGTGTGGCAGAACAGAACACGGGACGCCCTCCATGAATCTATCGGGAAAGGCTTCCAACAGACGGGTGCCGAATCCAGCTACGATATTTGCTGTACTGCAGCGTATTCGCGATACAGGTTGTGTTACATCACGCTTTGAAAAGCGATGGCCTGAACGGCCACGTGTAATCCTAGACGCGGAAGAAGACATCCTGACAATAATAAACGATGATCCCGGGCGCCGTACGCGTAGTATAACACGTGCCGTTGGTGTACCAACTTGAACCATACGTAAGACACTGAATGAAGAGCGAGTGCATCCTGACTACATTCAACGGATGCAGTGTCTTTCGTAGCTGATTACCATTTTTTTACGAGTTGATGTACGTCGCCACGACACAGATAGATCTTACGGCGACGACGGGACAGGAAACGGCTAGGATCGTGAAGAAGCAACCGTGGCCTTAATTAAGGATCAGCACCAGCATTTGCCTGTTGTGACCATGGCAAACCACGGAAAACCGTCTTTAGGGCTGCTGACAGAGGGGTTCAAGCCCACTATATCCCACTCATGGCCTATGGAACATCCCCATTCAGTAGGAGAAGGAAATTTCCAGCACCGGTTCTGCATTACTACCTGGATGGGTGTAGTAGGAGGTCGGTTACGTGGACTAATCATCTTTTTATTAATCATACCTTGCTCCTGTAGATACAGAACGTTACTGGAGCTTTCAGGGGACGTACCACTTCGACTACGCAGAACCACGTGGATATTTTATGATGGTGCAGACATTTCCTCAACGGTGGACAGGACGATGTGGAACTATCAATTTGGCAGCCAGATCTACAGACCTTATTCCAATGGATTGTTATATCTGGGGGACATGAAACACAAAGTATATTGAACTGAAGTAACCACTTCGGATGACTTCCGTGAACGTATTGTTTAAGCAGCAGAGGATATTCTGAACAACCCTGGTGTCTTGGATCGAATGCGTCGCAACTGGATTCGGAGAATTGAAGCCTGCAGAGAAGCCCGGGGTGATCACTTTGAACAATTTCTGCAAGATAATGGCTTGGGAGTACAGTACAGAAACGATATAGTATTTTGAGTCTCGATAGGTCGATATTCTCATAAATCCGAGCAGAGATATTGATGTACCGGTAACAAAAATTATAAATCGAGAGTTTCAGTGCGCGAATGCCTTGTACGTGGCGAAAGCTGAACATAACACACGGAAGAATTGCTTGTTAAAAGGCTACACATTGACCTTCAACGAAGTTCGGCTGCTCCTCAATCCTACCCTGCACGTGGTTTACGTTTATTACGTGTGTTCGAGCAATTTATATTTTGTTTCTGATTCACTACGAGTTAAAACAGAAGACACTTTGTGTTCTTAAGTGCCGATGACCTTACAACAGCAACCATCATCATCATCATCATCATCTTCTTCATCATCTTTATCACGTATAAAAATTCAATAAAATGCTTGTTTTATATTCATCACTACTGAAATAGGAACTATAAGTAAACATTTAACTTAAGAAGGTTGCCTAGTGTAATGTGAAAATGGGAAATAATATTTACTGGACATAACTGAATTATAACATCAAAGCATCTAAGAGTATTTATTTATTCATCTGTCATGTCGACTTGTGTATCCAGCCGTTATCTATATTATCGGCCATTGTTGGAACTGTTACCTAAATGTGGAGGTTACCAGACCAATTTAATTCAAAGTTTCTCATCCATTATTGTCAGGCATTTGACTGGACTATGTGATGCGCTGAATTATCATTTGCAACTTCTGCGCACCTTCGCGGTGCACGCGTTGAATTATGGGACTGGCTACTCGCCCAGCTCAGGGTGTGAGCTCAGTAGTCGGCAGTAGTCTGCTCGACGCTGCTCTCCAAGTTGGCTGTGTTGTGTGAAGCTCCCAAGTGGACGGCTTGGCAAGAACGGAAAGCGATTATAATGGAGCCGGACTCCGGCGGTTAAGTGATGATGTTAGGGCTAGGCCCTGTTATTTTTTGAAAGTTATCCAGTGTGCTCCAACCTTAATATTTTCTTAATGTAACATGTAAACTTGGTGCTGTGAGTTAACCGTTATCGGTATGAAAAGTTTGAAGTGTCTTGTAAGTTGGATATCTTAACTCCAAGTAAGTACTGAAAATTATAATTTGTTGAAGGGATCCCGTTCGTTCAGACACTAGTGTGAGTAATTTCATCGTGGACATGACCATCATAAACGCAACTTTGGTATAGTGTAACCTTGTAAGCAA
This sequence comes from Anabrus simplex, assembly GCF_040414725.1. Taxonomy (NCBI): domain Eukaryota; kingdom Metazoa; phylum Arthropoda; class Insecta; order Orthoptera; family Tettigoniidae; genus Anabrus; species Anabrus simplex. The sequence goes on from NC_090265.1 coordinate 1,457,899,216, forward strand.
AATTTGATATATATTTGAACTGAATCCGTTGGAAAAAGAAAATTAATGTAATGTAGGGAGCTCGGGATCGCTAGTTATGCATCTATGAGGTGGTATTTTGTGTAAGTGATTTTATCTTACGGTTTTGTCGGTGTGCTTTATTGCCTACTGTTTTTCTTGATGTTCATGATGATGAATATTATTATTATTATTTTATTTTTTGTAATTCATTTCGGTGCGTGTTTTCTCCCTTAATTTTTCCCTGCTTGGTTGTATTTGCTGTCTGATTTTGTCCTATTGCCTTCGTGGCTGATTATTTGTACGTGATTATTATTGCATTGTTACGGGCGTTTATTAATGACACCTCATATTCGCATCGTAGCGGAATCCAGGGCCCCCTCGGTTCTAAAGTATGTAAACCGCAGGTAAATTGATTAACTAAAGCTAATGTAAACTGGTACTATCACCTCTTGGATAAATAAAAATTATTAATATTATAATTTTTAATAACTTAAAATCTTAAAATTGAAATTTGCTGGTCGAAATTAAGTTTAATAATGGGAGTTTTCTTTCGTTGTCTTATTACCTTTCTCCCATTGTTTGGGTTCCTTTCTTTTGTCTTTATTACGTCATGTCATCCCTTCTTATCTAATCTGATAATACGTTATTTTTTTGGGTGGCTTTGATGATTATTATGGGATCTTGGCTTCGCGTCGGTAACGGGTAGCTCCTGTTGAATGCTTCAGTGTTCTTTAATTATTATTATGTGCGCACCGTTAATTGTAAATTTCCTTTAATATACTTCATTTTTTGGGGTTGCTGTGCGCTATTATTTAATTGTGTTTTCATCTAGCTCGTTTCTTTGGTGTAATGTTAATTCGCGGTTGGAGCCACTAATTTTTTTCTTTTTCGTGTGTCCTTGTGTGCGTCTTGTAATTTAGCATTTTAGTAGTGTAGCAAATTTCAATTTTAAGGTGATTTTATATCGCGGGCCCGCATATCGGTTGCAACCAATTTTAATGTTTCTATATGTTAGGTAATGAGTTATTAATGAATTTTCAAACCTTAATTCTGGCGAAAACCTATGTTAATGTGAGCTTCATTTCACCTTAATTTCAACCTTATTTTAAAATAATGTTTTTCTCATCTAGTTTGATTGCATTTTTAAATTTTAGGAAAAGAAATATATATTTTTATTGTTCTTATTTTATACCATTTTCAAATTACATTTACTTAGTAAATTTTCTTCATTTTAAATGTATCTGGTGTGTCATTTAGTAGCTAGCAATATTTACCTGGCAACCTGTCAAAGTTATGTAAGACCCTGGCCTTTTTATTCTCGCTTTTGCCCTCCACGCTTCATATTTTATGCTTCTGCCTTTCGGTAAGTATTGTGCTTGTTTTCTTCTTGATGTTTGTGCTTTTCAATTGGATGTTTTGGTTACTAATTGGTAAGGTTGCAGTAGTGTTTGGTAGCTTTCGCCGTGGTTGTTGTTGTTGTTGTTCTAACACCTTGATAAGTTGCCCAGGTCAACATTGCTAGTTGCTAAAAATAAAATAACTGGTATTTAAACTTGTATTTGTAAGACCAAGTGTAAAGTCTAATCTAACTGTTGTCTGTTTCATGTCAATCATGGAGTCTCGCCCCTTGCCAGTTCTTAGAATGTTGCGGAAGCTGGAGTTAAGCTATGAAGTGCAGATTCGTGGTAGGAAGCCATCCGGTACTATCCAGGGTGACGTAGAATTACTTTCAGAAATTGCTGATCTCCCTATTGTTGTACCTGACATGTCAGAAGCAGAGATTGGTGAGTCTGTTTTGTTCATTACTGATGCCTTAGATGAAATAAGTGAATTAACTGAAGCCTTTAAAACATCTCAACCTTCAGAGTACCAAGTACAGAGACAAATAGCTCGTGTAACGTATTACACGAATCGCCTCCAGGATCTGTTTACCTTAAAAATGGATCGGTCCACTCTGAACCAATGTACTGTGTTGCTAACTAAGGATGTTAACATATCTGCTGATTTGTACGTCATCATGCAAACTCTTAAATTGGGGAATATTAATATTAATGCTGGTTCTCAAGATGATGACCCCAATGTTTCTGCTACTCATGACCTTAACCAACCCATTTCTAGCTCTGTTTTGGGTAATCACTCATTAGGTGCTTTTCATGGCCAACCTGTATTATTGGTTGATAATCCTGGCATGCTAAGGTGCGATAATGTGAACCCTGTTTGTGATTTGCTTAAAGGGGTTAACAAGTTGTCCATTGATTCAACTGAGGAAACGGTGTCCTTTTTGAGATTACTGGTCGAGGTAAAAGAGACCGCAAATTGTTTTAAACTTAGCTCTTCCAGTGTATTCCGAACCCTATTTTCCCATTGTGTTGGTATCCTTAAATCTGAGATCTTAGAAGCTTGTTCGGGTGATACTACCTTGGACCAATTTCATGGTGGAATTTTAAGGAAGTTTATACCTTTCAGAGCGCTCAAGGATTTAACAGCAAAACATTGTTTTCGGGTACAGTTGTATTCTGAAAGCCTGTTTAACTATGTCAATGACCTTAAGTTTTATTGTAATGTGTTCAGGCTATCTATTGATGAGACAAATATGGTAGATAGTATAATGAGTGGTGTATCCCCTGAGTACCGTTCATACCTGTCCTTTAGGAAATGTCCTGAAACCTTTAGTGAGCTGAAAGTGGCTTGTATTAAAGCTGAAGAAGCCAAACATGGTGATAGTTGTAGACCTGTTAATGTACCCCTCCAACTGGTCCTTCTCCTAGGCAGTCCTCTGGTCTGAACGCTAGTAGTTTAGGTGCTGTTTCAAAAAAAATATTTTGCTTGTGGGTCTAAAGACCATCTGAGGAACAAATGCCCATTGGTAAAGAGGAAGAATTTGCCTACTAGTAATTTTCCTAGCCCCCAATTTCAAGGCGTTGCTTACCCCGTGCCAAATTATCCACCTCCCTCTGCTAATTTCAACTTGAGTAATACTAATCAGCGCATCTGACTAGGTGAAAGTACTGATGACGCAAGCCCCTCCATGAGTAATTTGAATAACCGTGATAATACATATGTCTATGATAATGATGTTGTTTGTCCTGGTGACTGTAAAAGTATTTCAGGGAGTGTGCATTCTAAAATTCCGATTATTCCTGTAGAAATCAATAATGAGCCTACCTTTGCACTGGTGGACTCTGGCAGTGTTACCTCTGCTATTAATTGGTCTTGGTTTTCTAAAAATCAATCTGTCTGTAAATTTCCGAACCTTGAGCCCCTTTCAACTGTATTTCATGCCGCAAACGGCTCTATCTTGAATGTTAAAGGTTATGTAAAGGTCAAAATTCGTATTAAACATTTCACCTGGAAATTTAATTTCATTGTGGTCGAAGGGTTATCGCATGATGTAATTCTTGGTTAGGACTTTGCTGTTCACGTAGGATTAATTCTTGATGCCCATAATCGTTGCCTGTCTTTCAAATTTTGTACCGATTATGCTCTGCCATTGGTCAATTATCTCCCTTGTTCTGGTAAACATCTCTGTTCTATTGATGCACACGACCCAGTTACTGAGGAAAAGTGTGACCTGAGTCATTTAACTAGTGAACAAGCTCAACTGATACATGAATTGTGTGATGAATTTCCTGAGGTATTCACGGATAAGCTAGGGGTAACTAATGTGCTTGAGTATAAAATTGATGTGAGTGACACCATCCCTGTTCGATCTCCTCCCTATCGTCTATCTCCCCGACGTATGAAGGTTCTGAAAGAAATTATTGATAAGATGCTTGAGGAAGGAGTTACCAGGCCTTCAACTTCTGCTTATGCGTCCCCCATCTTCCTAGTCCCCAAGCCCCAAGTTGGCTTCAGGCCTGTGATCGACTACCGATCTCTCAATAAGAAGATTATCTTGCAATCAATTCCACTACCTGACTTGCATACTTGCTTTTCATTCTTCTTTGGTGCTAAATTTTATTCTGTATTTGATCTCAATCAGGCGTATCACCAGATCCCTCTGGCCGAGGAAAGTAAGCATTTAACCGCATTTATCACGGACTGGAACTTATACGAGTACGAACGAATCCTGTTTGGCCTCAGTACGGGCGCAGCTGTGTTGTCGAGACTACTAGATTCCATATTGTCTGACATTAAGTTCAGGTTTGTGTACAATTATCTTGACGATGTCGTTGTGTACTCGGAAACCTTTGAGGAACATCTCTCTCATATCAGGGAAGTGGTTCGTCGCTTTAAGCAAGCTGGTCTGAATGTCAAACGATCTAAGGTTTCCTTTGCGCAGCCTCGTATGTCTTTCCTGGGTCATATCGTATCACCTAATGGTGTAGCTGTGGACCAGAGTAGAACCCAAGCCATCTATGATTTTCCAGTACCTAAGGATCAGAAGGGAATAGCCCGCTTCGTTGGTATGGCCAATTTTTTCCGAAAATTTATCCCACATTTTGCCCAAATTGCTGCTCCCCTTAATGCCCTTCGGCGTAAGGATGTTAAATTTGTCTGGAAGGAACCTCAACAAATTGCTTTTGATAAACTTAAATCTGCTCTGGCAAACGCCCCTGTCCTGGCTATTCCTAACTTCTCAAAACCCTTCATTATTCAAACTGATGCTTCTGGTTCTGCCGTTGCTGGTGTCCTCCTCCAAGAAGATGAGCTAGGTAGGAGACCCATTGCTTATGCCTCGCGTACCCTGAATTCTGATGAAATGAAGTATTCCATATACGAACTTGAATGTTTGGCCGTTATTTTTTCCCTTGAGAAGTTCCGCATGTATGTAGAACACTCTAAATTTCTTCTTGAAATTGACAACATGGCACTTAGTTGGGTATTAAATAGACCTAAGCGCACGAGTAGATTGACCCGTTGGGCAATTCGCATCTCCGCCTTTAATTTTGATGTTCGCCACATCCGTGGTACTGAAAATGTTGTAGCTGATGGATTGAGTAGGATGTTTGGTGAAAAGCCTCCTGACCCTCCTGATTTTCACGTCAATTTCCTTCCTAACCATTCTGCATACCAGTCCAATTGCATTAATGCTATCTTAACTGACTCCCCGTTGCTGTTCCATGATATGTCAAAATTGCAAGCTAGTGATCCTGAAATTAGTTCCATTGTTAAACAACTTGAAGATGGTAACGTTGCTAAGCCTTATAAGCTTGTTAACAATGTCCTATGTTGCAAGGCCAGACATGACAATAAGTACAAAATTGTGTGTCCTCAAAACCTCATCCCCGAAATCTTTAAGTATTACCATGACTCCCCCATGGGAAGACATTTAGGTGTTTTCAAAACTCGTCAAAAGATACGAACGCATTTCATATGGAAGAATATGGATTTTCACATTAGGGAAATGGTCAAAGCTTGTAGACTGTGCAGTATAAGTAAACCTAGTTTGAATACCCGTGTTGGGTTGTTGTCCTCATCTCACCCTACTAAACCAATGGAGAGACTGTTCATTGATTATGTCGGAGCGTTCCCATTAAGCTCTAAAGGAAATCGATTTGCACTAGTGTGTGTTGACGGTTTTACCCGTTTTACTTGGATTTTCCCGACGAGAAAGATGGATGCTCAGACCACTATATCTTGTCTCAATTCGATCTTTTCTGTATTTGGTCCTCCTAAGTTTATTGTGTCTGACAATGCTAGATCCTTTGCCTGTAACCTGCTTAGGAAGTTCTGTTTTTGATCTCTCGATATCCCACGTCACCACTACACTTTACTATCCCAACCCCAGGTTTGCTGAAAGAGTTAACCGCAACTTACGTGCTGCCCTCATTGCATACCATCATAACCAACAATCTAAATGGGATTCTTGTATTCATTGGCTTACTTATGCGTTTAATTCATCTGTCCACGAGTCTCATGGCCAAACACCCATGTCTTTAATGCTTGGATTTACCCCATTTTCCCCATCTCTAATGTGTTTAACATTGATTCTCTCCTCCCCGATGATCCAGATCCGGAGGAGATTCGTAAAATGTGGAACAGAGCTAGAGCTAAACTTGTTGTTTCCTATGATAATGTGCAAAAGAAGTATGACAAAGGACGCAGGCCTACTAATCTATCTGTGGGTGACACTGTTTTTGTCAAGTCTTATCCTAGTAGTAAAGCTGTATATAAATTTTCTGCTAAATTAGCAGCTCGTTATCACGGTCCTTGTACGGTATTAGAGTTCTTAACTCCAGTATCCTTGTTAGTTAACGACCCTATTGCCAAACGCATTAACGTGTACACTTGAGTCAAATTAAGCCCACTTAATCATCAAAATTTTGTAAACATATTTATGGTCATGTACTGAATTTCTTTAAAAATTGCGTTTAATAATTTTCTTCAAAATTATGTAACTTACTCACACGCAAGATACATTGCCAGATATTACTATCGATGACAGACTATGTAAATTATTATGATTATAAACTTCAAGTGACATCAAAACTTATACATCTAAATTTTCAACGGTATCCTCCATCAGACATTTTCGAGTGCTACTTCGTTTCGGCTGTTCGAGTGATTAGTTATGTGCCATGCCACGACGCCATTAATGCCTGTGTTGTGTATTTTTACCTGCAAAATTATTTACGGTCTTTGGAACATTATTCTGTGCTCCCACATATTATGTTGCAGTTTGTTTTGCGCGCGCTTTTCCAGCCATGCAACTATTTTAAGAGAGCAAGAATGTGTGATAGCTATGGTTGCCTACTACACTCTGTACTGGTATGATAATCCTACTCTGTGTCATGTGCTGTCAACTTGTGTGGTGCGTGGTGAGACGCTGGCCCCGTTGCATCCCATTCTGTTCACACTCAGCATGTTTGTCTGCTAGTATTGTGTGAAGATCAACATTCCTGCAACCAAGTAAGACCATTCCTTGTTATTTGAACCTGAAAAAAATTTGGTGTGTCTCTTCCTGTATCCAACGTATGAAGATTTGTTTGGACGTTGAAATTATACCTATGACATACTATCCATTGTTTTGGGCTTGCGCCTCCCCTGTGTTCTGGCTTTGGGAGGGGAGGACTGTGATGTGAAAATGGGAACTAATATTTACTGGACATAACTGAATTATAACATCAAAGCATCTAAGAGTATTTATTTATTCATCTGTCATGTCGACTTATGTATCCAGCCGTTATCTATATTATCGGCCATTGTTGGAACTGTTACCTAACTGTGGAGGTTACCAGACCAATTTAATTCAAAGTTTCTCATCCATTATTGTCAGGCATTTGACTGGACTATGTGATGCGCTGAATTATCATTTGCAACTTCTGCGCACCTTCGCGGTGCACGCGTTGAATTATGGGACTGGCTACTCGCCCAGCTCAGGGTGTGAGCTCAGTAGTCGGCAGTAGTCTGCTCGACGCTGCTCTCAAAGATGGCTGTATTGTGTGAAGCTCCCAAGTGGACGGCTTGGCAAGAACGGAAAGCGATTATAATGGAGCCGGACTCCGGCGGTTAAGTGATGATGTTAGGGCTAGGCCCTGTTATTTTTTGAAAGTTATCCAGTGTGCTCCAACCTTAATATTTTCTTAATGTAACATGTAAACTTGGTGCTATGAGTTAACCGTTATCGGTATGAAAAGTTTTAAGTGTCTTGTAAGTTGGATATCTTAACTCCAAGTAAGTACTGAAAATTATAATTTGTTGAAGGGATCCCGTTCGTTCAGACACTAGTGTGAGTAATTTCATCGTTGACATGACCATCATAAACGCAACTTTGGTATAGTGTAACCTTGTAAGCAAAATTTGATATATATTTGAACTGAATCCGTTGGAAAAAGAAAATTAATGTAATGTAGGGAGCTCGGGATCGCTAGTTATGCATCTATGAGGTGGTATTTTGTGTAAGTGATTTTATCTTACGGTTTTGTCGGTGTGCTTTATTGCCTACTGTTTTTCTTGATGTTCATGATGATGAATATTATTATTATTATTTTATTCTTTTGTAATTCATTTCGGTGCGTGTTTTCTCCCTTAATTTTTCCCTGCTTGGTTGTATTTGCTGTCTGATTTTGTCCTATTGCCTTCGTGGCTGATTATTTGTACGTGATTATTATTGCATTGTTACGGGCGTTTATTAATGACACCTCATATTCGCATCGTAGCGGAATCCAGGGCCCCCTCGGTTCTAAAGTATGTAAACCGCAGGTAAATTGATTAACTAAAGCTAATGTAAACTGGTACTATCACCTCTTGGATAAATAATAATTATTATTATTATTTTTATTAACTTAAAATCTTAAAATTGAAATTTGCTCGTCGAAATTCATTTTAATAATGCGAGTTTTCTTTCGTTGTCTTATTATCTTTCTCCCATTGTTTGGGTTCCTTGCTTTTGTCTTTATTACGTCATGTCATCCCTTCTTATCTAATCTGATGATACGTTATTTTTTTGGGTGGCTTTGATGATTATTATGGGATCTTGGCTTCGCGTCGGTAACGGGTAGCTCCTGTTGGTTGCTTCAGTGTTCTTTAATTATTATTATGTGCGCACCGTTAATTGTAAATTTCCTTTAATATACTTCATTTTGTTGGGGTTGCTGTGCGCTATTATTTAATTGTGTTTTCATCTAGCTCGTTTCTTTGGTGTAATGTTAATTCGCGGTTGGAGCCACTAATTTTTTGTCTTTTTCGTGTGTCCTTGTGTGCGTCTTGTAATTTAGCATTTTAGTAGTGTAGCAAATTTCAATTTTAAGGTGATTTTATATCGCGGGCCCGCATATCGGTTGCAACCAATTTTAATGTTTCTATATGTAAGGTAATGAGTTATTAATGAATTTTCAAACCTTAATTCTGGCGGAAACCTATGTTAATGTGAGCTTCATTTCACCTTAATTTCAACCTTATTTTAAAATACTGTTTTTCTCATCTAGTTTGATTGCATTTTTAAATTTTAGAAAAAGAAATATATATTTTTATTGTTCGTATTTTATACCATTTTCAAATTACATTTACTTAGTAAATTTTCTTCATTTTAAATGTATCTGGTGTGTCATTTAGTAGCTAGCAATATTTACCTGGCAACCTGTCAAAGTTATGTAAGACCCTGGCCTTTTTATTCTCGCTTTTGCCCTCCACGCTTCATATTTTATGCTACTGCCTTTCGGTAAGTATTGTGCTTGTTTTCTTCTTGATGTTTGTGCTTTTCAATTGGATGTTTTGGTTACTAATTGGTAAGGTTGCACCTAGAGTGTTTTGTTAATTTACAAAAGAAAGTTTAAAATTTCTTTTTGTGCAAGGAAATCTGTACGTTTTTTGTTTTCTAAACTTTACTGTAATGTTTAACATAAATACAATTTTTGTACACAGGCGTTTTCGTGTACGTTCGTAAATCTGTGCTTTTCTATTCGTGATAGTCTTGTTACCATCCTCCTGGAATTACGGAGCCCCTACTGTATTTTAGTTCATTCTTTTCTACAACAGAGTGTTACTATTGCGACTGTAGTTCCTACGACCACGCCACTCTTATGTCTGTGTCACTAATATGCGCCTTGTTCGGCTCTGTCCTCCTTGACTATGTGGCTTTCGTTACCTTCTTCTTCCTCTGCTTCTACTGCAGCCTTATGTCTTAAACAGGTATACTGTATTCTACCGACATCATCTTAACACGCAGAAGCGTAATCTGCTGCGATTTGTTATTACTGCTATCAGTGGTGGTGGTGGTGATTTTTGTTTTAAGAGGAAGTACAACGAGGTAATCATCCTCTCTGAACAAATAAGTGGAAAAGAAATTTAAAATATAAAACAAAATTATTTATTCAACAAAGGATTTTGGAAACGCAGTACAAAATAAAACAAAAAATTATTATAAAACTAGGCCGAAAGGATTACTAACGTATCAATAGGGAACGTACGTTCCCTGAGTAACAGTACACTTGTAATTTACATACCCTTGATAAGTCCACTGTCGCACATAAAGCGGATGACGAGATCAGCAGTAGTCGCGTCATCGGCTAGTATGCGTTCGAGTGTTTCCTGCAGGCCGAGGCTCCGTCTTAGGCCAGAGAGATCGGCGCACTCTGTGAGGATGTGGGCCACGGAGAATTCGGCACCACAAGAACACACTGGGGGGTCCTCCCTCTTTAGGAGATAAGAGTGCGTGGATCGTAAATGACCTATCCTCAGCCTGCACAGTACTATGGCCTCTCTCCGTGAAGGTCGGAAAGAGGACCGCCACACGGTAGTTGTCTTCTTAATTGCTCTCAGCTTGTTGGGAGTTTGGATATCTAGCCACTCCGATTCCCAGAACGCCAAGATGGTTCGACGTAGCTGAGAACAAATATCCTTAGCAGGTACATTGACGGGTCTTGGAGGTAAAAGTGCAGCTTCCTTTGCTGCTTCATCCGCAAGTTCGTTTCCCGCAATCCCAACGTGGCTTGGAAGCCACGCGAAAGTAATTCTGGTGCTAGCATCGCTTAACCTGGCTAGAAGGTCATGTATCTGCTGCACCAGTGGGTGTTGCGAGAAACAGGTTTCAATAGACTGCAGAGAGCTTAACGAATCGGTACACAACAGAAAGTGGCTTCTTTCGTCACGCAGTGCAAACTGCAGAGCCTCTAAGATGGCGTAAAGCTCTGCAGTATACACGCTACATACTTTAGGGAGCGAGATCTTCGTACTCATATCATCAATGACAAAAGAGCAACCAACATTATCTCCGATTTTAGAACCATCCGTGAAGATAAGTCTCGCGGCCGCATATTGGTGAACAAAGTCCTGGAAATACCTCGGATGAACGGAGGAATCCGTGTTCACCTTGGGTCCACGGAGCAGATCTAGACGTATATCCGGTCGCGGAACCAACCACGGAGGTACCTCGCTAAGAGTTCGTTCAAGACAACCACCGATATCAACATTCAAATCATGACACAAGCTATCAATCCGAAACCCAACCGGCCGTGTGGCATTCGGCCGGTCTTGGCACCGCTGGTGGTATTGGGTGCGATAGATGCATTGATAGCTTGGATGTAGCGGCATTTCACGAATTTTGGCAGCAACGTTAGGAGTAACTGCTGCCTCCTTATACGTAAAGGTGGAACTCCCGCTTCAGCGAGCAGGCTGGGAATGGGGCTAGTACGGAAAGCACCCGTTGCCAGCCTTACTCCACTATGGTGAATACTGTCTAAAAGGCTCAGCGTAGATTTTGATGCTGAGCCATAAGCCGCACTTCCATAGTCAATTCGGGAGAGGACCGTCGCCGTGTAAAATCGTAGCAGTACCGCACGGTCAGCCCCCACGAAGTGCCGCTGAGAAACTTAAGCATGTTAAGTCTCTTCATGCAGGCAACCTTTAACTGACGGATGTGGGGCTGCCACGTAAGTCTCTTATTAAAATGGAGACCCAGGAATTTGCAGGTGTCAACCACTGGTAAGACACTGTTTCGCAAGCGGAGCTCTGGTTCGGGATGCACAGGCCGACGTCGACTGAAGTGTACAACTGAGGTTTTCGCTGCTGAAAATCGAAAACCATGTTGCAGGGCCCATCTGTCGACTCGGTTAATAGCTTGCTGTAGCTGTCTCTCTGCAAACGCCACCCTTCCGGAGCTGTAATGTAGAGCTAAGTCGTCTACATACAGCGATGGAACGACTGCGGGCCCAGCAGCGGCAACTATGCCGTTGATAGCGATTGCGAACAGCGTGACACTCAGTACCGATCCCTGAGGTACTCCATTTTCCTGAACGTAATATTGAGATAGTAAAATGTAGGATGTAGTTGTGGGAGAATCTTCTTAGATACGTTTGACATCTGTGAATTGTGTATAATTTGATAACTCATCTTGTGCTCATAAAAGCGACCGTCGGCCTGGCGTTCAGGTTAGTAGCTACATGTCTCTAACGTGTAACCTTGTTTATATTTCTCAGATTTGTTGATGTGTATGTTTGATGTTTATGCACAATACGAGATGACAGCTGACTCATCCCCACGAACTTGACCTGGTTCTCGTCCTACGCATAGTAATGTGTAGTTAACTACTGCGACCGATGTTGCCTCACGTGACGTACATTTCATCTTGTTTCCTCTTAAACCACGCATATTTCACTATTTTCTTCTACGTATTCCAGCTTTTAATGACCTGATGATAATAATAATGGTAACGTTAAGTGCTTTATGTCCCACTAACTACTTCTACGGTTGTCTGAGACGCTGAGACGCCTGTTGTATCTGGCCTTAGTCGCGTTTCACGCCTCATAATCTCCCGATGTGTGTGTATATGCTGGTGTATTGCTCTCGGTAAGGGAGGGGTTCGGTCCACACTGGAAAAAGGAATATCATCTTTGCGTTTTAATATATTTTTCATAAATACTTAGGAGTTTTATTCTCCGGAAATTAAATATGCAAACATGTTCAATATTTGAAGAAAGTGAGAAAAGGAAGTTTTATTCTTGTGGCAATCATATACGCAGAAGTTCTGTCTTAAGATGTACAAATTAGATAAGGATGCAATAATTATAAAATATAGTAGTAACGCTACTTGGAAGGTTCGATCCTGGCTCAGTCCAGTGGTATTTGAAGGTGCTCAAATACGTTAGCCTCATGTCGATAGATTTATTGGAAAGTAAAAAACTCCCGTGGGACAAAATTCCGGCATCTCGGCGTCTCCGAAAACCGTAAAAGTAGTTAGTGGGACGTAAATTACATAACATTATTATGATTATTGTTAATAATAATAATAATGGATATTTTAAAAGATCGTTGTGAAACTACGCACAATCCGTATCCAATTAATGATTTATGATTTACATTACTAATCTATCTTGTATCCTGTAATAACAAAGCTGAATTGTTGTTCATTTTTCTGGAATGTTCTTAATTACAGTATGTATGGCTTTTCCCTCTGTCTCGCTACCTGGCCCAAGTTCAACGCTCATAATATCGCCTGGCACAACGAATCCCTCTTTCCCGCTGTGCAGTGCTTTCGAATATTGTCGAACAGATATTTTGTCCTTTCTGCAGTCATACCGTTTACTTATATAGATTCTGAGAAGATCACCTGCCTTGCAAATCTTCAAAATTACAGTTGTACAGTTCAATTTTTGTTGACACTTAATGACCCCTGTTATATACACAGTAAAATGAGGGGAAGATGTGTTCTAAGGAACTATTTTCTAACCATGTTGCCAGTCATACATATTTCATAACAGTTCGCCAGTTTCTTTTCTGATAACGAGAGCTTTGTTAAGTTGTGACTCAGCGGTGATATCTTACATGACCGAGACAATATCTGTCACGTGGTACTTCCTTTTCATGAGACCGAAAGTCCAGTCGTATGACCCACTGGCAGAAAAGAAATAGTTATTTCTTAATGTAAACCTGGCATAACTCTCCACATGATATTGTTACTTTTATTGTGTGCGACGCATTTGTCAGCATGAAGAAACAAATCACAGCGTTATGACCGGGCTACTGTGTGGTTAAAATTACCAGTTATAAAATATGTGCTAAGTAAATTTCTATAAGTGTAACTATACATTATCTTGATATAATAGCTGGTTATTTCATATTCTGGTACAAGAAGATAATGCAGGAACTTCATTTAAGAAACCATACCGTAAGCCACCAATGTTAAATTCCCATTACGACTTAAGGCATGGTTTTGTTAGACTGTACAGATTGTTTTCAAGGTTGTTTTCAGGACTCTTCCGTATGGTGACGTCGCTGTTGCTCCTTTCATCACGTAGTTTAAGGATCAGGCTAACAGTTGGCGCCCATATTTTACCAGGAAAAATTGATTTCAAAGAGCATGAGGTCGTTCTAGGGTTGCCTAGTCCTTAGGAGAGGGTACAGAGAGGGAGGATCGCAAGGCGAAGTAATAGATATCATAACTTTCTTCCATTTATTCAATCTATTAAAAGTTACCCTATTATATCGCTGAATTGTAGTAATCATAGATATTTATTGGAAAATATACCCCAATTCCAATAACAAAATATCAAAAAATTATGTTAATCGTGTAAAAATCCAACTGAATAATGTTCTTTTCAACTAGTTATGTCCATCATGACTTTTTGATGTAAAATATTAAAGCATGTTGAAAGTAAGTTAACATTCCACTTTAACGAAATCCTAAAGTCCTTTCTATTATCACTGTTATCACTTGTAATTCCTCCTCGTGAACATCTCAAACTATTTATATTCAAATAAAAACACTTGAAATTAAATTCGATCTTCTGGTAGAAAGTTCTAAGTATTGTCCTATTTTACGTAACTTTACACTTTATATGAATATTGCTAATTAAGATTTTATTGTAAGCCTTCACTATAAATAAAGCACTGAATTCAAATTCTAAAGTTCCAGCATACTATATTACGAGAGCACACTGCCTTCCAGAAGTCTGTCTGTATTTTTAAGTATTGTAGAACGTTAAGTTTTTAATCTGCTAATAATTGTTCGTCAAAATATTAGGTAAGTGAGCTTTTTAATTGAATTAAAGTTCTTTGTCAGAGATGACATTGTCTATAAGAGTTCTATTGAAAGCAGAATTATGTTTCTGAATGAGAAGACACTTATGTCACCTGAATTATGTCTTCTTGTTAAGCTCGAACTCTTGAATACTGCTCTGCAAGCAGCAATCTGGAACTCAGCTAACAGCAAGCACCACAATGTTCCATAGTACCACGTCTCAGGAACCGTCCCTCGTAGTACCAAGTCCACGTTCCGCGTTGATGTGCATCAATCTCCGTCGACCTACTTTGTTCTTCGTCGATCTCCGTCGTCTTGGGTCAGGATTTCTCATGTTAATAAAAGAGTGGCTTTAACACAAGAAAGTCCATCTGACTAGGCCAGTGATAGAGTGTCCTATGTTGAAACGAGCACCATTTAATTTGTACTGATAGAACTCATTATAATTGTTTCAGAAATAATTACCATTCACTAGATGAGAAATGTGTCGAAGCACTGTTTCTTTTCGTAAGTTGCGATGATTGAAAAATTAGAAAACACATTTCTATGCATAGTTCTTCTTTACACTCATTGCACACCGTTCGTATTGTCAGAAATAACTCTCATTCGAAGCACAGTTTATCATGACTCTCTTTCACAGCAAAGAAATAAATAAATAGTTCTATCTCGTAATATATCGTAATGTTCCTTCTCACTATCACAGTTCCTCAAGTATTCGTGTACGAATCCTATAATTCACAATGTCACTGAATTACTAAGAATGCCTAATGTATTACGGCGTATTTACAGTTCATTAAACAGTCTATTCACACGAATTGGATTCAGATGGTACAGTCTGTTACGAAGATTAGGAAACAGTCTCTATGCACAAGTTAAATAGTTAATGTGTTGCAAACCTACACTCACGGTGTTCTAAGTTGAAGCAGTTCATGATCATTAAGATTTAAAGTAGTTGTGCTAGCTTCATGTTTGTTTAAGTTATTCACACTGAAATCGATATAGTGTATAAGTTTCAATATTGGCGAAATATTACAAGTCTTGTAACTTCGACATTATAAACACGTTAATTTCCTAAGTTCAAATGTCCTTGACGAATTGTAAATCCGACAATGTAGGTTACTCACTGGTGTTCACATGAACTACGTGTCAACTTGCTGTCGAAAATTATACGAGTACTAGCAGAAGTACCCGTTCTTCGTACGGGTTATCAGAAATTGGCTTCAGTTACTCATACTATCGGTGTGAGCGACTTCGTTAGATATTTATATCACGGGTGTATATCACGTAGAAATTACTTGTCATGTTTGGAATTATAGTGTATCTTCTTCTTCTTTTCTTTATGGGGGCCTCTAAATATTAGTTCGTAATTAGCGTCGAACTCTAAGATCTTTTGCTACCATGTTTTCCCTTCATTCCCACCTAGATATACCTGGTCCGTTCACAAAGCTGCAAGTTTAGTGTAAGTATACTTCCGCTAGATAGTACCTCAAATATAAATAGTACTGAATGTATTTGTTTGATCCGACATTTTGTAACTATTACATATGATCAAGGAAATACGCTATGCATAAAAGAAACTACTATAATTATCTAGAATTATAATTCTCAATGCTTGTCACTCATGTCGCACATCATGTAATGAATGTGAATATAAATGTCGAGAAATTGTTTCAAGTCATGGGCGCACTATCTTGACAATTGTGTACAGTTCATGGTTACAATGGCCGTACAAGTGGACCAAAATATCGGCACTGATAACATCGGTCATCCTGCTACTCCATGATTTGATAGAAAATACTTTAAACTATAGGTAACAGAATGCTGAAACCTAAGCCAAAACGTAAAAATGGAGGCCCGTCAGCAACCGCTGGTCGCTGTACTACGGAGATCTCCGGGACTATTATTTTTATACTTCACTCCCTATCCATCCCCGCCCAAAGGAGTACTATGAGCGTCTTACACAACAGTTTATTTTTTCCAGATAGTAAGTCATATGCGTATCAATTTTGGTTGGCAGCTATGTCCAAACGTACATGCATAATCTAGCTGCTGTAGAATCCTGTAGCTGACGTTGCCATGGTTACGACAGTTCATTACTTTATCCGATTCCTAGAGCAGGGGTAGTGTGGTGCCAGTATCTCCGTAACGGTTGGTTTTATGGCCTTAAAACATGGTTTTTGGGCCCGTAGTGCTTACCGAGTTTTGTTCTTTGCGTCAAGAGGATTAAATTCAGCTTTGTCTCGTCCTTATACGACAAATTCGATATTTTGCCTATATTATCCTATTATTTTTATATCTCCCCCACCCGTGCCCCCTTCTCGAATTGTTTTGAAAATAAAATACAGCAATACTCACTGGTAATGTAGCTTTCTTTAGGTTAAGTAATTTTTAAAAAAATTGGTTCGGTACTTTTTGAGCCTATTCGTTACAAACAAACAAATGTTTCCTCTTTATAATATTAGTATAGATTACGACGTTCCCGCAGAATGAACGCTGATTTCGACTTCACTTGTCGCAAGCAGCATAACAGACGAGCCAGCTGTGAGCGAAAAATTTGAACTGGTTTGCTTCGGCCCGGACTGCGGCTTATATTCCGTACGGCCAAGGTTACTCGCCACTTCACGAGAAGAAATGTGGTTTATTTCTCTCTTATTATCTCTTGAACACCTTGATGGAATTTGTTGAGATTGACACATGTTTGCCTTCACAACACTAGCTACACGACGAGGCATGTCTCATTCCTGCATCTGCATCGGTGAAAACGTTAGTAAATTTTTATTCCAGTACATTCGAGAGAAAGGCATACAACATGTGGCACTGACGTCGCCCGCAGGTTCATCGCTCGCGACGTGTCCTGCTCGCCAGTAGGAACTTCGTATCGAGCTCACATAAGATGTCGGGCACATGAACACATTTTATTGCCGTCCTTTTCCAAATATTCCGACAATAAAATAATGTAGCTGGCAAAAACAGTTCCTAGTACAATATCTAAAAATGTTTATTTTTCACCCTTCCGGCATTTTTATCTTCGTAACGTAAACTTTCGTCACGCAACTTATGGTTTCCTGGAGAACGTCTCATTTATCGTATGACGGAGATGCTTACGAAAATTTGAATTTTTAGTCCTAGTCCCATCAGACACTTGCTGAATGTCACTTGAAGGTGTGTTAATGGGAAAACTTAAAAGCCATTTTACTCTCTTTGATAGAGCAGATAATGAGAGAGCTGTCATCAACAATGAGTTTCGTGAGTCTTCAGTCACTTTTGCTATTTGCTTTACGTCGCACCGACACAGATAGTTCTTGTGGCGACGATGGGATAGGAGGCGCCAAGGAATGGGAAGGAAGCGGCCATGGCCTTAATTAAGGTACAGCCCCAGCATTTGCTTGGTGTGAACATGGGGAAACTACGGAAAACCACCTTCAGGGCTGGCGATAGTGCGGTTTGAACCCACTATCTCCCGTATGCAAGCTCACAGCTGCGTGCCCCTAACCGCACGGCCAACTCGCCTGGTATTCTTCAATCACAGCGCCATGCCAGTAGTCAGACTAACAACAAAATGCGATCTGAGAAGCAGAGATAATTTCGCACAACTTCGGACCGGGAACTGTACCGTACAATAAATTCGGAAACCGTCCTCATTCTCTTTGTTCAGCTTTATCGTACTTTACGTTAAGTAATACGTATTTTCGGGAAAAAGTATCAGTTTGACATGTCGTATTAAACGTATGAATAAAACCACGTTACGTCGCATAAATTCATGAAGGAAATATTTAATCCATTGCAAATTCCCGTGCGAAGAACGCGTAGAAATTATATTTTAAAATATACTTAATTAACAAACATATAGAATACTAGAACAGACAATCGATTGCGATTCCTAGACTAATACGTTACTTTCATTTTTCCAGTAGATTAAACAATGAAAGTTAGACCCATCATCAACTGAAATAAATAGGTTTGCACGTAAGCAATAAGTACACAAACACACACGCGCGCGCGCACGCGACGTTAGCCAAGACAATCATACCGTGCGATCTGTTTACACCTCATGCGGTCAAATGCGCGGAGAATACTATGTCAGAGTATCCTAAATAGGTGCAAAAGTCAGGTCAGTGCCTCATTGCGAATGCCAGAGTGCCAACGACATCTTTAATGTGCTGTATTAGGCATCCTGCCATACTAGTTGACATCATATACTAAAAGAACTACTGTAAATCAACTTCATAGAATGGTGGATGACGGCCAATGTGGAATGTGTTCAGTAATACTGTCACGGGATGTCCACCATTTTGTTCATTGTCCTGTCAATGTGTGCGAGGGGCAAGTTAGATTGGCCCCACCCGCTGTACGTCATGTTTACCACTCAGGAAGTACGAGCCACAAGTGGAGTGCCGGCACCCCTCCGACGTCACAGTGAAAACCTCTGCAGGGCCCGGAACGGGCCTGTTCCTGGCGTAGATCATGCATCCCCTTCACTAAGTACGACTTGTATATATCGGACAGGTATTCAGCGAGTAGAGTACCGTCATGGGTTCAGTTACATTGTGGAGTGAGTTCTATCACGAAGTTGAGACTCGAGTCTGTAGTCTATGAGTGTCCCGTGTATTGTGTCGTGTCACTTTAGGAATCTGTCGGAAATTTATAAGATCAGCACGGTTTATGTTAGACTAACTATATTTATTACAGACGTAAATCACGGATGGACACAGTGGAATAAAAAACATGGAGATTATAATCATGACGTGTCAGAATTGAAAAACGCAGTGTTGTAGGTTGCACTCCTTGATGGTGACACAGCCAGAGTAATGTGAATACTTATAAATATTCTCAACACCCACTCTCGAAGTCTGAACGAGCTTCAAATTTCAATCTTCCGACACCCAGACATTCTAAGTAATTCTAGAGCTTATCCTTCGTTAGCTCATTGGCTAATATGTCTCAGGCATCTTCTCAGTTGACAAGTATTGGGACATTGCACATCAAAGTGGTGAATAACGTGATTTTCAGCTAGTTATTTTAGCTCCAATGTTGCCATTGGCACAGTTGACAGTTGCTAGTCGTTGCAAGTGCATTGCCTCTTTTGAAGCTTCACTCAAGGCCATATATTCGGAATCTGTAGAGGACAAAGCCACAGTCCGTTGTTTTCTGGATTCCCAAGATACGACTTCGTCGTGCACAGTCAAGTTGAAGCCAGTGCATGATCTGCGATCGTTGATGCATGCAACCCAATCAGCATCTACATACCCAGCTAAATCACATATATCGCTTTCAAACATAATTCCCACGGTGTATGAAATCTTCAGGTACCCCAATACTTTCTTTGCTGCTTGCTATTGTTCTCTGCTAAAACAACCATTATAGTTATATATAATAAATTTCATATTATTCCGTACTGAAGAGCGGTTTCAGGTTACAATTTATGTATTGTTTAAATTGAAAAGAATCATTGTAGCGACTCAACGCACTCACTGCATGAGATATGTCTGGACGCGTTGCAACTGATTGGTACAAAACAGCAATTATCAGATCTCTGTAGGGGGACCAAGTAGTCGATCTTAACAGCTTAACTCCGGCTTCAGTTGGTGTGGTCACGGGCTTCCTTCAAGCCATTCAGAGCCTTTTTAATACGGCAAACACTATCCCTGTTCGGCATCTTCAGCATCCTCTCGGCTTCGGCTATGACCTCGACGCTGCATGGCTTTCCTGTACGATGAACTCAGGGATTGAAATGAAATGTCGTATGGTTTTTAGTGCCGGGATATCCCAGAACGGGTTCGGCTCGCCAGGTGCAGGTCTTTCTATTTGACACCTGTAGGTGACCTGCGCGTCATGATGAGGAAGAAATTATGATGAAGACAACACATACACCCAGCCCCCGTGCCATTGGAATTAACCAATTAAGGTTAAAATCCCCGACCCGGCCGGGAATCGAACCCGGGACCCTCTGAACCGAAGGCCAGTATGCTGACCGTTCAGCCAACGAGTCGGACAACTCAGGGATTTCCCTGATGTAATTTGGCACCTCTATAAATTTCATTTATGTACGCAGTTGCTACACCGAATGGTCAAAAATACATACCGCAATGAGCAGCCAGCGCAATAGCCATTCGTAGTGAGCTTAATCGTGCTACGGGCGCGAACGCTTCGATTTTATCTATGCCTGGTTTCTGGGAAAAACTCCCTGGCTACGACTCTAGCCTACCTTCTTGTGATCTCGCCATCTGCTCCATACGTATTCCTAAGGACTACTCGACTTCCAACTGTTGTCACATTCTCTGGGATGTCTACGAGGCTCCAGGTATTATTTTTTTAGTATACAGACAAATTCATCTGCCGTTGCAAGCATCCATTCATTTTCTCCGGACCTGAAAATGCAACTCCACTGTAACCTCGCCCAGACCTACCGAATCCATTTGTCCTCCATTATGTTTCTGGTACAGATTCAAGGTCTGTCTCGTGTTCCCGAAGGAATAAGTTTTGCTCTCTCTGAAGCATGTCGATATTGTGTATTTCTGGTTCTGGTTCGGCTTCTAGTTCTTTTTCAAAACCAAGAAATGCCTCTTTGAACTATCCGAATCATCTTCGATGCTTTACGTACGTTCTTTCCGTCTAGGAGTTATATTAACGTTTATGGATGAATCAGCATGCTTCGGCTCCGTTTCGGGATGATTGTCATTGAAGTAATCTTGTTGAATAAATACGTTTGTGCGCTGACTTGTGAAAAAATAGTGAATGCATTTTTGCTCTTTCCCATCACCTCTCAAAATCTTGACATCACGGCAGATTTCCAGTTTTCATTCCTGTGGTATCTAAATTCGTAAATCCTTGGACTGTTCCTCATATCCGAAGAATATGCCCTTTTCGCCGCGGGGGTCGAATTTTCTCACGTTCACCGATCAGTTTAGACAGTGAGTTTCACATCGAATTTACAAACTTCTTAAGGAGTTCGTTGACCCAGTTTACTTGTAAGGCACACTTTTCTAGTGTAATTGTCTGTTGCAACAGCCTCTGACCAGAAGGAAGTGCAGGTTGGAAAGAAATAGAGTTAGATGGTTATGGAAGTAAGGAAAAATTGAAGGAACTTACAGCAAATTGAATATAGCAAAGAAGTCAGTTAAGGAGAACATGATGACAACCATAATTGGAGGTCATACAAATTTGAGTGAACAATGGAAGGTTATGTATATGTGCTTTAAGGCAGAAACAGGTTCCAAGAAGGACATTCCAGGAATCATTAATGAACAAGGGGAGTGTGTATGCGAGGATGTACAGAAGGCAGAAGTATTCAGTCAGCGCTAGGTAAAGATTAGTGGTTTGCAAGGAAAATGTCCAGATAGAAGAGGTGACTAATATTAACGAAGTATTAAAATTTACCTACGATAACAAAGACATTTGCAATAAGACACAAAAGTTGAAAACTAGGAAAGCAGCTGGATGTGATAAGATTTCTGGGAATATACTAAAAAGAATGGGTTGGAATATAGTACCGTGTATGCAGTACTTATGTAATGCATGAAAGAGCTACACTAAATGAAAGTAGAGATCCTTTAATAGCTCCTTTGTATAAGAGAAAGGGTGATACACATAAAACCGAAATTACAGGCCAGTCTGTTTGACATGTCTTACAAGTAAACTTCGGGAAAGAATTATTTCTGACTATACTCGACATGTTTGTGAAATTAATAACTAGTTCGATAGAAGGCAGTTCGGGTTTAGGAAAGGTTACTCCACTGAAGTTCATCTTGTAGGATTCCAGCAAGATAGAGTGGATATCCTAGATTGGGGAGGTCAAATGGACTGTGTCGTGATTGACGTATCCAAGGCATTCGACTGGGTAGATCATGGTAGATTATTGGTAAAAATAAGTGCAATTGGACTAGAAAAAGGAGTGGCTGAATAGGTGGCTGTACTTCTAAATAATAGAACTCAGAGAATTAGAGCAGGTGATGCTTTAACATTCTGTAACCATTAAGAGGGAAGTTCCTCAAGGCAGTATTATTGGGCCTTTATGTTTTCTCATATACATAAATGATATGAGTAAAGAACTGCCAATGAGAGGTAAGGTTTATTGTGGTTAACGTTATACTGTATAGAGTAATAAATAATTTACAAGATTGTGAGCAACTGCAAAAAGACCTCGACAATGTTGTGAGATAGACATTAGGCAATGGTATGATGATAAACAGGGTTAAAAGCCAGCTTGTGAGTTTCACTAATAGGAAAAGTCCTCTCAGTTTTAATTGCTGTATTGATGGGGTGAAAGTTCCTTATAGGTGTAAATAAGGAAAGATCTTGGTTGAGGTAATCACTTAAACGGTACTGTAAATAAAGGTTAATGGTCTCTGTACATGGTATCGCGGTCGCAGTCAGATTATTTTAAAAAATGTTGATAATATACTCCATGAATTAGAAAAGCGACTGGGGATTTCAGAAGTCTCCGTAGTAGGTACAGGATAAGGAATAGTCGCAAGTAAACATTTATGTTTGAACATATATTTTAAAACTTGAAATAGTAAAATTGTGCAAACGAAGGGAGAGGACACGAATTAGGCAATGGTATGATGATAAACAGGGTTAAAAGCCAGCTTGTGAGTTTCACTAATAGGAAAATTCAAAATTTGAGAAAATATTAACAGCGAGAAAGACCTATTAAAATTATTTAAATGTTGTGTGTGCGTGTTCCATTTAGTACTATTTATATATTGGTGTTTAGTGCTTGTTGGTATAAATTGGGAGTAGTATTTATTTGAATTTTATAACAAGTTATTCAATTGGTGTTCAGTAGATTACGTTTTCTAGGTTAAGTAGGCTAGCTAGGTGTACTTTATTTCGAATTTAGGTTTAGGAAATACTTTAGGTAATAATATTAACTTTTAAAACAATATTTTAAGTATCTGTAGGTTCTTTGGTATAATACTTACAAAGGCAGATTATCATAAGGAGATGTAACTCATTGTAATTTCCGCCACTACTTTTCCGATATTTCATACGGATATCCGTTCAAACTGTCGCGAAGGTGATAGTTTGTTGCATTGGAATAACACGATAAGCCTGTAAACATTGATTTAAAGAGAAGTTAAAGAGAATTCACGGTAATTTCACTGGATAATTACGGTACTTAACAGTTTTTTATTGTTGACGATTGTTGCTACATGCACATGATAGTTGTGTAAATAAATACAAAATCAGCTGATTCATTATTCCCGTAATTTGTAGTCTTAGTTCCCTGCATACTTTGTACTTTCCACCTTCGTTTATTCATCGAGTAAAAGTTAATGGGTAATCAAATTCCTATATCCCAATAATACTGTATTTCAAGCCCCCGACGTGGTTTTGACAGGGACTATAGTAGACAACCTCTTATTCTCAGCATTTAAGGACACTTTTATTCTCCGTCCCGCGTAGTAGGGAAAATAATACTAATCCACAAGCGGTAAAAGTTCATATAACCACACTTCAGCTGAAAATTATAGTGTAGATACATTATAGTGTAGACACAGTATATTTAGATAGTGGCGTATCTTGCCTGCTATATTCCTGTGTTATCTTTCGTGTGTATCTATTAGAGCGTAGTTCTAATTGGTTCTAATAATAATTTGTCTAAGCATTTAGCTTTGTTGGTAATCATTGAGTACAGCAGTTCTTGAAAATTTAATTTATGTTTGTGCTTAGTAGTGACATATGATACCGGTATTGTAACTAGGATACGTCTGAAAGTAGTTTAAAAATTACTGTAGTGTACTGTACAGTAGTATACGAGTAGGCTAATATCCTATCAGAATTTAGCGTGCTTATTTTATTATTGTAAAATATTTGTTTAGTACTGGTGTAGTAGAGGTATCCGTAGAAACTCTTACTAAAATTCTGTTGTTGTAATCAAGATAGGCTGAATTGGAGTTTGGAATTGTGTAGTTCCCGCTTATTCCTTTAAATATTCAGTAATTAACAGCAGTTTTTATCCTGTTAGGGGTTGTAGGATAAAAATAGAGTAGTATTGTAGTGTAGTCGTATATTAATTACCTTATTGTTGTGTGATCTTTGAGTACTATCCCTGACAATATATCCCTCCGTTCATTTATTTTTTTCAAATAAGTTATTTTATTTTTATTTTCATTTTTTCCGTAAAGAATGGCTAAGGAGCGCGAGCGTACGAAATGTGGCTGTGGCGAGGCAATGAGCGATATAGGTGTACAAGAGGGAGGGGAAGGAAAGGGGGGAGTTGTAGAAGACAGGTAGTCTAGTGTTTTAAGGGGAAGGAGATTGCAGGCTAAGGGCTATATTCAGGATCAGAATTCAGGACAGGTGTCTGTGCGGAATCGGTACGAGTCACTCCAGGTAGAACAACAGAGGTAAGATGAGGGACAGGAAACTGTTGCTGAGATGTGTGGAAGTAGGAGGAATGGAAAAGGTAGGAAAGGGAAATGTAGAGTAGAGGATAGGAAAAGACAGGTAGAACAGGGTCATGGGAAGGAGAAAAGGGAGGTGGAAGTAGCTTCTGCAGCTATCAGGAAAGATAGGGCTGACCAGGAGGGAGGGGATCAAATGAGGTGGGTAGGGTTGAGATTCTGGTCATGGGGGATTCCATCGTTAGACACGTGGGGAAAGTGTGTGGAGGAAAGGGAACCAGGGTAGAATGTTATCCAGGAATTAGGTTGAGGCAGATGTTGAGGAAAGTAGAAGAGAGGGAGGAGGGGAAGGAGAAGGTGGTAGTGTTTCACGTTCGTACAACAACGTAAGGCAAGCTGATATAAGTACCAAGATAGTAGGAGATGTGTGGGATCTGGTAAATGCAGCACGGGTGAAGTTTAAGAAAGCGGAGATTGTTATTAGTGGAATACTGTGTAGGAGGGATACTGACTGGAGGGTGATTGGGGATTTAAATGAGACTATGGAGTGGGTATGTGGGAAACTGGGAGTGAAATTTCTAGATCCTAATGGGTGGGTAGGAGATAGGGATCTGCGCTCAGATGGCCTTCACTTAAACCGCAGTGGTACGTATAAGTTAGGAAATTTGTTTGGAAGGGAAATAGGGAGGTACATTCAGGGAAACGGGGTGGCCCAGGGAGCAGTGATAAGGGAACAAGGAACTGGAAATCAAGTAGGCATGACATAAAATTGTTAGTGTTGAACTGTAGAAGTATTGTAAAGAAAGGAATATAATTGAGTAATTTAATAGATATATATTTACGATATATTGTAATAGGAGTTGAATCATGACTGAGAAATGATGTAATGGATGTAGAAATTTTCTCACGGAACTGGAGTGTGTATCGTAGAGATAGGATAGGAATGGTGGGAGGGGGAGTATTCATTCTGGTGAAAGAAGAATTTGTAAGCTACGAAAAAGTTAAAGATGAGACATGAAATTCTAGGTGTAAGGCTCATTTCTAAAGATAATAGGCAACTTGATATATTTGGAGTGTACAGACCGGAAAAGGGTAGCACTGACACGGATTCAGAATTATTTGATAACATAATCAGCTCTGTAGTGAACCATTCTGTTTCTGGTCGAAGTAAGCTGATTTTATAACAATTCTTGAAATTAAATGAGACCACAAAAAGTGTCGCCTTGGGTGGCATTTTATTGTGTCAGAGTAGCTGAGATGGCGCACTTTTCGTGAGAAAGTAGCATCAGATGCGACCTGAAGCTTCTAGATGCTCGTAAAGATTTATTATCCCAAGCAAGCCTCTTGAAGATAGCGTGGGACACGTGCATCTACGTGAGATATCCCGCGGAATTTCATAGTGGAGGGAAATGAATTTTATTTAATATCTCCACCCACATAGGGAATCTGCAACATTGCATTGAAAAACTGCAAGTAGAATATTTCGCTGGAAATTTTGATATATTGCATGACACTAATGGCATCATAATTGAAGAGTACTTAAGTGCGCGTCAGGCCGTGGGAGAGTTTTCATCTTCGCGGGCAAGCGTGAGAAGAGACCGCACACGTTGAGCTCTGTCGCGTGGGTACCTGATTATTTATAAATACAGCCGTAGTGAGCGCGAGCTTCATTCTGCTGGGTACATCGCCACTGAGAAGCTGTTACTCGCACGACGATCCAGTGCGGAGCAGATCACCATTTTCTTCGACCAGTGCAGTCAGAATCTATTGTCTACAGGAATTGTAAGTAACAACTAGGTGTGACTTTGATAACAACTTAGTTCAGTGAATATTTACTTGATTTTCTGAAAGAACACTTCTCTGCTAATAAATTATTCACGTAAAGCAGGGCCTCTCAGGGTGCATGCGCGTGGTGCATGCACTGTGCACGGTGCAAAAGACGACTTGGCTTGGTTGACCAGAGTGCAGACCCCCACTCCTCGATTTAGAGCAATAGCGCTTACTCTCTCTTTCCTCACGCCTATCTCGCTCGCTCCGCCTGTCTCCCTCTGCCCCACTTGCGCCGTAGCGCTCCAAATCCGGGCTGATACTTGAGCCGAGTAGAGGCGAGTTGAGCCGAGCTTAGCCGAGTAGCCCAGAGACGAAGCGTTGATCCGAGCCATGCCGAGCGGCAGCGATGCACAGTGCACGGAGCTCTTGCGCCTAGATCTGCACGCGTGAGATTTTGGGCGTTTGAGAGGCCCTGACGTAAAGTAACGCAGCATAAACTGAGGCTCATATTTTTTAAACTAAGGATAAATGCTAGTGTAGGCTCGGAGGTCTGTTGTACATTCAATCCGTTCTGTTCAAATATTGGTCTTGAAAAGAGTAGATTTGCTTTACAGTAGTACGTGTGTGTGAGAAAGAAAGTGCTATGAATGAAGCAGTCCAAGGTTAAATAATCATTGGAAAGGAGATATAGGCATTGACATCAAAACACATTGTAATGTGACTTTCCTTACAGTTCTCTTACGTCACGAGTGTGCCGGACGCTGTACCTTCATCTGCGACGAAGCTGCAATCAAGCAGAGCCACAGGACATCCTTCACGACGTCGAGGCGCTAACCTGGACCAGCAGTGACGTCCAGCCATCGCAACAATCACATCAAGGAGGCAGCAAGCAAGTCACCTGAACGAGCTGAAGTGAAACAACTACCAACCAAGATGACACCTGTCAGCAGGCTACGAGTGTCGTTGCCTGTCTACCATGTCATCATGAGGGCTTAACCCACCAATGCCCAGTTGGAGAACTGTTCGGGTTAGATCTTTCCATCTTCAGCATGCAGCCGCTAGTTAAATTTCAAGGTCGTAAAAGATGAATTCTGGCCTTCCGCCAATATGTACATAATGAGGTGTCTGCGGGCACTAAAAGGAAAAATTTATGCCCCGGTCTCGAACTCAGTAGTGTAGGTAACGTTTGCATGTAATTTGTCTTATCGTGCTTCATTTTATGTCAGATTTGTGTAGCAGTGTGTTTCCCGATAGGGAATTTGAGGTCGTGTAGTGTCATCTAAATGAGACTTAAGCAGTCACAAGCAGTAGCGTAGCCAGGATCGGCCAATGGGGGGGGGGGGTTACAGTTACAAAATTAAGATGTAACATAATGAAAGTGCTTGTGCTTGTGCGTGTCTGGTACGCGCATGCATGGCTGTCATAAGGATACTGATACAAGAGTGAATTACTGTATGTGATATTCAGATTGCAATACACTACAAAATTCTTACTTTAAAATACAGAACAGGAACAATATGATCGAGGTCAGCAGTTTTATCTCAAACGGTATGTTCAGTTTACAATCTAAAATCTAATTTTCGAGGCTTCCTAAAAAAATAAATTTAACACATCTGTTGGTTTTACAACTATGTCTCTGTGAATGTTCAAGGGAGCCAACCCGTTGAGTCGACTTTCACTTGTGGTATTTCTGAGGTAGGTTTTAAGGCGTCTTAATGTTGAAAATGATCTCTCACTGGCTGCAGTGGTGACAGGTAGGGTGGCAAACACTCTCAACAAGCAGTAGATTGCAGGGAGTTTATCTTGATCACATAAAAGAAGTTTATTGTTTACTGTCAGTTTCTATTTGTTTTCTTTTTGTGAAAGTTCAATGGGGGGGGGGGGTTCTAACCCCCAGTAACCCCCCCCCCTGGCTACGCCCCTGGCACAAGTAATTTCCTTCTTGCCAGGACAAGCTAGTAGGGAATAGCTAAATGCATGTAGCATGATATATGTAAGTCTCTCAGTCGGGAGATAACGAAAGTACAAGGTCTTCTATAATCCGTCAATGGACTTGGACTAATGTACGGAATAGAGCGGGTCAGGAACCAAGGAGCCCTTAAGAAAGGAGGATTATGTAAATAGCCCAGAGCATAGAGATAATGCTCACAAGGAGTATGATGTGTAATGAATTCAGTTGTGATTTGATTATTTTGTGCCAGTGAGAGCACTACTGTGAAGTTTGATAGCGTGCCAAGTATATTTCTGTGGAAAGATGCGAGGGGGTTGGTTGTGAGCCCTACAGAGTCCATAACATGTGAAAGGTCACATGGTAATGAGCTAAAGAGAAGGCACCGCAGAGAGGAATGAACGGGCTAGAACAGAATCTTGGCTTGGTCTGTTTACAAACTGTCAGGCCACGAACTATGGCTTTAAACATGGCTGCTCTATTCATACTAACCCGAGGCAGTCTGAGGGCTGGAATGTCGGTCGCAGTGACGTCACCATGAGGGTTGACAGCCGGGGAAGAATGCTGGTTTGCGTTAAGGGAGAGCGACGGATTGTGACCTGTTAGTTATGCCACAGGAAAGAAAGATTTTTCTACACGACAATGTGTGTTATTTACAGATGTATATAACCTAGTGTTTTATGTTTGCACCTTGTTATTTATGTGTTTCTTAGGAGATGCTTAATCATGTGTCACAAGGTTTTAGGGAATAGTCTCGTGTTCGACTCCAGGACGGTAGGAGTAGTGCATGTATATGTATAGTTTATATTCGTTCTGAGCACCGTGGCATAAATTTACTATAAATAAGGGTTACGTTTGTTTATTTGTAATTAGTTTACGACTATGAAAGTCTAACGGTTCGATTTTATTTCTTTGACGGAGTTATTAGGCTGGCTGTTGCGGGAACCTTGGGAAATGCCTAGAAACTCATCCACCAGAACATGAAACCTAGCAGGATGCCTCTCAGGTGAAGAAATCAATCATTAATGTATGACAACACCGTCCTTTGTATTATATTTGACAGATCACTTGTTAATTCTAGATTTCCTACCTTATTGTAATAAATTAGATGTTTAAAAGAATTTGCAGCTCAATGTTAGTTTTTGTGTTGTTGGTATTAGGTTTTCCCTTAGAGTTTCATTCCTCTCCATTTATTTTATGTTACTGAGTTGCCCCGTTTCCTTCTTTACCCGTTACCCCCTGAAGATTGCTGTCTTGCCGGAGCAAATGGAGAGGACCGAACAGGTAAGCTATAAGCCAAGGTTATTCACCTGCTGGTGAGTGATTTGTTCACTATGGTCTTCCAGGTCAGATTTCAGCATTGGCTTGACCTTGACGAGGGAATTATGGGGCACAGTAGGAAATACAAGGAAAGAAATGTGATTGTAGCGGGAGATCTGAATTTACCAGATGTCAAATGGGAAGGAAATGCGAACGACATGAAGTACGACCAAAAAATTGCAAATAAGTTAATATGGGAAGGACAGCTGATTCAGAAAGTCATGGAACCAACCAAAGGGAAAAATATCTTGGATATGGTGCTGATAAAACCAGATGAACTCTATAGAGAAACTGAAGTAATAGATGATAATAGTGATCATGAAGCTGTTTTTGTGGTAGTTAAAAATAAATGTGATAGAAAGGAACGTCTTAAAAGTAGGACTATTAGGCAGTTCCATATGGCTGATAAAGCAGGCGTGAGGAAGTTTCTAAAAGGTAACTATGATCGGTGGAAAACTGTAAATAAAAATGAAAACAGATTCTGGGATGGGTTTCAAATTGCTGAGGAATACGAAAACAGGTCTGTACCTTTAAGGGCGGTAAGGAATAATAATGACCCACCTTATTATAATAGAGAAATAAAGAGAGAAGGAGGTGCAGACTGGAAAGAAATACAGTTAGAAATGGTTGTGGAAGCAAGGAGAAATTGAAGGAAATTACTAGAAAATAGAACCTAGCAAAGAAGGCAGCTAAGGATAACATGATGGCAAGCATAATTGGCAGTCATACAAATTTTAGTGAAAAATGGAAGTGTATGTATAGGTATTTTAAGGCAGAAACAGGTTCCAAGAAGGACATTCCAGGAATAATTAATGAACAAGGGGAGTGTGTATGTGAGGATCTTCAAAAGGCAGAGGTATTCAGTCAGCAGTATGTAAAGATTGTTGGTTAAAAGGATAATGTCCAGATAGAGGAGGAGACTAAGGCTAGAAAAGTATTAAAATTTACATATGATAACAATGACATCTACAATAAGATACAAAAGTTGAAAACTAGAAAAGCGGCTGGAATTGATAAGATTTCTGGGGATATACTAAAGACAATGGGTTGGGATATAGTACCATATCTGAAGTACTTATTTGATTACTGTTTGGTCGGAGGAGCTATACCAGATGAATGGATAGTTGCTATAGTAGCCCCTGTGTATAAAGGAAAGGGTGATAGACAAATCTGAAAATTACAGGCCAGTAAGTTTGACATGCATTGTATGTAAGCTTTGCGAAGGCAATTTTTATGATTATATTAGACATATTTGTGAAATTAATAACTGGTTTGATAGAAGGCAGTTCGGTTTTAGGAAAGGTTAATCCACTGACGCTCAACTTGTAGGATTCCAGCAAGATATAGCAGATATCTTGGATTCAGGAGGTCAAATGGACTGTATCGCGATTGACCTGTCTAAAGTATTTTATAGGGTGGATCATGGGAGACTACTGGCAAAAATGAGTGCAATTGGACTAGACAAAAGAGTGACTGAATGGGTAGATATATTTCTAGAAAATAGATCTCAGAGAATTGGAGTAGGTGATGCTTTATCTGACCCTGTAATTAATAGGAGGGGAATTCCTCAAGGCAGTAATATCGGACCTTTATGTTTTCTTATATATATAAATAATATGAGTAAAGGAGTGGAATAAGAAGTAAGGCTTTTCGCGGATGATGTTATTCTCTATAGAGTAATAAATAAGTTACAAGATTGTGAGCAACTGCTACGTGACCTCGAAAATTTTGTGACATGGACAACAGGCAATGGTATGTTGATAAACGGGGTTAAAAGTCAGGTTGTGAGTTTCACAAATAGGAAAAGTCCTCTCAGTTTTAATTTAGTTGATGGTGTGAAAGTTCCTTTTGGGGATCATTGTAAGTATCTAGGTGTTAATATAAGGAAAGAGTAATCACCTAAATGGAATTGTAAATAAAGGGTACAGATCTCTGCACATGGTTATGAGGGCGTTTAGAAGTTGTAGTAAGGATGTAAAGAAGAGGGCATATAAGTCTCTGGTAAGACCCCAACTAGAGTATGGTTCCAGTGTATGGGAACCTCACCAGGATTACCTGATTCAAGAACGGGAAAAATCCAAAGAAAAGCAGCTCGATTTGTTCTGAGTGATTTCCGACAAAAGAGTAGCGTTAGAAAAATGTTACCAAAGTTTGGGCTGGGAAGAATTGAGAGAAATAAGGAGAGTTCCTCGACTAAGTGGTATGTTCCGAGCTGTCAGCGAAGATATGGCGTGGAAAGACATTAGTAGACGAATACGTTTGAGTGGCGTTTATAAAAGGAAAGATCGCAATATGAAGATAACAAGAGGACAAACTGGGGCAAATATTCATATATAGGAAGGGGAGTTAGGGACTGGAATAACTTACCAAGGGAGATTGTAACGTTCCAGACGTCACAGTGTAATTATGTTAATTTTATTATGTGTAATTAATTCAGGAATTTAACGTCATGATATTTATCTTGGTATGTAATTTTATTATAATTCATGTTTAATCATTTGCTCACTATCATTTCATTACTTTGTAACTACGACTTGTAAACGAGGGCTGAATATCCTAATATTAACTTAGAGTCTTGCGATATTCATTTAAATTTAACTTGCAGTAGATTTTCCTCTATCTTGCCACATCACCGAGGAAGAAGGAAGGACAAATTTAGACATCAAATTCTGGGAAAAGCGAGCACGTGTTCAAGCGTTGTAACGAAAGCTACTGTATTTCGACCAGAATAATTCAAACTGATCACCGCCTATATTTTCAAAGGAGCGTCATGTTGCCATGGATACTTAGTGAAAGGGCTAATAGAAGAACAGTTGATATCTTGGTTGGGACCCATCAACTCTAATATCTGGAGTGGGGAGAGACGTGTCAACTGATTGGACCACGTGTAGCGACCTGTAATTAGAGCCAGAAAAGGTTATAAAAGGGCGTGTTGGAGCTCTTGGCATCATCTTCGGGATTCTTCTTGATTCTTCTATCTTGTATTTCGCTTTAGGTCTGATAACTTGTCTTATGGTTGTTGTACCATAGTGGACCAGTGTGATAGTTTATCACTTCTACATTCATTACTTCGTTACCACGACGTGGTACTTAGGAATTTCTGAATGATGGGTGTATATCCACTCTCATCAGGAAGTACGAACAGCTCTGTATTAGACCAGTTTATACCAGTCTAAGACATTAGGTAGTATTAAACTAGATAGAAATGAAACTTCAGTGCACATTTTCAGTAAAGTTGGAAGGATTATTAATTGAGTATCCTCTACACATCACCCAAGGAGGTTTTTCTAACTATGACTTAGGGCTCATCTCCAATATATGGGATAGAGCATAACAGGGAGTGATAGTTTCAAAGCCATCATCCAATTAGTGGTCGATGCAATTTGCAAGGCAGGAATGGTACTTAGCTGCAGATGAAGATATCTCAAAGACGACCGGTGATGTCCCAGCTACAAGGATGGAAGCTTTCCAAGGACCAGCAGAAGAAGACTACATGGTGAGCAAGCGAGTTAAAAATATTGCAAGTTTTCGCGAAGTAGAGTCATTCAACTTTTTGTTAAATTCATTTCCTATTTTAAATTCAGTTCTCGTTAAACCGTCGTCATTTACATTCAATATAATAAATAGTATTTTCCTAGTTTACTTTAATCAATCTGCCTTAATTAGCCTTTTGATTTCTAATTCTCCTGCTTAATGATTAGTGCACTATCACCCCACCCCTGTGATAAGAGTCCGTCCAAGCTTGATTATAAATTTTTATCTTTAAGTCATCAACTTAAAGATTGGCGCCCTTAGCTTGCATGGTTGCATTTCTCGTTCAATTATTGTTCTCCAAGAGGGGAAGTCACACAAATGCCGCTCCAACGTAGGGCGAGAAAATCATTAAGTACGGAGCAGTTAATGACAGTAACGATATCAGAATTCGTATTATGGAAAAAAAATTGGATATCCAAGTTGCATTAGGAGTGTTTGATTGTGGGGAGGGTCATGGCTGATCAGACGAAAGAGGAGAGGATGTTGCGCAGTGGACGGGCGATAAAAGGCAATAACGTATTGAGTTCAGAGGAAGAGTTGTGTAGTCTAGTAGAGGAAATTGAAGATAGAAGTGTAAGTAGTATGGAGAGTGAAGGCAAGCAGAAAGAAGTCAGTATGGAGTCAGATGATAGTAGGATGGGGGGCGAAGCGGAAGTAAACACTAACAATGAAAGTAATAATAATGATCAGTTAATGGGAATGATGCAGTTAATGTTGAGTAAGATAGAGGACAGTAAATCTGAAATAAAAAATGAATTGGAACAAATTAAAACAGATGTAGAACAAACTAAATCAGAAATTAAAAATGAAGTAGAACAAACTAAACGAGAATTAAGTAAGGCATTGAATGATCACAAGGTCGAAGCTAATAAAAGGATGGACGAACATAGCAAACAGTTACAAGAATTATTCAAGCAAAATGAAAGATTTAATAAGCGATTAGAGGAACAGAAAAGTGAATGTGAACGGCAAGGGAAAGAGGTAGAAGAAAAGTTTGCGGAGCAGAGAAGTAAATTAATGGAATAAATGGGGAAGGAAAGTAACTCTACTAGGGAGGAAGTAATGAGGCAGGTTACTAGTATTGATAAGAGAGTTGAGACTCAAAAAGGGGAAATACGGGTATTCAAAGACCACTTCCAACAAGAGATTGACACAGTAAAGCTTAGAATAGAAGATGAGACCCGGGCAAGTGTAGAAAGGTTTGCGATAGCTGTAGAGAATAAGATTGAAATTAGGACACTGAAAGAGAAGCAGGTTAATTTGGAGAGCGAAATTGATAGGAGAGACAAAGATGTAGAATGCCGGATGGAGAAAGCAGAAAATCAGTTAAAACAGGTGGCAAAGGATAAACAGGTTTTCACGGGAAAGCAATGTCTAGGAAATAGCTACATTAGGGAAATTGAACTACCTAAATTTAATGGGAAACAAACGAACCCGCTAGATTTCCTTAAGATGATAGAAAAACGGTTTGAAAAGCGGCTAGAGGAAGGGTCTATGGACTGGGAAGACGTTATGGAAAATATTGACCATGCTTTTGTAGGAGAAACTCGGTCTTGGTTCATGGTATATAGGCAAACGATGACGAACCTGAAAGAATTCAGAAATAAGTTTAGAGAGAAATTCTGGAATGAAGCGATACAAGCTCGGGAGAGAGAAAGGGTGGTATTTGGGAGGTACAAACAGCATGAGGGAGTCACTATGACCGAATACTTCCTGGCCCATGTCATGATTTGTCAGAACTTAGATGGTATAACCGAGGGGTCTGATGTAGTTAGACTACTTTTGAGACATTTTCCGGACAGGGTGAGAGAAGCGGCCTGCATGCAAAGAGTTGGTACTATTCAGGAGATGGAGAACCTACTAGGCAGTTTTGATGCTTTAGGTAACCTTAGGAGTAGAACGGAGAATATTCAGAGCTTTAGTCATCACAACGGAATGAGACATAACGGAAGAACACAGAATCACGAAGCTCGCAATCAGTTCAGACCTCAGCATAACAGTAGGAGCGGAGCACCTGAATATAGGACAGGAAATTCCCAACGGGGGCCAGAGCAATGTACTAATGAGTCCAACGTCAATACACAAAGGGAACCTTTAAACTAACTAGAGGCTGTAATCTTAGGTCAGAATTCCAGCCTAGTACGAAGGTAGCGAAGTGTCTTGTCATGAAAGTGTTACCATATGACCTAGATGTTAGAGACGATTTGTTGTATGAACCCGAGCAGAATAATGGAGATTCAAGTAATGAAGTAGTCAATCCCGTTGTTAAATTGAAAGTTTGGGGGGCGTGGGTTAAAGATTTTATTGATTCTGGTAGCCAAATATCATGTATTAGTTCTCAGTGGTATGAGTCATTAGTGAAACAGGGTATTCAGTTGGAGGAAATGCCTGTTAAATCTACTTTCATCATTACGGCTGTTGGAAAGAGGTCTAAGCAAATTTGTAAACAATTAGCTGTTCCGATCTGTATTAATAATTTTATTAGCGTTCAGATATGTTTGGTAATTCCGCATTTGATATTTGATCTTATCTTGGGATCTGACTGGTTAACGTTAAAATTGGCTCAGTTAAATTACAATGATTCAGTGCTAAATTTGAGGTGGAATAATGAGGATATCAAGGTCAAGTTTGAGGAGGAAATTCAGAGGAAAACGGAAGTTAGTACAGTGTGGAGAATGAGAGACGTTTCTAAAGTTAATGAAGAGGCTAGTGAGGGCCTGAAGTTGTGCCAGTTGTGGATTAATGAGGATAAAATATGTGGCTTGAAAGAAGCCGTAGGTAGAAATCAGTTAAATGAAGTCCAGAAGGACAAGTTATTTGAAGTGTTATATGAACACATGGAGATTTTCTCTGAGAAACCTGGTGTTACCCATCTGTACGAGCATTCTTTTTCTGTGCTGGATAAGAGTCCATTCAGCGGACCGCGGTATCCGATACCACACAAATATGCCATAGCCGTAGAGGATCAAATTCAAGCTATGTTAGCAGACGATGTGATTGAATTATCAAACAGTCAATACGTTAATCCCTTAATTGTCGTGCCTAAGTCTGATGGATCAATACGTTTGTGTATTGATGGCAGGGAAATGAACAGACGTACTGGTGCTGATCAGTTGAGATCACAAACCATTGAAGAGTTGATACAGAGTTTTCAGGGTAAGAGTTGGTTTTCTACGTTAGATCTTAGGAGTAGTTTTTGGCAAATACCTTTGAGATCAGAAGATAGGCCTCTTACTGCTTTCAGCTATAAGCATAGTTTGTATCAATTTAGGCGTGTTCCTTTTGGGACCCGTACGAGTTCGGCAGCTCTAATTCGCGCACTAAGTATTGCCTTGGGAGATGATACTGGAGATTATGCTACGATTTATATCGATGACTTGGTTATAGCATCTAGTACCTTTGAAGAGCACTTGGACCACTTGGAGAGGGTTTTTCTAAATTAGAGTATGCTGGTTTGACTCTGAAACTTGACAAGTGTGTTTTCAGTAGACGAGAGGTGACTTTTTTGGGGCACCGTGTATCGGCAATGGGAGTGACGCCTGGGAGCACAAGAATTGAAAAAATATTGAATACGACACCTAGAAATATTAAGGAGCTCAGATCGTATATTGGTGTATGTAATTTTTTCAGACGATTTGTAGTGAGATTTGGTAACTTACTAGAGCCATTTAGAGAGCTATTGAAAGCTGGCAGTAAGTGGGAATGGACACAAGGTCATGATCGAGCTTTCCTAAAATTAAAAGAAGGATTCAGGCAGGCGGTTGTTTTGAGATACCCCATGCCCGATAGGAAGTATGTGTTGCTGACGGACGCATCTCACTGTGGAATCGCTGGTGCACTATGTCAAGTAGATGATGATGGTAATTTAGGGATTGTGTCTTTAGCTTCAAGAGGTTTAAGTGCTGCTGAAAAGCGTTATTCTATAACGGAACTTGAATTCCTAGCTATCGTATACTAAGTAAATTTAGGATGTATGTTTTAGGTACCGAATTTGAAATTAGGACGGATCATCATGCTCTTTCTTTTGCATCCAAGTGTAAATTATCATCTAACAGAGTTAGTAGATGGATACTCGCCCTACAAGAGTATGATTTTAAGGTAACTCACATTAAGGGAAAGAATAATGTCCTTGCTGATTTATTGTCACGTGATCCGAAGTTGTGCGAAGAAGGTAGCCTTCTAGAGCCACGTGAGGGCATTATTATATGTACATGTCTGTCTAAGGAAAATGAAACTGCTCTAGATAGACTACGTAACCTATTGGTTGAACAGTCGGTAGACGAGGAATGTCGGGAACCTTTGTCGGTACTTTAAGGAGGAGAGCAGCTCACTGTGTCGCATGGTAGGCACACGTACAAACTGGTTAACGGGTTTCTAGCCAGGAAATGTGGCGAGGATCTCTGGGGGATTTGTGTACCCAAAGCGCTACGTGTGGAATTGATTTGGTTTATCCACAAGGAATTAGGACATTATGGAGCTAATAAAGTTCTGTATGAGATCCGACAGAATTTTATATGGGACAAGATGGGAAGAGATATAAGAAAAATTCTTTCCACTTGCGATCTGTGTCAGCGTAGCAAAGTTCCTAACCGCTATTTAGCAGGACCTCGTCAGGCAGTAATCTCAGAAAGACCTGGTGACTTGGTGTGTACTGATCTGTTTGGACCTGTGGTAAAGGGAGTTCGGCTTCCAATATATTTTAGTCATTATTGATGCCTTCTCGAAGTTGGTCAGATTATACGGTATGAGAAAAGCCACTGGAAAATCTTGTAGTCGTATAATCCAAGAGAAGTATATCCCTGAATTAGGTACTCCTCTTAGAATCTTATCAGACAGTGGACCGCAGTTTATTTCGAGAAAATGGAAGTCCATAATTAGAGAGCTAGGTATTACACAGGTTCATTAATCCATTAGGTACCCTCAGGGCAATATGTGTGAGCGCGTTATGAAAGAGTTATCTCGCATGTTTAGATGCTTAGTGTTCGATAAGCATACAGCCTGGGTGGCTCATTTATCCCGTATAGAGACATGGATCAATGCAGTTCAACATGAAAGCACTAGATTGACTCCGTCACAAGTTCATTTTGGTCGTAAGCCCCAGAATGAACTAGTTAGAGTGTTAGGTTTGCCTGAGGAACCACCTCGTAATGCTGAATTTTACGTCCGACTGGCACGGGAGAACCTGATTAAATCTGGAGATAAACGTAAAAGGCAGCAGAAACGTAAGGTACTTGATAACTTTGAGGTAGTTGATCTGGTTTTAGTGAGAGTTCCCATGTTGTCAAACAGTGAGGATAAGATAACAAAGAAATTTTTTCTTTTATATCAAGGTCCTTATAAAGTACATAGAAAACTAGGACCCTGTGCTTACAAGTTAGCGGATGGCGAGAGCGTAATGAATGGTTCATATAACATTAGTAGTTTACGGAGATACCTGTCGTGTGAGGTGACTGAACCGGATTGTGAGAGATAGGTCAGTAACAAGGGGGAAGTTGCTACCTGTTATGTCAGACTACGAGCGGAATGAGTTTACCTCTCATTGTGGTGGTATTTCCTACTTGTGTTTGTAAACAAGGGAGGTGTTTGTGTGTAGCGGTAGATTTACGCTCGTTCATTGACGATAGATCATCTGTTTTCTGTATGTGAGGCCATGAAATTTTATATGTTATCTGTTTTCTGAAATGTTACCGAAGGCTAATTAAAACTGACGACGGCAAATAATTAATTTTCCCGTATGTACATTTCAAACTTGCAATAATTTTACCGTGAGCTTAAATCGCATGTGTATTCGTGTGAAGTGTATTGCATCCTGCTTCAAGATAAGGTTGAAACATTCGAGAGACTGATTAAGGTGTAAATTGGTTGTATCATTTGTTTTCCATGGTTTTAATGTAAAAGATTGGAAGAGAACGTGTTACTGCTATCTAGCAAAGAATGTCGGAAAGATGGAGAGTAAAAGGACTAATAGACACTCGGGAGAGTTTGTAATCTGAATTGTATATATATTATGTTATATTCTCAAAGATAATCTTGTTTTTAAAAATGGAAAGTTGCTCATATTGGGCATAATTTAGTATCTAAACCTCAAGATGAACTGAGATAACAGACATTCGCAATGGTAAGCAGTCTAAGAGTGATATGGAGACAGTGAGATATAATTAATTGTATGAAAATAATGTCGCTCGTAATGGGCAGGTAATAGAGGTATTTCAAGTCAATGTGGGAGTAAGTGTGTGAGTTCTCAACTCATGTGATATTTGTTAAGAACTCATGGGGGCGTATGTAACGTTCCAGACGTCACAGTGTAATTATGTTAATTTTATTATGTGTAATTAATTCAGGAATTTAACGTCATGATATTTATCTTGGTATGTAATTTTATTATAATTCATGTTTAATCATTTGCTCACTATCATTTCATTACTTTGTAACTACGACTTGTAAATGAGGGCTGAATATCCTAATATTAACTTAGAGTCTTGCGACATTCGTTTAAATTTAACTTGCAGTAGATTTTCCTCTATCTTGCCACATCACCGAGGAAAAAGGAAGGACAAATTTAGACATCAAATTCTGGGAAAAGCGAGCACGTGTTCAAGCGTTGTAACGAAAGCTACTGTATTTCGACCAGAATAATTCAAACTGATCACCGCCTATATTTTCAAAGGAGCGTCATGTTGCCATGGATACTTAGTGAAAGGGTTAATAGAAGAACAGTTGATATCTTGGTTGGGACCCATCAACTCTAATATCTGGAGTGGGGAGAGACGTGTCAACTGATTGGACCACGTGTAGCGACCTGTAATTAGAGCCAGAAAAGGTTATAAAAGGGCGTGTTGGAGCTCTTGGCATCATCTTCGGGATTCTTCTTGATTCTTCTATCTTGTATTTCGCTTTAGGTCTGATAACTTGCCTTATGGTTGTTGTACCATAGTGGACCAGTGTGATAGTTTATCACTTCTACATTCATTACTTCGTTACCACGACGTGGTACTTAGGAATTTCTGAATGATGGGTGTATATCCACTCTCATCAGGAAGTACGAACAGCTCTGTATTAGACCAGTTTATACCAGTCTAAGACAATAGGTAGTATTAAACTAGATAGAAATGAAACTTCAGTGCACATTTTCAGTAAAGTTGGAAGGATTATTAATTGAGTATCCTCTCCACATCACCCAAGGAGGTTTTTCTAACTATGACTTAGGGCTCATCTCCAATATATGGGATAGAGCATAACAGGGAGTGATAGTTTCAAAGCCATCATCCAATTAGTGGTCGATGCAATTTGCAAGGCAGGAATGGTACTTAGCTGCAGATGAAGATATCTCAAAGACGACCGGTGATGTCCCAGCTACAAGGATGGAAGCTTTCCAAGGACCAGCAGAAGAAGACTACATGGTGAGCAAGCGAGTTAAAAATATTGCAAGTTTTCGCGAAGTAGAGTCATTCAACTTTTTGTTAAATTCATTTCCTATTTTAAATTCAGTTCTCGTTAAACCGTCGTCATTTACATTCAATATAATAAATAGTATTTTCCTAGTTTACTTTAATCAATCTGCCTTAATTAGCCTTTTGATTTCTAATTCTCCTGCTTAATGATTAGTGCACTATCACCCCACCCCTGTGATAAGAGTCCGTCCAAGCTTGATTATAAATTTTTATCTTTAAGTCATCAACTTAAAGATTGGCGCCCTTAGCTTGCATTGTTGCATTTCTCGTTCAATTATTGTTCTCCAAGAGGGGAAGTCACAAGATGTACAATAAATTTCCATTTTCCTTGAAATCATTTAGGAAAAGGCTAGGAAAACTGTCACCTGGGCGACTGCCCTAAATATCAACAACTTGATCAAATGGTGTAGCAACAACAACAAGCATTTTCAATTAGGAATTCGAGCCCCATTTACAACATTGAAATAATGTAATATAACACAGAAACACAATATTCGAATTTTAAATTACAAGATCGCCCTGCAAAGAAGATAAATGCAACGACACGGATATAAAATAATCTAACAAGACACAGAACCTTACGTGAAGGAGGGAAACAAGACGGGGACCTAGTGCATGAAGGGGGAATTTTCCATCGCAAACTTTATTAGAAATGTTTGTAAAAACCATGAATACTAGTACACAAATGATAAAGTGAATTGCTGTAGATAAATGACCTTAAAGTTCCTTGCATACTGCTAATGGCAAAGTCCAGATATAAAAAATCAAGATTAAGAAAATGTACACCGAGCACTCGCAAACAGTTCATGGCCGGAGAGATTGATAAACACGGCCAACGTAAAGCTGCAAACCGTCGAGCGTACCGTATTTTCAACTCCAACAGCCTCACGTTCATGGTCCGCCTACAACTCTCATCTGACGACGACGTAGACTATCTGATCACCACCGTCGTTCGTCTGCACAGGCGAACCTACCGAGTGGAGCACTCTCGCTCCCCACCCCGTACCGTACTCTGCCCTTCTAATTACCCTTCTCATAGCTCCCCACCCGCCCCACCACACACCCCACCAACGCAAGCCGTTTACCTACCTGCTCCACCCTCCACCTTCCTCCTACCGCCCCTCCCGATATTGGACCTTCTTCGCCTTCTCACCACCTCCATCACCAATTTCACAACAACGCTCTACTATCTTATGTCGCAACACTACCCTTGTCCTTCTTCCTACAACTTCATATCGAACCCGCAAACGGTACCAGCACAATATATGTAAAATGTCTTGTATGTAATTCTATGTAACACTTCTATTTTTCAGTATTGCGTGCCCGAGGTACGTAAATCATTCTCTTGTCATTCTTACTATGGTGTTTGTGGGGTTCTGCTTGTGTGTCTTCCCTGGGGCCCGGCTTGTCGTGATACCCTCGCACCACTCCATTACCTTCTCTCCTTTTTTTGTATGTACAAGACATACAACCACTTTTTTATTTTTAGTTTCCATTTTTTCTTCTCAACCCACGGCCTAAGAGCTACTAGTTTAGCTGATGGCCCGCCCCCTCCTCGTATGAAGAGTGGGAATGAAATAACCGCTTGGACCGTCTAGGGGGCCCGCCTCCGCCTTCAAGGGAGGAATGAAAACGTTCAGCAGTGGTAGTAGTAGTAGTAGTAATGCTCCATGGTCGGTAGATGCAGAGTGAGTTTCGGCCCTTGGTTTTCGTCCCTTAACAGGCCACGGCTTGCCCGTGGTCCAACAGCTCTGTACTCTGACCGGCCAACCGAGCAGAGGAAAGTTGCCTCTGCATTCGGGAGACGGGCCTGGGGCACAGTGCCGTACTTCACGCCTGGCCCCACCCGTCGGCTGTCCTGAGAATGGTTTTCCGTGGTTTTACATTCTCCTGCACTAAGGCGAATGCCGGGACAGCTCGTAGTATAGGCCACGGCCGCCCACCCCCTCACCATCTCCGCACATCTCCTTCACCGTAACAAATCTCCCACACGCTTCTCGAGGACACACACCGCTTGACAACTGGACGCGGATATCTCAGCTCTTCACAGATAATTATCCTGCTATTTTTTGCCCGGCCGGGTGGCTCCACATCTATACTTCAGTTCCCAGCAGGCAAACGGCCGACACCAAAACTTGGAAGTCAGCCTCCCCAACTTACGTACCTCTCTATCCATTATGACCACCACCACCACCACCACTACGACGACGACTTCCATCTTCCACTTTACATACCCTCCCATCACGACTCTAACGTATTCCCATCCTACGCTCTCCTTACGACTTCATGTCCCTTGCCTCCATACCCTGACCCGCCCAGTTACTTTCAACCAAGACCGACTCCAATTCAAAGATGGCGAATCGAGTAGCCGGACATGTTGGAAATGTGGGTTTGTTTTTTGGTTTTCCTGTTATCGTATGTAGTCGGTGTAATTTCATGAATGTTGACGATAAATGCTGGTTTATTTCTAGAATACATGTGTGCGAATATATTTATATGAGTCAGTGGACACTTAGAATCTGTAATTATACGCAGTAATGTGAGAATGTGTTTATTTTCATCGTGTTGTGAACCTGGTTTAAGTCTAACTATAGCAATGCCTCTCATACGACTATTCTTAAGTTTTCTACGGAATAAAACATAAAGAGGGAAACGGATTAGGAATATGCATCTTGAATATTTTGAAGTCGATTACAAAACTGTAGTGTATATACACCATTTTGAAAATAAGTCTGAGTTTAGGGAAGACTTTTCCACAATTCCAAACGGTGAACCTGTCGTGTTCCTCGAAAATATTAATTTAGATATAATATAATTTATATTGTGATATTCCGTCAGTGTCTATGTGCTTCAAAGTGTCGAGCGATTTAGATGCAAGTGTATTTTGTAATAATCTGTGCTTGTCTGCGGATATGTTTGGCTGGATCTTGGAGTATAACAAACCTTATAAGTGTGAGATATAGAGCAACCTGTACACTGTTACACAGAAGAAATAGAGACTTGGAGGGATTAGCTGGGTTTCCGACACCTTCTAATTCATGCTGTGGTTATCTGTTATCAAGCAGACTACTCAAAAATGAAGCTCGTCCATGTAGGTTAAATAAATGTTTAGAGTCAATAGAGTTTTTGCTCTTACGTTCTTCAATGGGTAAAAACCTATTATATCTTTAGCGTCTGAACGCAGCTCCGTGGTTCAGGCGGCCTCTCACCGATAGGTTCCGTGATTCAAGTCCCGGTCACTCCATGTGAGATTTGTGCTGGACAAAGCGGAGGCGGGACAGGTTTTCCTCCGGGTACTCCAGTTTTCCCTGTCATCCTTCATTCCAGCAATACCCTCAGATATCATTTTCATTTCATCTGTCAGTCATTAGTCATCTGCCCTAGAGGAGTGCAACAGTCTTCGGCAGCCGGCA
The DNA here is from genome assembly GCF_040414725.1 of Anabrus simplex. Classification (NCBI taxonomy): domain Eukaryota; kingdom Metazoa; phylum Arthropoda; class Insecta; order Orthoptera; family Tettigoniidae; genus Anabrus; species Anabrus simplex. Next base: position 1,457,943,399 of record NC_090265.1, read on the forward strand.
CAATTCCCATCCTCGCCACTCGATGGGGGCTTCATTCATTCTATTCCTAACCCGATCGAATGACTGGAAACAGGCTATGGATTTTCATTTTCATCTTTAGTGTATGAACGTTACATTACTAAGGTTACTATAATTGTGTGAAGTGCTGCTATACCGTATGTCAACATTGTGTTAGCATTACCAGGGCCGTTAATTGGATTAACATAATCATTATTTCGGGTGTACTTGGGCTGAGTATCCCGCTGTGGGTGGGGGTGGTAGAATAGCTCCCATGGTATCCCCTACATGTCGTAAGAAGCGACTAAAAGGCGCCCCAGAGCCTCTGTACTTTGGAGAGTGGGTTGGCGACCACGGGGCCCTTAGCTGAGTCCTAACATTGCTTACACTTGTGCCAGGCTCCTCAATTTCATTTATCCTATCCGACCTCTATTGGTCAATTCTTGTTCTTTTCCGACCCTGACGGTATTACGTACGGAGGCCTAGGGAGTCTTTCACTTTCATGCTCTTCGTGGTCCTTGTCTTCCTTTGGCCGATACCTTCATTTTTCGAAGTGTCGGACCCCTTCCATATTTTTCTCTGATTAGTGTTATATAGAGGATGGTTGTCTAGCTGTACTTCCTCTTAAAACAATAATCACCACCACCACCACCACCACTTGGGCTGAGTGGCTCAGACGATTAAGGCGCTGGCCTTCTGACCCCAAGTTGGCAGGTTCAATCCTGGCTCAGTCCGGTTGTATTTGAAGATGCTGAAATACGTCAGCCTCTTGTCGGTAGATTTACTGACACATAAAAGGACTCCTGCGGGACAAATTCTGGCACCTCGACATCTCCGAAAACCGTAAAGTAGTTAGTGGGAAGTAAAGCCAATAACATTATCATTTTGGGTGTACTTCCCTTTCATTGTGTGCTGAATATGAGAAATTGTCCACCACTTCAAGACTACGGCAACAAATTATGTTTCATAGTTCTCATGACGAAGAATAAATTGAGGAATTTCGCTCCTTAATTTATTTTGAAACATTCAAAATGATGTTACAAATATCATTTTAACAGTTTTATCATGTATTTTCATCTATCCAGCGAATTGAATTCTAACAGAAAACGTTACTTGACTAATAGGAATTTCTAAATAATCAGCGTGTTGTTCTCTTTTCTAGTACAATATATGTTACTCTAGTTGATTATATGTGGTGCGTACTTGTTGGCGAAGCCTTTTCATGCTTGAAAGTGTGATTTTTCCCTATGATGTTACATTTATCGTGTTAAATTACCGCCGGTTGTACAATATGTACGTGATAATTTCGTGTCAGCCAATATCAGCAATCCGGCTACTTCGGCCGCCATGTTTTTTTATATTACGGTCTGAGGATTGGAGTCGGTCTTGTTTCAACGCCCGTCACCAGCAAATACTTCCACTCTCACTAACCGTCAAACCCCTGCTCAACCTAGTCTTCAGCCACTCGACGCAGTTTCCGCCATCGGAGCAACCGCACCACCGCAGATATCATCACCGCCACCGCCATCTTCTCTCGCCACAGACGCGTGTCACCACTTCAGCTGACTCCGCACAACCACCGTTGACACCACCATCTTCTCAAGCCATGTATAGCTGCGTAATCCGCCGAGTCGATCCTAACCTCTCCGACCGGGACGTACTACCCGAACTACAGGCAGAAGGTGTTCCAGCTCGCCGAGCCTTCCGAATCGTGAACGCCTCTGGTCCCACCTATATGGTCCGACTCCATCTGCCCACCGACGAAGATGTGCAGCGACTCATCAGCAATGGTGCTGACATCTACCGCCATCTCCATAAGGTAGAACCCTCTCGCTCCCCACCCCAACCTTTTCCTCGCCATCCTACCAACACACGACGTCGCACCCGGCCAGCCCCTCCTCAATTTCAACCTAATCAATCCGTCTGTCCAACCCTACTCCCAACTAATTTCTTCTATCAACCTCCTCCGCAGTTTGAACTCCTCAGACTCCTCACCAACTCATGTAATACCACAGCAACCCTCCATCTTCTAACCCTTCAACTCCATCCTAGCACTCTCAATTAAACCTTCACTCGTCACACACATCCCCCAACATTTCCACCCTTTCTCCTGTATCAACTTATCTCAGCCTTTCACACCTTCTTCATTCCACACATCTCACTATTCTCACCACCTCTCCCGCCCGAGAGAGTGCGTTGCGCTCTAGGGGACCCGTCCCTCCCCGCTCAGGGAGGGGAATGAATTTTTTTTTAAATGCTCCAAGGTCGGTGGATGCAGAGTGGGTTTTGGCCCTTGGGTTTCGTCCCTTAAGAGGCCACGGCTTGCCCGTGGTCCAACAGCTCTGTACTCTGACCGGCCAACCGAGCAGAGGAAAGTTGGCTACGGCTCTACCGTGGCTCTACGACTTTGCATTCAGGAGACGAGTCTGGGGCACAGTGCCGGACTTCACGCCTGGCCCCACACGTCGGCTGTCCTGAGAATGGTTTTCCGTGGTTTTCCATTCCCCTGCACTAAGGCGAATGCCGGGACAGTTCGTAGTATAGGCCACGGCCACCCAGCCCCTCAACTTCTCCGCACATGTCCCTCACCGTAACAAATCTCCCGGCCTGAGAGACGGCGTTTCCATCTAAGAGGTCCGCCTCCCCCTTCGGGGGAGGAACGAAAACGTTTGGTAGTTAGTAGTTAATGCTCCAAAGGTCCCACAGGACACATCACAACGCTTCTCGCCTGGTGCAAGGGGAACCTCGCTAACACATATTTGTTAGCTTCGTCACAGTACCTCCAAGATTTTTGCTCGGCCGGGTGGCCTTCAAATTTAATTGCTACCCAGCCGACCTCAAATAGCATATAGGCTGACGCCTTGCTGGCAGTCGGCCTTCCCCACCCACCATGTCTTACTGCCTAATCACCGGAGTAGATCCAACCATCTCTCAAGATGCATCTACCACGACCTTCGTACAGCCCGCGAACCCAGCTTATAACTCCTACCGATTGATGGATGACCTAACTTCCACTCCAACATCGCAGATTTTGTTACTTCTCCCTGGAGAGGACGCCCTGCAACGCCTCTTCGCCCCCGGAGCAACCATTCGCCATAAGACCTACGCAGTGGTGCCACCTCCGTCGTTCATCCAAGACCAGCTCTCTGCGGATCCATCTATTGTTCCAGTCTTCAACGGATCTCTACCCCGAACATTGGCTCAGCCATCATCATTCTTCTTCTCAACAATTCCTACTCCCACGACCACTATGACGACCGGATATACCAGTTCTCAACTTCCCATCACCATTATCACAACCTGTCACCCCTCACCAGTAATGCCCTCATCTCTCCCACTACTCACGTCTACCACAACCCCACCACACTCTTCCACCCCGTTGACTTCGACCACCGCAGCTCCGTCATCGTCGCCTCTACAAGACACCTCCGCAGCAACCGAAGCCTCACCACCACCGCCGCAGCAGCAACCGCCATCCTTCCATGCCAGGCTTACTTGCGTCCTACGTGGGATTCCACCTGACATCTCCGAACGGGCGGTCCTCCAGGAACTCCACGCGGACGGCGTTCCTGCCCGACGCGCGATTCCCATCCACAACACCAACGGCCCTACTTATATGGTGCGGCTCCAGCTTCTCAGTGCGGAAGACGTTCAACATATCATCCGTACCGGCGCTCGTATCACCGCCACAAAGTGGAGCCCTCCCGTTCTCCACCCCAACCTGATCGCTTCCCTTCAGCTACTTCACATCGTCGCCTCCGGCCAGCCGCTCCTCCTGTTCTAACTCTTTCACAAGTTTGTCAACACCCTCCCCAACATCGTTTCATTACCCCATCCCTTCCGATATTCGACCTTCTGCGTTTTCTTATCACTTCTCTTTCTAGTATAACAGCCACCCTCCATCTCCTCACCTTGCATCTTCTCCCATGACCTCTCTTCTAACCTTCATCTTTCCCATTTTTGCACTCTTCTCTGAATACTTAATCCTTGCACATACCTCCAATAATTAAATACTATCCGCACACACCTCCTAATTCCATACTTCAAATTACCCTCCTCCCCATACCATTACTCTTTCTCCAACCTGCCGAAACTCCTGGCCGGAATGAAGGCGTTACCTTCAGGGTAGCTCGCCCCTCCCCTTCATGGAAGTGAATGAAAACATTAGAAAAAATGCTCCAAGGCCCAGAAAGAGAGAGGGTGTTGCCTCTGGGTGCTCGCCTCACCCCTTCAGGATGAAGAATGAAAGCACTAAAGAAATTTTTCTCCAAACGCTCTGTGCCCATTGCATTTTCTGGCACCTTATAAAATGGGGTCAAAGTAGATGTATAGCCCACGCAAGACGGAATTATGCAAAATGAACTCTCATTCAGAAGTTCACAGGGGGCCGAAATCGGAGAAAGAGAGCATAATCACGAAGGCTGTGGAAGAAAAGAACATTGAAATGCTAAGCGGATCGTTTGAAAGAAACAAGATAAAATTGCCGTGAGACGGAATGGTAGACGACGACGTCAGCTGCGTAGAATCGTAAAGAAACTAGCCAGATTCCGTTAGAATATACTGAAAATAACTGTTGAGAGAAGAAGATATAGCAGAATTTTATATATTTAACAGGAAAGAACAGTAGTCCAGCTGAAAATAAGAAGATTAAGATTAAATAAGCGAGGCAAGTGGTCAGACAAGGACCGTAACGTTGAATGCTATTGGAATTAAAGATCGTCAAATAAATAGAGGACGAGAATTATTTCAAGAATGAATTAAGAGACACGAAGACATCAGAAAGCGAAATTATTATTTGATGATGCTGCTTGTTATTTTAAGGGGCCTAACATCGAAGGTCATCGACCCATTATTATTTGAATTCACATAAAATTTAAGGCAGAATTCATACTGGAGCTATACTAATCCCAGTATTATATATTTGAAAATAGCCATATTAATTAGTAAACAGATAAGGAGAACATTGATAGACTATTTTAAACTACCGGAGGAGTTGATATGAACCTGTACATATCCAAAATGTATTCTGTTGAGCCTATCGCAAGAAAGAAGAATATGAATATATGCTGCTAAATCCGCACTGGACCGAACTGGAGATGAGTATGTCACTGGCCTACCAACCAAACTGATGCAGAATAGGCCACGTATAGCGGAGCTCAACGGGCTACAGAATTGTCGTAAGCCAGAGAATGACAAGCTAAGTTTACTAGATTATAGTTCCTAATTACATTAGGATATAAGTATATCATGAAACTGTTTTTAGTGGTGTACTTAGGATGTCAAGTGATTCAGTGAAGTGCAATTTTAGAATTTAGGTTTCAAGGTTAAGTTATATGTGAATATATTGAAACCGTACAGTGTCCTGTACAGCTCCATGGGAATGATATGGGCCTCTATACTCCATTAAAATTACTCCTAAAGGTCGCGTCATTGGTAGCAGTATGGGCGAAGGGGATCGAGCGGCGTCCGGCCAGAACGGAACCCGCGAAAAGAGCGCCTGCGAACAATGGAAAGACAAAGCAACAGCCAAGCCCTCGCGGAAATACGCTCTCAACGTGCAGAGAGAGATAGAAGGGGACGCGATGCTGGAATAGTCAGATACGCCCCGAGGTGGAGCCTAGCCTCCCCGAGTTCCAAACGAACATAAGGAACTTCCGGTTTTTTATGCACGTGTCACGGGTGCCAACGTCGGATTTTGGCGCGTAAACAATAGAATGATATTTTAATCCAGACATAGGAAAATTATGCGAGACACACCATTGAATAGAGCGGAATTTTCTGCGTTCTCCAGACTAAAAATATGTAATAACTTATGCAGGGGAAGAAATGAGGTCACCAGCTGTCAAGATGTAACATATCGCTAACACATGTGGATACAGCGGCGTCACCCACGCCAAGAATCGCGCTTAGGAGATAGCTCCACCCCCCAGAGGACGCTATGAATTAATCAAAGGCGGGAAGCAAATTACATAAAAACTGCTGATCGTCGGTCCAGCACGCCAGGCTCAAATGAAAGAGGAGACAGAGGGCTACAAGATGCACTATTCAAATATCGTCAATTCTTGGTACGAAAGGAGCTCTTGTGCTTAATGAACCGTGAACGTTGACGCCCCCGAGCTTCCGGCGGGTAAGATAATATAAGCCGGGCAGGCCATTGTAGAGACAGTTGTTCCTTTACGGGTCGGTGAGGAGGACACTATATCCCGCGGTGCCCCAGTTTAAGTCAGAAACCCTTGACCGTGTATTGAAAGCGCCATTGTGTCCAGCACGCTTTGTGAAGTGAACGGGAGGCCAAACGAGCCTAGGTATTGTTCCTGTGCTGCGTGTCAAACTAGTAAAAACCCGCGAGCATAATTTGCAAACAAGTATTGGAATTCGGCTGAGACAGTGCCGGCTTTAATGAGTCAGTCAAATTCATAATTTGGTATCACCCAACGTGTTACTTTGAATCAGGGGCTCGAATCTCGTGAGCCACCCGATTCTTACTGTGAACGCGGGTGTAAACTCTGAAATAGAGGACGTGTGACGAGTGTAAAAGTGTTACCCACTTGGATTACTGTAAGATTTCAGCTGTGACGAGTTCCCCATGATGTCGGACTTGTATGGACCAGGGATGAAGGACTGCACGCCCGCCACCTACCGAGTGGTCATGGAGTACTAAGAACTTCACCATGGGTCTCCCGTGGCGGAAGAAACAACGGCCACCAAACAGATGAGTGATGTCCAAATTTAATTTCTAAGCATGACATAACCCGGGGATAGGATTAGCGTTCTTTTGTAAATATCAAAATGTTGTAAGTTAATGCATGTCCTATATGGAAATTTTATTGATTTTATAATGTTGAAGTAAAATTTAAGGGAGCTAAATTCCCGGACGACTCATATTTCTTTCTTAATGGTTAGCTTATCGTGAGGGTTATATTTTTAATGTAGAATGTCCTAGCAAATATGGGAACAAGGTTAGGAGAATATTTGAGTTTCCCGTAGGGGCGGTTGGAAACATAGTGCTGGCAAGCAGGGAAATATGTCGAAATGTTGGTAGTCACTGTCCCACGTGGTTGTCGGATATGCCAGGGAAACTCATGGGTCAGTCAGATAATGCATGCCTAGCTTACAGATATAATCCGTGCATGTACATCAAGAATGAAGAAAATCCCGACCGGGAGAGGTACATACTGTGTGATCTAGATAGGTGTGAGGGACCATGTGCAAGTCTCTCGTGATTTTTGATTAATGGGCCATAATGGTTTGGAGTGTATTTTTTTATCTATAGCCGGGGTAAGACCCAGGGGCATGAGTCCCTAATCTTTGGCCAGAAGGTTTAAATATAAGTGTAGTTATGTGGTATGGACGAGGAGCCATGAGAGCCATAGGCCCAAGGGAAGAAGATACGCGGTATGAGGCGTAGTGGAAGGGCCGAATAGGAACTTACGATGAGATGATTGAGAAGTGATCGTGCCCACAGTCTCAGTGATAATAATGAGAAGGGAGTGAATAAAAAGAGTATTTCATGGGAATTCCATAATGATATGAATAAACAAATGAAGCGGGCTGTGGATATGTGTGTCCCCGAGATGAGAGGGTAGACGTGTGAGCGAGAGAAGAATCAGAACGGCCGTGCGAAGTGAATGGCCGGCCTTCCTTCTGTTGTGAATGACTGGCTCTCGCCCTCGCGACAGAGGGATCCCTTTAAACCATTGTGTTAAGACTAACTTGGAGCCCTGGGTCAACCTCGCGCTCCCCTCGGTTGGTTTAAATGGCTCAGCTAAGAATACTTGTATAATGATAATATCACGGTAACTTCTTTTAAAAGGGTATTTAATAAATGAGTAGGGATTCCCCCAGATATCCGGCGAGATGAGATTGTAGCTATTCTCGGTATCTACAGAAACCCACAGTACCTCTCGGTCGGGAGTCTGCCAGTTCGACGCCGGATGATGACGGCGCCCTTGAGCGAGCTGCTTCCAAGCTTGCGCTTTGGGCCGGAGACTGTGATAACCATGCTGTTTTCTTTTCTAGGAAGGGTTCTCCGGTGTGCATGAAGTGTATATATCCATATGTTTTGTGTATGTTTCGTAATGATGTGCACATATTTTTGAGTTCAAACAGAACCTATGTGCACGACGTGTGGTCTTGGTGACAGATGAGAAGTCCGGGGTTTAGCAAAAATGGTATTTGTGTTTGTTTGTGCATTATGCAAATGTGTCTTTTAATATGATATTATGTAGCGTAGGCCCCGGTTATGTTCGTGCTTAGAACAGCTAGTGATATTTGTGTATCGGGACATCAAGTCATCTCACGGTGTGATCGACAGAATAATGTACAAATTTCATGAACGGTATGAATTAATGAGGAAAAATGAACGATAGCAAGTCGCAAAACCTCAATCATACCGTTATGGGCGATTCGTATTTTAAAATGATTATTATTTTCTTTTCATCCCATATGTGGAGAGTCATTGTATAGAGCTGTATCAACCTTTTTAAATTGTTATTTTTGAATAAATTTGCATTCGTAACCCCTATTTTATGGTTCTTGTCATTGGTAGCAGTGGTAAGCAGTATCCAGTAGGCATTCGAACCCAGAGATCCTACTTTCATATTATAGACATAAGGCTCCATCTTAAGGATTTGTTGTTTTTGTTTTTCTTTGAACGTACCACTTCCCCAAGTGCTCAGGCTGCCGGGCCGGCACAGAAAGTAGGAAGGGGAGCGGTTCGAAGCTCGTTAAGCAATTCGACCCGCTCTTCAATCCAAATCTCATCCGTGGGTGTTTACCCCGTTACGTGGAGGCATTTTTATGCGTGGGTCATCCATTCGAAGCCCGGTAGGGTGTAATATATATATATCTCGATTGAAGGAAGTTACCGTTTATATTGAGTGTAATATGATAGCTATGGAGAATTCATGATTAACAGCAAATTGAAAGCATATGTGAGTTGTGGATATTTTAAATGGGTTAGGAAACGAAACATATTTATTGGTCATCGTATTGATATGATATAGAAGGGATATGCAATTAATACGATTTTTTCCTTATCGATGTAGAACGTGAAGAAGTATCTCGGTATACTAGATGGTTAAATGTTATTCTGAGGGAAGAAGAGTGATCCACTGACACGAATATAGGTTCAATGAAGTATAATACGTCGTGGGGAATATTGTATGCAAGAGGTTATGAGATTTAAGAAAATGGTTACGTTAAGATATTGTGGTGAATGAATTGAATGGTATGTAGATTGTAATGAAGAAATAAAAAGCGTTGAAGAGAGTTGATATGGAATTAGATGCAGATGTTATAAAATGATGGACGCAGAATACGTATATTCAGTTTCTGGATCGTATACATGAAGCATATGCATAGAGAGAATTCACATCGAGGGAATAGTAATATAACTTAGGCATAGCTAAAACAAACGTATAAGTCAAGGCAAATGATTCTTGCTATAACTAAAATGTGGTTGCGTTATTAGGAAATACCCATATTAAATATTCTACGGAGATAATGCACAAGATACTAGATGATATATATATTGCTGTGATGAATAATATTAATATCTGAGATTGTAATGGAGCTATCCCATTGATTTGAAAGGAGTAACTTAATTTTAAAGGCAAAGTGACATTTCACTGAGAGTTAAATTTGGATTATTAAATCGAAGCGATAGTTGATTAAGAACTAGAATAGTTAGAAATGAGTTTTAAATATGGATTTCAGAATGTTATATGTTGATATTCAAATGATTAAACATAGTGCAGTTTAGGTGCCAAGATTTTGTTTGGCAGTAGGTGATGGTAAGCTTAGCAAATCAATGACTAATAAACAATTTAGTGGATCTGATTCAAAGTTTAAAACTCAAAGACGGAAAATATGTGTTATTTTCAGCAGTGATGTTATTGATTTTTAATTATTTTTTTGAACATGTAATGATTTAAAGGGTGAATTCAGACATCAAGTAATGATCGAAAATATAAAGTTAGCTCATATCAGGACTGAAAATGAACGTTATTAATGAGTGCAGTTGTACATAAAATCAATGGATGATCTTTATTTTATTTCAAAGATATGGAACAAAGACTTAATTTAATTTTTCTTTTTCCTGTGCATAATATTATGATAATAAACTAGTTGGTTAAGACTGAACATGTGAGACGTATTAATTTATAGGTTGATATAGTAGAATAGTGTAATGTTAAGTAGATATAGTGCGATTTGTGTTATTTCAAGCGTTGAGTTAAGTGCGAGGGGATGGAGACGTTCATCCGATACATGGAGTATCGAATTATATGCAGTCGCACCTATCTTCGGAACTCACATTTAAGCGGAGCTACACAAGGAAATTTACCCTGAGATAAATTGAGCGGTCGGAGAAATTTGTTACGCCACTGCTCGACGCAGTAAGGGCGCAGCTCAAAAATATAGCTCGAAGTTCTGTGCGAATTAAGTCCAGAAATAAACAACTTAAAATGCCACTTTTCTCACCCAAGATATCGTTGATAAAGTCCGGGTGGTAGGGAGATAAATAAGAGTGTGTGAAACACGCGATGAGCGTAGGTTCCTCCGCCACATCGGAGTCGAAAGCAGAGTAAATTCCAGGTGGAATGGATGGTTCTTTTATACAGACTGGGTGAGAAAGGAAGAGAAGATTTCGAGAATCAAGTTTATTCCAGAAGATGGCGTCAAATTGACGTCAGAATCACGTGGCAAACAGCCAAGATGATGAGCTGAGCGTTCAGACATGTAAAGGAAGTGGACAATGGCGAGTGGAAGCACACATCCGGAGTGTAGAAAATCTAGGCAAGGTAGCATTGCCTGGAATTTTCTTGTAGATTAGTGGGAGAATATTGCATTGGTCTTGAGGGTCCTTAGGGGTTGTAGTAAGGATGTAAGGGAGAGGGCATATAATTCTCTGGTAAAACCCCAACAAGAGAACTGTATGGTTCCAGTGTATGGGACCCACACCAGGATTACTTGATTCAAGAACTGAAAAAAAGTCCAAACGAAAGCATCTCGATTTGTCTGGGTGATTTCCGGAAAAAGAGTAGCGGTACGAAATGTTGCAAAGTTTTGGCTGGGAATATTTGAGAGAAAGGAGACGAGCTGCTCGACTAAGTGGTATGTTCCGAGCTGTTAGTTGAGAGATGGATTAGAATGACATTAGAAGACGAATAATTTTGAGTGTTTCTTTTCTAAAGTACGAAAGATCTCAAGTGGAATTCAAGAGGACAAATCGGGGCAAATATTCGTTTATATTAAGAGGAGTTAGGGATTGGAATAATTTACCAAGGGAGACGTTCAGTAAATTTTCAAATTCTTTGCAATTATTAGAGTGGACTAGGTAAACAACAAATACGGAATCTGCCACCTGGGCGACTGCCTTAAATGTAGATCAATGGTGAATGATGAATGATGAGTGAGAGGAAGTCCGGACTGCATTAATAATCATCTTGCCATCTCAGCGAGTGTACGGTTTTTTCGTTCCGCTACTCCATTTTGTTCCGGGTTGCTTGGAATCGTCAGGCATCGAAAGATCTCGGAGTTCTTCAACAATGCGTCGAATTTGGAATTCACATATTCTGTACTGTTATCAGACTGTAGAATATTTACCTTCGCCTTTTTCTGCGTTTCCAAACGTTTTCTGAAGTCCGGAAACTCATTAACGACTTCACTTTCCTGACAAAGAATCTTAACTTTGCCACATTCAGTCGCATCGTCGATGAATAAGACGAAGTAACGTGTGTTTTCATTTGAGGAAACTCTCTTGGGTCCACTAACGTCGGAGTGAATCCACTCCCCCGGTTGCATTTTCCTACCGGACACCTTTGAGACAGATCTCACGTTTGAAATCCTCGTCAGTGTCGATGACTTCGATTCTCTCTATCGTTTTATTCTTCGCTGCTTCACCTAGATCTCTTATGTTGAGATGTCCCAATCGAATATGCCAGTCTATAATAAACCCTTTTCACGTATATTCAGATCGAGCAATTCTTTCCTGTTCTTCGGTGTATGGCCCATTAACGTAATAAAGTCCGTCTTTTCAACGTGCGACGAATAAGGTACTATCGTTCAAATCTGCAACTCGAGCGGATGTTTCGTCAAACACTACGCGGTGACCAGTGACTAAGATATTTCAGACTAACGGAAGATTAGTAAGCAGATCAGGTAAGTATAATATACCGCAAATGTCAAAACATTTATCACGACCATCAACGTTCATTAACATTAGCACAGCAACGTTTGGACTTATTTTCGTCGTGGAACTGTGTGCTAATTTTCAATTGTCAGAGATATCAGATTCACTTGAGAAATATAGTCCAGATGTTTATACATGTAAAGGCCCAGGATGCGCGTTTGGAAAGTGCTTAAATGTGTAGTGATTAGGTACGTCCGCCTCTGTGGTGTAGTGGTTAGTGTGACTAGCTGCCACCCCCGGAGGCCCGGGTTCGGTTCCCGGCTCTGCCACAAAATATGAAAAGTGGTACGAGGGCTGGAACCGGTCCATTCAGCCTCGGGAGGTCAACTGAGAAAAGGTGGGTTCGATTCCCCCTCAGCCATCCTGGAAGTGGTTTTCCGTGGTTTCCTACTTCTTCTCCAGGCAAATGCCGGGATGGTACCTAACTTAAGGCCACGGCCGCTTCCTTCCCATTTCCTTGTCTACCCCTTCCAATCTTACCATCCCCCGCAAGGCCCTTGTTCAGCATAGCAGATGAGGCCGGCTGGGCGAGGTACTGTTCATCCTCCCCAGTTGTATCCCCAACCCAGAGTCTGAAGCTCCAGGACACTGCCCTTGAGGCGGTAGAGGTGGGATCCCTCGCTGAGTCCGAGGGAAAAACCGACCCTGGAGGATAAACAGAAAGAGAAGAAGGAGGAATAACACTGCCGCTAATGCTTTCTACCATATTACGGAGCATTATATAAACGGTATAGTTGTACTAAGTTCACAAAACACCAGGTACTAATGTTTTTCGGATGACAATGATATACGCGTGAATTGCAATACCTACTTCCAAAAAAAGAAGGGGCTGGTAAACCACCCGGTATATAAGGCTTGATCAAAAAGTGTCCATTTAAGGGCGTAGCTGCAGCGGACATGCAACGTAGTTCGACTCTGATGCGGGTATATAAGGACGGACATGTAGTGAACCACGCCTGTGGTCCCCGTGAATGCGTTGTACTTTTAGTCTGGTTTTTGCATGATTTACGGTCAGCTGTGTGTCAGACAATAATGGCTGCTTCCCTTTCGATTGAAAGACTTGCCAATTTAGCTTGACCCGATGCAGACAGACAGCGCCTCGTGCGATATCTATCGTCGGAAGCATTTCTTTCTTGCCATAAATAGAATTTTACTGGGTTTTTTCCTAACATCTTCTGAATTGTGTCTTGTGATGGAGCGGAAAGGGATAGCTATGGCATTCCCCTCGAATAGGCGGCCTTTCAGTTGTTTTAAATATATGTTACGGGACTCTCGTTTATTTCGGGAGTGTTAAATAATTTATCTCTTCAAGTAATTTGAGGTTACAGTATCATTTCATTCTTTCCTTCCGTTTGTCGTGTCTGCCATGGATATCTAAAAGATGTGTCTTGACTTGTATTTTGATCGGCATTGTGTGGCTCGAGCCTAGCTTTAACTTTATTTATTTAGTGTGTGTGTTTTCTGGTATTTTCCACTGTCACGAGAATGATGAGGGTTAGGGGCTTACCGGTCCTGTTGTAAGTTGTGAATATCCGTGCGGTTGGAGACCGTTGTTTTGTTTGCGTTATGGGCCTACGATGCATTGCTCGAGCTTGGAAGTCATGATAGTAATTGCGATCGTTTGCTGGGCAAACTTCATGTCCACATGAGATCCTAATTCGTGTAGTATGAATAAGTGTTGGCAGCGAGGACGTATAACTACGTGACATTTTTCTTTTGGGAGAAAAATGCTTCCTATTGCAAACCTTGCACAAAGGTTTATTTTCTGGACTAGGCTGATCGACTACTGCTTGGATATGATATGCCGGTATCCTCCTTTGGTTATGATTTCGATATAATGGGTCTGTGTGCGTGTGCGAATGTAGCTTGGAAACGGGAGGTATCAGCTGTTCAAACCATTTTTCTGCCTTTAAGACTTCTATTCTTGTTGCAGGTTTTTCTGCCATTGACTTATTTTTCTCTATTTTATGCATAGTAGGCCGGTACTTCTTTATCAGTTTAAATAGAAGGTAGCCATGGCAACCAATTTATTATTGTATTTTAGGTTTATCAAGTTATGCGCTTTCGGTGCGTGACTTCTTGTTTAGACCGTCCTCCTCTTTTCACGACAGCGATGACCTTTTCCTTTTCATTTTCGTTCTGTGCACATTATGGTCAAAACAGGAGAAGAGAGGCCCTTTTGTCATATGATATCGGTATTTTTAAGATAAAGAAATAGCCTACTCATGCATCGCTTTGGGTCAAAGTGGCATATATCATAAATGTGTAGGAAAAGAGTGAAGTCAAATAATATTATATTCATGATAAAGCCTGGTGTTGAGCGGAGGGAAAGGTAATGATTTGAGATATGACTTGACCAATGTTGAAGAGAGTCTATGAGTTTCGTAATGTGAGTAAAAGGCATTTTAAATGTTGTTTCTTTTGATTTATGAGGGTCACCTTCTTTGTTTTGTTTTGTTTTGCCCCTTGTTTAATTTTAATAAACCTTAGCATCTCCTTGTGTCTCTATTTTGATGTTAATTTACACAATAGCCTCCTACCATGATGACTTTGGTTTCGAGAGGCACGAATCCAGCTCCTGACCATTCTCTGTCAGTTTCGGTCATCTCCGATATTCAGCACCATTAAGATTTTCATTTGGTTCTTTTTGTTTTTCCACTATGTCGATTGTACTATACAAGTCTACATAAAAAATAAAAATGGGGGTAGTGCAGTAGGCAAGGAGATTAGTGTGGTAGTCGTGTCGTGTCGAGGTGAGTGCGTTAAATTCGGCCCCCTGAAGTATGGCAAAGTTATACCAAAGGCGTCCAAACAGGACCAACGCGTTTTTATTCTGGCTACCGAAAGACAAACACCGGTGCGCACCCATCGGAGAATGAAGACTATGATGGGGCAACATGTCTGTCGAAAACCACCCTTGTGGAATGATGGACCAAGTTTAGTGCTGGTCGCGTTTCGACACAAGACGCTGGTCGATCTGGGAGGCCAGGCTCATCCGTTAAGGACATCAGCAAGCGGGCGGTGGACAAGGCGATGATGCCCTATAGTCCTGTTCACTCCTCATGCGATTATCACGCCTTCGTTCTCCTTAAAAGGGCGTTGAAGTGTTGATGCTCCCTGTCGGACGATGATGTGCAACAGGCGGTTATCGTACGAACTTCTTCACTCAGCAGGACGCAGTGTTTACCACACGGGGGTCTTCAACCTGGTGCGTCGGTGGGATGAGTGCCTCGATGTTCACAGCTATTTTGCCTGATTGGCATCCCGATTCAAAACTGTACGACCGTCAAACCCAAACTTGTTGATCACCCCTTAGATAACTACTCCCCACAGAGTCTGATATAGTCCGACGAGTGGCTCCGAAGAAGGTTGTAGGGATGTACGACTAACAACCGAGTGCAGTGATTTGTGGTGACTGACAGTGCATTGTATGCATAATTCGAAACTGTGTATTGTGAACTTTGAAAATGATTAGACTGCTATTGTGTGAGTATTGTACGTAAGTAAGTTCGTGTCCCCATTCCGAGGTGGTACAGCTCTTTACAGGCTCACTCATAATAGAGGTGAGTTGCATATACCATTTTCAGGGCATACCAGCCCCCTGCCGTTCATAAATCTCTGGCAGTACTGGGAATCGAACGCGGGCCTCGGAGGACGGCAGCTAATATAGTACTAACTCTTACAATATGCAGGCGGACAGCATTGTAGGTAATAGAGGGTGTAAACTGTGGACCTAGTGTGACTATGTTCGTGTATAAACAATTGTAGGTAAAATAAACCTTAGTCTCCGATGTGAAACGCTACCAGTTGCGTTTATTTGTCACCCTGCCGGCTCCTCACGTTACAATATTGTGTACTTATCTTGGGGGAATCGTAAGATCAAATGAGGTGGTGGTGGTGGCGGTGATTATTATTTTAAGAAGAAATACATCTGCGCAACCATCGTCTAATAACTCTAATCAGAGAGCAAAATGGAAAGGGTCCAACAATTCGAAATATAAAGGCATCGGCCGAACAAAGGCAAGGGCCACGAAGAACTTGAAAATGAAAAACTTCCTAGGTGCTAGCTGATATGAAAAACAGCAAACTCGGTCAAGAAAGGCAATCAATATGGAAAAAGGATTTATTGCACTGAAATGAAATGGCGTTTGGCTTTTAGTACTGGTAGTGTCCGAGGACATGTTCGGCTCGCCAGTTGCAGGTCTTTTCGTTAGACGCCTGTAGGTGACCTGTGCGTCGTGATGAGGATGAAATGATGATGAAGACGACACACACACCTAGCCCCCGTGCAAGAGAAATTAACCAATTAAGGTTAAGATTCCCGACCCTGCCGGAAATCGAACCCGGGACCCCTGTGACCAAAGGCCAGCACGCTAACCATTTAATCATGGACTCGGACATTTATTGCACTGACCGCGTGGCACTCGAAGGACCGTCTGGATGGGCAACAGTCATCTTAATTACTGAAAGCTCTCAAGGGGTTTTGTTAGCACGGGGGAAATATCGTTTTTTCCGGCAATAGCTCCTATGTTCAAACCACTACATTTTTCAGGAGAAGCAAAAAACAAGTTTGTTGGTAGAATACTGCACATTTAATGAACAAAGCATTTTAATAACATTTGTTTGCACTAAGATGTCATAATAATTAATAACAATGTTCATGGAAACATGCAGATATTTACAATAACGGAAATATATTCATACAATCGACATAGAAGGTTTTGTCTGTTCTTTTTTCACCACGTAAGAGAAAATGCACCCAAATCAAGGTTCATCATGAATTTAAGTTCTTGGACACATCATTTTTATAACATGAAATGTGTTTCTACTTCTACCACTGTGCAACAAAATCTAATTAACGTTTAGAAACATTTGAATTTAAATACTGAGAAAATAGGTAAGGGTGAAAAATGATTTCCATTGTTTACCCAAAATTTTGCTGATTTCTCATCTTCACTTGTATTTCAGAGAGTCGTAAAATAAGTGATGCTCTTTTTCTATTTCTGACTTAAGTTCTTGAAGATGCTTGAATTTGGATTCTGTGATTGGAATTTGTGATGTGTACAGTGGTTGAACCAATGAGTACTGACATTCTTCACATCTGTGATGCAACAGATTCCATTCCTCGAAGTATGCTACCTATAGTCCTGTTTATTTCCTCGCCACATGGACTGTATTTTAACATCCTTATATCATGGACAGTGGGATCCCCAACCTTCTTACCAGCTCTCAGGGAGGGCAGTATGTAATTCAAGCCTTCAAAATTTCTGAAAAATGAAAATTCTTTGACAATAATGTTATATGGCCTTTTAGGCCTGGCAATTCTCATTAATCTTATGTAGTCCATGGATGAATATATTGGTGGTTTGAAGTACTGCTCTGGAGTAGAATGTATATTATCTGCTTCCATCATTGTATGGCCCTTTTCAAGCAAGACAATTATAATGGAGTTTGTCTCGGTAACATCACTCAGTGCACTGGCCAGGGTTTTGTTGCGGTTCTGGTAGGTGCATCCATCAGAAATTAAGAGAATATGCTCGTACTGTTTTGGTATATGTTCCAAGTAATGGACTATGCAAGACACAAACTCATTTGATGAAACACCCCCATTATCTTAATGCTATACTTAGAGTGTAACGTAAATAGTGAAGTTATAATAATATATTTTAATGCAGCCAAATAGCCATAACTGAGAATGTAGATTACATTGATGGGTTACATATTTGCATAATCACTTATAGACATTGTTCTTCTTGTACAGAATTCAATGTGGTACTGTTCACACACTTTCCACATAGTGTGCACTCACAGTCTGTACTTGGGTCATGGAAGTGGTTTGATTTGCAGAGTAGGTGATGAAAACCGTGAACTGCTAATCTTGTAACGACATGTCTTAATTCAAAATTAGCTTCTGTCCACGAGCGATCTATCATTGCCCTTGTGCCATAGAAGTCCGGTTGAACTTCTTCTCTCTTCTCCGTCACTTTCGCCAGCAGTGTCTCTGATGCACCGGTGTTCGGTAGAGGCATACTTGTCCTGAGATCTTCTACGAGAAATCATTCCCTTGCCAGGAGATATGCAAGTCTAGATCGTGTCGTTTTTGATACACCTATCACCTTCTTTATATAGTTCGCTTTCACCCTTTCCATGGTTGATAGGTTGCTCATTGTTAAATGTGACCAGATGATTTCAATGCCATAAGTCATTATTGGAAGAATTTTTACTCTGAATAGCAACATTGCTGTCTCCAGACTGAGTGATCTAATGTCTTTTATTTCATGCATTGCCATCATTCCTCGAATAGGCCGTGCGCGTAGAGGCGCGCGGCTGTGAGCTTGCATCCGGGAGATAGTAGGTTCGAATCCCACTATCGGCAGCCCTGAAGATGGTTTTCCGTGGTTTCCCATTTTCACACCAGGCAAATGCTGGGGCTGTACCTTAATTAAGGCCACGGCCGCTTCCTTCCAACTCCTAGGCCTTTCCTATCCCATCGTCGCCATAAGACCTATCTGTGTCGGTGCGACGTAAAGCCCCTAGCATTCCTCGAATTGCCTTTTCTGTGACATGTTTTGTGAAACAATATGCGCTCGAATGCAGGGTGATGCCTAAATATTTGAAGTCTGGTACTATCTTTAATTTTTATCCCGAATGAAGATCTCTGCTGAGGCGGGTACTCTCTCTCCTTTCCTGAAGATCATGGTGTCTATTTATGAGATGTTTATGAACAGCTTGTCTTCGGAACACCAATTTTGCACGTCATGTACAGTTTCCTGTAGTTTTGTTATGTATCTTGAGCCAATTGCAATATCATCGGCATACGCGCAAGAAAATACTCCCTAATGTTGGTAGTTCTTAGGATATCTGCAGTTGAAATTAAAAACAGCAAAGGACTCAGTGGGTTACCCTGTAGGACCTCGTTTGATTGAGCTATTGGATCTGATAAAGTGAGGTTATCCGAAACTCGTACTTCGTCCCATTGCAGTATTGATGTGATGAGATAAGCCCAAATGTTGTTCGTGCCTAGCATCTCCTTAAGCTTGTCTATCACTAGCTTCCTGTTTATCAGGTCGAAAGCCGTAGTAAAATCTATGAAAATGGTGTAATATTTTCCGTTGTCTTGTAAGGCATCCCAGATTTGTTTTAGCAGGAGTTCAATAGCGTTTATGGTAGATAGTCCCTTTCTAAACCCAAATTGGTTCTCTGACAGATGGTCGTTTATTTCTGTTTATTTCCTCATTTATTTTTCCTATTATAATTTTGGTGAATATTTTGAAGGGGCTGTTTTCCAGTGCTATGCTTCTGTACTTATTGGGATCTCTTGGGTCTCCTTTGCCTTTATATAGAACTTTTACAATTGACTTTCTCCATTGCTGAAGAATGGAAGCAGTTTCTACACATTTGTTATATAATTTTGTCCAGCATACCTTGAGACATTAGCTACTCAGGGTATGTCAAACCGAAGTTATACTCCATCTGTAGACGCAGCCAAGCATTAAATTGTCAGGTGACCCCTCAAAACAAATTGAATAACGGTGCGTCCGCGTGTCGTTGTGAGGTACACAGACTACTGCGGTCATCTGAGTACGCTGTATGTAAACCAGCACACCCCATGCGAAACGTTCTGTTCATGTGACATTGGGAGTAATATTGATGCAATTATCATAAGTAGATGAGATCACAACTCCGCCACTAGAAATGACTCGGATTTCCTAGTGCCGGTCCCAAGCCCGGTAAAGGAGGAGGGTCAATGGCTGGTTGTTGAGTCTTGGGAGTTGCACTGATGTCGAGTAAGTGCTGCCATTAAAACTCAAGAAATGCTTTAGTTGACAGTCCATCTGTCAATGTAACCAGCAAATCCTACCCCTCATGGGGATGGGTGAGGGCGAGTACCTGGCGCCTTAAAACTGGGTCCCTCGGCTAAGGTATGGTAACCCCTACAGAAGAGTCCCTGGTCCTTCAGGTTGGGGGTTGTGCGAAGGGCTGGTAACTCTTCCACTTAAAAGCTTACCTCACTCATAAATCTCAGATGAATAACCGGACGGATTCTATGATGACGACAAAGGCAAGATCAAAGGCCAAACGATTTGGAATTAGAGATACATTAAAGTTGGGAACTTGGAACGTGAGAGGCATAAAAGGCAAAGAAGAAGAACTGGATAGAGAGCTGGCTAGGAAAGAAATCAATGTTGCTGTAATTACTGAGACAAAAAAGAAATTACAAGGAACAAAAGAAATTGATAAATTCACTATGATTCATAGCGGAGTTACACAGGATAAAAGAGCTGCAGCAGGAGTCGCAATATTAATAGACAGGAAGTGGAAAAACAAAATAGGAAGCTACACCATTATAAATGAAAGGATTTTGGTGCTGAGGTTGAAGGTAGAGAGAGGGAAATTAACCTTGGTAGCCGTGTATGCTCCTGAAGAAAACAAACAGGAAGAATCTGAACAGTTTTATGAAATTCTTCAATCAGTGATGGATAACACATGTAAAAGTGACTTTGTTGTTCTGGCTGGTGATCTCAATGCCCGAGTAAGGAACAAACCAATTGCAGAAATAGTGGGAAATAAAGTTGAACCACCTTTGAATGAAAATGGTAAATTATTGATAGAATTTTCATCCTATAATCAATTAAAAATTACTAACACCTTCTTTGAGAAGAAAGACATACATAAATTCACATGGACTGCAAGAGGACAGCGATCAATTATTGGCTATATAATGGTCAATAAAAAGTTAGGCCCAGATGTAACAGATGTCAGAGTACATAGAGGCAGCGATTTATATAGAGATCATTATCTGGTCATTGCAAAAATCAGAATTCTTGCTAAATGGAGGAAAAGGCCGAATAGAAATATACACAGAAACCAAGATATCTATAAGGTATATTTACTACAGGATGATGGAATAAAATACTTATATCAAAATCGGCTGCAACAGTATTAATGTCAGATTCTGACAAGTACTGATATTAACAAAGAAGGGGAAATCATAACCTCAGCAATTCAGAGGGCAGCAGATGAAGCCATTGGAATGAAGAAGAAATTTAGGAGAAAAACTGGGCTTAAAATATGGAATAAAGAAATTTCAGAATCTGTCAAGCAAAAACAAATATTATACCTGAAAATGATACAGTATCGCACCCCACAAAATGAGAAAGAATATAAAAACAGCAGGAACAAGGTCAAGTCACTAACGAGAAAACTCAAGCAAGAATCATGGGATAGGTTAATAAACTCAATAGAAGATGATATCTATGGTAGGCAAGAGATGGCATATAAGTTAATGAAGCACCTCAACAGTGACGAAAGAGAAACTAATATAAATGTAATCGAAGAAGAATCATGGATACAACACTACAAAGAATTGTGGTATAACGAAGAGTATGGAGAGAGTCAGGAAGATCAAGGTATAGATATCAACATTGAAGGAATTGACCTAATAGATATAGACGAACTTAATACAGTTCTGAAATCTTTCAAGAATAGAAAAGCACCAGGGTTAGACAATATAAATATGGAGTTGTTCAAGTATGGTGGGATCATTCTTAAATTTAGAATGTTACATTTAATTAATCTTTGTTGGAAAAGAAGAAATATACCCGAAGAATGGAGAAAAGCTAAAATACTATCACTTTTCCAGAAAGGAAATCGAAGTTTTTGCAGTAACTATCGAGGAATAAGTTTATTAAATGTTGGCTATAAAATATACGCTAAAATAATAAATAATAGACTTAAAATCATTGCACACAATCTCTTATTGGAAGAACAACGTGGATTTAGGAAAGGCAGATCCTGTACAGATAATATATTTAGCCTCAAACAGATACTGGAGAAGAGAAGAGAATTTAACTTGAATACTTATGTCGCTTTTGTCGACTATGAAAAGGCTTTTGATAGGGTAGATAGAGAACAGTTATGGAATATAATGGTAAAAAATGGATACCATAAACATCTTATTCAAGTTATCCAAAGTCTGTACAAAAGGACGAGAATTGTGTTAGATCTGGGATACAAACTAACGGAAGAATTATTAATTAATCAAGGTGTACGTCAGTGATGCAGCCTCTCTCCAACACTATTCAATATATATATATATATAGATGAAGTAATCAGAAATTGGAAACGAATTGTGCACTCTGGAATAAAATTGAACACAAACACATACATAAATACTATGCTCTTTGCAGATGATCAATTTATCCTGCAGGATGATGAAGATAAACTCCAGAAATCAATACATCAGTTAAACACCATTTGTAAAAGTTATAATCTTCGGCTATCCAGAACAAAAACCAAAGTTATGGCTTGGCAAGGGAAATATACTAACAGAACGAAGATAGTAATTGACAATCAACCAGTAGAACAAGTCACAAATTTGAAGTACATTGGTTGTGAAATATCTTTTAATGATGATGACGAGGTGAAGAAGAAGCTTCATCGATTTCAATATATGTATGGGACAATTCGCCGAACACTGAAAGGGAAAGTAAGAGAAGATACTCAACTTAAATTCTATAAGATTATGGCTGTACCAACTTTGTTATATGGAAGTGAGACATGGGTGGATAAAACAAGCTATAGGAATAAAATACAATCATCTGAAATGAGATTCCTAAGATCAGTGAAAGGATACTCCCTAAAAGATAAAATACGAAATGAAGAGATAAGACAACAATTAAATATATTCTCAATGAATGAAAGAATATTCCAAAACAGGATAAATTGGAAAAACCACGTTCTGAGGATGGATAACGACAGAATCCCAAAACTTGCTCTGGAATACCATCCTACGGGAAGAAGAGATATTGTCGTCCTATGAAGAGATGGAATGAAATCTGAGATCGGAGCAGGCTATTAGCCTAATCCATGGAGAGGAAGTAAGTAAGTAAGTTGAGATCACAGAGCGATGGTGTAATGTGGTGTTATATAAAGCAATAGTGCGCGTTTTTGAAAGCATCATAGCTACAGTTGGGGTGTAGTTCTCTGCCAAACAAGGAGGGAGATAAGCTAAGCCAACCACTTCTGTAGCCAAATTGTGAGAGAGAACAAGAGGGAGAATCCAAGCCTATCAGAAATAAAACTTGAGAAGTATCTCCGTCCACGGTTGGAATCTAGAAAAATAAAAACGATAGGAATACTGAGAGTAATTTTCTGAGCAATTTTATATACCTCATTTAGCTAATTATCAATTCCCGAATTAATTGATCTTCATCTCAAGTACCGTGGGAGGAAAGCCAGAGTCGAACAAGGAACTCAAGTGGCCCAAGCGGGGAAAAACGTAGCGTGTCTTGGGATAGTCACTCCAATAAATACTGAGCTGAGAGGATGCGGAGATCATTCTCTACACTCAACTCTGCCCTCAGGTACGTGTCGCGTGTCGATCGCGCTTTGATAGAACAAAGCATTTTATGCTTGTGATTTGCAGTTAGTAAACATTTCTTCTGTCTGTGTATTTGATCTGAGATCAGCAGATACAGTAAACGTGTGTCATGAACTGAGCAGAATGCCGATTAAGATTATACGAGTGAGAAGCAATTTTTATTCGCTACAGATCTTCTTAGAATAAGGAGAAATCCAGTGTAGTCTGAAAGCTAACTTGTTCTTAAGTCAGTGTAGGCTCGAAATGAACAGTAGAGATCGGGCCAGCTAGGAAGACACCCGGTGAGGGGAAGTGTGCGAGTGAGAAAGCAGAGCCGTGGGAGCGAGAACGCTGACTTCCCCTTCTCGCTCAGTATAGTGGCGACGTACAGTTGACCCGAAATATTTGTTATAACTGCCATGTAACATTCCGCAGATTTTCAGTTAGTGGAATTACCTTCTAGCTGTAAATAACAGAGATACCTAGCCGAAATGAATTTATTTAGAAGTGTTACAGATGATAGATAGATTTAAGGAGTTAGAATATAATTTAACCTCTTATTATAGTAGCTGTCAAAATCGTTTTCGTGTATCAATTTGAGTAGTCCTTATTTTAAATTATAATTTGATGTAAAATTAACTTTACGACGCTGTAGATGTACAGTGTAGAATATGGTTTGCTATAATACCAGGCTTCATAACCTGAGCCACGTCATGTAAAATAACTCGATAATAATAATATTAATAATAAGATATTATACATCAAGAATGAAACACGCTACAAGAAAATTGAAAAACTCTCAGATACGATGGGAAGAAAGAGCATTTTTTTCGGTCATCTTCTTCTCAGAATTAAATCTAATAGATTAACAGAACAAATCTTTGACTCCTTCCGTAACCCAAAACAAAACTGAACTGGTTTAAAGAAACTGAAAAGGACCTGGTAGAATTAAAAATTACAGAAAATTCAGCTGCTGCTACTCTTTCCTGCACTTTCTTGCAATCTATCACGAACTTTTCTTCCACTGCCTCCCTTTCCATAAAGTCTATAACGTTCAAGATTGCTGCACCTTACGATGCAGGCTGCTTTTAACGCCTTCCATACAGTCATAGATAGGCCTAACGCACACCACCACTAACCACAGTTACTACACAATGAGAAATTAGAAAGCAGCGCGCGACAGCTGAGTATAAACTTATGTACTGTACTGTCCTTGTAGCAGGAGCTCTGTTAGGAGGGGATGCGCTATGCGAGATAGTCCAAAGTGCGCATGCGCTCCCAAACGTCTTCCTAGCTGGCCCGATCTCTATAATCTAGCTGCCTTATAATGTATCATTTCCACAGGGACAAAAATTAATCTGCCGAAACATTAGGCGGTTATCTCGAAGAAACGCCGCAGAATTGTAAATATGTTAATTGCGGTGGCGTAGGTGAAAGAAAGAAGTAGTCCAGAACTTTATTGTACGTAGTATTAGAAGTGAAGTCCTTGTGTGATCTCTCATAATTGTCAGTTCAAACTTTATGCAAATAAACCTCAGGAGTGCATTGATATGCGAAATAAGGAAATACGCATTTAACCAGATACAAATGTCAACTTTGCATTTCTTTCCAGTTTCATTAGTTCGCGCAAACGCTCGTCCGCAAGTGCTAATAGATCGCGGCGTACCCAGCTCTACGAGTAGCTGAAGGGAGACTTCAGTAGCTGGAGAGAGAAGAAGATCCATAATTGTGCAGCGTTGGGTCATCACGGTCCGATCGAGACATCAGTAGCGGCTGGGAGAAGAAGATCCATTATTGTGCAGCGTTGGGTTATCACGGTCCAAACGGGACATCAATACCAAGCGTTCCAGTTAAGAAGACAGAAGACCATGGTGATGTTGTTGGAGTCATACCTAGGAGTGCTGCCTTGTGTCAACGGCAGTAGCATGACCTGCTAAAGGATGCCGTCCGCCATGGGGGATCGTTAGGATGAGTAACTAATTAAGGTCAGACATATTCTAACATTTAAGCACGAGATAGAGTTAGGATAGCTTTGCTAATGTTGTAAATTGGAATGTTTGCCTTTCAGGCGACTATGTAAATAAATTTGCGCTCATGACAAGCATGCATTGGTAGTGTAATTTATTTAGTGTTGTGTCATTCTCAATTGATCATAGTTCTAGATTCTTTTTTTATTTGTGTACATAAATTTGTCATTCAGTTGAAGGAGTGATTATTCTGTAATATCATCAGTAGAATGACAAGCACGGTCTAGTAAATGTGATAGAAAGACCTTGTGTCTTAGGTGAACTAGTCAGATAACTACATGAGCATGTCTTAGAGATATAATATCAAATTTGTGATCGGCGTTGTAAGCTGTAAGATCTTCGTAACACCTCCTTCCAACGCTCTCACAGACAATGAGCGGGATTTGAATGGCAGACTATTGAATGTAGAGAAATAAGGCCCAGGCGAGATATATAAGTTTAATCAGCCCAGAGATGCTGAGATAGAAAGAGCCCTAATTTATGTAGATACGCAAGTAGAAGCGTATGGTATGAGAGGTTTAAATGACTTGTGTTGAGCTCAGTAGTTGAGCGACATTGAGTGCAGAAATACGCACAGGAAATGAAAATAAGAGTTCAGGTTTCGCGATTGATAATATTATGAAAGGGCCAAGTAGTTAATTTTATTATTTGTGGGCATGTAATAAGTGAAAGAAATTCCGCAGTAGTCAGAGCCGTTTAGCTGCCAGCTGTGTGGGCCATAAATCAAGTGTGGAATCCATGATGGCCGTCACTCCTTCTCCGCCGGTGTTTGGAGTTATGTCGTTGGGGTGAGTTCTGACGTCATTTGTTTGGGTTTTCGGTCCACTAGTCAAGGAGAAGGTCATCGCCACCACAGACACAAGGTTAACAAGGTTATATACATTCTTTGAAAGCTGGAAAGAAAAATGCAGTTCTTTATGTGATTTATTTACGGAAATTGGGTGATATCCATACTACTCCGTGCTTTGTCATTGTATTGTAATCGCATGTATATTTCTTTTTTAAGATTTGCACGGATCCAAGACCGGTTATAGGTTCATTTCCTATATAGTGAACGACGAGATTTGCATGTATATTTTTAAGTACTTGTTTCATGGGTTAAGGTGCCCTGTAGTGTAATGTAAATATTTCCCAGACAAAGTTATTAGGTTAAATCTAGTGAAGTTATTCATCTCTAACTCAACTATATTATCTTTTTCAGCAAACCATATTGAGTAGAATCTGTCTGCACCGTGAGAAAGTCGTAAGAGAAATCACTCAGCAACCACGTCACGGAAGAATACATAGGACTTCCCTGGCTGGAAATATGACGATAATTGAAGAAGCCACTTCTTGGCGGTATATTTGTATAAATTTTCATGTAAATTGTTTAAATTCAGTAACCATTCAAATATTATTTGCACTTCACATCTCTTCTTTTGTTAAATTGATTTGTTATTTGGTTATGATATTTAGTGTGCAACTCACATTCATAAGGTTATTTAATGTAGAGTAACCCCGATATATCCTGTTCCTCTTCGATTTAATTTATCGACGCCCTTATTTAACCCACCGTACTCGCCGGCTGTGTAGTCTGGAGCTGTAGAAGAGGAAGTCAGGAATTAAGGTAAGCTATGTGCCAGGGTTTACGAACCACTTAGGTGAGTATTTTACAAACTATAGGACTTCCAGTTTGTTCTCAGCGTTTACATAAAAAAACTGAATGCTGTAGACCACACATGAGACATCTTAACGAGGTTCAAGTCGCAAGGGCCGTCATCTTGATCCAGGAAGGATGGACTTTTCGTCATGTTGCTGTGGATCTCAATGTCTCTCCGTCAGTTATTCAACGCTTGTGGAATCGCTACAATGAGACAGGCCAGTTCACAAGGAGTGTTGAACGAGGTCGTGGACGCATGACAACCCCACAGGATGACCGATATCTGACCATCTGTGCGTTGCAGCGTCGTTCAGCAACTGCCAGAGAACTGCAACAAGACCTCAGGAGGGTCATTGGAGTCACGGTGTCTGACCAGACAGTAAGAAACATGTTAAGTGTCCTTTCGACCCAGACGTCCCGTTCGAGTGCCCCGTTTAACGCAGTAACATCGCACATCTCGCCTTCTGTTTGCCGGTACCCACGTCAACTGGCAACTTCGCCTATGGAAACCTGTGTTGTTCATAGGCGAGTACAGATTTCCCTTGACACAACGTGATGGACGTCAACGTGCATGGAGACGCCGTGGTGAGCAGTACTTGTCAAATGTTGTCCAGGAAGGCGACCGATTCGGACATGGTTCTGTTATGGTGTAGGGTGGCTACAATATTGATGGCCGTACGGATCTTGTCATCGTCCGTCGTAATCTTACCACTGCGGGGTACATCTAGCAGATACTGCTACAGCATGTGTTGGTTGTTGCATGCGGCATTGGCCCTGAATTCGTACTCATGCACGACAATGCAAAGGCTCATATAGCGCTTATCACCAGAGCTCTCTTGCGAGAACTCGACTTTCAAGACATGGAATGGCCGGCAGTGAGTCCCGAACTTAGTCCCATCGAGCATGTGTGGGATAGGCTTGACAGAATTGTTCCCGGGCGTCCTGTTCCACCACAGACTCTCCAAGACCTCGAACAGGCTCTCATTGAAAAATGGGACCTGATACCGCAACGTGACCTCCGTCGACTTATACGGAGCATGCCACGTAGGTGCCAAGCTGTGTTAAATGCTCGTGGAGGACATACACAATACTGAAGCTCTCCAGCTGTGACAAAAATCCACACTTGAGGACTGTTATCACTTTGCTTTCGCCCCTATTTGGACATTTCCGTTTGTGTTCTGAAAATGAACGCAAATCCATCGATGTTCTTTTGTATACTTCAACGATAAAGAATAAAATTTTAGTTGGTAATAAACTTGGGTGTGAGGTATTGTTTTGTGGAGCATGTAATACGTTCAAAACATGTTCCCCTAATTTTTTGAACTGTGTATTTCCGCAGCTTTCTCAGCAATAAATAATCATTAGGTTTTCGTACTTTCTATCAATCCGGTCATTCTGAAAATGTTTTGTATGTAGTCTTATTTATGAAGCTATTTGCTAAAAATTAAAGAAGCATGGCCAATCACACTGGCATGATTTTTAACGTTGTTTTGGCGGATTATTTATATTAAGTAGTCTGATACTGTTTTTAGGTACAAGTAAATATTTATAAATGTGTATTGGCCGATGGAATGTTATTAAAAATCCCCTGAAGGAACATCAACCTCTTCCAGCATATCATGGGTCACTCTTTTTGTGGGGAAAGAGACTTCCACAGGCTAAGACCATATATAAGTTGTGGTATAGAGAAAACCCTCAGACCGAAAATGCGATTAAGACAATAATTATAGCACCAAAGAAATGCTCATAATTATTATGATGGAAGTAAGTGGTGGTGACTGTGGTGGTTATTGTTTAAAGAGGAAGTGCAACCAGGCAATCATCCTCTATTAACACTGACCACTGGGAAGTTATGGCATATTGCTTTACTCACATTTAGTGATAACAGCTCAGCAGCTTTCCGTACATGTTGTTTCTCCGTTCCAGTTATAAGAATATGCTTCATTCAAAGCTTATGAGCATATTGTAGGTCTTCACCCTCAGGTTTCATTTCAATTAATTTGGTAAATGCTCTTTTTGTAACACATTTTCCGCCTTGTAGTTGATATCCTTCATCAAGAAGGTGATACCGCAGTAATTTAAGGGCATGAGGCACATCACAAAAAAAGAACATATGTTACGTTCTTTACTTGATGGGTTTTCCAGCGACGGTTTGTCTCACGAAATATTCAGATCATTCATATATTTCCTATTGAAGATCCCTTGTCAAATACAACTGCTCTAACTTTAAATCCGGTGCTATCTACAACATAAATTCCTTCTAACAGTTCTCTTGACTTCGCTGTATCAAAATTGTAATATATAGGTTGCATCCTCTTTTGTTGACTTGAACATTAGCATGGGGTTCTCTAATCATTTCTTCACTTTGATCAAAGTATTAGTCGTTATTAACCTTCATTTCATCAAAGCTGTGTACAACTCTTTCAAAATTTGTAAAAATTCTTAATTGTGCTTTCTATATATTAATGCTAAATTAAATGAATCCAGGAGAAATAGAAAACTGTCTTAGTCGTCGTTTGATTATAACTTCGCTAGGAAGAAGATAATTAATCACGTCTCTAACAAAACACAATGCTTTATACGCTATATATCGTATGGTAACCGCCTTAGCAATGTCCTCAGATGACCAGCGTGAGTATTTGCCTTTTACTTAAACTTGTTATTGACTTTCAGATGAAGCACCCTAAAAACTTCTACATTAATTTTCAGTTTTATTACCTCCGTATTAGCTGCTCTAAGACAGTCCTGAAGATCCTTATTTTGCCATTTTATGTCACGGTATTCTAGTTGAATTAACTCCAATTCTGGAGTCAATTTAGCAATTCCTTTCTCAAGACCGCATTATTAACATTTTCCGATTCAATTGAAGTCTGTGATTGTAAAATTCGTCGTACTTCCTTACGATTATTTCGCTTCTGTGCCCTTATTTCGCGATCTTTACAGGATTGACGGGCTAAACCATTTATTATTCAGTGTCAAATTTAAATGTGATACTGCTTCAGGCCTAAAAGCACGTCTTAATTGGAAGGTTCAATAACTCAATCTTCAAGTCTCTTATGTAGTCCAAGTCATCAAAGTCAACAGATCACAGACGATCATTCTTAACCTAAATGAGTCAGCCCGTTTACAGGCATGAATCCACTTTTCTTCACTGTTCTTCGCAAAGCGGTGAAATTTAATCTCTAAGTCCTTCTAGTGTATAGCGTGGTTAGAGCAACCGGCAACAGCGCAATACACCTTGGCAGAGCACAAAAAGATTAAACTCCTGTACTGCCTGTACCGTTCCGAATGTAAACATTACTGCAAGACTAATGGCGCTCAGCTTGCTGTGGCGAAATTGGTTACCGCGTGACGTCACGAATGTGGCATGCTACTGTGCATCCAGTTGATGACCCCTACCGTCTAGTCTAGTAACCATGGGTTGTTCTAATAAAAGGTTATATTTGTAACGTGTACGTTTATAGATAGACCAGCAGTTACCCGCGGCTTCGCTCGCATGGATTTCGTAATATGATAAAAGTAACCGTTCCTCGGCACTGTATTAAGACATCTGAAAATCCCTAAAGTATAAAAACCAACCGTAAAATTGAGTTTCATTTACTCCATTAACTCTTTTTAAACCACGTTTGTGGTATTGCGTTTTGGTGCTAAGATGACCATGCGACGTAGAACTGTACATGTGAGAAACAGTCTGCTCTCAAGTCGAAAACAAACAAAAAATACATGTTTCTTTATTTTAAAAAGAGATTCCAAATACCTATTGCCATATCTGTAACATCCACAATTTTTGAGATATAAGTATCTCCATAAAAAGAATTCAAACCATTTCTCAGTCCTTCCCCCACCCCACCTCCACTTAAGTGGACTTTCTAAAAACAAAAAATGTTTGTGTTCCTTTATTTTGAAAGGAGATTCCAAATACCAATTTTCACGTCCGTAACATCTTTAGATTTCGAGATATAGGTATCCTCGTACAAGGAATTCACCTAATTTTTCAATTACTTCAAGACCACCCCGCCCCCTTCCATCAAGTAGGTTTTCAGAAAACAGAGAGTACGTATCTCTTTATTTTGAAGATTATAAATTCCAATTTTCACGTCTGTAACATCTTCAGTTTTTTTGATATCAGTATCCTAACGAAAGCAATTCAAATTCCTTTTCAGTCCTTTTCACCCCCCCGCCCCCCAACCGCTTAAGTGTTTTCAGAAAACTAAAATATACATGTTTCTGTATTTTTAAAAGATTAAAAATACCAATTTTCACGTCTCTAACATCTTTAGTTTCTGAGATATATTGTGAGCATCCCCGTACAAAGAATTCAATTAATTTTTCAATTGTTTCACCCACCCCCCTTAAGTGGATATTCCGAAAAAATATTTCTTTATTTTTAAAGGATACTATAAATACCTATTTTCGCGTCTGTAAAAGCTTCAGTTTTTGAGATATCAGTAACCTAATAAACAGAATTCAGCCCCCTTTTCGGTCCTTTTCACCTCCCCCTTAAGTGTTTTTTCTAAAACAAACAATACGTATTTCTTTATGTTTAATAGAGATTTAAAATGCCAACTTTCACGTCTATAACATGTAACATGCTCATTTTAAAAACTCACTCCCTTTTCCACTTCCCCTTAAGTGGATTTTCCGAAAACAATTTAGCTACGTTTCCTTACTTTTACAGGAGATTCAAAATACCGGTTTTCACACTGTAACATGTTGCGTTTCTAAGATATACTGAAGATATAGTCACTTCAAGAATTTATCCCCTTTGTCACTCCTGTCACTCCCTTTTCCACTTCCCCTTAAGTGGAATTTCTGAAAACAATTTATGTACGTCTCCTTAATTTTACAAGAGATTCCAAATACCAGTTTTCACTCTGTAACATGTTACATTTCTGAGATATACTGAAGATATAGTCACTTGAAGAATTTATCACCTTTGTCACTCCTGTTCACCCCCATAATTGGATTTTTCAAAAAACAAAAAATACGTGTTTCGTTATTTTTAAAGGAGATTCCAGATATCAACCTTCATTTCTATAACATCTTCAGGTTTTTGAGATATGAGTATCCTTATAGAAGGTATTCAACCCCTTCTTCACTTTTAGTCACCCCCCACTTAAGGGGATTTTTCCGAAAAATACAAGAATACTCGTTCCTTTACTTTTAATGGAGGTACCAAATACCGATTTTTACGTCTGTAAACATTTAAGTGTTTGAGATATGGGTATACACATGTAAGCAATTCACCTGCGTTTTCACCTCCTTAGCGATGGAATATCCAAAAATCATCCCTTAGTGAGCACCTCTAATATAAATGCATCCGCAAAATTTCATTTCCTTATGTCCAGTAGTTTTGGCTCGGCGACGATGAATTTGTCAGTCAGTCAGTCAGTCAGTCAGTCAGTCAGTCAGTCAGTCAGGACATGTCATTTTTTTAAATATAGAGATTACCAAGATTTCATACTCTATACGATTTAGAAGTATTCAAACCCTAACATTTTTATACACTGTATTCCTGTACTGTACGTGTTAGTAAAGAAGGTTTGTAGAATGTGAAATTCTATTCGTGTTTTTAAATTTTCATTTTCAGTCTAAAGTGTTTATGTAACCTGAAAATAGAACATTCGGCATAATCGATCAACCAGTCAATCAATCATCATTGATCTGCATGCTGGTGCTGTCTACCAGGAGGGGGGGGGGGAATTCCCTATCATTTATTTACCTAATCTTTTCTTAAATGATTTCAAGGAAGTTGGAAATGTATCGAACTTTTCCCTTGTAAAAATCATAGGCCATGTAGCCTACTTATTCAGAAAACTCACTTTTAAATCTCTCCTATACCTGACATAGAATTACATTCAAAACTTTACGAATGAACCAGGCCTGCCTTTACCGCGTTAACCCTCACTTCCTAAAGAGATGCCGTGGTTACTTAGTGCCGTATTACTCAACAACCGGGCAGTGGAATATTCTTCTCGAATTTGCAATTTTACTTTCCTAAGCATTTTTCACAAATAAGTATCTTTTAGTGGAAATATTCTTAGGAGAGTAATTTTATTGATTGTGTCGTAAACCGCAGACTCAGGTCGTCTCTATACACTAAATTCTAGAGAAAAAAAGAATCTGTTTAGCAAATGTCAATCAATCACTTTACTACCTACGTGACAGAACAATGTTGACTGATATATCTCTACAGTTCATACCCCAGGTCATTCTACGTCGTCATCAGGTAATTGTTTTCCGCTACCCAGCTAATTTTCAGCAATTAGTCACAACACTACCAACGATTTGACGGTAAGATTATTATTGCGATTAAATTTAGAATATGTTATTCATTCACCCAAATATAACTAAAGTCTGTCTAGTCCTACCCAAACAGTTACCTTCTAAGTGAGATAGAGTTCTTATCTCTCTGTCTAAAAGCATTTTCCTCCAGGAATTAACCTGGTACCATGTGCGTTTACAGAAATGGAAATCTAGTTTCATAATATATCGACTTCCTGACTAGCACTGATCCCATTTCCTCTACGGTAGGTGAACCGAACACGCTTTTACCACGTTAGGTAGGCAGATAGGCCTACCTTGATGGATAAACATTCGTTAATTGTATCAGATGTTGCATTCATTTGCGACTAGCATTACTAACAAAATATCGTTCATCCAAGTATCGTTGATATTTCAGGTCATTCATCACCATAATAGTGACATTGTGGTTACGTTGGCGTTTACTATTTTGGGAAGAGATACAGATATTGGCCTTGTCAGGTAATGGAAACACGGACGAGATATTTTTTTTAATATCGTGTAACTATTTCTAGCCGAGTGCAGCCCTTGTAAGGCAGACCCTCCGATGAGGGTGGGCGGAATCTGTCATATGTAGGCAACGCGTGTTATTGTGGTAGAGGATAGTGTTATGTGTGGTGTGTGAGTTGCAGGGATGTTGGGGACAGCACAAACACCCAGCCCCCGAGCCACTGGAATTAACCAATGAAGGTTAAAATCCCCGACCCGGCCGGGAATCGAACCCGGGACCCTCTGAACCGAAGGCCAGTATGCTGACCATTCAGCCAACGAGTCGGACACGGACGAGATAACGATCCTGAATGTCACCCTGATTCTTTCATAAATTATTTCGTCTGAGTCCTGTGTGTTACAGTGTTAAAATTGTAGTTCCTAATTAAGTTTTCTATTATTACGACTAAAACACTGTCTGTTCTATCAATCTAATTCAGTGCAGGAAAACCCAACTAGTACACGCGCACAATTGTATTTGAGAACGGATGACTATATTTGAATGAGCCCATGTTGAATAAAAGGTCTCTTTAAGCAATTTTTTGGCAATACTTAATTTATTTTGCATCATATGTCGAAGTACATGACGACCGACACACTTCCCAGAGAGTTATGTCACACCTATAATTTATAAACTACACGAGACTTTCCAGTGAAATAATCAATGATCGACCAGTGAAGTATCATAGTATTCAACGTAACCTTCATTTGAAGCAGGTGACGGCATTTCTCAATTGAACAATAATCAGTAGTCGACAAGTTTCTAAAAATTCACTAGTGAACTTGAGTGAAGAGAATAAATTCATAATGTCGAAGCGTATGTACGGCTCAATGGCTAAATGCTTAGCGTGCTGGCCTTTGGTGTCAGGGCACCGGGTTCGATTCCCGGTGGGGTCGGAAATTTTAACCGTAATTAGTTAATTTCGCTGACACGGGGACTGGGTGTACGTGTCGTCTTCATCATCATTTCATCCTCATCACGGCGCGCAGGTCGCCTACGGGCTTCAAATTAAAAGACTTGCATCTGGCGAGCCGAACTTGTCCTCGGACACTCCCACGCCATTTCATTTTCATTTCACCGAAGTATATGCAGCTCAAATGGGATAAGGGATATTAGCGACGGGCAACAAACGATAGAGTGCGTTTAGGCGAAGAGAACAAATCTAAACGTACCAATGCAGAGAGGTGTAGAAGGCAGTGGCGAAGCGTGAACTAAGTAAGGGGGTGTACAGATTTATTTCTTTATTTAAACTATTTTAATCATAAGTTATATATTGAATTTTTATTTCGACGCATACTAACCTGTATTCAATAATATATTAATGACTCTGAAACTATGACAAACCCTACAACTTATAACCCTACGTGCACTCATTTTCTTTTTAAATATAAACTAAACAGGCAGCGGGGAGTTGTCAAATAACAACGAACTTTTCGAATAACAAGTAAATAGCAATATAATTCATTGTTATGTAGATTTAATAAGAGATATAATAAATAGATTTTCGTATGTCACCTTAAACAATATTATTGTAAATGAGTTCAATTCACCTGTCTTTCATTTCAGCAAATATATATATTACGCTTGTCTTGAAGTCAGGCGTCTTGCTAGAGTTCCCACGTTGGACACTTTCTGGTTGGTCATCGAATTTCTTAAATAGGTTTTGATTTGTTTCAAGGCACCCATAGCGCGTTCACTAGAAACTGATGTTTAACGGAATAGAAAGCATTAAGTTAAGCAATTTTGTTGTTTCCGCATGCACACTCCGGAATTCATTATTAAAGGTGTAAGCGAATAGTTGTTGGGGTTATAATACTGTAACTAATATTGGCGGGCAAGAAACTGCATGTACTTGAAGGGTTTTCATGCTGTCATTCATTTATTAGGTGTAAGTTTGCTATACTTTAGTTGAATATTATTTTATTTTTAAACTTGTCTTACAATAAAGTAAATTCATATTAATTACATAAAACGTATGCCTGAGATATTAACCAATAAGAGAACCTTTATAACTGAGATTCAAATACTAGCCAATGGAAGCAAGAAGAGACGCTGTTAAGTGTCTACTGGGCGGAGAAATCTCACTATAGAAAAGTCATAGTTCCATAGTTAGCACCTACAGATAGCGTTAGTGTTGCTCTATCTGAAGGCCCTGAAAATCAAAGGGAATGTACACAGAATGGACAGCGTCTACTTTCGCCTACAGTACGTGCACTAGCATTGCCGAAGTGAGACGAAAATAAGTAAAGCGGGATGTAGAATAATGTCTTGTATGTGGAAATAATTAATGTTCTAAAAATAATTGAATTAACTAGACAATATTCTTTCTTTCTTTCTTTCTTTCTTTCTTTCTTTCTTTCTTTCATTCATTCATTCTCTTTTATCTGTTTACCATCCAGGATCGGTTTTTCCCTCGGACTCAGCGAGGGATCCCACGTCTATTGCCTCAAGGGCAGTGTCCTGGAGCTTCAGACTCTGGGTCGCGGGATACAACTGGGGAGAATGACCAATACCTCGCACAGGCGGCCTCACCTGCTGTGGTGAACAGGGGCATTGCGGGGGATGGGAAGATTGGAAGGGTTAGACAAGGAAGAGGAAGGAAGCGGCCGTAGCCTTAAATCAGGTACCATCCCCGCATTTGCCTGGAGGATAAGTGGGAATCCACGGAAAACCATTTCCAGGATGGCTGAGGTGGGAATCGAACTAACCTCTACTCAGTTGACCTCCCGAGGCTGAGTGGGCCCCGTTCCAGCCCCGTACCACTTTTCAAATTTCGTGGAAGAGCCGGGAATCGAATCCGACCCGCGAGGATGGCAGCTAATCACACTAACCACTACACCACAGAGGCGGACAACTAGACAATATTTCGTTCAAGAAATGTTAAGGGTACACGCTGTCTACCCGGTCTCACCTGACGCTTCACCCATGGTAGAATGTACAGACAGCGAAAGAAATTCGAGCGGTGCAGCAAGTCGACTAAGTTTTGAGCACTTCTAGTGCACCTGTGCCTGAGCCAATGGATGTGGACGAGTATTTCAATGCATTCCAAGCTATTAAATATGATACTATAGACTCTGAAATACAATTCCAAAGATCGTCGAATTTCGAAAGAAGCTGGAAGTTCTCGAGTGAATACTTCCAGGGGGCATTTGAGATGAATCCGTTGACGACCTGAGAGACGCATTCACGCACAAATCTTGCAGCTGGCTCTTTAATTCAGCTTTCCTGTTACTGTGCTAGCATTAGCGGATACTTAAGCTAGGTGGCTCAGTTAGTGACCTAAACACTACCGTACTTAAGTACGGAAGAATGATTACTTACCTCGATGCTGTTCTTGAGGACTCTCTTTGTGAAGTTTGTTGACTCCTGCCAAGGTTTGTCTGAGAATGAATAAAAGGTTCCACAGCTCTGTTCATATCTGATGACCTGCTGCCATTGCTCCTGCTCCTTCCACTGCATCTTCGTTGTCTATTGCACGGTGAACTGCCTGTTTGTAAAGAACAAACACTTCGTTTGGCGTAATTGTCACTGGAGTGCCCACGGTTAACATCACCAGCTAAATATTCTTGGTTAGACCTACAATCTGGTCTTAATCTATATCCTGCACTTTTTGTTCGAAGGGAATGGTGGGGACCTCTCCCTCCTTGTGTCTCCCTGCTATAAACTTCCCTTTCACAGGTGACATATGAATTTACTGAACGGTTCTCAAATAATTTATTTTCACTCCTGTATACATCAGATATCATGTCCAGAACTGCATCAACTTTTCTACTGTCGGCAATAAACGGTCTTTCGGAGTTTCTAGCCTCTCTCTTCGAGATTCCTTCACTAGTTTTAGTGACATATTTCGAATATGCTTCTGGCAAAAATCCTGTTTGGGTATTACTGGAATTAAAAGTATTTCGGTTATCAGGAGATTTTTCACGATGGTATGTGGACTCGTCGATTGTTTCAAAAACTGATGTCACTATCGATGAAATTGTAAACATATTTGATGCCGAAGTATCGTTTGTACATCCAGATATCACGGACGTCGCTCGACCACTCATCCTTGTACCGTGATCGTTCGTCCATGGAATTTCCTTATTCACAGCTTTGCCTGGTGTATTACAAGAAGACGACGAAGTACTAATATAACTTGTCGATTTCTTTACCTCGTGGATGTTACCTTCTGTCTGCCTGGGCGGTTCTTCTGTCACGAGAGAGAATAAGCCGTTTTCGTGATCTTTTGTAGATGGTCTATGATTATCTTTTTTAATTAATCGACTTTTATCTCCAGAAAATAATGCTCTTAGAATGGCATTTGAAAATTTGGCGCCTACCTCATTAACTTTTTCTTCACTTTCATTTGCTGATTCTTTTGATTTCATTTGGTCTATGGTATTAGTAGCGCTAAGGATCAAATTTTCCACAAGACTACTAATACTGCTATTAGAAGTTATGTTTTCTTGTCCTTTATATTCCCGAGATGATTCTCTTGAAGTTTGCTGTGATTCAGAATCTAGAATATGAGACTTACTCATTAGTTTCATCACTTGAGAATCATCTTGAAGACTGTCACTTTTCTCTTTCACAGAAGCATCTAATGTTGTCTCACTTTTCTTTTTCAGAGAATCACTCAAAGTGAAATCACTTTTCTCTTTTAGAGAGTCACTCAAAGTGAACTCACTTCTCTCTTTTAGAGAGCCGTTCAAAGTAATTTCACTTTTCTCTTTAAATGAATCTTCCAGAGGAATGTCCATTCTATCTCTCAGAGAATCAGGCAAAGATACATCGCTTCCATTTTCTAAATATTTCAAGACGTTATCACTAGTACTTTTCAAAGATTCATTCTCAGATATCCCACATTTGTCCTTTGGAGAAGTAGAAAAACCTATTTCATTTTTACTGCTTCTGTGTATGGTCTTATTTCTTTGCTTTCGACCTGTGCTACTGGTCCTTTCACGCACTTTCTGCATTTTTCTCGAATGACCATGAGAATGTTTTCTCGAATTACGTCCATTCTTTCCATCACTTTGTAATTTACCTTCGAGATTTAAATGAGTGAGAGACTTTTCTACCCATGCCATTATTTCAGAGTAAGTCATTACTCTATTTTCACCAAAGGA
Organism: Anabrus simplex; assembly: GCF_040414725.1. Taxonomy (NCBI): domain Eukaryota; kingdom Metazoa; phylum Arthropoda; class Insecta; order Orthoptera; family Tettigoniidae; genus Anabrus; species Anabrus simplex. The sequence continues at coordinate 1,457,982,518 of NC_090265.1, forward strand.
AGTGAGAACTGTTCCGCCCTCTGTTGGTTTCATATGTTCTTTCTTACCACTTGAAGGTGTTATACACCTCTGTTTACTGGACCTTCGAGAAGTTGTCTTTTCACTACTTATAGAAGTACACGATCGACTAGAGCCTTTTTGTTCGTTTGGAGAAACTGGTGCTTTATAATCTGGAACACCTAAGTGTTTCTTTCCTTGTGCACTTTCAGATTCGTGTTCTTGTCCCTGGTCCTTCGTATTTGGAGACGATTTCGTTTTCTTCCTTGTTTTTGTGCTGAGATCACAACTTTCTGAACTTCTCTCACCACATGATGTGAGACTGCAGCTAAATATGCTAGTATTCAGCTCAAATTTTTCAGATTCCTTGTCCTCTACAGACTCACTTGTACCTTTGCTGTCATGTGAAATTACTAACTTATCTCTGAACTCTTCTTCTGGGGCTACTGATTTATGATTTGTTTGGCTTGTACTTTTCAATTTTTCTTCCCTTTTTGCTATTGGCTTCTGTTCAAAATCAATCGATGTTTGCATATTCGTGGGATAAGATGAATTTTTCAAAAAATTGTCGTTGGAATTCTGCTTTTCGTCATATTCAGAGGACCCATAACAGAATACCGAACCCCTTTTCTTTCTGTGAGTGTTCATAAGTGTGTCGCAGTTAGTATCCAATGTGACTCCATCGTTTATAGAACTATCGGGTTTATGTTTTGAATATGGCTTTGTTTCTGTGTGTTCTATATTTAAGGAAGTAAAGTCTGTTATTTTATGGGACGATTTCACCTTCTTTTCCCGACTATTTGCTGATGAAATCACTTTTGCTCTGATAGAAGTTGCATCTGCATTTTCATCTAAATCTACCTGAGAACGCGTAGAAGTGTTGTGTTCCACCAGTTCCTCTTCTGTGTTATTTACACTTTCATGTGAATTGGTACAAACCTTTACTGTCGCGATATTAGTAGATGTCTTTCTTCTGTCTTTATTACGCTTGCTGATACCAGTACACTTTTCTCCTTCAGGCACCCCCAAAAGTACCGGATTACTGACATCAACACATCGCGAAAGAGCAGCTATTTGTGCACCAATACCACTTGCGGCATCAACATCTAAATACGTGTTAGTATCTCGTCTTTTCTCTAACGTTAGAGTGCCATTACTATTCGTTTTGTTTTTATTATTGCTTATTTCCTTTAGTTTTCTATCGCGTTCTTCGTCTAAACACTTCTGTAGGTGGTGTTTAGAATCTGTTATAGACCCCTTCAATTTAATTAAGCGTTCTTTTAATTGTTTAGCTTCTTTCGTTATTACAGGAATACATCGACAGTTAACCGTGGATGACGAGGCTTGTTTCGTAATAGGGCTGTCCGATAAAGAATTGGCCTCCATTATTGGATCTGCTACGGAATTAGATCCCGACTTTCGTGTTTTCGGGCGTGTTTGCATCTTAGCTTCACTCTTTCTTTGTAACTTTTTAGAAGACGATACGAAATCTCCGATATCGTTAGACACATCAAGTAGGCCTAGCGATAAGGTGTCATTTGGAGGTGATAACCGCGCCGATGTACTTAATTTGCAGGTATTTGTATCACTTGTCATGCTTTGTAATGGAGTTGATACGGATGGCATGGGACTAAGAGTATACACATTTGTTAGCATATTCACAACTTGATGTTGTTCGAAAGCTCCAATATTCCCATAATGAGATAAGGGTACTGCACCGATTGTATCCATGAAGTTCAGACCTGATTGAGGGCGTCTTTTGTTTTGTCCCCAAATGTCATCGTAACTGCTAGTGGAAGTTGATAGCGATCCATTGCTATGTGTTAGCCCCATTTTCCCTAAATTTGGACTTCTTTTTACATGCCACGGCTTTGATCGTATATCGTACTTATCGATATTTACAGTCCCATAATCATATTTCTTGTTATTCTCAGTGAAGTTTTCATCTAATCGTTTCGTCAATGGTAACTGTAGTATGGAATTTAGGTTGACATCGGATATACCTTTTAACTGAGATATTGTGTCATTAACCATATTAATAACATCAGTTAACTTTTCCGCGGAAAATGTTTCAAATGGGCATTTGTCAAGGTTTGGGTATAGATTAGCGCTCTTATCAACGACTGATTTAAAATTATTTAATTTAAGATTTTGGTTATTGTGTTCTGGTACATTCCATTTCATCTTTGTTGATGCACTAACAGGAAATATATCGGAGCTAATAGGTTTAGATTGGATTTCTCTGTTCTTCTGAATCAAAGTATCCCCTTTTTCAGTGATCTTTAATTTAACTGTATTTCCAACATGGCGATATGAAGTGCTCATTTGATTATCAGTCTCACTTAATGTCTTTGATGACTTCGTCTCTCTGCCATCTCTTTTGAATTTGTATGCATTTTCACATGCACACCGAGTTTTTGTTTCTTTTACTGTACTTTTAGATATTTTAATGTGATCTGAATTCACACCATGCTGAGAATGCGATTCTTTATCCCCAGGAGGAACATAAAGTGAAGATTTGCTCTCAGAAATTTTCGAGTGGCGTTCGTTGGGCTTTTGCTCTTCGAATGAGCTATCGTCACTTTCTTTATCTGAAATTACGTCCGTTTCATGAATATTTTCTTTCAGAGTGCTTTCATTCTCAGAATCTTTTTCATCTTCTTCATAATTGTTAACTGAACTACTACTTTTGTGTCGTTTTATTATATCAACAATTGAAGGCTTCTCTTGAATTAAAATTCCATCTTCACGTGAAGTTTGTTTTTCCTCTTCTTGTGCACCAGAGACATCACAAGAGGTTGGAAAATACTGAGGATCGATAATATATTCGTCATACTTTGTATTGGCAATGTCTCCTCCTGGAACAGCTTTTATCTGCACTTCCTCCAATGGTGCTACTGTTTCGTGTTCCTTTGGAAGATAATACTCTTTCGTTACATTCTTTAGAGAACCGTTCAGTTTCACAGTAGATGATGATGGATTCAAATCAGACAATGGGTACAACGAACTATGAGGAGGTGAACGAATCTCTTTGGGTATTTTATCGTCCTTTGGTGACTGATTCTTCCCCAAATTCCTGGATATTTCAATCATTTTAGTCTGGTTTTGAACATCGTCTTCTTCGTCATTGGCCCACTTAGCAGTGCAATACAACATCTCAACGCCCGTATACTTTCCGAGTTTTATTCTTTCTGGGGGAGTCGATTTCATTCCATTCATATCATAATCCAGAAGTATTGAGGAGTATTGATTCTCCTGAAATTTGTGTGATGGTCTAGTTCTAACTCCTGACAAAGAATCATTGCTCAGGAAAGACAACGAAGAACCACCATAGAAACTGTCATTCGTAGAACTAAAAGATGTACTGCTCTCTCCTTCTGGATTCTGAAAATCGCACTCTAGGATAGTTTCTAAGGAAGAGCGATACCGTCGTCTTCTTCGACTAACTTCTGTATACGCATTTAAGTTATTGTTTATATTATCACTCGCATCAGTGTTGCTGATTACCGATGCTTGCAATCCAAGTTCAACTAGATTGCCATGCATAGCTGTGGACATTTAAACCACAGAAAGAGAGTTACTGTATCAGTACTTCCAACTGTCATCGTAAACGACGGGATGTCTCCAGTAAATTGTCATTTCAAGACACAGCGAAGCCAGTATCATAGTATGACACTCCGGTCGAAGCTGTACTTCTTTAAGCAAAATTACTTCTGTTATTAAAATCAACAATATTCACAAAATAGTACAGGGCCTTTCACAATATTTAACAAATGAGAATTTCCATTAACTTCTTCAGGAGACACCCATGCTGAAATTAAGGAGAAAGAAAAACGTATTAGGGAACAATCAAACATCAATGACAAATAGTCCACAGAGTGTGTCGAAAATTAATAATTACTATCATTAAAAGTGATACATATACAAATTTAGGTTTACAAATCGTCCAGTACATAGACCAGGGATAGCATATCCAATAACAAATAGGTCAAATTTATCTGATTGGTTATCCAGATATCCATAAATTTGAAGCAAGTGGGAAGAAATGCAGTTTTCAGTAAGATGATGAAATTTGTAACTGGTGACACATCTTTTCTTGCAGCAGTTTAAAGCATTATAGTTTAATTTATAATATGACCATGGCTACAATTTCTAGCAGCTTCCATATCATTAACGCCATTGCTGATGATGATGATGGTAGTGGTTAAATTCTGAGACAAAATGTGAGAATAGCTCTTCATAACGTTAATCATACGAGAGTTTAACCCTAACGGAAAAGTCAACGAGTGTTCCCTTTCTCAATCGTCGGAAGAGTATAAGGTTTAAATATCGGAGACACAAAAAATGGATGCAATATCCGACTGAGAATATATTCCCGTGATTTCCACTCTTTTCTATAAGGTTGTAAACCTTCAGAACACTAGCGGATCAGTGTAGGCCTACGACAGTACACGCACGCGGTGGGAAATATCGCAACTTACTTTTTGCATTTTTCTTATGGTTCGATTTTAATCTAAGGTTTTGTGTAACTGTTTCATTTCTGTAGTGGAAGTAGGGAATCATAAGGCAAATTTACATATAGGCTAATTAAACACACATAAACGAATGTTATCGCACCTGCAGTTAAAGTCAAACAAATATATACGTTTATACTAACGACTGTAATAATATAAAAACCGTAATTTAAACAAACTTAAATCTAAATACAATAGTAGATATAGTAAACAGCTGTTTGTACATTTAATTTCTTCAGCCCTGAAATGCAATTAATATATTCTTACAAATATTGAGTTTTGTCTCTCCACACTTATCACTTCAAGTCTCTGTTGTAAAAGTAATAGTTTATTTGTTCACTAGCTGTAGTACCCAGCGTTGCCCGGATAGTTTCTGAATATTTACCTTTAAGATTTGCATTACCAGTTAGTTATGTGTGATGTGAATTTTTATAGAATTCCTTTTTGACTTGCAGATTGATATGTTATGATCTATTATGTAGTTTTAAAATTATTTAGATGTGTTTGATTTCAAGTTTTAGATTATTTAGTTTTCGAGTAAAACTTCGTCCTTATGGAAGCTCGAATCGACTGGGAAGTATTTGATCCTGTCAAAAGTTAATAAGTGATAACTATATGTATTTACCCGTCGCACTATAGATACGATGTACAGGATTTCAACTGTCAATGAGACTGTCCCCCTCCCGCCCTCCACCACTAAGAGATATAAAATCTGGATTGTCACTATTAATCTCAGTGACCCAGAAAACTGTAGATTCGACACTGTTTTCGATTATTTTTATATCTCACTCCCCCTCACCCACACCCCAAAGGGGGCTGAACATGAATTTTTAAAAATTCGCAGTGTCACTAATTATTTCACCTACCACGAAAACTATGGATTCGATAATATTCTAGATTATTTTATACCACCCCCCTCGCTTCCTGCCCATAAGGGTGCTAGGGGTGTCTTACCCTCACGCGGTTTGTCTCCTGATACTAATTGATAAGTGTACCAAGTTTGGTGAAATTGCTCCAGTGGTTTAGGAGGAGATTTGTCATTTACACACCCACACACCTAGGCACACACATACATCAATTTTTATATATAATAAGAAGAAGAAGATAATATATTTTATATGCAGTTTTTCGATTAATTTTATATCGCACCCCCCACAGTACTCGTCTCCCGATAGTAAGTAATACGTGTACCAAGTTTGGTTGAAATTGCTCCTGTGGTTTAGGAGGAGATGTGTCATTTACACACACACACTTCCATTTCTATATATAGTAAGATTTGTATACTCGCACTTCACACCCTTTCCATCTCCGCCCAAAGGAGTCCTATGAGTGCCTTACACAACAGTATATTTTTTCCAGATATTACGTCTTATTTGTACCAATATTGGTTGGCAGCTATGCCCAAACGTACATACATAATCTCACTGCTCTAGAATCCTGGAGCTGACGTTGCCATGGTTACGGCAGTTCATTTCTTTATCAGATTCCTAGAGCAGGGTAGTGCGGTGCCAATATCTCCGTAACGGCTGGTTTTAGGGCCTTAAAACATAGTTTTCGGGCCCATAGGGCTTACCGAGTTTTGTTCTTTGCGTCAAGGGGATTAAATTGAGCTTTGTCTCGTCCTTGACAAATTCGATATTTTGCCTATAATAGTATAAGAGAAAAACGGTTTTCCTATAAAACCCCCGTCTTTTAAAAGATTTTAAAATGATATGCATATAGAAACCTTTCCCGGGGTGAGTATACTCTAAATATGAAGTTTGGTTGAGATCTATCCAGCCGTTTCCACGTGATGGTGGAACAAACAAACAGACAAAAAGACACGAACAACTTTATTTATAAGGTATTCATTAGAAATCATTGTCATCGTCATCTTTCCATACTATACTAGTGTCCAAAAGTTAAGCATAAGTTACGAGCAAGCAGAAAAACAGGAAATAGACCGCAATTCGCACGACATATACACCTACCAACCTACAGCAGTGTTCCCTGCTTTGACTAGCGGCATAACCGCAAGATAAACACAGCCAGTGTCTGCGTCCCATATTCTCCCAGTCACGTTTGCCCTGTTATAGTGTGCGGAGTGCAGCCTCGTGGTGATCGTGACAAAATAATGGCGCAACGACGCCATTTGAACCCCGTTTTCCAGGGTAGAATACTCGGCCGCCTGGAAGCAGGCCAGAAAGACCGAAGTCGCCGTATCCTTCAATGTCCCACAAAGTGTCATTTCCGGCTTTGGAGACGATTTCGAGACACAGGAGACGTTAGTCGAAGGCCAGTACCGGGTCGACCAATGGTAACTATCCCACAGCACGACCGATATCTGGCCTTAACACCTGACAAAATCGGAGTGCATCTGCAAGACAATTGTCGGTGGAGCTTGCAGCCGTCTAAGGGGTTGCCGTTACCCGACAAACTGTGTACCGAAGGCTCAGAACAGCAGGGCTGTTTGCCCGACGTCCAGCGGTGTGCGTCCCGCTCACTCCAACAAAGAGACGGGCCCGTTTACTGTGGAGCCGTCAACATCGAAACTAGACCATGATTGAATGGAGGCAGATGAATTCCGATTCAGTTTGCATAACGATTCCCATCGCACATTAACCTGTAGAAAGCCGGGTAGCCGATAAAACCGCAGGAACATTGTAGAACGGGACCAGTATGGTCGTGGTGGCGTCATGGTGTGGGGCGGCATCATGTTGAATGGCCGTACTGTACCCATCCCGGGCATATCAGGGCAACAATTACATAATTCGGCTTCACAAACAAATATATAAATGGAATTCTTGGATGAGAACCTCCGAAAATCACTTCCCGTAGCTCGAAGTCCCATCCTCCCTACTTTCATTGCGTCAACGGCTAAAGCTCAGAAGCATACGGGTAATGGAATGCTCGTAAAAGAAAAATGGGCACTACATTACATATAACGAAAGTAGGCTTCTCTATAATGTAAGGGGAATACGTTAATATGAGAAGAGTTTTGTTCTCAATATTTACTAAACATTTTATTAAACTGATAGAACCACACGATAAATACATGAGATAATGCTATATTATTACACAAAAATAATCAATAGTAAAGCAATCATCGTATAGAGTATGCCTCAACGTCTTTCTCAGTTCGTACACTGTTGTGGTTATCACTTGGCATACTTTAAATAACTTTATTAGCGCGCACTAATACTATACCATTTTCACAAACACAAGTTTATTTATCTCTGAGCAATGATACTCGATGGTATCTATTGTTTGAATGGACTGACCACAAGTCAGGATGGCACTCTCTCATTAAATCATATTGTTGGTTAGCTGTCATGGTTGTGGAATTTATGCATATTAAATTATTACATTTTTTCCACGCACGAAATTACATCGCCGTATTTCGAACACATGGTCTATTTGACCACATCAATTACATATTATACTGAACACACACAGTATCCTGGGTTCACCTGACCGTGTTATATTCGAAGTGGATTAACACAACGTTGGTATCCTACCCATCACCGTAAACACTTGAGAATAACGAAATACATAAATGCATTACATAGAGAAATATTAAACATATAGTAAACAATACATTTTGAAGATATGGCCTAGTCAAGCCATATGGTATCTGGTTAAATCCATCGTTCTGACGCGGGTCGAACTCACGTTCCCCAGCTTCCGAGGTACAAAATCTGAAACTCCTATCACGAGCTAATTGGATAAATAAAAATGGAGAGGAATACGTACTTTGCAGAATCATAAAATTATCAACGCTACACATAATATATCATTAGCAAGGGATTGATATTGCAGTGGTAAATGAAGAAAATTTACGAAGGCAAATGTTTTGAGAACTCTTGGAGACGATTCGGTCCATCCCGGACAGGAGAAATCCCTTACATCATAAATATGTCCCTCTGGTAATGGCCAGTGCCCTACCTTGCGGCCACAAAGACACTTTCTATTTCTTTCCTCAGCTTCCGTTTGTTCAGCAATCCGTCGGACATTCCTTCCTATCAGGTGGTATGGCGTCATTTAGTGATTATGCATAATTTTTGGACACTAGTGTACAATCCTTGCAAGTTGAGTCCGTATGCGCTAGACAGATTAAGTGTGAACATGTGGTGCAAATAAGGTTCAACTTCCTGTTCTTGGTCATGTCACAAAAATTACATCTGCCAGGTTATTGATGACCTCTTTCAGGTCTCCTTTGATCCAGCTGCGGTCCAAGGAAGTACTGAAATATTTGATACCTCGGAGTTTACAGTCTAGACTGCAGCGATACTGTAAATATTCATTTTAAAATATTCAGCTGAATCTAATTATATTTCGTCTTCTCGCAATACACTTTCCTTGCAGAATTCTGAATCTGTTAAACCTTCTTATATTTGGGAGCGTATAGAACAGGTCCAGAATCCAGAGCAGCACATCCCTTTCTCAGTAATAATTCATTCTGCCTTTGTTCCTTTTCAAAACTACCAAGCAAGTTAATTATCCTCTTAGCTACTACCGAATCCATTTTAGGCTGCACTAAACGTGAAATATGAGTGCGAAAATCGCTAATAATTTATCGCGCGCATCTCATCAAACCGCTGTAATGAAGCACACTACTACACGCACTCGGTGAGAAGCACCGCACGAAGTCTGAAATATCCATAAAACCAGCAGACATCGAAATGGAAGTTGAGTGTTCTAGTAGACCTGAACTAAGTTACGGTGAAAGGGAAAATCTATTAAGCAAGTATTCGCTGGACTATGACAAAAAATTTCAACTGTGCTCGAAAAGCCACGGCGCGCATTCTGTAGGGTAAAATATTGTACCCGGCAAAGTTTGTGGAATTAACATTTTGACATAAAACGTCTTTGGATTTCTGTATCCGGAAATTGAATTAAAAGCGTCTAATTGATGAACGTCATCAGATTCTATCAATATTTTTTAAATTGATGAACGTTGTTTAGAAATGTAGAAACAATGATGTTTAAATTCTGTTTATAACTTAAATACTTGAAAGTTATAACATATCTTGATGAAGTGCTCGTGTACTACGTCCTCTCTCCTTGCTAGTCTGTCAAACAGAGCGAGGTGATGTAATGCGCTGTCATTGGCGTGAAAGCGGTGGTAATTTTTATTTTAAGAGGAAGTACAGCTAGGCAACAATCCTCTATAATACTAATCAGAGGGAAAAAGTGGAAGGGATCCGCCACTTCAAAAAATGTGTATATCGGCCAAAGGAAGACGAGGGCCACGAAGGGCATGAAAATGACTCCCTAGGCCTCCATACGTAATATCGTCGGGGTCTGAAAAGAAGAAGAGTTGACCAAGGGAGGTCGGATAGGATAGATGAAAATGAGGAGCCTGGCACGAGTAAGTGGAAGCAATGCTAGGACTCAGCTGAGGGCCCCGTGGTCACCAACCTACGCTCCACAGCGACTAAGGCACCTCATAGTCGCCTCTTACGACAATCAGGGGATACCGTGGGTGTTATTCTACCAGCCCAACACACAGGGGGATCCCGGCCTATCAAAGACACACCTTACATTTAACAAAAAACAGTAAACACTGTCTTCATCGCTCAACAGTCTGATTTACCTACACACACAAAAAGAATAGTTGACATTGACAGGGGTAACAAGTACCCATTCTACGCGGCCTTTGTTAGAAACAAAGGGTTGCAGTTACTGGCCAAAAACCAAAATATTAGGAGGCGAACGCTTGCACTCCTTGAAATTCACATGAAAATACTTAAAACCCTATGTGGACTTATGGCCCCAAGTTACAGAGGCTAAGCCTACACTACGGAAGTGACTAGATGGAGAGAAAGCTTTAAGCTAAAGAATTAAGAGTTACATTTGAAGATTACAAAATCATAGTCACCTCAGTATCAAGTTGAAACGGAATACAAGAGCGTCCTCACTCTTTATTCCCTAAGATCGGTTAAGTCCTTGAAACTCGTTTGAGAATTTACCTTCAGGAATAAAAGCTATATTACTAAATAAATTTGAAACCTTTTCCTCGAACTAGCTTTCAAAGACCATTACTTTTTAAACAGAGTCTGCCATTACCTTGAGCTGGTGGCCCTCCCGAAGATGGAAGAGTAAGTCCTTCCTCCGTTACAAAAATACTCTAAACCTCCTTACTGGAACGATCAAAAAGACAACATGGTCCGAACGGACCCAGCTTTTATAGCGG